>NC_054471.1:134341082-134966082 GCF_017639515.1 Carcharodon carcharias
TGAGCCTGCTACTGGAAGCCTGAGGTGGAGGAGAGGTGAGCCAATGAGGAGAGGTGAGCCAATGCCATGGCAAATGGGTTTAAAGGCCTACCTCCATTCCCTTAAATAGGCAGTTATAAAAAGTATACTCCTCAGAATCCCATAAATCTATGTAAATTAACTAACATCACTTTGAACAACTATTAGCCAATTTAGAAGTTCATAAATCTGTCGAAGCCATCAAATTCACATCCCGCAAGACAGATGAATAAACAAATTCTGCACTTCAGAATCTATTATTGCTTTTGAAGGCAGCCAAGCCATCACTCAAATTCCCCAGGACAACTGAATAAACAAAGTCTACACTTCAGGATTTATTAGTGCTTTTGAAGGCAGCCAAATCATCTTACATCAGTCAAATGCTTTCAAACAGCTGAACAGATGGCTGAGCTAGTCTACAAAAAATGAATGAAAGCATTTTGTAGAGTTTAAACAATTAGCTTTAGATCTCACACTGGGCTAGCCTTTCAATATTGAACAATGCAGAAAATCACTTACTCCATTGGCTAATCTATTCTACAGCATCCAATGACTTCCACTTTTACAGTACTGTTCTTTCACTTGACAGCATGCCAGTTGTCAAAAGTATTAACTTGGCAATCACATTATTTAATATGCACTTACATTTTTCAATTACACCACTGTCATCACTTGCTTTAGTAAACATAAATATAATTCAGGCTACAGCAATTCATGATGAACTCACCTTTTACACTCTTCCCGCCTCCAATCCATGGTCATGCCTCCATTCTGAGGGTGTGATTTAGTGGGGCTTCCAAAACGTGGCCACCTCCATGAAATTTCCAGAAGTTCTGAAATGCCCACTTCTACAATGGTGCCAGCAATTTCTAAACAGCAGCATATGGGGTTCCTGACCTGCCTTTTTTCCTACGATGCTAAAAATAACCAGGGATGGAAATGGAGGTGGGAATTCACTTTTACATCCCAGTGGCCATTTTTTTTTACTGAATCCCATTCAATTTGGCCCTATTTTGGGACCCCAAATTAGTTTGTAATTTGAGGGCAGAAAATAAATGTATTGAAAATCTATTCTTATCATCACCTTGGTGAAAAGTGGCTGAATGTATTATGGTGCTTATTTACTTATTATTAAATAACCCTGTTACACATGTCATTAATGCAGCACATTATTCTGAAGGCTAATATATTCACACTTACATTATAACATTTTTGCAATCTGCAGCAAGAGGACAGCTTCAGGTGAACATATCAGTAATTTAAATTCTCCTAGCAGAAATACACACGAGTTCACCTGAATGTTCCAATGTACAATTTTAGCATGAAGATGAAGAGGTGCCATGCTGAAAGGTTATACTTAGACATGAATTTCAATTTTAGAGAAAAAAAAAATTATTTCTGGAAACAGTGCAAGTAGTGACAGGGAAGCTACATCAATTAACCTTGCTTAGTAACGGCACTTTTGCCCGAATGAGAAGGTCTTTGGGTCAAGCACCACTCCAAAAAGACTAGTAATACTGAGGTAGTGCTGCACTGCCACAGATACATCATCCTTGTCATCATCTAACTCTTGTAATACCAAACTTTGAATTTTGAAATTTCTATTTCAGACAAAATGGACACAATATTACACTTGGTGTGTGGGCGCATGCTCAAGCGTAAAATGACGTGCGATGATGTCAGGTAAACTTCTCGACATCATCACGCAGTCTCACAATATTTTGCTTGGCAGTCACGCGCCGGAGTCGACTGCGCATCCGCCGACAATTCAAAAGCCTATTAAGATCATTAAGAAGCTAACTAAATTCACATTCATGCTGCCCATCCAACCGAACGGTTGGCAGGCAGGTGAAAAGGTCAAGTGACCTTTACATTTTTTAGGAAACCTCATCCATGGGCGGGATAAGGTTTCCTAAAGCAAATAAACATCAAATAAAAATTTATTTTCGAATTAAAAACATGTCCCAGCTCATGTGACAGAGTCAGATGAGTGGACATGTTTTATGGCAATCTTATTTTCTTTATTTTTTTTTTAAACAGTGCTTCATCTCCCTGAGGCAGCTCCATGCGCCAGGGAGATTGAAGGACTTTTCGCGCGCATGTGCGAAGTTCGCGCTAGGCCCGCTCGCCCTCCTCTCTCCGCCTGCACAAACAGCCTTGAGCGCTGCTGCTCGCAGTCCACACTTGGTGGGCCTTAATTGGCCTTCCCACTTGAAATCGTGCGCCCGTGGTTGGCTTCCCATCCGCCTCCACCTGCCCTCACCAAGCATCCCTGCCAAGGGCAAAACCCTGCCCAATAGGATTTAAACAAAATAGAAAAAGTGTATAAATAATGTTAATTGAATTTCCTAGGTCACAGCTTTACCATTTAGTTAGCTGAATGACTGTCTGGAATATTTATCTGTTTCCACTCAGCTTTTTATTTCAAAATTATTAGAAGAAAGCTAGAGGAAAATTTCAAAAGCTTTATTCTGGTGAAGGTTTTATATTAAGCGTTTTGTTATAAAACAGTGGTTGTTTGTGAGAGCAATAATCTAGAGTGTACTGATCATATGCCTATTCTTTAAATATCAGAACACCTGTGAAGCTTGGAGACAGTGGCCTGGAAAATCCTGAGGTGCTGCATCAGCAGCATAAGTGCAGCAGACCAGAATGCCCATCAAAGGCTGAAATCATCCAAATACCAGGGATAAGATCAATTGTACAGCTGAGGGGGACTTGAGCACCTGCAGGAATGCATCATTGGTGCCGTGCCAGCTCAAGCCCTTTCACCCTTTCTGAGAAAGAGTGGAGGCCCAACTGAGCCAGAAATATTATATTTTATAAACAACTTCTGTGCATCAAATAGAGAAGATAATCTATTTCTCCTTTTGTGTTCAGTCTTAACAGGCATTTGGCATTCTATAAAATGTTTTTCCTGCAGGAATATGAGCAATGTGACTCAGCGGGACGAGAAAGAAGGAACTTAACATTTTCTATGAATTCACTTTAGTCTGCGTTACAAAATAAATACTTGGTTCTGCTGACTAATACAAATAAAAATGTTTGTCTTTCCTCATCAATTTATGTAATGCAGAAAATCTTATTTTCTTAATGAATCTCTTCTCTAAAATCTGTGGTGATACTTCAAAAATTTTCGTTAAAGTGATAGACCTAGAATTCCAAATCCCATTTTCAAATATGTACATCCACTCATACATAATTCGGCACATGTTCCTTTAATAATCAAAAACTGTTTTTTTTTCTCACAGTGGACATGAGGGAAATGCACAGGTTGTCTTCAGTTCCCCCCAAAAAGAAATGAGTCCTTATTGCATTGATTGCTTATAGCCAGACCCTGCCAAAAGAAAATAATTTGTTTAACCAGATATGCACGTCTCTTAGAATTGAGTTTTGCCATTTTGTCTAATAAATGGCAGCTCCATTTATCCATGTTTCAGCCCACTACCTAATGAGGTATTGCCATCCTACTGGGTCAGGGGCTGATCCTCACCTACTGTGGCAATATTGCTTTGTTCTGGAGATCCGAAAGTAAGTCAAGGGACATGGCAGAATTTTCATTCCGGCGCGCGGGGGTGGGCCCAACATGCCGACGTGTAAAATGAATTTTCATTTCGGCGTATGACCCGATGTCACTGTGCGTCATTCAGATCTTTCGTTCAGCGGGCGTGAGCCGGATGCGGCTGTGCACCTGCCAAACTGTCAAAGGCCCGTTAAGGCCAATAAAATACCAATTCGGATAATTAACAGGGCTGCTCATCCAACCTTGGCGGGCAGGCGAAGAGCCAAGTGGCCTTCGCGTTTTTCAGGAAACCTCATCCATGGGCAGGATGAGGTTTCCTGAAGGTTTTATTAAATAAATAAATATTTTTTTCACATTTCATAGACATGTCCCAGCTCATGTGATGCTATCGCATGAGGAGGGATGTGTAAATAATTTTTATGTTACTTTATTGAAAAATCTCAATATGTACTTAATCTCCCTGAGGCAGCTCGTGCCTCAGGGAGATTTCTGCACTCTTTCACACGCATGTGTGAAAGAGCGCAGGCCCCCAATCTCCTTCTTCCCCCCACCCACACAGGTAGCGCTGACCATGTGTCACGCTGGCGGGCCTTAATTGGTCCACCCACATAAAATGGTGGCGCGCTGCTGATCGTGGGCGGTGATCGGCTCTGTGCCCACCCATGTCTGCTCCTGACTGGCCCGTCCCTATGTTTTGTAGTCATTATTTTTTTGACTATTTTAATTCACAGAAAGGATTATTTTTAATATTATCTAACCTAAATCAACAGAGTGGTAAGAGATAAAGGATACTAATGTCTTTGATCACAAGTTCCTTTCTTATTGTACTTCTATAACAGTCTCACGGTAATACTAAGGGCATCTAGGACTGAGATTATTAGGACTCTCAGCAATTGGAGGGTTGGACCTCAACACCCCATAGTGTAGTTGAGGCACTATCATTAAGTGGACTGCAAAGTTACTTCAATACTTTTTGTGATGATAAAGATGCCAAGGGATATAGGGTTGCTGTGGGTGATTGGCGATCGGGGGCCAGTTGCATGAACTTTTCTAATCAAGGTGCATGAAGGAGCAATCTCAGGGCCCCAAACGCACCAAAAGGCAGGCGTTAGGTTGTGCAATTTAATTCAGCCTTCATAAATCAAAGTACATGACAGCAAAATATAATCTGGGTTACATAAAAGCAGTGTGCTGCCAACTTGCAGAGGATAGAAAACCAAATAGTAAAGGAAAAGCATCAGCAGCTTATTCTACCTGGAATCTGTTGGCTATTAGATTGTCATGGGCCTGTCTGCTGCATTGTACCCTTGCAAGTGCTTCTGCCATGTGTCTCTGTGACATCCTGGCCCTCGTAATCAGCATCCATACAATTCCCTCATCATTGGAGGAGATATCTCAGTCCTCAGACATCACCCCCTTTGCAGCACAAAGTTGTGGAGGGTGGAGCAGATAACAATGAGCTGGGACATATACTGTGGGGAGTACTGGAATGCCCTGCCTGAGTGGTCCAAACATCTAAATATCATCTTTCAGAAGTCTACTGTCTGCACAATGGTGGCCCTTGTTGAGGCATGTGCAACATTGTAGCTCTTTTTAGCGGCACTCTGCGGACATCATCAGCCAAGCCTACTGGGGGTATCCCTTGTCCCCAATGAGACAGCCCTGCAATTGCTAAGATCCTTCAAAGACTTGTAGCACCTGAGAGTTGGTCGGAATGTAGACATCATGAGAGCTCCGTGGGAACCAAGCACAAATATGCAGGATTTGTCTTGTGTGATCAAATATCAAGCTGCATGTTCAAAGAGTGGAAACATTTCCTGTTGATGAATGTGACTAACTAATTCCAGGCAGATTTCAGTGTGTGCAGTCAATACTCCTTGAACTTGTGGGAAATTTGTAAATGCTGCAAACCCCAATGTTCTCACTGCTTGGCTCTTGGGATCTAGGATGAATTGAACAAATTGGCGGGCTCTTCTATAGAGAGCATCTGTTACCTCCCAAGGTACTATGTGTCACTGACTGGGAGATGCTGCACAGCTCCCCAGTAGAGCCCTGCAAGGGATCACTGGCAAATAATATTGGGCAGTGGTGACCTTTAATGTCACTGGCATGGGGTCGCCTCCAAGTCCTTGTGGGTGCAGATCTTCATGGAGAAGCTGGCAGATGTGAGCAACCACATTCTGGAACATCCTAAAGCACTTCTGGCATTGCCATACGTTCATCTGCAGGGTAGCTGGACCACCTGCGATATACGTGAGTTTGGATCAATGCGCACCATCGCACTGGTCCCTGGTTACCAGCATCCTGATCTTCTGATGGCTATGTCATTGCTTCTCCAGACCAACCTATGCCATTCCCTGCTTCTCCTCATCTGGACAAGAGCCAGTGGAAAGCTAGGGTTGCCTGGAGCCTGCATCATCAAGGCCACAGTGGATCTAGGCCTCAGTAAATAAATTGCAGAAATCAATCTAGTGAACAGACAAAAGAACACAGAGGTGTTGAAGTTGGTGATATTATCTAAACGAATGTGCTAATTAAGAATGGATGGTAGGGCACTCAATGTACAGCTCTAGTGGGGGTGGGGGAAGCATAAAAGATTTAAAAATATTTAAAAATAATGGAAATAGGTGGGAAAAGAAAAATCAATATAAATTATTGGAAAAAACAAAAGGAAGGGGGAAGGAACAGAAAGCGGGTGGGGATGGAGGAAGGAGTTCAAGACCTAAAGTTGTTTAATTCAATATTCAGTCCGGAAGGCTGTAAAGTGCCTAGTCAGAAGATGAGGTGCTGTTCCTCCAGTTTGCGTTGGGCTTCACTGGAACAATGCAGCAAGCCAAGGACAGACATGTGGGTAAGAGAGCAGGGTGGAGTGTTAAAATGGCAAGCGACAGGGAGGTTTGGGTCATTCTTGCGGACAGACCACAGGTGATCTGCAAAGCGGTCACCCAGTTTATGTTTGGCCTCTCCAATGTAGAGGAGACCGCATTGGGAGCAACGAATACAGTAGACTAAGTTGGGGGAAATGCAAGTGAAATGCTGCTTCACTTGAAAGGAGTGTTTAGGCCCTTGGACGGTGAGGAGAAAGGAAGTGAAGGGGCAGGTGTTACATCTTTTGCGTGGGCATGGGGAGGTGCCATAGGTGGGAGTTGAGGAGTAGGGGGTGATGGAGGAGTGGACCAGGGTGTCCTGGAGGGAACGATCCCTATGGAATGCCAATAGAGGGGGTGAAGGGAAGATGTGTTTGGTGGTGGCATCATGCTGGAGTTGGCGGAAATGGCGGAGGATGATCCTTTGAATGTGGAGGCTGGTGGGGTGATAAATGAGGACAAGGGGGACCCTATCATGTTTCTGGGAGGGAGGAGAAGGCGTGAGGGCGGATGCACGGGAGATGGGCCGGACACGGTTGAGGGCCCTGTCAACGACCGTGGGTGCAAAACCTTGGTTAAGGAAGAAGGAGGACATGTCAGAGGAACTGTTTTTGAAGGTAGCATCATCGGAACAGATGCAACGGAGGCGAAGGAACTGAGAGAATGGGATGGAGTCCTTACAGGAAGCGGGGTGTGAAGAGCTGTAGTCGAGGTAGCTGTGGGAGTCGGTAGGCTTGTAATGGATATTGTTGGACAGTCTATCACCAGAGATTAAAACAGAGAGGTCAAGGAAGGGAAGTGTCAGAGATGGACCACGTGAAAATGATGGAGGGGTGGAGATTGGAAGCAAAATTAATACATTTTTCGAAATCCTGACAAGAGCATGAAGCAGCAACGAAGTAATCATTGATGTACTGGAAAAAGAGTTGTAGAAGGGGGCCGGAGTAGGACTGGAACATGGAATGTTCCACATACCCCATAAAGAGACAGGAATTTATGGGGTATGTGGAACATTCCTTGTTCCAGTCCTACTCCAGCCCCCTTCCACAACTCTTTCTCCGGTACATCGATGATTACTTCGGTGCTGCTTCATGCTCTCGTTGGGATTTGGAAAAATTTATTAATTTTGCTTCCAATCTCCACCCCTCCATCATTCTCACGTGGTCCATCTCTGACACTTCCCTTCCCTTCCTTGACATCTCTGTCTCAATTTCTGGTGATAGACTGTCCACCAACATCCATTACAAGCCTACTGACTCCCACAGCTACCTCGACTACAGCTCCTCACACCCCGCTTCCTGTAAGGACTCCATCCCATTCTCTCAGTTCCTTTGCCTCCGTCGCATCTGCTCCAGTGATGCTACCTTCAAAAACAGTTCCTCTGACACGTCCTCCTTCTTCCTTAACCGAGGTTTTGCACCCACGGTCGTTGACAGGGCCCTCAACCGTGTCCGGCCCATCTCCCGCGCATCCGCCCTCACGCCTTCTCCTCCCTCCCAGAAACATGATAGGGTCCCCCTTGTCTTCACTTATCACCCCACCAGCCTCTGCATTCAAAGGATCATCCTCCGCCATTTCCGCCAACTCCAGCATGATGCCACCACCAAACACATCTTCCCTTCACCCCCCCCTATCGGCATTCCGTAGGGATCGTTCCCTCCGGGACACCCTGGTCCACTCCTCCGTCACCCCCTACTCCTCAACTCCCACCTATGGCACCTCCCCATGCCCACGCAAAAGATGTAACACCTGCCCCTTCACTTCCTCTCTCCTCGCCGTCCAAGGGCCCAAACACTCCTTTCAAGTGAAGCAGCATTTCACTTGCATTTCCCCCAACTTAGTCTACTGTATTCGTTGCTCCCAATGTGGTCTCCTCTACATTGGAGAGACCAAACATAAACTGGGCGACCGCTTTGCAGAACACCTGCGGTCTGTCCGCAAGAATGACCCAAACCTCCCTGTCGCTTGCCATTTTTACACTCCACCCTGCTCTCTTGCCCACATGTCTGTCCTTGGCTTGCTGCATTGTTCCAGTGAAGCCCAACGCAAACTGGAGGAACAGCACCTCATCTTCCGACTAGGCACTTTACAGCCTTCCGGACTGAATATTGAATTAAACAACTTTAGGTCTTGAACTCCCTCCTCCATCCCCACCCGCTTTCTGTTTCTTCCCCCTTCCTTTTGTTTTTTCCAATAATTTATATAGATTTTACTTTTCCCACCTATTTCCATTACTTTTAAATATTTTTAAATCTTTTATGCTCCCCCCACCCCCACTAGAGCTATACCTTGAGTGCCCTACCATCCATTCTTAATTAGCACATTCGTTTAGATAATATCACCAACTTCAACACCTCTGTGTTCTTCTGTTCTTTTGTCTGTAACATCTTTTGATTATCTGTTCCTATCACTGCTTGTTTGTCCCTACAACCACACCACCCCCCTCCACTTCTCTCCCCCCACCCAACCACTACCCCCCCCACCACCTTAAACCAGCTTATATTTCACCCCTCTCCTTGGATTCACCTAGTTTTGTTGAAGGGTCATGAGGACTTGAAACGTCAAATCTTTTCTTCTCCGCCGATACTGCCAGACCTGCTGAGTTTTTCCAGGTAATTCTGTTTTTGTTTTGGATTTCCAGCATCCGCAGTTTTTTGTTTTTATTTTTAATCTAGTGAACATATGCTTTGTAGAATTAGCTACTATCTCTGAGCCTCAAAGCTAATGTTAAGCCCTGTGCCTGGCTTCCATCTAGACATGGCGCCCCCTCCACCCCGCCACCCCTTCCAGGTGAAGGCCACAGATGAATATTCCTCCTGTTTATACAAGGCTTTTCATGGAGATATTGCACGTTGACCGGGGTAATGACATGTGCGAGAACCCGTCCTCAGACACTATTCAGCTTGCCTCCATTACCCTTGAGACTCTACAGAGAGACCATTGGCTTGGCATGAGAGAAAAGCTTATCACATAAGTCCTTGTCAGCCATGACCATTCGCCTGGGAGAATTTGGGGTTTGTTGCCATCCACCAGCCATGCCCCTTGGTGGAATCTACCTCTCTCTCTTCCTCCCTCCCTCCCTCCCTCCCTCGTTTCATCCCTGTGTCTGACAGCAGCAAATGGTAAATTGCACAGAATGTACAGCAGCTCCAGACCTTGCTGGGTTCCCACTGGACTGCGACCCATGGAGAAATGCTGGTTTATTGGGGGTTGGAACTTTGAGAGCAGAACTTAGCTGAGCTTGGTTCTCCATGAAGTGGACTAATAATTCATAGGGTGCCCCTTTGCTCAGATCAAAAAACAAGACATTAACTCCTCCAACTCATAAAGAGACTCCTCCCATACCGAATGCTTGAGAGGTTTTATGAACTGCACAAAAATCTTGAGAGCTTCTGCATGGTGTGTGTCTGTTTTGTCAATGTGCCAAGCACTTTCTACCCTCCCCTGTTACCCACCAGATTCCCTCCATCATCCTCCACAATCACCGCTTTGTCATTCCTTTCCATCCTGTAATCATTTAACCTTGCCCAGTTACCCTGGACCCAATTGTCATTTATGTGGACATGCCTACTCTCCCCCTGTTCCCATAATTGTTGAGGTGTCCATGCTCCTCCGGACCCTGACCTCTACTGTTCTTGAGGCCAGCTGTACTCTAACTTTCTGCTACTCTCCCATGGGACCATCCACTATCCGCCCATGAGCTGAGCACTCTTTCCACCTTACCTGATCCAACTCCCTCCTTTGACTGTGACTATACCCTCTGACTCCTAGTACCCTCATTCAAACACTCAGGACCAAATTCTTGAGCTCATGGACCATTGGGCAGAATTTTCTGCCCGTCGGGCATGCAGTGCAGGAGCGGATGCGGGCAGGCATTTGCGCGATTGGCGTCCCCGATCGTGTCCACGCCGCCATTTTATGTGGGTGGGCCAATTAAGGCCTGCCCAATGTGACTCACACCTGGAAGCACTGTGCACTCCTTGATTGCCTGAGTCGGGAGTGCGCTGAGCCCAGAAATCTCCCTGAGGCACAGAGCTGCCTCAGGGAAATTAATTTGAGTGAGAAAAACAGAAAAAAAGATTTAAAAATAATATTCAGATATGTCCCCTCATGTGAAACTGTCACATGAGCTGGGACATGTGCACTAATTTCAGTAAAAATTTTTTTCAAAATATAAAATCATTCATGAAACCTCATCCTGCCCATGGATGAAGTTTCATGAAAAATGCGAAGGCCGCCTGAGCTCTTTGCTCTTAAGGTTGAACGGGCAGCTCCATTAATTATTTTAATTGACAGTTGATTGGCCTTAATAGGCCCTTGACAGTTCAGCAGGCATGCACCCAAGTTGACTGCGTGCTCGCTGAACTGAAAGCCTGAATAATGCGCTGTGACGTCGGGACACACGACCGATATCACCACACGTCATTTTATGCCTTGGTGAGCGGGCCCCACCCCGGCTCGCCGAGCCAAAGGCTCAGCCCATGCAATTTAGACCCATCGATCTACAATGCTCACTGACAGGTCATCCACCTCTGTAAAATGAAATCAAGGCATGTATTACATGTTTAGTTTCCTAAACAAACCCTGGACAGTCTGGCTTCCTTCCCCATATACCCTCCTAAACATGCTCCAGTACAGCCTGGCTTTTTAATTCCGGGCAACCCTCCCAGCCTTCCCCGCTTAACCTGTCTCCCCTGTCCAGCCTCCGTGCAGCTTGGACAATGGTCACTCGTTCTCAATCAACAGGCTGTTATTTCTAAGAGGGCCAAAACAGTGGCTGCTCACTTCAAAGTCCAGAAAGAATCGACCTCACCAGTTGCATGCCGCTTATATGCGGTTGTAAGTGCGAACATTCAAATTTCTCGCTGGCATAGAACTTAATTTGGAAGGGCCACTTAATTCTGGCTCGCTGGTCTTTTAATGTGCATGCATAACATGGAAATACATGCAAAAAAGGCTTTCCCAACACCGGTCATCGGGCAGCTCGATCCTCCTTTGAAATCCCCAGAGCTCAACTGCAGAAGATCATTCCACCATCAGGAAACTGATTTTTGGCCTCCCATCAAATTAAGTTCACCCACTCACCAAGCTTGCCACTGCAGGCAGGCTTGGAAGATCCAGGCAACTGAATATGAAGCCCTATTTTAAATTGGTATGAATTGAACCCCTTTGCATTCATTCAAGGTGATGGGATGACAAACTCATTCCTGATTTTGAACTATGACTCAAATTACTTTGGATCTTAAATATCAGAAGACACATTCACCAGAGCTAAATATCATATTCTTCTTCAAAAGAAACAAATTACTAATCAAATCAACAGCATAACAAAGTTTCGGGCACCCGTGTTAATAACTTTAATTATAGTATCACAACCTGTTAAAAGCTGCAATATAACATATGTAGTTTCTACAACAGAATAGTTATTATGTGGTACAATATTAGTTACAAGTATACTCATGTTTTTATATCAAACCCTCCTGATCACTATTTTACTGTAGTTATTAGAAAAGTATTAGTATCATTGTTAAATTAATGGACAACAGGAATTTTATGTGCGTGCCTTGACATACCCATTATCACACAATATGATTTTTCAACCTATATGCCAAAGCATCACCCTGGCACATTTGAACTAGCATATAATTGAACAAATGGTAAGTTATTCATCCAAGACCTGTATGTTAACAAAATCAAAGTGATTTCAAAGCCAGTGGTAAAGAGATTACAAAGAATTACTGAATGCAGAGTAAAACTTGATGTATGCAAGTGGTGAAAGGAAGTTGCTAATAACAAAAATAATAAATGAATATTCATGCAGGATGCTATGTGACCTTAATAAAAATTTCAAAGATGAAAGATCTCCTTGTTCCTGCCGAATTGACAGCATGTTCTGAATTAAAAATAAATGAAGTGAATGTATGAATTGGGCCAGTTATTGAAAAATTTGAGGTACAGACTGTACAGCACTGAGTCCTGTTTGTTATCTGACTTTGAATATTTCCAGTGAAAATGATAAGCTTGTAAAAATATATCTTTGCTTTTCCTGACTGTTATGGTAATTACCACAATGTCCAGGAAGGATGTAAAGTCCAGGCTATGGAATTCTCTTAATTTAAGTGCATGTTTGGTCAATAGCTAGTGAGTTTTGGTGGGCAAATAGCTCCTGCACACAGGGGGAAAAAAGCCTGATTTTAACTCTGGGACATTTTTTGAATGGGTGAGATGTAGCATGAGTTAGAACATTTTTACAGTCACTTGAGGAGAGATAAAAATGGCTCCCATAGCCTACCACTCCAAGTTTGACCATAACAGGGTTTATTTGTGAATTTGTAAGGACTAAGGCATTTACTCAATGTCTGTGCTTAACCATTTACATGCTGATTGCAAAGAAACTAGTCTGACAGGCCTCTTGAGTTTAAAACAAAAAGGGTTTTTTTTTTAGTTAAAAACCCACCCAGAGAAAGATACAAAATTATTTAAAAAGGTAAACCCATCTCTGACCTTTGCAACACACACACACACACAGGCACACATATATGCAGAATTGCAAGTTATACAGTAGGTAGTTACTTTCTTAGCCAAATTAAAGTTCAGTACAACAAGAAAAAAGATAGAATTCACTGTTTGTAAAGTCCTTTGCTGGTTTCTGTGGCTGTGGCAATTTTTCTCTGTGATGATCTTAAATATCCAGGGGTTTAAGCCTGTGTAAAACTGGAATTGCCAGAGATAATTTATTTTTAAAACGTAATCTGTCTTTTCGAGAAGTTGATGATTTTTGCACCTGAGGGTCCATTTGATGGAAATTCACTACTCTGTGCCGGATTTTTAAATTATAAACTTCACTGCTACTAAAATCCTGGAATTCCCTCCCTAACAGCACTGTGGATGTATCTACATCACATGGACTGCAGTGGTTCAAGAAGGCAGCTCACCATCACCTTCTCAGGGCAATTAGTGATGGGCAATAAATGTTGGCTTAGCCAGCAACACCCACATCCCATAAATGAATAAAAAAAGCATAGTGGCTCTCAGTATGCAAATTTTCCTGATTGCTAGCCTGGTCTGTTCTGATCAGTTTTAACCCCACGCTGCACGTGTCTATAATCTGTGAATTTATTAGCTCAAACCCAGGCACTTTTCCAAGTATGATTTTGAGGAGGTCAGTGGGCTATAATTTGATTTTTATCTCTACAGGAATTCTGGACTGGTGCTGGCACTTCACCTTTGGTGAATTTTCCATCAACACTGCTGGACTGGTTGAAGTTTAAAACTTGGTCTGTTTCATTTTGTTTACCAGTGGTTATTCCTTCCCTCCTTTGTTTTGGGAATGGACTTTACCCAAACCTGTCCCATGCCCACTGGAAGGTTACTGCCCGAGTAGATGGCCAGCTCTTGCTGTACTCCCCAGTGGCTCTTCAATTGATTGGGGCATCATCCTCATTCTTTCTTGGTTTATTTGGAACTTCCCTGGTCCCCACTTAAATCTACCATGAAGGAGTCTTCCAACAAATCACTGGCTCTCTTCTTTCATCTTTTTAAACCTTTACGGGCCTTTCAAGGACCTCTTTTACTTCCACTGGCCTAGCTTCGGCCTTTTAACTTCCTCGGTTTCTTTTTTGACTCATTTTACTCCTACAGGCCTGGCATCGCTCTTTTTAAACATCAAGTGGCTCTCCCCAAGACACTCCAATGCTCATAGGTTCTATTGCCCCCCTGTAGGCCTTCCAAGCTTCCCTTGCTTCCCTGCACCTTGGAAGATCCCTGTTACTTTTCTCCAGCCTCTCTGAACTGCCCCTGACTTTTCAGGCATACTGTTCTCCAGCTTGCCTTGGCTGGCTTTACTCCCCCTACGCCATTCATGTAGTCTTAATTCCTTTTCTTGCTGTCTTCTTTGGTAAGATTGCTCTCTCTCCCTTTCTGTTTTTCTATCCTTCTCGCTTTCCAATGCTTGGAGTTTTAGATCTAGTCTGTTTTATCTGCATTTCTGCTAAAGCTTTGTTTTCTTTTTCACTTTTCTCAGGTTTTAAATCCAATTCTCTGGCAACCAGTCTTAACATTTCAATTCTCCTGGCTTTGGGCAAAACTCTAAATTCAACTCTTTCACTACACTTTTCAGCTGCCTGAGGGACAGGACCTTTAAATCCTCAAAAGTAATTTTCACCTGTTCTAGAAAAGGCACTGGCTTTGAATTTAGACATGTTGTTAGTACTGTAGCATTGTACACAAGAAAGCCTGGACTGGTTTTTAAAATTTATGTGTAGGGATTAACTTACTTCCCACATCTAATTGCTCTCATTGTCTTTTGATTCAAATTGTGGATGTAAGCCCCCATATTTCTGTTATAGCCATGTGAAGAGAGGTAGAAAAATTACTCCTCTATCCGACCACCCCAGGTATGGCCGGAACAGGCTTTTTTTTGTGAATTTGTAAGGATGAAGATATTTACTCATTGGGCAACATTTTCCCCCCGTTGGCAGGGGTGGGGGTGTGCAGGAAAGGGCGGGCGTGGGCGGGTTCCCAATCTGCGCCCCCAGTTGGGGATGTGCCGCCATTTTACATGGGCGGGCCAACAAAGGCGACGTCCGCCAGCAACCTGTGTTGGTGGGAGTGGGATTCCCTGAGCCAGGAGTGCGGTCTTTCACCCATGTGCACGGAAGAGTGCACAGGTCTCCCTGAGGCAAAGCGCTGCCTCAGGGAGATCGGCTCAGATTTGAAACTTCAAATAAAGATGAGAAAAATTTTTTGCTGTCATGTCCCCTCGTGTGACACTGTCACTTGAGTTAGACGTGTCCATAACTTTTATTTTGAAGTATTCTGAGATTTTTAAATCACTCTTGAAACCTTATCCTGCCCATGGGTGAGGTTTCATGCTTTTTCAGAAGCCCCCAGGTCCATTAATGATTTCAATTACTTTTTTAATGGTCTTAATAGCCCGCCGATCTGAAAAATCTAAATGACGTGGGATGACGTTGGGACAGATGCCCGACATCACCCCGTGTCATTTTACTCATCGGCGAGCGGGCCTGCCCTCACTCACTGAACAGAGGATTCTGCCCATTATCTGTGCTTAAACATTTATGTCCTGATTGCAAAGAATATATTCTGGGAGGCTTTCTTGAGTTTAAAACATAAAGGGTTTGGTTTTTACTGAGTTAAAAACCCACCCAGGTAAAGATATAAAGATATTTAAAAAGGTAAACCTGTGTCTGACCTTCGCAATACACACACGTACACACATGGGCATGCAGAATTGTAAGTTATATAGCAGGCAAGTATTTTCTTAGCCAAAGTAAAGTTCAATGCAAAATAAAAAGAGATTTGCTGTTATAAGTCCTTTGCTAGTATCTGTGACTGTGACAAGTTTTCTCCATGGTGATCCTGAAACTCTAGGATTTGAAGCACATGTAAAAAAAACTGCAATTGCCGAGACAGTTTATTTTTAAAATGTAATCCATCTTTTCCAGAAGTGAATGATTTTTGCACCTGAGATTCTGTTCAATGGAAATTCACTATCTCTGTGCTGGATTTTTAAACTGTAACAGAACTAGTTCTTAGCTTGGGAGAGAAGGGGAAGAGGGAAAGCATTACTGCCTCCCCTTGGCAGCTTTTTCCCAGACTACTGTTTAGCAGCTTTTGTGCTGTATTAAAAGACACACAGAAAAATGGTTACTCCAGTCACACGACCTCCCTCCCCATAATGACTTCAGGAGATATTTTCATAGCTCACGTCTGAAACCACCAGGACTATTATTTTATGGCCAAGGTGATTAGGTTCCGTAATGTCCCTGCCATTGGCTTCTGAATGATCCTTTATCCACCTTGATGAAATAAGAAGGACAGCTTTTCATATAGCTATTGTTCTGGTAGATTTTTTTGTCTTTGGTTGAGAGGTAGCATTATAGAAATAAAAATGTGAAGTCCAGTACAGTTTCAGTAAATCTTTCAAAGAAGTTCTTAACATCAGCATATGTGAAATTCCATGATGATATCTGGGTACATATTAGTTGTGTTCTAAATTAGAATCTTGCAGAAAACTGGTCAACTCATAATACCAGACATCAGGTGACTTGTGGCAGTCATCTTAATTCAGTGTCCTTGCTTGCTTTTTTTTTTAAAAGTCCCTTTCAAACAATTCAATATATGTTTGATCAGCCGATGAAATTACAGAATAATATCACTCATTCACAAGTCACATCATCGTGACCACATCACCTCCAGAAAATAAGGCCTTGGTACTTTGGGCTAGAAATTTGGCACCATGGTGCCCGGGTGTGCAGCAATTTGGGTGCCATTTTATGTCCAAAATAACATCCAGACCCGACACACACAATTGAGGTACTAGCTGTGCTGGATACCATTTAGCTAAAGGCCAAAGAAGAGGTATCATTTAACCATGTCAGAAACAGGCATTAATCTATTAACATATATTAACATATATAATTAAGGGGCTAATGTCTGCTTCTGCTCCCTTTTACAACTTTTCTTTGATCCTGAGGCAACCAACCAGCATTAGAGCTTTTCATCTCCCAGCAAACCAACAATAAGACAACAAAATTTCTAAAAGGGTAGTTCTCACCTTAATCACTGCATCTTCTGATCTTAAGATCTCTGACCTCACTCCTGACCTGATCTCCTAGCACTCCAGACACCACAGCACACCCAACACCCAACAATACTGCTGATACCAGCAATCCTCCTCCTAATTCATCTCGTAAACCTTCTTCCCCCAGTTGGCAGCCCTCCTGACCCCCCTCAAAAATACTATAGGTCTCCACGATCATTTTTCCCAATCTCTGACAGCACCTCAGGCTCAGACATTCTTCCTTCAGACCACCATGATTTTACCCAATTGCTTACTTGAACGTTGGTGCAAAAATTAACTCGAGCTCCTGTTGCTGCACCTGCTACATAATCATGAGCTCTGAGCCCTAAAATTTCTGATTTCTTGAACTCACTATTTGAGCTCAGGCTGCTGTCACTCTCTGGGTGAGGTGCCCAGGCATGAACGCTGTTGAATTTCTAATCTTTAATGCCTGGGACCACATTTACAACAAGTCACTTGACATCCTACCTGATCTGGGCAGCAATGTGTGGTTTTGAGCCCACTGACAACAAGTAGGTAGCAAGATTGGCCAGCTGATGATCCCTGAAAGGGAGGGTAGCGAGTCCACAGCAGGGAAAGAGTAAATTTTAATTGCACAGTGCAGAGATGCATTATTCCTGCTCCTCCTTGTGCCACATGGAAGGTTTATTTTTAAATTTAAAATATATATTTTCATTCAGGTCTGTTGCAGACCTTTCCTACTGTATTAATTTGGCTCAGGCATACTTACCGCTGCCATTGTGATCTGACACACATACACTAACAAGGATGCCACCAGCTTTGGGAGGTTTCCTTGCCAAATCGTTAATTCCAGGGCATGGGTGACTTAAAACATTCGTTCCATTTAAGAGTCTGGTTATTTGGCTTGTACAGGTCCAGCACAGGTACCAGCACTGATCTCCCTCATCTAACTTAGATCATTAAATCTGGGATTCAAACTTAGGTCCAACAACCTACCAGGAATCTACCAATCGATCAGTTACTCTGTAATTAGTTTTGTCAAATCTCCGTAAAGCCACCTATATTGACACATACTTCAATTACAAGACACCATTTATGTCCCTTTTTTATATTGGGAAGAAGCAGTAAGCTATAAAGAATAGATGAATTTTCCTAAACTAATAGAAGCGGTGGGGCATTATTATATACAAGCAATGTAATAAAAGTATTTCTTTTCAGACATATTCAAAAATCCTTAACTTGAATCATTTAATCAAAAATATGCCTGTATACATGTTAGAAACCCATTCCAATCTCAGCTTTAGACGATTGCAGGCTTCTGACATGATTGGGAACTTCAAAGCTATGTTGACTGAATTAAAAAATCCTAATTTTACTGAATGTTTCCTAAAGCCCCAGTACAGAGGGCACATTGTTTGCTGTTTCAGTTTAAAGGTTAAGAATGTCCCTGAATGATACTTCTGTGTAATTAAGGGCTCTCCATAAAATTAATATAATTCTCCCATGCTTTGGGCCTATATTGCAGTTAGAAAATAAATAAGCAAAAATTTCAAAATAAAATTATACTTTTATTACGGAATGCATGATATCCCTTTTTTAAAAAGTCAAATAATTGAAATTCCCTGACCACCTTCTTCATATTAGCAAACAACTTGGTGCTTACTGTTTCATACCACCATTAAAATAGTTGTAGAACTGAGTGCAGTCATTTTAAAAATTCTAAATTGCTAATGCAACAAAGACAATAAACATCTGATGATGAACTGATCTATGTTTAACTAGAGTAACTCTGATATAGCTCTCTCTGCATAGCTTGAGGTTTGACACAGCTTTGCCAGCTCTCTATGCATCTTTGATCATTCTGTCCAAAAGCTTTTATCTCCAACCCTATCCAGCTGTGTGTTCAAAACTGGAACAGCAGTTGAGGTTGACTCAATGAATATGCAATAGTTTCCCTGATACTTCACGAATTGTGGAAAACCTAAACGTGGATGGTGAGAGTGCTACTCAATTGTGTATCATGTTTCCATTTGGTTAGCTTTGTGCAGCTGAATTGATGGCATTTTTAAAAAAAGACTAGAGCAGACAAAATATTTGATTTTTTTTTCACTCCATCTACCATTCCCTGAAATATTAAATGTTTTCCGTGCTCACTAGTTGATGAGTTGATGTACTGTAATCACTCACCCTGTGAAATCATCTTTTCCTGTTGGAACAGTTTGTCACATAAAGTTTAAAAAAAACTTCTAATCAACAAGAAGCTATGCAGTTTAAACAGGGTTTATCCCTCATACTGGAGCAGCATTATGAAATTCGATTCAAATGAGGCACACACAAAGGTTGGATTCCAAACTTGTTGTCTGGCTTCAACCTTCAAAAGCCCGCAATTTTCAATTACAAAGGTTAAATAACAGAAATGTATGGGCTGACAAGCTCAGCAGTGCAGAAAAACCACGGCCTATGTTTTTTTTTATTCATTCATGGGATGTGGGTGTCACTGGCTTGGCCAGCATTTATTGCCCATCCCTAATTGCCCTTGTTCAGGGAGTGTTTAAGAGTCAACCACTTGCTGTGTGTCTGGAGTCACTTATAGACCAGACCAGGTAAGGACAGCAGATTTCTTTCTCTAAGGGACATTAGTGAACCTGATGGTCTTTTTTTACAGCAAGCAACAATGGCTTCATGGTCATCACCAAACTTCTTAATTCCAGATCTTATTGAATTCAAATTCCAGCATCTGCCAAGGTGGGATTCAAACCCAGACCCCCAGAGCTTTGCCCTGGGTCTCTGGAATACTAGCCCAGTGACAATGCCAATATGCCACCACCTCAGAGCCCCACTTATTTTTTGCAAAACTAACAACATTTTTCAGGGGAAAAGTTATGATTTGGGTCAGCATATTTTTTGAGTTATTTACTTCCTTGAGGTCGATATTGAATATTTTACTCATTAAGCTGATGGATATTTTGTGTAAAAAGAAATAATTGTACACTTTCTTAAAATATTTAGTGGCACAACAAGTGCTGTTAGAGACAAATGAAACAAGACATTGGGCAGGCTAATAATAGAGAAGGATGAAAAATTGAACAGTAAGTTTATTGATTTAGGCTAAACTTCTCTTTTCCCGTCTCTGCTGGGGCCACTGTTGGTTGCCCCATTCCAACCTACCACATGACCCCCAGCCCCACGTACACCCCAACCCATCTTTGGCCTGCCCTCTCAATGACTGTTTTAGGCCTGGGATAGGCTATGCTCTAAAAATGTATCTGTGGTGAGAAAAAGCATAGTGGAGGCTGGATTTTGATGCAATTTGGCTCTCAAGCATGTACTTACCATGGCTTAGGAAGCTGCAACAGATGGCTTCAGGGCATTCCTCCACTTAGGGTCTCTCATTACCTCTTCTGGTGCTGTAACACTGCATGATATTCAACTTTTACACTTATGGGTTCCCTTTGACTGTGAATTCCTCTGATTGCGAATCCCATTGCAAGCCCATCATGCAAGGGTGATGTACCCCAAAATGAAAAAATGGGCTAGGGTTGCAGTGATGTCAGGTATGGCCAGTAGTCCTGCCCCACAAAAACACATCTGAAGAGGAAAATCCAATCTGATGTCTGAAAAAAGTTACAGATGATGACTAACTTTGTATTAAAATTTCTGCCTAAAAAGCACAGATTAATATAAATTTCTGCTAGCAAGCTAAGCGGTTGAAACTTTGTTGTAGATTCTCTGGGCCTTTGGACTTCAGAATGTTAAGGGACAGTTCCTTTTTTCCTAATGTAATCCTGACATTTGGCTTAAGCTTTAATTCTAGTGCTATTGTGGCCATAATCTAACTGTTAGTGGATTCCAACATGGGATGCTCCATACTCCGGTCCACTTGTCTGCAAAACTTTGAACTTTCTTTTATTTATTTCATCCGTGGGATGTGCACTTTGTTCGCAAGGCCAGCATTTATTGCCCATTCCTAATTGCCCTTGAGAAGGTGGTGGTAATCCATCTTCTTGAACTGCTGGAGAACATGTGGCATAGGTACACACACAGTGCTGTGAGGGAGAAAATTCCAGGGATTTGATGTAGCAACAGGGAAGGTATGGTGATATAGTTCCAAGTCAGAATGGTGTGTGACTTGGAGGGGAACATGGTATTCCCATGTGTCTGCTGCCTTTGTCCTTCTAGGTAGTAGAATCCATGGGTTTGGAAGGTGCTGGCTAAGGAGGCTTGGTAGCTTCACAGAATCACAGAATTGTTACAGTGCAGAAGGAGGCCATTCAGCACATCGTGTCTGCACCGGCTCTCCAAATAAGCATTATGACACAGTGCCATTCTCCTGCCTTTTCCCCATAACCCTGTACATTGTTTTTATTTAAAGAATCACCTAATGCCCCCTTGAATGCCTCGATTGAACCTGCCTCCACCACACTTCCAGATAGTGCATTCCAGACACAAACCACTGGCTGAGTGGCAAAGTTTTTTCTCACATCGCATTTGCTTCCTTTGCAAATCAATTTAAATCTGTGCCCACTTGTTCTTGATCCTTTTATAAGTGTGAACAATTTCTCCCTATCTACTCTGCCTAGCCCCTCGTGATTTTGAATACCTCCATCAAATCTCCTCTTAGCCTTCTGTCTAAGGAGAACAGTCCCAACCTCTCCAATCTATCTTCATAACTGAAGTTTCTCATTCCTGGAACCATTTAAGTGAACGCCTTCTGTACTCTCTCCAATGTGTTCACATCCTTCTTAAAGTGTGATGCCCAGAACTGTACTCTAGCTGAGACCTAACTAGTGTCCTATACAAGTTCAACATAACTTCCTTGCTCTTATACTCTATGCCCCTATTAATAAAGTCTAGGATGCTGTTTGCTTTATTAACTGCTCCCTCCACCTGTCTTGCCACCTTTGATGACTTATGCAGATATACTCCCAGGTCCCTCAGCTCCTGCACAGCCTTTAGAGTTGTACCCCTTATTTTATAATGTCTCTCCATGTTCTTCCTAGCAAAATGAATCACCTCACACTTCTCTGTGTTGAACTTCATCTGCCACTTATCTCCAACATTTTGTCTATGTCCTTTTGAAGTTCTGCACTGTCCTCCTCACAGTTCAAAATGATTCTAAGTTTTGTATTGTCCACAAACTTTGAATTTGTCCCCTGCACACCAAGATCTAGATCGTTAATATATACCAGGAAAAGCAAGGGTCCCAATACCGACCTCTTGGGAACTCACTCCAAACCTTCTTCCAGCCTGAAAAATATCCATTAACCATTACTCGCTGGGCAAAATTTTACCTTTGGCTGTGGGATTGGCGGGGGCGGGTGGGGGCAGTTGGGAAGCTAACTGCCATTTGTGATCGGCAGCGCTCAGTGATTTTACATTGGTGGGCCAATTAAGGCCCGCCCAGCGTGTTACCCAAGCAGCAGAGCACAGAATAATCTTTCTGAGGCATGGAGCTTCCTTAGGGAGATGAAAAATATATTGAAAAAATTATTGAACACCAGGAAGATTTAATAAAACATGTACCCTCATGTGGCTCTGTTACATGAGCAAGGACGTGTTTTTAATTAAAAAATAAAGTTTTTCTTTTATTTGTATTTGCTTTTGGAAACCTCATCCCGCCCGTGGATGATGTTTCCAAAAAAGTGCAAAGGCCGCTTGGCTTTTTTTGCCTGCCCGCCAACCGTTAGATTGAATGGGCAGTGAAAAATTGAACTCAATTGATAGCTTAATGGCCATAATAGGCCTTTTAATTGTCGCTGACCGAACTATCGCATGACTGTGCATTGACGTCGGCAGGTTCGGCCGACATCATCGCGCATCATTGCATGCTCGGTCTGGCTGGGCACACCTCACCGGTCGAGCTTAAAATTCTAGCTGCTGTTTCCTATTACTCAGTCAAATTTAATGAATGGTACTACTGTACCTTTTATTCCATGAACTATAACTTTTATCACAAGTCTGTTGAGCGGCCTTTTGGAAGTACATGAACACCACACCAGCAGCATTATCTTTATCAACCCTCTCTGTTGCCTCTTCAAAAATCTTCAGTAAGTTAGTTAAACATAGTTTTCCCTTAAGAAATCCATGCTGGCACTTCCTAATAAACCCACATTTTTCCATGTGACTATTGATTCTATCCCAAATAATTGTTCTCACAAGCTTCCCTACCGCTGAAGTTAAACTGGCTACTTAATAATTGCTGGACTTATCCTTACAACCTTCTTTGAACAAGGGTGTAATGTTTGCAAATCTCCAGTCCTCTGGCACCTCCCCTGAGTCTAGGGAAGACTGAAAGCTTATGGCCAGTACCCCTGCAATTTCCATTCTCACTTCCTTCAATATCCTTGGATGCTCCTCATCTGGTCCTGATGCCTTGTCAACTTTAAGTACAGACAGTTTATCTAATACCTCCTCCTTACCAATTTTTAACCTTATTGGTGACAGTTTCCCCCTCTGTCACCATGGCCTGGTAGCATTAGCTTCCCTGGTAAACACAGTATTCATTTAACATCTCAGCCCTGCCTCCATGTGTAAATCCCCATTTTGGTCCCTAATTGCCACTACTCCTGTTTTACCACTATCTTACTATTTACGTGCCTAAAGATGACTTTGGAATTCCCCATTATGTTGGCTGCCAGTCTTTCCTCATAATCCCTCTTCACTTCTCTTATTTGCTTCTTCACCTCTCCCCTGAACCTTCTGTATTCAGCTTGGTTCTCAGTTGTATTTTCTACCCGACACATGTTGTAAGCACACTTTTTCTTCTTTATCTTAATTTCTATCTCCTTTTTCAGCCAGGTAACTCTGTATTTGTTTGCCTTACCTTTTCTTTTTGAGGGAATATACCTTGACTGTGCCCGACTCAATTCTTCTTTGAAGGTAGCCCATTGTTCAGCTAACAGTTTTTCCAACCAAACTTTGGTTCCAGGCTTGCTACGGTGCACCCTGTAGATTTTTTAAAAATTCCTTCACGGGATGTGAGCTTTGCTGGCTGGGCCAACATTCATTGCCCATCCTTAGTTGCCCTTGGGAAGGTGGTGGTGAGCTGCCTCCTTGAACCACTGCAGTCAATGTATTGTAGGTACATTCATAGTGCTGTTAGGAAGGGAGTTCCAGAATTTCGAGCCAGTGACAGTGAAGATACAATAATATATTTCCAAGCCAGGATGGTAAGTGATTTGGAGGGGAACATCCAGGTGGTGGTGTTCCCATCTATCTGCTGCCCTTGGCCTTGTAATGGTAGTGGTCGTGGGTTTGGAAGGTGCTGTCAAAGGAGCCTTGGTGAAGTCCTGCAGCACATCTTGTAAATGGTACACACTGCTGCTACTGTGCGTCGGTGGTCGAGGGAGTGAATGTTTGTGGATGTGATGTCAATCAAGCTGGCTGCTTTGTCCTGGACAGTATCAAGCTTCTTGAGTGTTGTAGGAGCTGCACTCATCCAGGCAAGTGAGGAGAATTCCATCACACTGCTTACTTGTGCCTTGTAGATGGTGGACAGACTTTGGAGAGTCAGAAGGTAAGTTACTCATCGCACGATTCCTAGCCTCTGACCTGCCCTTATAGCCACAGTATTTATATGGCTAGTTCAGTTCAGTTTCTGGTCAATGGTAGCCTGCAGCATGTTGATAGTGGGGGATTCAGAGATGGTAATGCCATTGAACTTCAAGGGACAATGGTTGGATTCTCTCTTGTTGGAGATAGTCATTGCCTGACACTTATGTGGCGTGAATATTACTTGCCACTTGTCAGCTCAAGCCTGGATTTTGTCCAAGTTGTGCTGCATTTGGACATGGATTGCTTCAGTATCTGAGGAGTCGTGAATGGTGCTAAACATTGTGCAATCATCAGCGAACATTCCCACTTTTGACCTTATGATGGAAGGAAGGTCATTGATGAAACAATTGAAGATGATTGGGCTGAGGACATTACCATGAGGAACTCCTGCAGTGATGTCCTGGAGTTGAGATGACTGACCTCCAACAACCACAATCATCTTCCTTTGTGCTAGGTATGACTCCAACCAGCGGAAAGATTTTCCCGATTCCCATTGACTCCAGTTTTGCTGGGGCTCCTTGATGCCACACTCTGTCAAATGCTGCCTTTATGTCAGGGGCCGTCACTCTCACCTCACCTTGGGATGTTCAGCTCTTTTGCCCATGTTTGAACTAAGGCTGGAATGATTTCAGGAGCTGACTGGCTGCAGCGGAACCCAAACTGGGCATCAATGAGCTGGTTATTGCTAAGCAAGTGCCACTTGTTAGTACTGTTGATCACCCCTTCAATTACTTTATTGATGATCGAGAGTAGACTGATGGGGCAGTAATTGGCCGTGCTGGATTTGTCCTGCTTTTTTTGTACAGGACACACCTGGGCAATTTTCCACATAGCCGGGTAAATGCCAGTTTTGTAGATGCACTGGATCAACTTGGCTAGGGGCACAGCAAGTTCTGGAGCACAAGTCTTCAGTACTATTGCCGGAACATTGTCAGGCTCCATAGCTTTTGCAGTATTCAGTGACTTATGCCATTGCTTGATATCACGTGGAGTGAATTGAATTGGCTGAAGACTGGCATCTGTGATGCTGGGGACCTCTGGAGGAGGCCGAGATGGACCATTCATTCGGCATGTCTGGCTGAAGATTGTAGCAAATGCTTCAGCCTTACCTTTTGCATTGATCCGCTGGCCATCAAAGAGGATATGGACATTTGTGGAGCCTCCTCCTCCAGCGAGTTGTTTAATTGTCCACCACCATTCACGGCTGGATGTGGCAGGACTGCAGAACTTAGATCTGATCCGTTGGTTGAGGAATCGCTTAGCTTTGTCTATCACTTGCTGTTTATGCTGTTTGGCACGCAAGTAATCCTGTGTTGTAGCTTTACCAGGTTGACGCTTCATTTTCAGGTATGCCTGGTGCTGCTCTTGGCATGCCCTCCTGCACTCTTCGTTGAACCATGGTTGATCCCCCGGCTTGATGGTAATGGTAGAGTGGTGGATGTGCCGGCCCATGAGGTTACAGATTGTGTTTAACTACAATTTTGCTGCTGCCGATGGCCCACAATGCCTCATGGATGCCCTGTCTTTGTCTGTTCAAAATCTATCCCATTTAGCACAGTGGTAGTGCCAAACAACACGATGGGGGGTATCCTCACTGTGAAGGCGGGACATTGTCTCCACAATGACTGTGTGGTTGTCATGCCTACCGATGCTGTCATGCACTGATGCATCTGTGGCAGGCAAGTTGGTAAGAATGAGGTCAAGTATGCTTTTCGCTCTTGTTGGTTCCCTCACCACCTGCTGCAGACCCAGTTTAGCAGCTATGCCGTTTAGGACTCTGCCAGCTCGGTCATTAGTGATGCTACTGAGCCACTCTTGCTGATGGATATTGGCCTGCTGCATTGTTCCAGTGAAGCTTAATGCAAACTGGAGGAACAGCACCTCATCTTCCGACTAGGCACTTTACAGCCTTCTGGACTGAATATTGAGTTCAACAATTTTAGATCATGAATTCTCTCCTTCATCCCCACTCCCTTTCTGATCCCCCCTTTTTTTCCAATAATTTATATAGATTTTTTTCTTTTCCCTCCTATTTCCATTATTTTTAAATGTATTTTCATCCATTGTTTTATCTCTACCTTTTAGCCTATTTCAATCCCTTCCCTTCACCCCACCCCACCCCACCCCCACTAGGGCTATCTGTACCTTGCTTATCCTGCTTTCTACCCTTAATTAGCACATTCCTTAGATAATATCACCACCTTCAACACCTCTTTGTCCTTTTGACTATGATATCTTTTGGCTATCTCCACCTATCACTGGCCCTCTATCCAGTTCCAGCTGTCCCACCCCCGGCTTAAACCAGCTTATATTTCACCTCTTTTCTATTTTTACTTAGTTCAGTTGAAGAGTCATATGGACTTGAAACGTTAACTGTGTTCCTCTCTGCAGATGCTGCCAGACCTGCTGAGTTTTTCCAGGTATTTTTATTTTTGTTTTGGATTTCCAACATTCGCAGTTTTTTTGCTTTTATCTCCATATTTCTTAATGCTGGGTATGGCTGCAACTCGGAGAATTTTCCCCCAACTCTCATTGATAGGAGTCCTTGATTCCATACTTGGTCAAATGCTGCCTTGATTTAAAGGCTTTCACTCTCACCTCATGTCTGGAATTCAGTTCTTTTGTCCATGTTTAGATCAAGGATGCAATGAGATCTGGAGTTGAGTGGCCCTAGCAGAAACCAAACAGAGCATCCAAGGACTATATTAAATCCAGGCAT
This sequence comes from Carcharodon carcharias, assembly GCF_017639515.1. Lineage (NCBI taxonomy): Eukaryota > Metazoa > Chordata > Chondrichthyes > Lamniformes > Lamnidae > Carcharodon > Carcharodon carcharias. Next base: position 134,368,331 of record NC_054471.1, read on the forward strand.
AAAAGATACATTTGTCAGCTTTGTCATGAACATTGTGGTTCTATCCTGCTCTAATCTGGCATCAAATACATCAGCAGATCTGCTGTGGCTTTATTAAAATCAGCAGTTCCATCAGCATGACAGCCTCTCTTTAGTGGGATAATCAATTTAGTGGCAATTAGACACAAATAATCAGTTTGTGGTATACTGATGCCCACTAAGGGGCTTGGAACTGCTTAAATTAATTTCACATGGGGCGTTTTACAGTAATTAGGCACAGGGATTATTTAATTTTTTTAAAAATTGAACCGGAGCCCAGACATGAGAAGTATTCTAAATAGTTGCACCAGCCAAGTTATTCTCTTACAACTTCCTATGGTACACCTTGTTTGAACTGACTTTTTATAGAATCATAGAACAGTCACAGCACAGAAAGAGGTCATTCAGCCAGCGAAGTCCATCAGCTCTCTGCTGGAGCATTCCATCTAACCCTCCCCTGCCCCTTTCCTGTGGCTCTGCAGTGTTATTATTCTCTCCAAGTACTTATCTAATTCCCTTTTGAAAGTCAGGATTGAATATTGCTCCACCACCTTTCAGGCTGTGTCTTCTCGGTCTTAGTCACTTGCTGTGTAAAAGTTTTCTTCATGTTGTCCTTGGGTCCTTTGCCAATCACCTTAAACAGAGTCCTCTGGTTTCACCAATGAGGACAGTTTCTTGCCCTTTCCTCTGACTAGATTGCTCATGATTTTGAACACCTTTATCTAATCTGCTGAAAACTTCCTCTTTTCTCAGGAAAACAGCTCCAGCTTGTCCAATCATTCATGTAACTGAAGCCCCTCATCCCTGAAACCATCCTCGTAAATCTTCTCTGCAACCTCTCTTTAGACTTCACATCCTTCCTAAAATGCGGTGTCCAGAATTGGACACAATACTCTAATTATCGTCAAACAAATGTTTTATGAAGGTTCATCATCATTTCCCTGATTTTGTGCTCTAAGCCTGAATTTATAAAGCCTGGGTTCCTGTATGCTATTTTAAACTGCATTCTCAACCTGCCCTGCCACTTTCCACAGTTTGTGCATATCGGGTCTCTCTGTTTTGCAATCCCATTTAGAATTGTATCCTTTACGTTATATTGCCTCTCCTTTTCCACCCGACCAAAATGTATCACGCTTCTCTGTGATAAATTTCATCTGCCATGTGTCTGCCAATTCCACCAGTCTATGTCCTCCTGAGTCTCTTACCTGCCTCCTTACTGTTCACTACACTTTGAACTTCTATGTCATCCTCAAATTTTGAAACTGTGCCCTGTAAATGCAAATCTGAGTCATTGACATAGAAAGCAGTGGTCCTAATTCTGACCCTTAGTGAACACCAGTGTATGCCTTCCACCAGTTCAAAAGAAACAACTATTCACCACCACTCTCTGTTTTCTGTCCTTTAGCTAATTTCATATCAACACTGTCGCTGGCCCTTTTATTCCATGGGCTTTTCCTGGACCATAAAATCATCGGCCAGATAGTAAAGCATCCAAGTTTTCAATCTAAATATCAGTGCTACCAAGCAATTTAGGAGGAGCGACCTCAGTGCTATAGTATTTCTTTTAAAATAGCTGGAGAAAGAGCAGATCAGTCAGTTATATAGGTTTGTCGCCTGATATTTGCAATATTTTTTATTGCAATATTTTATTGTACCAAGTCATTCTGAAAGTTGGCAACATGTAAAATGGAACAGTTTCACCCCAACTGGCTACATTAAGATAACCTTTGATTGAAATTAAGGGCAGTATTGTTCCAGATTTGCACTGTGTGGTAGTGGGTGGGACAAAGGGCATTTTACCCACCAGCCACAATGGTGGCTTTTCACGTCGTATCATCCCAATTCAGCCTAATTAATTATGCATTCCCGGGAAACACGTCGTTTTGATGGCTCTCATTCACCCACCGAGGCGTCATCTTGCCGCCTTCCCACACCGGGCACCCTATTTAAAGTGCAGCTGTGCGCACACCTCTCAGTACTTCCAGCCCATGACTGCTGCGACGAAGACATGGCCCCAAAAAACAAGGAGACGCAGCCCCTCCGCCCCGGTTTAATGACGCTCTGCTTGAGCACCTTTTGGACACAGTGGAGGCACACCGTGTTGTCCTCTACCCCTGCTCTGGCCACAGGATGGGCAGCAACCTCACTAATCCAGCATGGGAGGCGGTGGCAGTGATGGTCAGCACCAACATCCTACAAAAGGGGACAGCCACCCAGTGCTGAAAAAGGATGAATGATTTCCTCCGTTCCACCAGGGTAAGTCACTCTTCTCATCACTCTCAACTCACACAATAACAAACCCATCACAAATCCACAGCGATCTCACTCACTGCCGGTTCAAGGGACTTCACCATGCACTCCCTCATACACACTTTCATTGTCTTCACTCTATCCGTGAGACCACTCACCACCCACACATGCCAAGCATACTTATTATCTGGCCTGGCAGGCGTCCTGCTTACACTCTCTCCATCTGTATTCATGCAGGACAAGCTTGCACAAAACAAGAGAGAGAGGTTGCAGACTGGTGGAGGAATGTCTGAAATCAAGGTCCTCACGGACATTGAAAATAGAGCCATTCAGCTGGCAGATGAGAATCTGGACTGTTCCTGTGCTGATGGTGAGGTTGGTGGTGCTCTACCAAGTGAGGATCCAGCAGTGCAACATAATCAAACATCCATGCTGTGAGTGGCATGTCCTGTTCTGCAGTCATATGCCGTGCACTAATTATCTCTCCTTGCTTTCAAAGGCACATCTGGGAAACAGCTGATGGAAATCACAATCCAGGGCCTCCAATCAAGCCCTGAAGAAACCTCTGAAGATGAATCTGAAGGCAATAACATTGAAGACCCGTCACAGCGCTCACCTACACCCTCCACAGGCGCAGGGACATACACTTCATGGCCCCTTGCTTTAGAGTAGCCTCAGGATCTAAATCTGTGAGCACTTTCTGCTGCCTGATGCACAGCAGGCAGAGGCAGGGACTTCCCAGGTCTCTGGCACTCGGTGGACTGCTGAAGGCCAGAAATCTGCTGAGTCCGAGTCTCTGGACTCGGTCGTGTCACACTTGCTGGAGCTGCAATGGCAAGCTAGGGAACATCAGGAAGGGGTGTCTGCTGCACTCCTCAGATTGCAAGGCACAATGGAGGAATCTGACCACCTTCAGTCCGAGGTGATAGCGCCGGCATGCCAACATACCGAGGTTAATACTGATAGGATGGTGGCCATCATGGAGACCTTGGTTCAGGATGTCACTCCTGCACTGCTGTGCAGGCTGAACTCTATCGCTGACCCATAGTTGGCCTCCAACAGTCTGTATGCAAGAGGGGCACTGGGCAGCTCGATCTCACTCCAGCTACCCCTTCTTTTCAAGGAGTCAGCCAGGGGCCCTTGGCAACCATAGGGAGGAGGATCAGCGGGTGCAAACCTCAGGGCCATCCATCCAGGTGACCCTGGGAGTGTCTGGCCCATCCGAATCCCCTCATCCCATGTCCCCAGCAGCTTCAGCTCCACAGGCTGAGGAGGGTGCCCAAACCACACAGCAGGACCCTGAAAGCAGGCTGGGACATTCCAGGTCTCAGCCCTCCATAGGGTGCCCGCCAAGGTTATCACAGGCAGGTCGTAGCAGTCAGCACCTCCGATGTGGATGTCCAGGAAGCACCAAGATGTAGCAGCAAGGTTAGGAAGGTTAAGAAGATGTAGTTTGATAGCCTTGGCATGGGGTTAATCACTTATACATAATGTTCATTATTGTCAATAAACTCCCAAGAATGTCTCCCTGCCTATGGCTCCTTGTTCTGATGAGCAGTGTTCGTGTCACTCAGATGTGAAAACTTGATTCCTGCACAAGATAAAGGTAGGTGTCTGACTCCAGGGCCTCTTCCCTGTGCAGTGTGTAACCTTCAGATCAAGTGATGGTCTGGCCTCACACTCTCTGGACACATTATTGATGCCTGCTGGTGCTTGTCATTGCTGCCGAAATGTTGTGGGCAGGCATCACAGAGTTCTATCAGTCTCTCTGTGCACTTTCAGCGCCTCTAAGGAGGGGCTGCCCCCATCTCTTCAGGATCTGTGACCAGTGGTGCTGAAGGCTGATAAAGGATCAGGTGCATTTAAAGTTTCACTGAGTCTTGATCACATAGCGCAAGTGTGATGCCCTTGACCAGACAGGAGTCAGACATTCACAGAGGCTATATGGAGATCTATGGAGTGTCCCTCACTGCATGTCATCATCATTCCCCTGCAATAGAGTGTCTATTAGAGCCTCCACTGCGCCTCAATGACAGGAACTTTGTCACAGAGGGTATGTGCACTGCCATAAGCCAGACTGGAGTCAAACGTTCACAGATGCAATGTGAGGATCTAAGGCGTCTCCTCTCTGCATGTTGTCATTATCCTCCACAAATCTAGAAGAGCCATAGAACCATAGAAAAGTTACAGTACAGAAAAAGGCTATTCAGTCAATCATGTCTGTGCCAACCAGAAAAAGATGAAAAGAAACCAGCTGCTCATTTTAAACCCACTATCCAGCACCTGGTCCACATCCTTGCAGGTTATACCGCTTCAGATGCAGATCCAAGTACCTTTTAAATGGGTTAAGCATTTCAGCCTCAACCATTGATTTAGGCAATGAATTCCAGACACCCATCACCCTCTGGGTGAAAAAGTTATTCCTCATGTTCCCTTTAATCCTTCTATCAACCACTTTATGCCCCGTGGTAATTGAATCCCTCAGCCAGGGGAAACAACTCTTTCCTGTCTACCCTATCTAGGCCCCTCATAATTTTATACACCACAAATTAGGTCACCCTGTAGCCTCCTCTGTTCTAAGGAAAACAACCCCAGCCTATCCGATCTCTCCTCATAGCTGCAATTTTCGAGCCCTGGCAGCATTCTTGTAAATCTTCTGCACTCTCTCCAAAGCAATTATATCCTTTCTGTAATGTGGTGACCAGAACTGTACACAAAATTCCAGCTGTGGCCTGACCAGAGTTTTATACAGATCCAGCATTACATCCCTGCTTTTGTATTCAATACCTCGCCCAATAAAGGAAAGCATTCCATTTTTAACCACCTTATCAACCTGTCCTGCCACTTTCAGGGGCCTGTGGACATCCACTCTAAGGTCTCTCATTTTCTTAACCCCTCTCAATATCCTCTCGTTTACTTAGTATTTCCTTGCTTAATTTTACCCTCCCCAAACGCATTACCTCACACTTATCTGGATTGAATTTAATTTGCCACTCTCCGGCCAACCAAATCATTGATATCATTCTGGAGACAAATGCTATCCTCTTCAATATCAACTACATAGCCAACTTTTGTGTCATCTGCAAATTTCCAAATCATACCTCCTACATTTATGTCCAAATCATTAATATATACAACAAATAGCAAGGGCCCTAACACTGAGCCCTGTGGAACACCACTGGAAACCATTTTCCATTTGTAAAAACATCCATCCACCATTATCCTTTCTTCCCTGTGGCTGAGCTAATTTTGGATCCAACTTGCCACTTTCCCCTGTATCCCATAGGACCTCACTTTTCTGACCTGTCTGCCGTGTGGGATCTTGTTAAATGCCTAACTAAAATCACCAGCGTACCTGTGGTGGCATGAACGTCGTTAAACCTTTGCTCTGCTGCAGTCTGAGGCCACCGCATGGGTGTCATCAGCTTTGTCCTCTGCAGGTAGCCCTTGTCCCCAAGGAGCCATCACTGCAGTTTCTGTGGACCCTGGAAGATGTCAGGGATCTGTGACCGACTGAGAATGTAGGAGTCATGGACACTCTCTGGGAACTGTGCACAGACCTGCAGGATATGTTTCTGGTGGTCACACATTGGCTGAATATTCAGAGAATGGAAGCCCTTGCGGTTGATATACTTGAACTCTTGTTGCGATGGAGATCTGAGCTCCATATGATTGCAGTCCATGAAACCCTGCACTTGTGGGAAACCTGAGATCTGGGCAAATCCAATTGCTCTTGTATCCTGGCTCTCTTGGTCCCGGGTGAAATGCACAAAGTTGTATGCCCTTGCAAAGATGGCATCCGTGACCTCACGGGTGCATTTGTAGTTGGAGGCTTGTGATATCCCACAGAGGTCACCTGTGGAACCCTGAAAGGAGCCACTGGCTTAAAAATTGAGCGCAGTGTTCACTTTCATGGCCATTGGCAGTGGGTGCCCTCCATGTCCCCGTTGCATCAAATCCTGCAGCAGCTGGCAGATGTGGCCGATCAGTTCTCAAGACGTGCATGGTGTTCGGTGACACTGGTTCTCGGTCATCTGCAGGAATGAAAGGTGGAGTCTTTAGATCCTGGGTCTAGCTAGACACCGGCCAGCAATGGCTCATTGTAGCTCTCAGTGGCATGTGTAGGAGCTCCAGCCGCCCCTTCTTTCTGATGGTGCTGTTTCTCCATCTGCACAGCCAGGCGCTTCCATCACTCTCCTCCTTTATCTCCGCTCTCTGTACACCATGAGGCATATAGCTAGTTCATCAGGCTCCAACCTCCTGATGTACTCCTCCTGCAGAATGAAAGAAAGAAATGAGTGGGTTAGCTTGGGTGTTCTAAGAACCTCTCTTGGTTAATTCTGAAGTCTCCTTAATGCATCCCACAGAGTGCTGGCGAACACTTGGATGGCCAGATATTAGTGCACAGCATAGCTGCCCAAAATCCCAACCTCCTCCGCTCCACTCCACCTGACCAATTGGTAGTAGCTTTGCCCACTGGACTGCATGCTGTGCTCTCAGCTCAGGCACAGGCATTCTCCTAACCCGCGCTGCAAGGCTGCACTGTTAGCTTGAACCTTGGGGGAAACTGGTCTAAACCAGATGATGATATTGCAAGTGGCCGTGACTGCTCCATGGCCAACAAAGAGATTGCATAACATGCCCGGTCGTCCAATTGTTCTGCAGTCCACTAAAATGCTCATTAGTTTGCAGTCTGTGCCCGAGGGGTGAAAAGCTCTGGAGCACTTGATGGCACTTTCACGCCTCTGCGTTGCTTGAGTGGGCAGATAAGCTAGAGGCCTGACTCCAAGCTTGTCAATGTGGCCACACAATATGTCTCAACTGTGGAGAAATGGTCACTTTATATAAGTTTTCCGTAATGCACGGCCACTTCCCTCCCTCCCATCCCATACGTGCACCACCATCAAATGCAGGGCGGTCCTTGTCCCCACCACCTCAACCTGTCTCATACTTGAAGTCCAACAGGTGACCCTTGCAAGGGCTGCGCAATGTTACTGTGCACTCACCTCTAAGTTCTCCCCCCGAAGTGCAACCCGCCAAGTGCACACCTTATATATGCTGTTGTGAAACACGTCGGTGTGATTGTGCTCGGATGATCTAGAGTAGGGGGATGATTCTGGAGGGCTGGGCTTATAACAATATACAGATGTTTTACGATGAGGTCCCCAATGTCTGATGGCAGGAAACATGGCCCACCATCGATGGGCAGAGTAGACGATTGCAAACTGGTTTCATGATGCAGCGAAACTGTTTTTTGGCCTTCTTACCATATTGTCCGCTTATGCCGACACCAGCAGGCATGGGAAATTCTACTAAAACTGTAGAAACCTTTTGCTTTAAGTGATCTGATGCCAGTTGAACATGTTCAATTTTATTTTAATGTTTGAGTTAGCACCAAGTTAGCCTTGGAGTGGGAATTCAATTCCTTGTGCTAATTGGGTTTGGGGGGGTATGGTAATTCCTGTTGGTCTAATTGATGAAAATGTATTAATTTAGTGATATCCTGTCTATTTTCTTTGGTAGTCTAATGTATCGAGGGATTTATCAAGCTGCTTGTACAAAGCATGCATTTGTATTTTTGCTAGTTGGCAAGCTGGTCATGTTTAGACGTTAAAGGGCTTGGATTTAATTCTTGGGAGCAGAGTGATGCTGCAGTCAACTATTGAAGACTCATGAGATTTGTACACCAACTTTGGATAAGTTTGCGTGTGCTTGAAGTGTATTGCAGCTGAACTCTGGAGTAAAATAAAACCTATGTACCTTCCATTATATCACACACATAACTGGAGTTGTGTGCAATCTGACCTTGACCTGTCACCATTTAGTCATAAAGCACATGATAGAAGATAAATGAAAAGCTAACTAACTGGAGAATAGTAACTCCAGAGGAGACAGTTACTCTAGAGGGGAGAGAGGAGTAAGAATCAACTTAAAATAGCTAGTGAACTAATTACCATGGTATCAATGCAGAATATCAATGATTTCTCTGTTGTTCATAGATCGAGTTACAGTCTCTCACAATCTTAGGCCTTTCATTAATAACAGTAACGCTCAAAAGAACAGTAACATTTCGGGAAGCGTAATCTTGATTGCATTCATAACATTTCCTAGCGTGCTTTGCTGGCAGACTAAAGACGTCAACAAAATACTGAAAATGCAAGTCCCTATATTCTCTTACGTCAGTGAGGTCTGTGAAAGAATTTATCAGTCTTGGAAAATTCTGTGTCTTCAGATTTGTGGTACATACAAAAAGCATGTTCAATTTCACTTGTGCAGACTTATTTGTTGAACAAAATGTGCTTTACAACTTAGCAGTTTCATTAACATACGTAAGCAGATCCTGGCCCTGAAGTTTTACGGAGTGGCAATCAGAGTCCTATTTCCACTCCGTCCCTAGTTTCCTGCCTCGAAATCCAGGCTTTCCTTTCTCGCTCGACATTCCAACTCAAGCCGGGTGAGAACTGTGTTGGGCAGCGCGCTTCTGAGGCCTCAGTTGAGAGCCGCACAGTTAGAGATAAGGAGGCCACACCCCTTTTTGTACCACACTAACGACTGAAAAGCAGGTAAGTGTAAAGATCAAGCCACTTTCAAGCTAGGGAGAATGTAGCTTTGTAAGGTAAGTGGGTAGGATTAGGGATGGAGGTGTTGTTGAGTGGTCAGGGGGAGGGGTCGTATGTTTGGGGGTGTGGGGATCAGCTGGGAAAGGGGATGTTGGGTGGTCAGTGGAAGGGTGGGGGTCTGGTGCTTCTTGGGCAATGGGGTCGGGTGGTCAGGGGGTTGGGGATCGGATATTTGTGGGGGAGTGGTCAGGTGGTCATCTGGGGGGAGGGGGGGGGAGTCAGATGATCGGTGGGGTCGAGTGGCCAGTGGTGATGGTGGGGAGGTGGGGGGGGGTCAGTGGAGGGGGGTTTTGAGTGGTCATTGGGGGTGTCGGGTCTTTGTGGGCGGCAGGTGGTCAGGGTGAGGAGGTCGGGTGGTCGCTGGTGTGGGGGTGTCAGGTGGTCAGTGCGGGCATTTCTGGTTTTCAGCAGGGCTGTGGGGAGTGCCCTAGGGGGGGTCAGTACTATAATTACCCAGGAGTTAGAAGTGTTTTTAATTCTTCTACCTTTTTCTGGGTAGCTATTCCAGTAAGACAGTCAGAACCATCCAAAGTTTGCCAACTAAATCATACTTTCAGATGGATCAGATTGCAGGGCAATTGCCCAATGGAAATTTAAACTTCCTGGCCAGTTGGTGGGCATTGGTTACTGGGAACATCTGTGGTTGGGGGTGGGGTGTGGTCCTCAGTGCATCTTTAGGATACCCCCAGTTACAATGCCCTGGGGCCTGGAAGTTAAGGGGCCCTATGTGCTCACCATAATTTTCTCACAGCTCAAAATTTCCAATCTTTTACTGACTTTGTCCAAAGGACTCACCGTGAAACATAGCCATTCAGATTTATTGTAGGTTTTAAAACCAGGATGCGAGAAGTGTGCAGTTGGTCTAGCCCCACTACTCCACAGGCTGCACATTAGTTTAAATGTTCAATTCACTCACCAAAATGGCCAATTATTTACCACTACTGTTACTCAGAATAAAAGAGGCTTTAACCAGGCTTCTTTCAATAAACAATGAACTTATTAGTTTATTATAAAACAAGTTTTGTTGAATAGAAAGGCAAAGCTTATCAAAATACTGTATGGAATATGAAATTATACTAATTAACTCTTTTGAGATACCCTCGGTTTCTCACATACACACACACACACACGGCAGAATACTGCACTCAATGGGTGGTCGCGCGCTTGACCCAAACAAGCATAAAATGACACGCGATATTTCGGCTGGCAGGCGCACATGGGAGTCGGCAATGCGCTCGCTGACAATTAAGCAGCCTATTAAGGCCCTTAATGAAGTAATTGATTCAAATTTTTCACTGCCCATCCAACTGTTCGGTTGGCGAGCAGGCGAAAAGGGCAAGCGGCCTTTACATTTTTGGTGAAACCTCATTCACAGGCGGGATGAGGTTTCAACCAACGATGAAAGGGAAACCTTTTTGCACGCATCTCTAACATGTCCCTGCTCATGTGACAGAGTCAACTGAGGGGAATTTTTTAAAACATTTTTAATATCTTTATTTTTTATTTGGAAAATCTTCAGCTTCCTGAGGCAGCTCTGCGCACCCATGCGTATGCGTGAGCTTACACACTCACTCTCCTCCTGGCCACACTCCGGCAGTGCTAAGCACTGCTGCGTGCATTTCATGTTAATTGGCCATTAATTTGACTGCCAGCGTGAAATCGCAGTTGAGGCCCGATCGCGGGCGGCGGTCAGCTTCCTGACCGCTCCCTGGGCCCGCCCGCTGAGCATGCCTGACCATTAGGAAATCCTGGCCACAAAAACAATGAAATAAAAATAGAAATGGAGGAATTCAGTCAAAGATTAAAAGTCAATAGTTCAAAGGCAAAGGATAGACAGTGGTGCTCTTGGAATGGTGTCTGGTTTATAGAGTTGGTCTCTCAGCACTGAACAGCGAAACATTCAATGACTCTGGTACACTATCCAAGCACATAGCAACTTAAGAGCAGCTTGTATTCACTTTCAGTTGTGGACAGGCTCTGGATTGCAAAAAAGGCTGCTGTCTTGCTTCTCAAGCAGTTGTGCTTTTCCTTTCCAAGCAAAACAAAAACACTTTTTTTAAAACACAGTTCCAGGCATGGATTTTTTGCAGAGCCATAGAACTCATGTGACCTCTTTTGTACACATTTCATGTGGGTCAAGAAGTCTACAGTTTTTTTCTGTAAAAGGATGCTTTTTCCAGGAATAGCAATCAGAGTCCTGCATTAACCCTCTTATGGACAGTGTCTTTTCACACACGAATTCTTCCAGAATGGTTAAGTAAAAAAGTTACAGACAGTATCAAACTTAAAGAAAATGCATTTAATTACGCAAACACAGGTGGCAGGTCAGAAGATTGGAAAGAATATAAAGAACTGCAGGAATGACAAAAAAATTAATAAGGAAGGAAAAATTAGAATATAAGAGAATGCAAACTAGTAATATAGAGACGGATAGTGAGAGTTTCTAAAGATATTGAAATAAGAGTTAACACAGTGAACATTGGTCCTATAGAGCATGCATCTGGGGAATTTATAATGGAAAGTAAGGAGATGGCAGATGAATTAAACAGGTACTGTGCTTCGGTCTTCACTATAAAGGACACAAGCAACATCCTGGAAATAGCTGTAAATCAGGAAATGGAAGGGAGAGAGGAACTCGGGAAAATTACAATCACCAGGGAAGTGGTTTGAGCAAATTGTTGGAGCTGCGGGTTGACAAATCACCAGGTCTTGATGGACTTCACCCCAAGGTCTTGAAAGGAGTGGCTAGTGAGATAGTTGATGCACTGGTTTTAATTTTCCAAAATTCCCTAGATTCAGGGAAGGTTCTATTAGGTTGGAAATTAGTAAATATAACTCCTTTATTCAAAAGGGGAGGGAGATAGAAAGCAGAAAACTGCAGGCCAGTTAGCGTATCATCCGTTATTGGGAAAATGTTAGAAGTTATTATGAAAGATGTTATAGATGTTGAAGGAGTCACATGTCCTGTGGACAAAGGGGAACCGGTGGATCTACTGCACTTAGACTTCCAGAAGGCATTTGATAAGGTGTCAAAGGTTATTGCAGAAAATAAAAACTCATGCTGTAGAGGGTGACATATTCGTATGGATAGAAGATTGGCTGGCTAACAGGAAGCAGAGAGTTGGCATAAACAGGTCTTTTTCTGGTTGGCAAGATGTAACAAGTGGTGTGCCACAGCGATCAGTGCTGGAGCCTCAACTTGTTACAATTTATATAAATCTTGGATGAAGGGACTGAAGGAATGGTTGCTAAATTTGCTGATGACACAATGGTAGATAGAAAAGTAAATTGTGAAGAGGACATAAGGAGGCTACAAAGTGACAGATAAGTTAAGTGTGTGAGCAAAGATCTAGCAAATGGAGTGTAATATGGGCAAATGTGAAATGGTCATTTTGGTAGGAAGAATAAAAAAGAAGCTTATTATCAAAATGGTGAGATTTTGCAGAGCTCTGAGATTCCGAGGGATCTGGGTGTCCTAGTGCATGAATCACAAAAGTTTAGTATGTAGATACAGCAGGTAATGAGTAAAGCTAATAGAATGTTATCATTTATTGTGAGGGGAATTGATGATAAAAGTAGGGAGGTTATGATTCAGTTGTACAGGGCATTGGTGAGACCACATCTGGAGTTTTGTGTACAGTACTGATCTCCTTATTTAAAGAAAGATGTAAAAGCATTAGAAGCAGTTCAGAGAAAGCTGATTTAGATTATTACCCGGAATGGGAGGGTTGTCTTATGAGAAAAGGATGGACAGGTTAGGCTTGTATCCACTGGAATTTAGAAGGGTAAGAGGATAGTTAACTGAAACCTTTAAGACACTGTAGGGTGTTGAGAGGGTGGTTATGGAAAGGATGTTTCCTCTTGTGGGAGAATCTAGAACTGTTTAAAAAAAAGGTGCTGCTCATTTAAGACAGAGATGTGGAGAAATGTTTTTTCTTTCAGGGGGTTGTGAGTCTTTGGAACTCTCTTCCTCAAAAGGCGGTGGAAGCAGGGTCTTTGAATATTTTTTAATGCGGAGCTAGATAGATTCTTGATTAACAAAGGGGTGAAAAGTTATCGGGGTAGGCAGTAATGTTGGGTTAAGGTTACATTCAGATCAACCATTATCTTACTGAATGTTGGAGCAAGCTCGAGGGGCTGAGTGGCCTATTCCTGCTCCTAATTTGTATGTTAGTTTTAGGGCTGGGAATTCCATTAAAGCCTGTACTTTCGCTGTTCTTGTCAACATTTGCCCCTGCCTATGATATGCCCTAAATAAGTTACTTGCACTTTTTGCAAACTCACTCTGGGCAAGGTTTATTACTAGATTTGCCAACTGTAATTATTTAAATAAAGCTTCCAGTTGTTTTAAGTGGTCTTCCCAAGTGTTGCTGTACGTCAATACATCATCCAAGTAAATCACATAGTTGGGAACATTAATAACCACCTGATTCATTAGTCTTTAGAAAATGGCATGAGTATTTTTTAGCCTGAATGGCACGACTCAGCATTGAAAAAGACCCTCTGGCTGATATTTCTTTACCTCGGGGTGTTAAAGGAACCTGCCAATATCCCTTTAACAGATCTACTTTGATAAGAAACATGGCACAGCCAACTCTGTCAATACAGTCTTCCAAACGAGGAATTGGGGAGGAATCTAGTTACTGCACTGACATTCCTGTAGGCTATGCAGAATCTGGTTGAACCATCTGGTTTAGACGCTAACACAACAGGGGAACTACAGCTGCTTTGGCTGGATTCAATTAGGTGATTTTCTAACATGTACTGGATCTCTGCTTTTACTTGAGCCTGTTTCTCTGACCCTAAGCGATTAAGATGCTGTTTTGTAAGAGGGGATTCTCCTACATCCATATCATGTATGGCTAATGTTGTACATCCTGGTTTAACCCACAGATTCCTTTAAGTTCTGTAAGTAACCGCACTAGATACTCTTGTTTCCTGCTTCTAGGCATGAAAATATGGTGTCTAACAGTCCTAATATTTCAGTGTTAGCTAACTAGATAGTAGGAGGTTTAATTTGTGATCTGCCTAAGTCTCCTTCTACCTCACTCTCACTGGCTCTTCCATCCTTCAATGTACTTACAGCCTGACATACCTGCTCCTTCTCATCCTCCTCCCTATGATGGTATTGTTTCAACATATTGATACGACACAGCCCACTTCTTTTTCCTATTATCTGGGCTGTCTACCCAATAATTTACTTTACCAAACTTCTTAATTACCTGTATGGACCACTGAATCGTGCTTTTGGAGGTGCCTCCTGTAAAGACAATACCACGTGGGGGGATGCAGTGGCATAGTACTATTGTAACCAGACTAGTAACCCAGATACCCAGGGTAACGCTCTGAGGACCCAGGTTCCAATCCCACCACAGCAGATGGTGAAATTTGAATTCAATAATAAAAAAAATCTGGAATTAAAAGTCTAATGATGACCATGAAACAATTGTCATAAAAACCCACCTGGTTCACCAATGTCCTTTAGGAAAAGAAATCTGCCATCCTTAGCTGGTCTGGCCTATGTGTGACTCCAGACCCACAGCAATGTGGTTGACTCTTAAATGCCCTCTGAAATGGTCTAGCAAGCCACTCAGTTCTCAAGGGCAATTAGGGATGGGCAACAAATGCTGACCTAACCGGCGATGCCCAGACCCCCATGAATGAATAAAAACAAACTAATAATTCATCCCCAGGTTATAATGTTCAGGTCACAGCTTGCTTATCTGCCCATTCCTTCATCTTTGTTTGAGAAACTTTAAGATGCTTGTGAGCTACTTTGTAGTCTCCCGTGAGCTATTCCTGGAAAATGGACCCATAACCTAAAACAGAGGATTCATCCTTCTGTCCTAAGATCTTTTCTTTAATTAATTTCAGAGGACCTCTTACTACATGTCCATAAATTAATTCAAAAGGGTTAAAACCAGTAGATTCATTGGTGAATCTCAGGTAACAAATAAAAGAAAGTCCAGTCCTTCGTCCCAATCATGGAGACATTTATGACAATATGCTTTAATCATTGTTTTGAGTGTTTAATGGTACCTCTCTAAAGCTTCTTTTGTTTGTGGATGATATGCACTGGACTTTAATTGTTTTATCCCCAAACTATTCATTGGCCAGAATTTTACAGTCGGTGTGTGGGCTCGGCGGGAGGGTGGGGAGAGGGCAGTCAGGAAGCTGACTGCCGCCTGTGATCGGCTCCGCACTGCCATTTTACGCGGGAGGGCCAATTAAGGCCCACCCAGCTTAAGATGCGACAGTGAAGAAGGGGCGGGCGGGGATAGGAGTTCAATGTCCACCGGGTCCAATGACGACCTGGCGGTAGCTGCCAGTGAAGCACGCGCACCTCATCATGGAGCTCGTAACTAGTGAACACGGCAGGCGGGAGGGCAGTCGGCCCTGCGTTTTTCTGATGAATATCTTGCTGTCCTCCTGGAGGAGGTGGCAACACGCAGAGAGGTCCTTGTCCCCACGGATGGGAGGGGGAAGCTCCCTCACCTTACCAAAAATGACTGGGAGGAGTTGGCATCCAGGACGAGCTCCCATGATGTGGTGAGGTGCACATGGGTACAGTGCCATTAGCAGTTCAATAATCTCCTGCGATCGGGAAGGGTGAGTACCGTGTTGGAATGGGTCACTTAGCACAGCAGTTAGGAGTGAGCTCAGAGTTCTTACAGTGTGAGTGGTAAATATCAATGAGGTAGCATCTGGGCAAGGGGGTGAACCCTGGCTGCTTGGAATGAGTGTCTTTCGGCTCCAGGGCCATGAATGGGCTGAGCCTTGTGAGGTTTTCCTCAGGTGGGGTTGGCCAGGCTGCAATGGCAGTGCAGGTACAGGATGGATAAATCAACGTTCCTCTCTCCTTTCAGGAGAAGACATCCCATATCAATGCAGAGAGGTTGCAGACTGGTGGAGGACTGCCCCACCTTCTAATCTCAACTAGATATGAGCAGGAGGCCCTGGAGATGGAGAGGCGCCGTACGTCTAGGTCAACCAGCCATGGTGAGGCTGGGGTGCGACAGGGAGGTAAGAGTGCAGTGCACTGAGGTCAGAATGTCTGTCATTGCAACCATTCCATTATAGTCTCTATATTAATGTGAACCTCAAACATGGAATATTCATTGATATTAGGGAGACGAGGGCACCCTGACCTGGGTGCCAGGCATGCACAGTAACAGTGTAATGACTTCAACTAATGACATGTCCTTGTTCTTCCTTTCAGGTTCACCAGCAGCCCATCAGGGTGAGAAGCCTGAAGGTCCACCACTGACTCCAGAGGACAGCAGCCATGGAAAGACACTGGTGTCACATCCTCTCAGCCAATCAGGCACCAGGGTTGATAACAGCACCTTGGTGGGCATTAGGTCGGTGGCTAGTATCTCGGTGCACAGCGGTGAGGGCACTTCACACTCACTTGAGGTGCAGGTGGAGGCAGAGGGTGCCGGCAGTAGGAGGACTGCTGGGGACCAGGAACATGCTCAATCGGTGGCTGATAATATGCCTCTGGAGTTGTCCCTGAGGCAGCAGATGCTGGAAGTCCAGCAGGGTGTGCGAGAGGACCTGGCGGAGATACATGAGGGAATGCATGACATGGTTTCTGCTGTGGAGGAGTCCATGCGGAGCATGAGCAATGCAATGGCCCTCATGGCTGAGTGCACTGCCTCCTCCGTGGAGAGAGTGGCGACTCTCATGGAAAGGCTCCTCCAGGAGCTGAATCAGGGATCCCTGGGGATTTGCTCAGACCTGCAAGCCCTCACACTGGCAATTACCTCAGGTGGTCACTGTCAATGTGGGAGATGGATTGGGCACCCAGTATCCAGCTAGGTGCCCATCTATCAATGGTGAGCAGGGAGGTCTAAAGCGACCTGACTTTGGCACACGAGCTGCTTGTTGTCTCTGCGGGCTCCTCGCAGGGTGTTCCAGGTGATGGCAGCAGCTCCTCCGTCCCTCTGCCAGTGACCGTGGCGTCTGATGAGGCTGCAGCGACTGGTGAGATGCCAGCCAAGGCACTGGTCGTTCCCTTCTAGGTGGGGCCAGCACAGGCTCTAAGGGTCAGAGGATGCCCCCCAAGGTCATC
This sequence comes from Carcharodon carcharias, assembly GCF_017639515.1. NCBI lineage: Eukaryota > Metazoa > Chordata > Chondrichthyes > Lamniformes > Lamnidae > Carcharodon > Carcharodon carcharias. The sequence goes on from NC_054471.1 coordinate 134,385,293, forward strand.
AAGGCCAACAGGACAGCAGAGTGAACAGGATATCTCCAATGCCAGTGCCAGCAAGGGGGAGCACCCGCAAGCGAAAACATAAAGCACCTTAAGCATACCATGGCCTTATCACTGGTGATATTTTTTCCCCCAGTGTTATATTAAACATTATTTGGTGTGATGGATAACAACTTCCCATTTAATTTGTATTATGTGTGCCAAGCACCACAGCATTAAGCCTCTGAGTGCTTCATTAATTCTGCAGGTGCAGGGTAACCCATGACATTATGAGTGAATTGTTTATCATTGAACTTTATTGAAATGGCACATAGTGCATGTTGTTCACCAAACAAATATTCCTGTCAGCTATTGAGTATGGAGCCTGCCGCCCTTGCATGTGGTGGTGGTTCTTATTTGGTGGATTAGCTGAAGGAGCGTTCGAATCTTGAAACCATTGCTGATTGTTGTAAAATCCCATCTGGTTTACTAATGTCCTTTAGGGAAGGAAATCTGTCGTCCTTACCTGGTTTGATATACTTGTAACTCCAGACCCACAGCAATGTGGTTGACTCTTAATTGCCCTCTGAAATGGTTTAGTAAGCCACTCAGTTGTAACAAACCACAACAAAGTCACAAAAGAGGAATGAAACCAGATAGACCACCCGGCATCGACCTAGGCACCGGAAACGACAATGGCAATTTCAACCCTGTCGACCCTGCTAAGTCCTCCTTACTAACATCTGGGATCTAGTGCCAAAATTGGGAGAGCTGTCTCACAGACTAGTCAAGCAACAGCCTGACATAGTCATCCTCACGGAATCATACCTTACAGATAATGTCGCAGACACCACCATCACTGGGCTTGTCCTGACCCACTGGCAGGGCAAACCCATCAGAGGTGGCAGCACAGTGGTATACAGTCGGGTGGGAGTTTATTGGGAGTCCTCAACATTGAGTCGGGAACCTCATGATGCCTCATGGCATCAGGTCAAACATGGGCAAGGAATCCTCCTGCTGATTACCATGCACCACCCTCCCTCAGTGCTCCTCCATGTTGAACACCACTTGGAGGAAGCACTGAGGGTGGTAAGGGCACAGAATGTACTCTGGGTGGGGGACTTCAATGTCCACCACCAAGAGTGGCTCGGTAGCACCGCTACTGACCAAGTCCTAAAGGACATAGCTGCTAGAGTGGGTCTGTGGCAGGTGGTGAGGGGACCAACAAGAGGCAAAAACATACTTGACCTCATCCTCACCAACCTGCCTGCCGCAGATGCTGTCCATAACAGTATCAGTAGGAGTGACCACCGCACAGTCATTTTGGAGACGAAGTCCGGGCTTCACATTGAGGATACCCTCCATCACATGTGGCACTACCACCATGCTAAATGAGAAAGATTTCGAACAGATCTAGCAACTCAAGACTGGGCATCCATAAAGCACTGTGGGCCATCAACAGCAGCAGAATGGTAGTTGAACACAATCTGTAACCTCATTGTCCGGCATATCCCCGCTCTACCATTACCATCAAGCCAGGGGATCAACCCTGGTTCAATAAAAAGTGTAGGAGTGCCAGTGCATGCCAGGAGCAACACCAGGCACAGATAAAAATGAGGTGTCAACCTGGTGAAGCTATAACACAGGACTACTTGCATGCCAAACAGCATAAGCAGCAAGTGATCGGCAGGGCTAAGAGATGCCACAACCAATGGATCAGATCTAAGCTCTACAGTCTTATCACATCCAGTCATGAATGGTGCCGGACAATTAAACAACTCACTTGAGGAGGAGGCTGCACAAATATTCCCATCCTCAATAATGGGGGAGCCCAGCACATTAGTGCAAAAGATAAGGCTGAAGCATTTGCTAAAATCTTCAGCCAGAAGTGCTAAGTGCATGATCCATCTCAGCCTCCTCTGGAGGTCCCCAGCATCACACATGCCAATCTTCAGCCAATTCGATTCACTCCACAGAAAACGGCTGAAGGTACTGCATACTGCAAAGGCTATGGGCCTGACAATATTCCGGCAATAGTGCTGAAGACTTGTTCTCCAGAACTTGCTTGTGGCCCTAGCCGAACTGTTGCAGTACAGCTACAACACTGGCATCTACCCGGCTATGTGGAAAATTGCCCAGGCATGTCCTGTACACAAAAAGCAGGGCAAATCCAACCCAGCCAATTACCACCCAGTCTGTCTACTCACAATCATCAGTAAAGTAATGGAAGGGGTGATCCACAGTGCTATCAAATGGCACCTGCTTGGCAATAACCTGGTCACTGACGCCCAGTTTGGGCTCTGCAAGAGCCACTCAGCTCCTGACCCTCATTATAGCCTTGGTTGACTCTGGTGGAAATTGAGGAGGACCCACTCTCAAAGAATGGAATAGCTCCAAACATTACATTGCTGTAGTGTTTCCATCCTCCCTCCTCTCAAACCTAAAAAAAAAGAGATAGAGGAAGAGGCAGTGCCTTCAGGAGTGCACCACACCTGTGAGGGACACTCTTCTGAAGGTGGATTTTAAAGAAAAAGCAGCTGATTGGTGAGTAAATCCTGGGAGGAGACTCGGAGGGAGGAGCACCGGAGCGGTGAGTATAAATCTAGCTTACCTCGGGATTCGCAGCCTTGTCTCCAGGGAGCAGACTCGGAGGGAAGAGCACCAGAGCAGTGACCTCGGGGCACAGAGTAACTGAAGCCAAAACTGAAAAAGTGACATCACAAGAAAGCTGTGACCTGATTGGTTGGTAGGAAATCTGCACCAATTTGAAAAAAAAAACACTGCAAAGCTAATTAATAAATTAATTATCTAACTCGAGATGGCTGGGCAGGTGATGTGCTGTAGCTGTATGATGTGGGAGCTGGCAGATCCCATTGCGACCTGCAATGACCACAACTGCAGCAAGTGTTGGTTGCTGGAGGAACTCCGGCTCAGAATTGATGAGCTGGAGTCTGAGCTACGGACGCTGCAGCACATCCGGGAGGGGGAGAGTTACCTGGACGCTTTGTTTAAGGAGGTGGTCACACCCGGTAGATTAAGTACCTCAGGTTTGGTCAGTGGTCAGGGTCAGTAGGGTATGACTGCAAGTGAGGCAGGTAGAGGAGCCTCAGCTCTTGATCTTGTCCAACAGGTACGAGGTACTTGCTCCCTGTGTGGATGAGGAACAGGGCTGTAGGGAGGATGAGCCAGCTGACCACGTGGCACAGGAGGCCTGTCAAGAGGGGGGAGCAAAAAGACAAGTGGTAGTTGTAGAGGATTCTATAATTAGGGGAACTGATAGCATCCTTTGTAAGTAGGATCGAGAGTCCCACATGGTATGTTGCCTGCCCGGTGCCAGGGTGAGGGACATCTCTGACTGGCTTGAAATGATATTGGAGAGGGAGGGGGATGATCCAGTTGTTGTGGTCCACGTCAGGACAAATAACATAGGTAAGACTCGGAAAGAGGACCTGTTTAGGGATTATCAGGAATGAGGAACTAAATTAAAGGACAGGTCCTCAAGGGTTATAATCCCCAGATTACTACCCGAGCCACGTGCAAATTGGCATAGGGGCGCGAGAATAAGGAAAGTAAACACATGGCTAAAGGAGTGGTGCGGGAAAGAGGGGTTCCATTTCGTGGGGCACTGGCATCAGTATTGGAACAGGGAGGGACCTGTACCATTGGGATGGTCTGCAGCTGAACCGATCTGGGACCAATATAATGACAAAAAGGGTAAATAGGGTAGTCAAGAGGACTTTAAACTAGAAAGTAGGGGGGAAGGGAAGGGTAAAACTCCAAGAAGTATGACTAATGGGAAACAAAGCAGCAGGTTAACGTCTGGGGGGGTGGATTCAACTTGATGGAATGTTATGAAAATTATGAAAAAACTGAAAAGAAAGGAGAGCCCAGGAGAGGCTATTAAAAAGTCTCCAGAACACAAAATAAGACAGACTGTTTGGAAAGGGCTAGGAATCTAACTTCAAGCACATCAGATAAAGGGACGACAATGAGAAAGGGGACGGGAAATACAGGACTGAAGGTGTTGTATCTGAATGCATGCAGTGGACGAAATAAGGTAAATGAGCTTGTGGCGCAGACTGAAATTGGCAGGTATGAAGTGGTGGGCATCATGGAGACATTGCTGCAAGGGGATCAGGACTGGGGGCTAAATATCCAAGAATATACATCCTATCGAAAAGATAGGTAGGTTGGCAGAGGGGGTGGGATTGCTTTGTTAGTAAGGAATGAAATTAAATCGATAGCAAGAAATGACATAGGGTCAGTTGATGTAGAATCTGTGTGGGTAGAGTTGAGGAACCGCAAAGGTAAAAAAAACCATAATGGGAGTTATGTACAGGCCTCCGAACAGTAGTCAGGATGTGGGGCACAAGATACACCAGGAGATAGAAAAGGTGTGTAAGAAAGGCAAGGTTACAGTGATCATGGGGGATTTCAATATGCAGGTAGACTGAGAAAATCAGGTTGGTAGTGGATCCCAAGAAAAGGAATTTATGGAATGTCTGCGAGATGGCTTTTTGGAGCAGCTTGTGGTGGAGCCCACTAGGGAACAGGTAATTCTAGATTTAGTGATGTGAAATGAGGCAGATTTGATAAGGGAGCTTAAGGTGAAGGAACCCTTAGGAGGAAGTGACCATAATATGATAGAATTTACCCTGTAATTTTAGAGGAAAAACCTGGGATCAGATGTAACGGTATTACAGTTGAATAAAGGCAACAACAGAGGCATGAGGGAGGAGTTGGCCAGAATTGACTGGGAGGTGAACCTAGCAGGAAAGACAGTGGAACAGCAATGGTCGGAGTTTCAGGGAGTAATTTGGGAGACACAGCAAAAATTCATCCCTAGGAAGAAGAATCATACTAAAGGGAGGACGAGGCAACCATGGCTGACAAGGGAAGTCAGGGACAGCATAAAAGCTAAAGAGAAAGCATACAATGTGGTGAAGAGCAGTGGGAAACCAGGGGATTGGGAAGCCTACAAAGACCAACAGAGAACAACTAACAAAAAAGGAGGGAGATTAAATATGAGGGTAAACTGGCCAGTAATATAAAAGGAGATTGCAAGAGATTTTTTAGATATATAAAGGGTAAGAGAGAGGCAAAAGTGGACATTGGGCCACTAAAAAATGACGCTGGAGAAGTAGTAGTGGGGAACAAAGAAATGGCGGAGGAACTGAATAGGTACTTTGCGTCAGTCTTCATGGTGGAAGACACGAGTAACATCCCCAAAGTTCAAGAGAGTCGGGGGGGCAGAGGTGAGTATGATGGCCATTACTAAGGAGAAGGTGCTAGGAAAACTGAAAGGTCTGAAGGTGGATAAATCAGCTGGACCAGATGGATTACACCCCAGAGTTCTGAAGGAGATAGTTGAAGAGATAGTGGAGGCGTTAGTGTTGATCTTTCAGGAATCAATCGAGGCAGGGAGGGTCCCAGAGGGCTGGAAAATTGCTAATGTAACCCCCCCTGTTTAAGAAGGGAGTGAGGCAAAAGATGGGAAGTTACAGGCCGATTAGCCTGACCCCAGTCGTTGGTAAGATTTTAGAGTCCATTATTAAGGATGAGATTTCAGAATACTTGGAAGTGCATGGTTAAATAGGGCAAAGTCAGCACGGTTTCCTCAAGGGGATGTCATGCCTGACAACTCTGTTAGAATTCTGAGGTAATGAGTAGGTTAGACAAAGGAGAGCCAATGGATGTTATCTACTTGGACTTCCAGAAGGCCATTGACAAGGTGCCGCACAGGAGGCTGCTCAGTGAGATAAGAGCCCATGGTGTTAGAGGCAAGGTACTAGCATAGATAGAAGATTGGCTGTCTGGCAGGAGGCAGAGAGTGGGGATAAGGGGCTCCTTCTCAGGATGGCAGCCAGTGACTAGTGGAGTTCCGCAGGGGTCAGTATTGGGACCACAACGTTTCACTTTATACATTAATGATCTAGATGAAGGAACTGAGGGCATCCTGGCTAAGTTTGCAGATGATACAAAGATAGATGGAGGGACAGGTAGTATTGAGGAGGTGGGGAGGCTGCAGAAGGATTTGGACATGTTAGGAGAATGGGCAAAGAAGTGGCAGATGGAATACAATGTGGACAAGCGTGAGGTCATGCACTTTGGTAGGAAGAATAGAGGCATAGACTATTTTCTAAAATGGGGAGGGAATTCAGAAATCTGGAGTGCAAAGGGACTTGGGAATCCTAGTCCAGGATTCTCTTAAGGTTAACTTGCAAGTAGATTTGGTAGTTAGAAAGGCAAATGCAGTGTTGGCGTTTATTTCGAGAGGACTGGAATATAAAAGCAGGGATGTGCTGCTGAGGCTTTATAAGGTTCTGGTCAGACCACATTTAGAATATTGTGAGCAATTTTGGGCCCCGTATCTCAGGAAGGATGTGCTGGCCCTGGAGAGGGTCCAGAGGAGGTTCACGAGAACGATTCCAGGAATGAAAGGCTTAACATATGAGGAACGTTTGAGGACTCAGGGTCTATACTCGATGGAGTTTAGAAGGATGAGGGGGAATCTGATTGAAACTTACAGAATGCTGAAAGGCCTGGATAGAGTGAATGTGGGGAAGATGTTTCCGTTAGTAGGAGAGACTAGGACCCGAGGGCACAGCCTCAGAGTAAAGGGAAGACCTTTTAGAACAGAGATGAGGAGAAACTTCTTTAGCCAGAGAGTGGTAAATCTATGGAATTCATTGCCACAGAAGGCTGTGGAGGCCAGGTCATTGAGTGTATTTAAGACCGAGATAGATAAGTTCTTGATTGGTAAGGGGATCAAAGGTTACAGGGAGAAGGCGGGAGAATGGGGTTGAGAAACTTATCAGCCATGATTGAATGGCTGAGCAGACTTGATGGGCTGAATGGCCTAATTTCTGCTCCTATGTCTTATGGTTCAAACATGGGCAAAAGAGCTGTACGCCAGAGTGACTGCCGTTGACATCAAGGCAGCTTTTGACCAAGTGTGGCATCAAGGAGCCCTAGCAAAACGGGAGTCAGTGGGAATCAGGGGGAAAACTCTTCGCCGGTTGGAGTCATATCTAGCACAAAGGAGGTTGTGGCTTTTGGAGGTCAGCCATCTCAGCTCCAGGACATCACTGCAAAGTTCCTCAGGGTAGTGTCCTCAACCCAACCTGCTTCATCAATGACCTTCCTTCCATCATAAGGTCAGAAGTGGGGTTGTTCGCTGATGATTGCACAATGTTCAGCACCATTTGCAACTCCTCAGATACTGAAGCAGTCTATGTCCAAATGCAGCAAGACCTGGACAATATCCAGGCTTGGGCTGACAAGTGGTAAGTAACATTCACACCACACAAGTGTCAGGGAATGACCAGCTCCAACAAGAGAGAATCCAACCATCGCCCCTTGATGTACAATGGCAGTACCATTGAATCCTCCACTATCAACATCCTGGGAGTTACCGTTGACCAGAATCTGAACTGGACAAACCATATAAATATTGTGGCTACAAGAGCAGGTCAGAGGCTAGGAATCATGCAACGAGTAACTCACCTCCCGACTCCCCAAAGCCTGTCCACCATCTACAAGGCATAAGTGAGGAGTATGATGTGATACTCCCCACTTCGCTGGATGAGTGCACCTCCCACAGCACTCATGAAGCTTGACACCATCCAGGACAATGCAGCCCGCTTGATTGGCACCACATGCATAAACATTCACTCCCTCCACCACCAACGCACAGTAGCGGCAGTGTGTACTTTCCAAAAGATACACTTCAGGAATTCACCAAGGCTCCTTCAAAAACACCTTCCAAACCCACGACCACTGCCATCTAGCAGGACAAGGGTAGTCGATAGATGGGAACACCACCACCTGGAAATTCCCCTCCAAGTCACTCGCCATCCTAACTTGGAAATATATTGTTGTTCCTTCACTGTTGCAGGGTCAAAATCCTGGAACTCCCTTCCTAACAGCACTGTGGGTATACCTACACCACATGGAATGCAGCAGTTCAAGAAGGCAGCTCACCATCACCTTCTCAAGGGCAATAAATACTGGCCCAGCCAGTGAAGCCCACATCCCATGAACGAATAAAATAAATTAAATCCTACAAGGTGTCCCTACCTCCCTGGATGTGCCCAGGTCAGCGTCTATCCCCTCAGTGTGTTCCTGACCATGCTCATCCTCAGACTCACTGCTGGACTCATCGTCTGTTGCCAGAGCAGGTGCGTTAACATCTTCTTCCTCCACTGCGTACCCCCTTCCCAGCGCCAGATTGTGGAGAGAGCAGCATGCAACCACTATCAGTGACACATGATCTGGGGGGTATTGCAGTGCGCCCCCAGAATGGTCCAGGCATCGGAAGCGCATCTTGAGAAGACCTATGGCTCCCTTTAACACTGCCCTTGTAGAGGCATGTCTCCTGTTGTACCAAACAGGCCTCTGTTCTTGGATGGCGGAGAGGCATCAAGAGCCACCTTTTGAGGTGATAGCCCTTAATACCCATCAGCCATCTATCCAGTCGGGCTGGAGCATTGAAGAGCCTCGGCACCTGAGGGTGTCTCAGGATGTATACGTCATAGGAGTTGCATGGGTACTTGTACAGATTTGCAGAATCTGCATCCTGTGATCACACACTTCCTGTTGATGAAGGCACCCGACTGACCCGCTGGCATCTTGATGGCCACATGTGTGCAGTTGATTCCATCCTGGATGCGAGGGAAGCCAGCAATTGGTGCAAAGCCTCTGGCTTGCTCTGCCTGGCTGGCCTCATCCGTGTGGTAGTGAATGAAAGTCAATGCATGCCTGAACAGAGGGTCTGTCACCAGCTTGACAACTGTGGGCAGCTGATTGGGAGACTCCACAATGTTCACGATTGACCCCTGGAAAGAGCTGGAGGCATAGAAGTTGAGGGCCACTATGTCCTTCAGCGCCACCGGCAATGGGGAGTCCACCCACACAGTCAGAGCTGATCTCAGGGCCCCATCTGACAGATGGGTGTCACTGTCTCCTTTGAGAGGCAGAATCTCCTTCAGCATTACATCTCAGACATATTGAGGTAGCTGCATCGCCACATGTAAACCCTGGCAGCAGGATAGTGGCGTCTTCTGTGGCCCCTTCTGCCTTGGACTACCTGCTGGCCCTGTACCCGTTGTGCCTGTGCCTGTCCTCCCACAGGTCACTCCCCTGCAGGCTGAATTGGGACAATTGGCCTCCTCTCCCTGCTGGCCCCCTCTTCCTCCTCAGAGGAGGTGCCTCCAGAAGAGACCACAATCCCCATTCCTAGGGTGAGGGAAGGCTGTCCAATAACTGGAAGGCCTCAAGTGTTTTGACTCCTCCGGAGTCCTGAACTGAAGCCTCTTATTTCTGTCAAAGCATCTCTGAAGAGAAAAGAAGTTCTGTTCACACAAGCAAACTGCAACAGCTTATAAGCTAAAGTACAAGCAACTCGCATTAGCGAGCCTACTCATCTCCCTTATGCCACCGTGGATGAGGTTTTTGAAAATGTGGCCTATCCACCTGCCCGTTGCGTCTGTCTGACACACTGAAAATCTCACGCTATGTAGATTCACAGACAATTGGTGCCTCAAGGGCCTTAACTGGTCCATTAATTAATGGCGGGTGGCCTCCGTTTTCATCGTGCGCCCACCTAGTGAAATATCGCAAGAGTGTGCGATGATGTCAGGACGCACACCCGACGTCATATTACGTTCCGCTGTGTCAGGCGCGTGCCCAAATGCCGATGGTAAAATTCTGGCCACAATGATTTGAAAAATTTTAGACGTAAAATTGGAACCTTGATCCAACATCTCTATCAGTAATCTATATTGAGTAAAAAAATTGAGTTAACTACTCTACCACTACTTTAACTGTCATTATTCTTAAAGTGATGACCTCTGGAAATCGAGTTGTCATATCCATGATAGGAAGGATATACTGGACTCCTGCTTTCATTTTTGGTAACCGTCCCACACAGTCTACTAGCACCCTACTAAACAGTTTCTCAAAAATGGGTATGGGAATTAAGGGTGCCACCGTCTGGCACATATAACACGTTTTACAAAACTGCCCCACATCCTTATGAAGACCTGACCTGTAAAATGTCAGTTTATCTGCATTTGAGTTTTCCATAGAACCATAGAAAAGTTACAGCACAGAAAGAGGCCATTCGGCCCATCTTGTCCATGCCAGCCCGAGGACACCCAGTTGCCCTTTCTAATCCCGCCTTCCTGCACCCGGCCCAAAGCCCTGCAGCTTACAGCACTTAATGTGCAGATCCAGGTACTTTTTAAAAGAGTTTAAAGTTTCTGCCTCTACCACCAACGTGGGCAGCGAATTCCAGACACCCACTAACCTCTGCGTAAAAAGTTCTTCCTCATGTCCCCCTTACACCTTCTGCCACATATCTTGAATCTATGTCCCCTTGTTCTAGAATCCTCTGTCAAGGTGGACATATCCTGTCCACTCTATCTATTCCCCCCATATCCCTACGTGTCCGGCCATAGGACTGTCATGTGCTATATGTAATATCTCTATGATATTTGGGCAGTACCACTACCTGATGAACAATTGTCCACTCTTCATATGCAGCTCTGTAAGGAGGTCTCCACTTCCTTACTAGTATCCCAAATTAAACATAATAACATTCTGAAACTTCTCAGCTTCAGCTTCAGTTTGGGCTGATTGTGCTATCCCACTTAACTCCGAATCGACTTAAGCATCAACTTGAGAAGATTTATTAAACATCTCTTTTGAATTATTTAAGTCTTTAAAGAAAGTTTCAGCTAGCCAAATATCTGTCTGTGCTATTGCTTTGACTTCCGATGATGGATTTTGCTTAGCCGTTGCTCGGATCATCATACACAAAGGAAAAGTTCCTGGAACCTTTTCCTGTAACTGCTCTGTCTCTTTAACCTCACTTGGGCTTTCTGTAACTATGGGAGAAGCTACTACCTTTACTCCAGCTAAATAATTTCCCTGGAGAAAGTCAGCTCCGTCCACGGGTAACTTCTGAACAACCCCTACCATCACACTCCCAGACAATAGGTCACACTCCAGATGCACCCAGTACAAAAGTGTATACTCCCCACCAATATCATTTATTAAAACTTTGGCTTTTAATGCACTCTCTGGTGGAAAAGTTATGTTTTTCCACAACAAAAGTGTTTGAGTGGCTCCTGCATCTCTAAATATAATTTATAGATTTAGCTGTCTCATTTGAGGGATAAAGGGTTACTTTTCTCCTCGATAAGAATCTTTTAATAACTCATGTATCATATTCAACTCTCCTGAACTTACAGCAGTGTTCACACTCGATTTCACAGCTGGAGTTAAGCTGTAACTTGATCTGTTGTCTTTTCAGTCAGGACTCCTTTTCCTGAATCACCATAACATACCCCAATAAGAGCCATGGGTTTTCCATGCAACTTGCAGAAATCTGCACGAACATGTCCCACTTTGTAACAATGGAAATACTTAGGCCTTCGAACATCATCTCTACCCTCAACACTTTCCTTTCTGATTTGAGGAGGAATTCATGGGCATTCCCAGCTGTGCCTTCACTTCCCTGGCTACTTGCCTTCCTTTCACCTTTCCACCTTCTATCCTTCTTGGGTTTGTGGGAGTGACAGAAAAAGGGTTTTAATTTATGGGCCAGCTGATAATTGTTAGCCATCTCTGCTGCCTCTCTGGCTGTTGCAACCCTCTGGTCGTCAACATGGATTCTATCTACTGAAGGAAGTGAATTTTTAAACTCTTCCAGGAGAATTATTTCCCCAAGAGCCTCACATGTTGTCTCTACCTTTAATTTCCATATGCAATGGTCAAAATTACTTTGCTTTACCCCCTCAAATTGAATATAGGTCTGCCCATTCTCTTGCGTAAATTGTGAACACATTCCCATTTCCTTACCCATCACTGATTCTCCGTTTTACCTGTAAAAAACAATTGGTTTCTCCTGTGCCTGTATTTCAGAATCCATAGCACTTTTATTTCCAGAACTTTTCTGTATCTCAATAATTCCAACAGATTTTCCCAGTAATTTCCAACACACTGACTTGGTATGCCCCACTTTAATTACAATGAAAACACCTGAATTTTCAAATGTCACTTTTACCCTCAGCACCTTCCTTTTCATTCTGAAAGAAAAAAATCTTTCTGGGAACATGTCCCACTTTGTAACAATGGAAATACTTAGGCCTTCGAACATCATCTCTACCCTCAACACCTTCCTTTCCGATTGGAGGAGGAATTCATGGGGCATTCCCAGCTGTGCCTTCACTTCCCTGGCTACCTACCTTCCTTTCGCCTTCCCATTTTCTATCCTTTTTGAATTTAAAAGGGTAAAGGTAAAAAGGTTTATGAACTAACTCATAATCATCAGCTATCTCTGCTGTTTGATTACCATTTGAACCCTCAATTCTCACATGAGTTCTCACTAATGAAGGAATTGAATCTTTAAATTCTTCCAAAAGAATTACTTCTCTAAGAGCTGCATATGGTACCTCTATTTTTAATGCCTGTATCCACTGGTCAAATTTACTTTGCTTTACTCTCTCAAACTCAATATAAGTTTTCCCAGGCTGTTTTCTCATATTCCTAAATTTCTGCCTTGTCCTTCAGGAACCAACTCATATGTATTCAAAATGCCCTTTTTCAGCACATCATAATTCACTGATACTTCTTCAGATAGTGAAGCATATACCTCATATACCTCATGCGTTCTACCCACCAACCTAGACTGTAACAATAATGTGCAGTTTTCCTAAGTCCATTTCATTAATTTAGCTATCTTCTCAAATGAAATAAAGAATGCTTCAATATCTTTTTCCTCTAACTTTGAAAGAGTTTTAAAAATCTCTCCACTGAGTTTTACTCTGGAGATAGGTCCTCCCTCAACTCCTGGTGTCACTTTTTTATCTGCCAACATTTTCAGTTAAAATTCTCTCTCACTTTCCCTTGTCTGTCTTTCTTTATTCTGCTCCCTTGCCTGAAATTCTAGTTGCAGCTTCCTTGTTTTCTCCTGCCTTTCTGCTTTCTCCCCTTTAAATGCCCTTTCTCTTTCCTTTGCTTCTAATTCAAGATTTTTCAGTTCCTTTGCTTTTTCAGGTTCAAGCATCTTCATTTTTTAACTGAAGTCTACCTCCAGCTGTGAATCACTAGTGTCAGGTATCACTTCCAACTGTAGATCCTGTGCCATACCTTTAATTATATCTGCTTTCTTCACCCCTACAGGTAACCATATTTTAACTTATCTGCCAACTCTGTTAACTTATTCTTGGATATGTTTTGTAATCCAATCAGAGTTATATCTTCTACTCCCAGACAAGTCTTACCCAATTTCAAAAGCCATCTTGCAGCCTGACCACTTATAAAAAACCTCCAACTCCTGAATTCAAAGTGTTTCTCGTACTCATAACCTTAAGATTCACCAATTCCAAACCAATAAATGAATTACAAATATAATCTCACCAAGAGCCCCCAGTTAATATGCCACATCAGTTGGTAAAGGCTGAGCTGTTTAAATCCCAGAGGGAAACTTGAACAACTGTCATAACCTATATTTCCAACTGATATGTTTGGGATGCAGCTCTGAATTCAGGAATAAGGCCACCGAGCCTCAAAAGGATTTTTTTTATATAAAACTAAATTAAACATTTATTAATTGAACAACAAATTAAACACATACACATGTCCACATATTACTACCATAATAACGTTTAAACAAATCCCCAAATTAATCACTCCCAGGTAAATCTTTACCAAGGCAACAGTAACCCATAGATTTTAAACAGACACCAGTCAAATCACATTTGACCGTATGGATTCAAAATGAGGTTCATTTCAATTTGTTCCCTTTGCAGATTGTAGGTTTACAGGCTGGTTAGAACTTAAATGCCTCTGACTTACACACACAAACTCCTTTCTGTTTATACCTAGCTTTTCCTTTGAATGTAAGTTTTCCATTTAGGTTTTATTAATTTTATCTCTTCTAACAATAATCCTTACATTCCACCAATTTTATTAGTAATATAAAAAGATTGCTTAGCATCTCTCAACTAGGTGCAAGATTTCACCCATTCTTTTGAATGGTTTATGCAACAAATGCAAAATTACACTTTACCTATTCCTCCTTACGTTTATCTAATTAACATCAAACTACTATACATCAAAACACCCAAACTAGCTGGCTTTAATCCAGTTAACAAACAGATGCAGGCACATAGGGGCAATGAAATAAAAATAGAAACAGAGAAATTTGGAATTCGGCCAAACATTAAAGGTGAATTAAAGGGTAGATGGTGGAGTTTTTGAAATGGCGTCCAGGTTGTACAGTTGGACTCTCAGCACTGATCCATGAAACAATCAATGACTCTGGTATTGCTTTTCATGTAGGCTCGAGGAACACTCACAGACACTTTATTCAAGATCTGCCACCAAGCAGCCAAGCATGGGACCTCCAGGAGCTACCCCTGACACCGGAGGACCACCATGCTCCAGAAGCAGCTGCCCCAGCACTGGTACCAGTGCCTCGGTTGGTACTAGTTCGGCGGCTAGTATCTTGGTGCATATTAGTGAGGGTGGAGCACTGAAGAACCTCAGCACCTGGGAGTGTCTGAGGAGGTACACATCATGGGAGCTGCCAGGGTACCTTCCACAAACTTGCAGAATCTGTATCTTGTGGTCATATACTATCTGCACATTCATGGAGTGGAATCACTTCCTGTTGATGAAGGCACCCAGCTGACCTGCTGGTGACTAGATGGCCACATGTGTGCAGTCGATGGCACCCTGGACACGGGGGAACCCAGCCATCACTTCTGCAAAGCCTCTGGTTCGCTCAGTTGGCTGGCCTCGTCCGTATGGAAATGAAAGAAAGTCAGTACTCACCTGAACAGAGCTTCTGTCACCAGCTTGATGCAACTGTAGACAGCTGTTTGGGACACACAATACAGATCCTTCACTGAACCTTGGAAAGAGCCGCTGGCATAGAAATTGAAGGCCACTGTGACCTTCAGAGACACTGGCATGGGGTGTCACCCACACAGTCAGGGCTTAACTCAGGTCCAATCATCTGACAAATGGAGGTCACAGTCTCCCTTGAGAGGCGGAGCCTCCTTCGGCATTGCACCGCAAACATATTGAGCTGGTTGTTTGCCACCTGTAAACCCTGGCAGCAGGATAGTGGTGTCTTCTGCGGCCCCTTCCGCCTTGGACTTCCTGCTGGCCCTGCACCCCTTATGCCTGCGCCTGTACTCCCCTGGAAGCTGCATTGGGAAGCATGGCCTCCTCTTCCTTCTTCCTCTCTGTTCCTCCTCAGGGGAGGTGCCTCCAGCAGAGAACACTATACCCTCAGAACAGAAGGCTGCCTGGTACCTGGAAGGGTCAAAATGGTCCGATTCCTCAGGGGGCCTTGGAGATGCCAATGAGTCCTGAAACGACATGTGGAAATGCTAAGAATGAAGCCCCGAATGGAGATAAAGCTACCAAGTACCAATAAGCAACCACCAGCAAACTATCTCCAAAACTCTTCACTACTCGCACTGGACCCACACGTGGATGAGGTTTTGCAAACTGGGCTGCCCACCTGCACATTTTGCCCATGTGATGAGCGAAAAATCACATGGGCAATGTTAAATTGGCGTCAATTTGGTTGTTAAGGGCCTTAACTGGCCTCTTAATTAGCTGCGGGCATGGCTTCAACACCCGCATGTGCCCACTGACCGAAATATTGTTCGAGTGCACGATGACGTTGGGACCCTCACCCGATGTCATCGTGTGTCATTTTATGCTCGTTTGTGTTGGGCACACGCCTACCTGACAAGCAGAAAATTCTGCCCTAATTCTCTCCCTCAGCTCATTTTCCAGTACATTATTGTCTGTATCACTGTCTTTTCCTGCTCTTGCCCTAAACTGGAAAGTTTAATCAATATTGCTTCCAGTTTTAACTCTTCCCTCAATTCACATGGTCCATCTTAGACCCTTCCCTATGCTTCTTCAGCTTCTCTGCCTCCATTTCTTGGGATATACAATCAACCAATGAGCCCAAAGACTCCAAAGATACCTTGACCATACTTTATCACAGCCTGCTTCCAGTAAGGACTGTATTCCATTCTCCCAGTTTCTTCATTTTCATCACATCTGTTCTGATGATGCAACCTTCTATGCTAAAGCTTCCAATGTGGCCTCCTTCTCCCTCAACTGTAATAACTTGATGAAGCAGCAGGTTGGTGAGGAAAAGGCTAAACTTTATTTAGGAGACATGTAGAGGTGCTGGCACGCTAGATGCAATCTCTCCATTGGAAGCCCCACCCACAGAATTACCTGCACAGTAAGCTTATTGGTCGAAGCCCCTGTAATTGCATCACATGATGAGTGATTGAACAGGAGGGAGGAACAATACGTCTAGTTACTACATCAACTAAGGATCTTCCCTACCTTGATGACTGGGCCCTTAACCATGTCTGTTAAATCTCCCGCACTTGGTCTCACCCCTTCATCTCCTCCTGTGACAATAATGAGGTTCCCCTTGTCCCCTTCTTTCACCCTACCAGCCTCTACATTCAATGGATCTTCCTCTGCCATTTCCATCACTTTCTGTGTGATGCTGCCACCAAACACATCATCATCTCCCCTTTCAGAACTCCAAAGAAACTTTTCCCTCTGTAACACCTTGGTCCATTTCTCAATGAATTCCAGCAGCCTTCTCCTTCCCACTGTACCTTCTTATGCAAGCGTAGGAGATGCATGTGTATTTTTTCACCTCCTCTTTACGGTCGAAGGCCCCAAACACTCTTTCCAGATGAAACAGTGATTTACTTGTACTTCTTTCAATGTAGTATACTGTATTCACTGTTCATTCCTCTACACTGGGGAGACCAAATGCAAATTGTGTGACCATGTTGCGGGATACTTCTATTTAGTCCCTAAGCAGGCCTCAAGGTTCTGGCTGGCTGTCTTTTTAATTCTCTGCTCCACTTCGAATCTCATCTCCAACATTTTTCCAAAATTGTGCAACAGAAGTTCGAAGAACAGCACTTCTTCTTTCAATCAGGTATTTTACAGCCTTCTGTACTCACTGAGTTCAATGATTTCAGACCATTTTTTTCTTTTTGTGTTTTTTTTTGTTTTGGATGGGAGTTGGCGATGATTCTGCTTTTCATATTGTCACTTCTTTTAGACCACCTTTTGTTTTGTTTCTTGTCCCAGTATCATCTCTTTTCACCTTGTTTTTTTTCTTCCCTTCTCCCCCGTTTCCGGCCTCTAAATTTGCTTAAAACCTGTTATATCTCTAACTTTTTCCAGTTTTTCTAGAAAAGAGACCGGAAATGTTAACCCTGTTTCTCCAGGTGCTGCCTGATCCACTGAGTATTCCCAACATTTTCTGTTCAACCATGCATGCTTCCTGCAGTGGTGATCAGAAAACAACTAAGAGCAGGAACAAATGTAAAAATTGCAGATCTGAAATCAAAATCTGAACTAAAACAGAAAATCAGTTCAAGAGCATTTGTACAAAGAGAAGGCAGATGCAATATTTCAGGTTGATGATCTTTCATCAGAACTGGTTCATCTTTATCATTTTCTGTTCTAAACAAGAACCTTGAAGAACTTCCTACTTCCTAACTTGAAGGGTGCAGCAACTAATAATAGCACTTAAACTGCTTCACCAGGTAAGATTGATAAACTTATTATAGCCAAGGGATTGAACTTGGAAACTTCTTGGTCTACGGGGCTCAACAATACACTGGATAAACTCAATGAGCCATTAGAGGATCCACATAATTGTATTTTTCAGAGGATTGAAAACTATCTTTCAGTAAGTACGTGGAGCTATGTGTTCAGTCGGTTTAGGTTGCCTGACTCACCAGAGACAGGTGGGATTGATGGATCATGTACTGGAAGGATATACTATGGATTGTGACTCATATTCTAAGCAAGACTAATGGAAAAGATCTGTGAATCTGAGCGTAAATAATGCATCATACTTAACTAAATCTCCTGTTTATAAGGAATATTTCAGCAATAGTGACTTCAGAAATGCCCAACCATTGCAAAATATTATCATGTGCAGAGCACCAGAAACTTACCATTATCTTAGGGTAACCTAAGCAGAAAAATATTCATTTCTGCAAGGATCAAGCATTTTGAATTGGATATTTTTACATTAAAACCTTGAAGAGAATTGTGTTTATCATAATGTATTAGCATTCTGCCATCACTAACTTACTGATAGAATAATTTAAGTTTGCTATTGTAGTCATATGTGCTGTCCTCCAGATCTTTCCTTAATTTAGAATCTATTGCTGACGTTTAAACTGGATGTATATCATTTATAGACTTGTGCAGCTATAAACATATAAACATGAGTTACATAATCATCTGCAATCTTAAGTGTTTGAGAAATTACATCAAATGTTTGGAATCATGAATAAGTTCATGCTCCAGTTGAATATTTTTTACTGAACATGTCTAATGATCTTACCTTAAATCCTTAACTTCTTTTTGTTATTTTGAAATGGTTTATATATTGAGTAAACCTAAATATTGTATAGCTAGCTTCTTAGTGTGTTTCTGCTTATCTCTTTTAGAAATAAGTTTGATTATTAAATGCAGCCTGAATGATACATTCCAACAATGGGCACCCCATATAATTAATACTGACAACATATCCAGTTGTAACCTGTGTATCCCAGTCACAAAAATACATAGAAGTATAAATTTCAGTTCATAGAATCTGGCTCTTGAAACTGCCTTTTTGCTGTGAACTGGAGTTATGTGTTTGGAGAAAGCCCAAATTGAAATAACATACTGTACGAAAAATTGAAAATCTCCTAACAGATGTTAAGGACCAAAGAGACAGATTTAGTAATCTCACAACAGTTAACAATGAACTTATTTAGGTATTAGTAAATGCTGAGACTTTCAGAAAGGAAGTCTGGTTTCTGATATAACTGAACATAAACATAAAATGCAAAATAAAATAATACTTTAGGGACTTTTTATGCAGATATAAAGTTTACTATCAACACAATTGATTGGGTAAAATGAACCCGATGATCTAATTAGTCTTTTCTTATTTTCTGCTATTATGACTAATTTAATTGATTTGCATTGGGAGAGCAATAGAATATATATTTTTGCAGATTCTGTGCTGATGAAGTGGTCTGTGAATCGAGTATGCTCCACTCTTCCTTACTGAACTAACTAATGTGACATGGCAATGAGCATTCCCAAGTGTGAAGATATGGCTTTGCACACCTCAAGAAATTATTTTAAAAAAACAGGGGCTGTTGGAAAGATGACAATGACTGCTATTCTCAGCTGTTGATTCATATCAGTATTTGGTGGATGCTAACTTTGGCATGCACTTTTTTTTTAGGAGTACTCCTAAGGATGGGTAACATGCACTCTACTCTTCATTATATTACTGCAATGGTAGCAAATCTGAGTGCAGGTCACTTATGACCCAGTTTTGCCTCATGGCTTCAAATCCTTGATATGCTTCCTTCAATCCAAGATTCTGCTGCCAAGTAGATTTGTAGACAAAAATATGGAAACTGGAGGGTGGGCCCTGGCCTCCAAAAACATCACTGAGCACCTGAAGGTGGCATCAGTCTTCAAGAAGACATGAAATTAAATCAGAAAGTGCTAGAAAACCTCAGCAGATCTGGCAGCATACGTGGAGAGAGAAACTGAGTTAATATTTAGAGTCCGTAGGACTCTTCTTCAGAGTTTCTGCTGCCAGACCTGCTGAGTTTTGCTGTTTTTATTCCAGATTTCTAGCATCTGCAACATTTTGCTTTTACTTAAATGAGACGTGTCTTTTTTTCCAAAACTGGTAGCAGTATCTGTCCAATTTTCCATCCAGTTAAGTTGATGGGTGTGTGATTTTGCCCACCCAATTTTCCTCTATGTATTTTTTGCAGCCATTGCTTTACATCTATGTTGTACATCTAACTACTAAGGAAAATCCACTCTGGTTTGCTGCTTGAATGCTGTTCAGCCTGTTCTTTCAACTGCTGTTTACTCTGTGTCCCTTTGTAATTTCCACCACCCATCTGCACAACTTATTGTTGTGTGTCAGCAACGGTTCAGTGCTAATATATTTGGCACTGAATTAGAAGAATGGGAGCAAGTCACACTCAAGAAAGTTGTGCACATAATCTAGGCTGACACTACGGTGCAGCACTGCATGAGTGCTGCACTGTCAGAGGAACTGTTTTTCAGTGCAGATGACAAACCACCTCTTGTGTGGATGTAAAAGACCCAATGGCACTATTTAGAAGAACGGAGGAGCTTTTCCTGATGTTTTTGACAATCTCAACTAACAACATTGAAATAAATTATCTAGTCATTATCTCATAGCTGTTTGTGGAACCTTGCTGTGCACAAATTTGTCCCACATTTTATACAGTAGAACATCGACTACACTTCAAATTTACTGTGTTGGTTGTAAGGAGCTTTAGGATATCCTAAATTCAAGAAAATGCTGGATAAATAAATGTCTTATTTTACAAAGACTCCAAACTTAATGTCATCTGTAAATATGGACATACAACTCAAATTCTTTCCTCTAATTAAGTCATTAATATTTATGGTGAAAAGTAGAGGCCCTCCTGTGTATCACCATTTGTCACAGCTGTCCAATCAGATAATAAACACAGTCTAAAAATAAGGGGTCTCCCAATTAAGATGCAGGTGAGGAGAATTTTTTTCCCTCAGAGGGTTGTGAGGCTTTGGAACTTTCTTCCTCAGAGACCACCAGGAGCAGGGCCATTGGATATTTTTAAGGCTGAGTGAGATATGTGCTTAATTGATAAGGTGTCAAAGGGTATGGGGGTAGACAGGAAATTGGAGTTGAGGCCACAATCAGATTAGTCATGATCTTATTGAATGACAGAACAGGCTCGAGGGGCTGAATGGCTTACTGCTGCTCCTAATTCATATGTTTGT
Source organism: Carcharodon carcharias (assembly GCF_017639515.1). NCBI lineage: Eukaryota > Metazoa > Chordata > Chondrichthyes > Lamniformes > Lamnidae > Carcharodon > Carcharodon carcharias. The sequence continues at coordinate 134,406,176 of NC_054471.1, forward strand.
ATAAACCATTTAGCTGAACTTTGTTTCCTACCTTGTAGCCAATTATTGGCCAATTCTCTGGGATGTAAAGCACAGACACAGGACATTTGACCTAATTTGCTGATGTCAGTGTTCATGTTCCACATGAACTTTCATCCACTCCTCTTCTCTAACCCCATCAGCATAACCTTCCATTCCTTTCTTCCGCAGTACTTATCTAGCTTCCCCTTATATGCATCCAAGTTTGCCTCAACTAGTCCTTGTGGTGAGAAGTTCCTCCTTGTCATTACCTCCAATTCTATGTGCTTTCAATTTGTTAATTTTTTTGTGTGGAACCTTATCAAATGCCTTCTGGAAGCCCATATTGCCACCATCCATGGTGATTTCCTGATTCACCATACTAGTGATCTTCAAAAAAAATCTTGATTTATCTGACAAGACCTACTCCATACAAATCCACACTACATTTCTTCAGTCAACTGACACATGTTGAAGTGCTCTGCCACTCGTCTTTGATAGATTCCAGTAACTTCCCCACAACTGATTTTAAACAGGGCTACAGTTTCATGCTTTCACTTTATTTCCCTTCTTAAATAATGGAGTGAAATTTGTAATTATCTAATCCAGAGACTCAATTTCTGAATCTAGAGCACTTTGAAAAATTAAGACTAATTCCTTTGCAATTTCCTCACATTTATTTTACTGGCCTGGGGTACAAACCATCAGCTCCTTATGATTTGCCTGGCTTCACATTTTCTCCATTTAAAAAAAAATCTTACAGTAAACTCATTAAGTTCTTCCCCTTGACTTATTTTTGGATTCCCTTTTACTATCGACAGTTTTTCCTCTGTCTACTGTGAAATGGATACAAAGCACTCATTTAACAAGTCTGCTATTTCCTTGTTATCCATTATATCTTCACCTACATGCAACTTTAAAGGGGTCACATTCCCCTTTACCATTCTCTCTCTCTATTTCCATCAAGTTTTGGCTGTTAACTTTGATATCTCAGGCAAGCTGTTATCATATTCCCCTTTTGCACTTCATTATGCTCTTTGTATAATTTTATTGCAATTTGGAGTAGTACAATGTACCGTGCTTAGTTTATAAGTGGGAGAATTGCCAATTTGAAGCTGGATATTCAGAAATTCAGAAAAGCAGTGGAGTTGTGAAATGACTTAATTATATAATTTGGTTCTTGTTACGTCTGCTATCTTGGTTTGATATACAGCAGTGGGTTTACAATCTTACCATTTATGTGTTTTTTTAAAAGATATTACATAAACTGCTCTAAATTAATATAAAAATATAAAACTTTATTCCATATATTTAAATTATAATGTAAAAGCAGTTGGAACTACATAAACAAATATATTCAAGTGGATCCCTTGTTCTGCTTATATAGATGAATTAATGTTATTTCAGTTCTTAAAAGATAACTTTTACTTTTATCATTCAACATTTTTTTTGAAAAGTGATCAATTAATTATAGTTATTAAGGGTAACCTTTCTGTATATAGAAGAGGCATCTCAGGCATGTAGCTTCTCAAAGGCACAAGGTGATGTGGCTCCATTAGCTTTGTCATTAATCCAAAGACTCCTTTTAGGGAGCTGGTAGGACTCGTGCTGACTTATGGTGTAAGTTTAACAATATGCTTTTGGCATAGCCTTATATGAGCACATTGCATTTACAACTATAAAGCTGGAAGAGAAACTGATTAACCCTGACGTTCCTTCCTAAGCAGGGAAGTTTAGCTGGCTAATTCAGTAACCCCCTTCCCTTTTATGTAACTCATTTTCTCTCTGCTGATTTTTCAGCTAGATTTTTCATTACCTTTCAGTTCCTGGAATTATGCATCATCAGCCTTCTATTCTTTTTTAAAATTCAAGTAAGAATTAATCCTCAGCAAGTCAAGATGCTGAACCAGCTTCTGCCTTCATCCAGTATGTATGTAATAAGACACTGGAAGACATCTACAAGAGGCACTGCAGCAACTCATCAAGGCTCCTTCAACAGTACCTTCCAAACTGTGACCACTATCACCTAGAAGGACAAAGGCAACAGAACACCACCACCTGCAAATTCCCCTCCAAGTCACTCACTATCCTGACTTGGAACTGTATCACTGTTCCTTCACTGTGACTGGTTCAGAATTCTTGAACTTCCTCCCTAACAGCACTGTGGGTGTACCTACACCACGTGGACTGCAGTCATTCAAGAACGGCTCACCATCACCTTCTCAAGGGCAATTAAGGAAGGACAATAAACGCTGGCCTTGCCAGAGACACAACATCCCATGAATAAATTTTTAAAAATAATAAAAATTAAATTCTACCTTAACTCAGGGACATTGAGGCTACTTTTAGCGCCCCTGTGACAACCCCACCCATGATCAACTAACTCAGTGGTACAGTGCTTTTACTACTGAGAAAGGAGGAGGTGCATTCATTAGGCACCCTGTTGTCTTCTCCTGTTCCCTGCCCAAAGGCAGGTCCTTGACCATTAATTGCTGAGCCACAGCAAAGTGCCATTACTTTTAATACAGGTGGTGTGAGGAGAAAGGTCCCGTGTCTACCTCAGCGAAAATGGGGATTCAACTCCATTCTATTGGTAATAATCTGAACCACATGCTAGCCATCTAGCCAATTGAGCTAACCGGCCCCCATGAGCACCCTATATGCCTTCTCAAACATCAAATAATACTAGAGAAAAAGGATATTGTTATATCACTTGGGCTCTCTACTTCTTGGGGTTCAACACCTTTTGTGTTGCACTTGTTTGCAGAATTCACAGCCTTTCCTGTGCCAAACCCATTAAGCAAGCCAAACCCCAAACCACAATATGAGTGACAAACAGCACTTGCAAGTACATAAGTGCACTTAACACTGAGGCACATACTGCAGTTCTTGTGAAGCGCAGGCCAGCTGCTGTAAAGTAAAATTTTTAACAATACATCAGGATTCAGAAATACCATTTACAATATCCAAAGGGAACAAATAGAAATACCAATCAAAAGTATTGGTTCTCTCAATAGCACAGTGACATTATCCAATAAGCAGTTAACCAGTACAGACCTAAAGCTCCCACTGTTACTCACTAGTTGTTGCGTTCACAGCTACCATTGATGTAAGGATGGCTGGAATTTGGTTCCCACCCCCACCAAGGGAGCAGGCAGAGAGGTAGGCGGGCTGTAGAATGGGACAGGTGGGATCTGGGTGGAGACCAACACCAACCAAGTAGGTGTCTGATTAGATTTTAATTGCATTGGGTAACCCAGAAATGACTACGGCGGGGTTGCCACTTGTTGTCCAGCTTGTGGACAAGATCACGGCCACGGGAATTAAATTCAGCCTTGCGCATCTGATTCAGGGATGGATAAAGTTCAGCATTCCAGTTTCTGGTTTCTGTCTTTCATTAGGTGAGCCAAAATTGAGCTGAATTCTGTGATACACTGTAATTAAGTAGCTGACCAATATGTATGGCTAATGTTCACATATGAATAATACCACTTGGATAACCTGTTCGATTCTGGCTTGGATAATCAACTCCTTAGGAAAACGTTCAGAGCCACAGGAAAGTGCACACCAAAGGAAAAACAATGAAAACTTTCTCCTTTTCAATATTAAAAATGAGCATTCAAGTTGTGAATTATATCATTCAATCAACACTTTCACTTTAACAATGATTCCCAAATGCTACACAGCTTGCACACAAAACATAAGTCTCCAAATCTGTAATTTCTCCAAGGTTTCTTAGCATCTTGAAAAAGATTATTGGCCTCTTAGATGTCATAGTAATACTGAAACAAATCACCCAGATGGCTATGATGAATGCTGAAATTCATAAGAGTGCATGGTGGGAATACTGGAGGAGGATTAGACCAGCACATTTACAACACAACTGCCAATTCCTGTTAGGGCCAAATTTGTTTCTTTTACTGTCTCTCAGCAAAAATTCCATCCACTAGCATTCCCTATAGTCAGTCATTCCCAGATGAAGAAGCTTTATGATAACCTTATGTATCTGCAAGAATATACATGACATCTCAACCAGGCAATCCCTTATCTGGCTTTTAATTCGCCCCTCAATTCAAATTGCATGATCCCATTTTCTTTTTCTGGCAAATTAACCTAATATAAACTTTAAAGAAACACAATTCTCTCATAAACTCCAGTTACAGCATCATACCAGAACCAAGCTTTTGGCTTGTTGTTAGCATTCCCACCTCTGAGTTAGAAAATACAGGGTTCAAACACTGCTCCAGATAGGCTTTGACAAATGGAGACCGGTTATCTGGCTATGACTTCTGGATTGACATCGAGTGGGATATTTTTGTCTGGTACGCGTGGGTGGACACCCTGATCTTATGAATTGTAGGAGCCCTTGAAATTGTCTTGTCCTATAGGGATATCAGGTATAAAAGTATAATTGCAGGAGCTTTCCCATTGCAGCTGCCAGGTTATTAATCCGCCTGCAAATCCTTTCACTGCTTCACCTTGGGTGGTATTTTCCAACCCCATCCACAGCCAGGATTGTCCAGTCCCGCCAAAAGTCAATGAACTTTTGGCTGGGCCATTGCACCCTCCACAAGGGTCCTGCCACAGCAGGACCAGAAAATCCCATCCTTTATTTTCTAATGGAAGTGTGTGAAGACATAAAAACAAAAATTATCACAGAGGCAGAAATCTCTTCACTCACAGCATTGTAATATTCAGAATAATCTACCCTAGAGGATTGTGGATTTTCAGTAGTTGAGCATATTGGGGGAGAGCGGATTTTAGAAAAATAAGGCAGGGTCTGGCCAAGGGAGGCTGGGAACAGCTGCTTGTGGGGAAACCTACAGAAGAGCAGTGGGAGCATTTAAAAAGGAAATGGGGAGGGTACAGGCTCAACATGTTTCCTCTAGGTGATGGGAAGCAGTAACAAGCCCAAGAGCCATGGATGACCAGAGATATTCAGGTTACGATGAGAAGGAAAAAAGAGGCTTTTAGCAAGCACAAGGGAAGCAAATCAGCTGAGGCATTAGTGAAGTACAGAAAGTGCAGGGTGGAGCTTAAGAAAGCAATTAGGAGAGCAAAGAGGGGATATGAGAAAGCTCTGGCTGATAAAAATAGGGAAAATCTCAAGATATTCCGTAAGTATGTCAATGGGAAAAGGATAACCAGGGAAAGAGTAGGGCCCAAAAGGGACCAAGGGGACAATCTGTGGGTGGAGCCAGAGGACATTGCTAGAGCATTGAATGAATACTTCACATCTGTCTTCACCCAAGAGAATGAGAATGAAGGTATTGAACTCGGGGGCAGAGACTGCGAGGTTCTTAAGCAAATTTATATAGGGAGTGATAAGGTTTTAGAGGTGTTGGCAGGCTTAAAAGTGGACAAATCTCCTTGTCCAGATGATTTCTGTACCAGACTGCTGAGGGAGGCAAGGGAGGAAATCGCAGGGGCTCTGACCCAAATTTTTAATCCCTCTCTGGCCACGGGGGAGGTGCCAGAGGAATGAAGAACAGCTAATGTGGTTCCGCTATTTAAGAAAGGTTGTAGAAATAAGCCAGGGAACTACAGGCCAGTGAGTCTCACATCAGTGGTAGGGAAACTATTGGAGGAAGTTCTGAAGGAGAGAATCTATCTCCACTTGGAGAGGTAAGGTTTGATCAGGGATAGTCTGCATGGCTTTGTCAGAGGGAGATCATGTCTAACAAATTTGATTAAATTTTTTGAGGAGGTGACCAGGTATGTGGATGAGGGTAGTGCAGTTGATGTAGTTTATATGGATTTCAGCAAAGCATTTGACAAGGACCCACATGGGAGACATATAAAGAAGGCAAATGCACATGGGATACAGGGTAATTTAATAAGGTGGTTTCAAAATTGGCTTAGTTTTAGGAGGCAGAGGATGGATGACAGAAGGATGCTTTAGTGACTGGAATCCAGTGTCCAGTAGTGTACCACAGGGATCTGTGCTGCTACACCATTCAGTAAAATCATGGCTAAACATTTACATCAGTTCCACTTTCCTATCCTCTCCTCCTATCCCTTGATTTCCTTAAGAGATCAAAAATCTGCTAATCTCAGCCTAGAATATGCTCAACAACCGAAAATCTAGGGCCTAGAATGTTACAGAATCACAGAATCACACAGTGCAGAAGAGGCCATTCGGCCCATCGAGTCTGCACCGACACGTAAGAAACACCTGATCTACCTACCTAATCCCATTTACCAGCACTTGGCCATTAGCCTTGAATGTTATGACCAGGGTCCCCTATTATTTGTCATTTATATAAATGACATAGATAACCATGTGAGGGGTAGAGTTAGTAAGTTTGCGGCTAACACAAAGATTGGCCGGGTGGTTAACAGTGAGGTTGAGTGTCTTGGGCTACAGGAAGATATAGATGGGATGGTCAAATGGGCAGATAAGTGGCAGATGGAATTTAACCCTGATAAGTGTGAGATGATACACTTTGGAAGGAGTAATTTGATAAGGAAGTAGTCAATGAATGGCATGACACTAAGAAGTTCTGAGGAACAAGGGGATCTTGGCGTGTGTGTCCATAGATCTCTGAAGGCAGAGGGGCATGTTAGTGGGGTGGTGAAAAAGGCATATGGGACACTTGCCTTTATCAATCGAGGTATAGATTACAAAAGTAGGGAGGTCATGTTGGAGGTTGTATAGAACCTTGGTGAGGCCACAGCTGGAGTACTGTGTGCAGTTCTATTGAAGAGGGTGCAGAGGAGATTCACCAGGATGTTGCCTTAACATTTATGTTATGAAGAGAGGTTGAATAGACTTGGGTTGTTTTTTTTGGAGCAGAGAAGACTGAGGGGCCACCTGATTGAGGTGTACAAGATTATGAGGGACATGGACAGGGTGGATAGGGAGCAGCTGTTCCCCACAGTTGAAGGGTGAGTCACAAGGGGACATAAGTTCAAGGTGAGGGGCAGGAGGTTTAGGGGGAATGTGAGGAAAAACATTTTTACCCAGAGGGTGGTGACGATCTGGAAAGTGCTGCTTTGGAGGGTTGTGGAGGCGGGTTGCCTCACATCCTTTAAAAAGTACCTGGATGAGCACTTGGCACATCATAACATTCAAGGCTAATAGCCAAGTGCTGGTAAATGGGATTAGGCAGGTAGATCAGGTGTTTCTCACGTGTCGGTGCAGACTCGATGGGCCGAATGGCCTCTTCTGCATTGTGTGATTCTGTGATTCTGTAACATTCTAGGCCCTAGATTTTCGGTTGTTGAGCATATTCTAGGCTGAGATTAGCAGATTTTTGATCTCTTAAGGAAATCAAGGGATAGGAGGAGTGGATAGGAAAATGGAACTGATGTAAATGTTCAGCCATGATCGTACTGAATGGTGGAGCAGGTTCAAGAGAGATTATGGCTTACTCTTGCTCCTATTTCTTATTTTATCTTAATTTAGCCCCCAACTACTGGAAAGTTGATGGCAGTGGTTTGAGTCATTGTCCTTTGCTTCATGTTGGTTTCGGGCTGAATGAGATTCCTCTTATGCTATGAACAAATTGGTCATAGGCTGTATTAAGTTTTTCTTAAAACTATTTATTTACAACTATTTACAACCAAGGTTGCATGCTAAGAAGCATCACTTTCTTTACACGGACTGAATGCGACCTGCTTCTTTGGAGTACCTTGGTCATCAAATCTAGTGTCATGCTTACAGAATCATTAACAACGGATTCTTTTCTTGTGGCTTTCAACAGTATCAGAGCCTTTCTGTTTCTCTGGAGAACTCCAACTGGTGTCTGAACGAGCTATGTTCATGGCTGCTGAGTTTGCTCCAGGACTGTACCTTCAGCCTGGTGGTCTCTTATCCAAATATTTTGTCCAGGTACTAATGTGAATAGCGTTTTTGCTCAATGCCTGCGATTATTCCATCTGGACTGTTTATCCCTGAGTTTCTTCCTTATGCCTTACTTGCTCATGATCATGTAAGGTAATGTTAGGTCTGAATTCCTGCTTCACTGAAGGACTGGACAAAAATGTTCTTGGTAGTAATGGTTCTCTAGGTTCTTGGTTGTTAATGGCACAAGTATGACACATCAAATAAGTTGTTCTGTGGCTTTTGAGATTCCAGGCCACCATGATTGTTGTGCCCATGCTCTGTATTTTGTTATGGCCAAATGACCACCATGGAGATTTTCTCACATTGGTCTTGGAATTACCAGCCTGCCATTGAAGACTAGAAGGTCATCAGCAATCATCATATGTGGCTGCTCATGATATATATGTTGTCTTAACACTTAATTGCTTGGGACATATTCAGGTCAGTTTTCATGGCAGTATGATCTGAGCTGAATGCATTCTGTGTTCTTCAACTGGGCTTCTCTAATCTCACTCGGTTTGTTTTCTGAGACTGCGTAGGGATTTTGTTATTGTGGAAGAATGTGCTTCTACCTCAGAGATGAGCACCAAGTCTTGCCTTGTAGCCTGGTCAATTGTAGCTCTCGACATGGGGTCTGTAGTTGTTTGACTTTTTCCAAGCATGTACTCCATTGTCGAGTTGCAGTGAATGAGTGAGCTGAAAATGCTGTATTCTTGGTGATATCTTTGTGATTTCCTTGGAGTTCAGGAGAGTGACCAGAGGTTTATGGTCTGTCTTAATCCTGGGCTGCAAGCCAATTAGATAGTCGGAAATTATTTTAGCAGGACCACAACACTGCTAATGCTTCTTCTTCAATTGTAGTGCAACGTGTTTCTGTGTCTGTCAATGGTCTAGAGGCATAATAAACTGGTTTCTTCCTTCTTTCCATCTTCCTGAATTTGTAGAAGTACGGTCTAAGCCGTAGTTTGGGATCAAAGGACACAAGCACGACTGAAGAGATGAGCTGCTCTTTGATCCTCTCATGTGCATTCTGCTGCTCGGTCCCCCAATACCATTATTGATCCTTTTTCAGCAGGTCTCATGAGGGCTCGTTGGTTGCAGATAAATTTGGGATGAATTGCCCCACCTGGTTGACCAAACCTAAAAGTCTTTTCACATCAACAACACATTTGGGCTTTGAAATTCTGTGATCACCTTGGGGCGAAACCTTCCACTCCTGCCAACAGTGAGAATATGGAGCACGGGAGTACTTAATTTGATGTGAGTCAAAAAATCAGTTTCCTGACGGTGGGAAAACAATTTGGAATTTTGTTCTCCCGACTTCCAAGGTGGGTTCGATTTGGACTGAGCTTTCCGACGAGCAATGGCGGGAACTCCATTTGCATTCATCTGCATGTCATGAATACTCATTAAAAGGCCAACTCGCTGGAATCACATTCCCCCTCCAAATTAAGTTCCCTGTCAGCAGTTAATGAAACCGTCCTGTTTTACAACTGTACATAAGTAGTGCACACATGGTGAGCATCACATCACCCACAAGTTTGAGGTCAGTAGATGCTGCTTTCTGATTCCATTCACTGCTACATGTCAGGTGCTGCTAGTACAAGCTGCGCCAAGGCTGGGCACAGGAGGCAAAGACCAGCAGAGAAGGGTGGGACGGAGGCAGGATTAGGTGGGGGGATTACCAATGGGGAGGGGTGAGGCAGAGGCAGGGCGAGGGAAAGGAAGGACCAGCACAGAGGAGTGAGATGGAAGCAGGCCTAGGAGTGGGATGGACTGAAGGGCAAGGGTGAGATGGAGGCAGGGCTGAGGGGGGTGGGGGTGTTGGGGGTGGGGGGGTGCAGGGTTGTGGGGGGCACTGGATAGGACAGGAAGGCAAGGATGAAAGTCTGTCTAGGGGGGTCATGTTTAAGAGGCTGTGTGGGGAATGAGGCTAGGTTGTTCAGGGCATGTTAGAGGCATTGCATGGCATGTATGTCTTGGTCCAGGTCTTGGGTGATGGAAGTCCTCTTGGACAGTAATGGTTGTGCACTGAATTGTGTGAAGGGTGTGTCAGTCATCCATTTCATTTGGTCTTGGGGGGTTGATGCATGATACTGGGACAGACAGGGCACAGCCACCTTCAGGAGAGGCATTTGGATCTGGTACAGAGGTAATTCCAATGTCATGGAGGGGTAGTGGATGGTCTCATGGCCAGGGGTGGGGCATGGCCTCTAAAAGTAAGGGTGCATCTGGCCTCCAGAAGAGAAGGGATCAGATTAGTGAGGGGCATGGGGATGTCAACATTGAAGAAAATGGGAAGGAGACAGGACTATCCGTAAAATTATAATGGGCTCACGGGTAACAAGGGTAGGCTGAATGGTCAGGGGAGGGAGTGGAATTAGGAGGCTGTGACTGTAGAGGAGGATGGGAGGAACTTGGTGGGTGACAGGGGATTGGGAGGTGGTCCAAGCACTCATAAATCTCAGGAGAGCACAAATCTTCTTTGTTCAGTAATGTCGCAGCTAGAACAGCAATCATGAAAAAAATGATACGGGAGGGGTATCAAAGCAAGTGGGAGGAATTCAGGACTTCTCTTTTGGATCGAGTGAAGGGGCATGCTAATAATTATTCACTCAAGACATAGAGAACCAGGCTCAGTTGAGTTCTGTTCTCAAAGCTCAAGTGTCCATTGAAGGAGCATTGCTCCTTGACTAATGGCGCGTATTCCTGTGAGAATCCATTCAGGTTTGGAGTTGAATTTGAGTAGGTGTGATTGGTTATCTGTTTCTGACTGAGGCATGGAAAAAGGGATGGAGGTGGATTCGTTCAAGGGGCTCAGCTGCTGGACAGCAACCACGTGCACACTCCTAACCTCACTAATCCCAGATAAATAGTTATGGCTAACAAGGCATCATGCTTAAACTCTTTCCATAATTCCAAGGATGTGTTCTCTCATACAGAGTGTCTGGGCTCATGGCTCAAGCTGATGATTGACTGAAAGAGAGTCCTCAGACCTACCTGTAATCAGCCTGATCAAGGTACTATGCCTGCATGCGCAGTCATGTATAAATGGAAGAAGCAGCTACTGATGGTTCTCCAGGGTACCCTTCATCTGCCATGGGGCTGCAATGTCCAGATGAAGGCCATGCCAATGGCTTTGCACTAGCCTGCTGGCTTGTAGATGATGGGAACCCAGTTAAGGGAAAAACTCCTTAAGATATCTAATGTCTTCATTGATAGATACAAAGAGGTGTGGAGAACGCAGGCTGCAGACAACCCTGCCAAGGCTATTTCTCTAATACAAATGAGAAGAAGAAGGGCCGGTCAACAATTGGCACAAGTCTAGGATGAGCATTGGTATGAGCAGCAAGAGGGTGAGGTGCCCCAACATGTACAAGACGCTCATAAAGAGGGGCAGATGCAATGAAGACCAGTGGCCCAATCACGGGTATATCAAAGATGCTGCTTATATGTAGAAATGAGTGAAAGACAATGCCAAAGCTGCCTTCACTTGTCTAGGGATGTGGTGGCTCAAATTTGCCACCTTCTCTGTGAAGATCTGCAGGCACAAGGACTTGGGGGGATCCTATGCCATTGAGATTGAAGGTAACTAATGCATTGAACTTTTTGCCAGCGGGTCCTTCCAGGGCTCCACTGGGGACCTTTGCAGCATCTGCCACTTGGTGGCACACAGGAGGTGACAGATGCCCTGTTCTCTAGAGTCCACCCTATGTTCCATAAAAGCTAGGCTGTGGACCGTGGGAGCGCGGTTACAACAATAACCTGGTTTCCTGCAAGTGAAGATCACCATGATTGCACATGTGGCCTTGAGAACACCCTGGCCCCAGCCTGTGAGATTCATCAATTGAAAAGGATTTCACTCTTTCAATGTCCAGCTAATTTGTAATCACAAAAGGCAAATCCTTCATGTTTGCGCTAGGTACCCAGGGAGCTCTCACAACTCTTACCATTTGACACACTCGCAGGTGGTACAGATCTTTGCGGGACCTCGCCGCTTACAGGGCTGGCTCCTTGGGGAAAAGATATACTCCAGAAAACCTGTCTGATGACACCTGTTCACTGTCCACAGAGCGCTACTGCAGAGAGATATAATGGTGCTCATTCCCCCACCAGATCCTTGCTAGAGCAGATGATGGGCCTCCTGAAGACGCGTTTCCGATGTTTGGACCACTCTGGTGGAGCTTTCCAATGCTCACCACAGATAGTGTCCAGGATTATTGTTGTCTGCTACGCCCTGAATAGCCTTGTGCTGCAAATAGGAGATGTCTTGCTGGGCAGTGGGGAGAGACATGGAGGACAAGTCTCTTTCGATGAGGAGGATGTCAAATGGCGTGGATCTGATGAGGTCCAGGATGTCAATGAGCCACATGAAGAGACCAAAGCACGGGTACGATGTGGCAGATGTGCCTGTAACAATCTGATAGCTACTGGACTCCAGGAACAGTAATGAGCAGACATTCTCACCATTGTTTATTTCTCTTGTCTTTGCTGGCTGGAAAGCCCCAGCACCTTTTTTGTCAGAGAGCATTTCTCTTGAAAGCTCTGGGCTTTCTTAGAGATGAGGGAAGTTTCAGTGCTCACCATCGGCCCTGGTGTTCATTCTTGGAATAAGCTAAACCACTGTTAAATGCATAGCCTTGGCGATATATGGCCACTGTAGAACCTCAACAGCACTCCCTTCTCCCATGACCTTGGGCAACTTCACATGGAATAACACATTAACCCATGCCCTCACCGAGTCAGTGTGCATGATCGCTTATAAGTGGCTGTAACTCAAATGCACTCCTGTCACCCTAACACCTGCTCAATAATGCGGACTGACCAGATAAATCACTTTTTCAGGCATAACCAGATGGATGGCTCAACAGAGAGCAGCAGAATGAGAGTACCATATGTCCTATCGCCATCGCTCCTCAATGCAGATTGATGAGGCATCATCTTGCTAATGCCACCCAATTGCCATTCCTACATCATAAAACCAGAAACATTGGCATCTTGATCATGCAGTTAAGATTCGAGGTTTGTTTGCATTGTCCTCACTGAGACTGCCTCAACAGGACTATGGTTTGCTGAAGTGCAACCACTCGGGACCCTACAATCATTGGAAGCCTTAAAAGTGCCTGTCCTAGATTACCTTTCCATTAGAGCGATAGCTTGGACACCCATTTTGGACACACCAGCCGAGGTTGCATTATTTCCTGCTTGGCCCTGCAGAGGCCTTAGAGAATTGACTATGCATCACATTGAGAACATTGCAATCCTCAAGATGGTACAGCACATAAGGCCATTCCTGTTTCTCTGTCCTAAGTCACTGGAAGCCATGTCATGCAATGATTTCTAAATCAAATTGAGAGCTATGCCTTTACCCAAGGATTACTGACATTCTTGCTAAGGAGCTGTGCAGGTCCAAGAAAAGTCAATTTGAGCTCAGGAAATGGCTTCAGCATGATGAGTACACACTTCTTCAATCATACACTCTAACTCCTCTTGTAGTCAAGTCTCAGGTGCCCATTGTTTCCCCACTTGCCTAGTTCAGCATTGTGTTCACTGAGAATAACAATGCACCAAGGAAGGACATTCAGTATTAAACACACCCACTACATCTTCCTCCAGGCAGTTATTCAAGCCTTTGGATTTTGTTTGTTAACATTACAGTGCCTAAAACAATTTATCATGCCTGAAAATCATTCGAGATGACACTTGAGGCAGGCAAATCTGATTTAAGTTGCCACGACTATTCATGCCATCCACAAACAACTGACATCAGTACCACAGCAGCAATGAATGCAATAACTTCGATGAGCACTTCTCCCGAGGCCAAAGCATCATAATCTGGGATAGACAAAAGTATAAGGCAGGTAGCACATTGACAAATGATGGCCATTGCTTGATGATGCACAAGTGCCATTAAAGAGTATTCACTCTAGTGGCAATGGGGGAGAACTGGAGCAATTTAAGTTCCTGATGGGACACAATTGGGGACTGACATTCTTGAGCCTTAAATGACTGCAAAACTTTGAAGAAAATAATAGAAAAATATATTATTTTTATAATAGAAGTATTCTATTATGGAAAAATAGAACAATGGAATCCATGAGACTTGGAAGCAGATAGATTCAAAATATATTTACCAAAGTGACAACTTAATACAATGAGCATACAAATGTGCCACCAATGTGCATTAAATACTTTTTAATTTTCTTACCCTACTGCTATATTTAGGAGCAGCCCTAATATCTGCAGCTGAGATGGAGGCAGCCATTCACTGCTATGCGCTGTTGACTGTGATGACTTCGGCATGTGTCCTCTGGTGACCCAAGGCCTGGTTAGATTCTCCTGCTCAGGTGCAGGTGCACCCTCCTTGGCCTGATGTGCTGGAGGGAATAGGGTCATGGAAGAGGGGAGTTAGAGTGATAGGCCTCCCTTGGAGTGTCCTGGGTGGATGTCCCTGGAGTGCCTGGTCACCGGTCCTCCTCCTTGTGGATGCCTTATGGGCCCCTCCACTTCCTTAAGGGAATGGGGCACCTGGAGGGAGGTTAAGGTGCCCTGTTTCCCTCTCGCTGAGTCACTGCTGAGATGCAACCATGGCTAGAGCGATGCAGTGCAGATCCAAGCACAAATCAGGCAGAAATTGCTGGACCTGCGTCTCCAAGGCTCCCCCCCATTCCCTTCCCATGGAAATTTGGGAATGCCAGAACCACTACAGCAGACAAAACATGGATGGACTCCTCCAGCGTTCAGTCCAGTCTGCAGATGGCATCTGGCAGCTCTGCCTGATGTTCCCCTGGCTGATTCTGGATCTCCAAGAAGTGTCTTAGAGCTGATTCCAGAGGCTCATCAGCTGAATTGGACTCAGCGGGGTCTCCAGCAGCCCGAGTGTCAGAGACCTTGGCTGTGGCATCTGGTGGATGATGCCTTCCCTCTTCTTGCTGGTACCTGGAATACAGAAATGAGAGAATTAGTAATTGACTAAGCAGGCTAATACTTTAAAGATCACTCAGAGTCAATGCCAGAATATTGTAGATGGAGACTGGATGCATCCTCCCTGCATTGTTGGGGAGGCTGATCTTGCCTTCTGCACAGACACGGTCTCTTTCCTTTCCTGCCAGCTCTGTGCTCTGTTCCTCAAAGCTACTCAGGGACAAATTTTCAGAGTATCCCATCCGCTCTTGGAATGCTCGCATTTGTTATGCAATATCTTATCCTCTAGAAAGACAGAAGGATTGGTCGTGAGGCCATTGGGTGAATGAGAAGTTTGGAAGTATGCATGCCTATTGTCACTGCATGTGACAGTAAGTGATTAAGAAGCCGTTTGTCCAGGAACTAATATGAGATGGAGAGTTTAAAGTAGCTGCCACACATTCAATTCTGATGTCCCATCTGCTGGCTGTGTGTGACTTCCCTGTGGACTCTAACTTTTAGACTACCTGATGCCCTTTTGAAAGTGTGGGTTTGTAGTGAATAGACAGTGCACTTACACTGGTGGAGTGCAGCGAACATTCATTCTCTTCCTGCACTGCAAGCTGTTCCTTTTTTTGGGCTCAATGTGCGCTAACCATCCCAATGACTTGCTCCCAGGCTGCCGTGGTCAAGTATGAGGGCCTCCTGCTCTCATCCCAAGGAAACAGCACCTCCCATCTTTCCTGGCTGGCCTGGAGGAGAATCTCCAGGGAGTTTTTGTGGAACCATGGAGTCGAAGGTTACTTTCTTCTCTTGGACATTCAGCTTGATGTGGAATCTGGAGCTCCTAGCCTGTAGTGAGTAAATGATTGTTTGGGTGCTGTTTAAATATGGCACCAGGACCTTTGACCCCATGACGCAACGGTAGGGTGGGTGACTTCCTGCCTGCCCCGCCACAAAGTTTGCCGAGATCCTCGCCGATGCATAAGCAGAAGATTGCCCATGTTCAGCCATCCTGCCACCCAGTGGGAATCACTCCGACTTTCCTGCCCATCACCAGACTTAGTCTCTGGAAAGGAAGATTCCATCCTTGATCTTTTTGGGGCCTATTTTATCCCATTTTGCTGTATAATACATCGTAAGAATGTGATAGTAGTTTTGCCAAACTCACACTTTTTGTTCAGAGTGAGGCCTGCCTGTTCAAGTGCTTTTAAAAACTCACAGACTCTATGGTCTTGCTCTTCTTTGGTAGCACCATGGATAAGCACATCATCCCATTTGTTCCCTCTCTGCCTTTGAGGATATTGAATATTGTGTACTAAAAAAATTCTGCGCAGAGGATATGCCAAAGGGAAGTTGGTTAAAGTAATACCAACTGAAGGGTGTGATAAAAGTTGTCAACAACCTTGATTCTTGGTCAAGTTGTATCTGTCAGATTCCACTGTTTGTATCCAGCTTTGTAAAAAGAACATATTTGGACAACTTCACAAGATTGTCATCTACAGAAGACATTGAACAGCCCAATTCTCTTTGAACAGTTTTGTTTAGCTGCGTCAGGTCGACACAGAGCCTGATTTTGCCACTTGGTTTAGGGACTGTCACTATCCCTGAGCACCATTTTGTGGGCTCTGTAACAGGTGAGATTACGCCTTGATGCAGCATCCTATTGATTTCTGCTTTGGCTTTATCTACCAAAGGGTGTGGTACCCTCCTCGGAGTAAATAAGCAGGTGGATTTGGCATCTGGGAGAAGAGAGAAGTGATATTCATTTATTAGCTTTGCCAGTCCTTGGAACAGCTTTTGAAATTCATTCCAGAATATTGCCCCATTCTCATCTTGCTTTACTTCATCAACTTTCTATGAAGACCAAGTCTTGTACACACTTCCCTGCTGAGCGGGCTTTTTGGTGGACGGAACTCCGAACTTTGGGCCTACATAATGATGGACATCTCCAGAGCTCTGGAGACTCCCCGAATTATGTACCGATTCTGCTTCCATAGCTCCGCCTGACTTGCAGCTTTTTCTGTATAGCTTTTTCTAAAGTTACATCATCTTTAGTTTATAAGTAGCCTGATAACGCCTCAGCGAGCATGCCGACTACTAGAAGGTTGCTGATTTACTCTTGGTTTAAGACTCCATGGGGGAGATGGTGGCGTGGTGGTAATGTCACTGGACTAGTAAACCAGAGACACAGGACAATGTTCTGGGGACATGGGTTCAAATCCCACCATGGCAGCTGGTGGAATTTGAATGCAGTTAAATAATCTGGGATATAAAGCTAGGATTAGTGATGGTGACCATCGTTCACTGTTGTTTAAAAACACATCTGGTTCACTTTAGGGAAGGAAATCTGCCATCCTTACCTGGTCCTGGTCTGGCTTATGTGACTCCAGGCCCACAGCAATGTGGATGACTCTTGGCTGCTCTCTGAAATGGCCTAACAAGGTAGTGATGGACAGCAACAAATGCTTTCCTTGCCAATGACATCCACAATCCATGAAAGAATAAAGAGCAAAAAAAACCTAATGTATAGGTCATTCATAAATGAATTGATGGATTCATCTGGCCTCTAGCTTCTTTGGTTAACATCATTGTCTAACTAACGCTTTGCAGGCCCTTCACTCAATGACTTATACAGAATAGTCATTCATTGCCGCCCTGGAGGCTTAAAACAAGTCTAAATCTGCAACCTTATAGTGGTTGGTATGCTCGATGAGGTCCGATCAGACTTCTCAGAAGCTAAAGGTGATTTAACCTTAGAAAATAATTAGTTGCCTGCTCTGTTTGTGCTATTCAGGGGACCAGTTCTTGAATAAGGGCTTGACCTGCCTAACAAAGAAAGAAGGGAGAAAGTACAACAACCGTGAGTATATGAAGAAAAGGCTGTCTGCCTTTCACTGTAAGGCCAAAGTCATTATGGCTTAGAAGTTTGATGGCACCACACCCAATTAGATCCCTAAGCCTACAATATGGCAGGCAGGAAGCACACTCATTATGAACATGAAGTGTGCTGACACCATATTTGCATGAAGAGAAAAGACTCCACGGCTCATTCTGACAAATCTGTTAAAGGGCCCAATGTCTGTTTGAGACCACCTCTAGCCCCACGACTGACAGGGATTACCGTATGCAAAGAGACTAGCAGGGGCTCACAGCAGCCCTAGCCACCTGCCCTCCAACTGATCATTCAGATTGTTGAGGTGCCATTCTGGGGAGGTGGGAATGGCAGTGGCTGCATGAGGAAAGAGCTTGCTGTCCTCTTTCAGGAAGTCAGCATTTGTCCTCCCATCATTGCCACTCCACCGGTGCCCTTGTTGTTATCTCTCAGCCAACCAGCCCAGACTGCTGCCCCAAGCCAAGCCTTCTAGGCCTAGCGCTGCTTGAGGTTGTCCTTCAAGATTATCTGCAGTCTCCTCCATTGAAACTCAGCAGCTTTCCACCCGTCGTGCTGCAGGGGAGAGGTAAGGTGCTTTGGTGTTTGTGAATGGGAAATTGGTGTTGTGATTACTGGTTTTGCACATGGATAGGTTCTTTACAGGCAACTCATGCAGAAAGTAGGTATCCAGGTTACTTCCTCCCTCCCTCTTTCTCTCCCTCCCTCTACACAGCTGTTCACTGTCTATGCAGTGGCAAGGTCTGCCCCTCACGTTGGCGAGGTTGTGTACCATGCAGCAGACCACTACGACTATTGACAACTGCACATTTTGTGAGGCAGATTGTCTCTCATATTTTGCCCGCTGCATGCACATATGTGAGTAGTCCTCCGGAGTCATCAGCCATATCATCAGTGGATAGCCCTTATTGTCCAGTAGCCACCTTTTGGTTTGCTGTTGGTGGCTCAAATGCAGCTAACATAGTGGATAGTGCAGAATGAAGGAATCATGATTGCTGAAAGGCTATCACGGCATTGGTTGCATGATTCATCATGTACGAATATTGAAGGAGTGGAATCACTTTCAGTTGTGGTATAGGGCAGAATTGAAATGCGGCATGAACAAAGCAATGTCCATAAAGTCAGTTGCAGCCAGCACCTTGGGAAAGCCTGCAATCCTGAAGAAGCCATGGGCTTTTCCACCTGCTTCCCTCTGATAAGAGAGAACAAAATGTTGATTGTTTGATAGGGAGCCAAAGTGGCCTCCTTTCCTGAAAATCGGTTGGCAAACTGTAAGATGTTGCAAGCGTATGCAGCTCTAGACAGGAAATAGCTAGGCATGTGAAATTTCATCGCCATGGTCAGCTTCGCAGCCACTGGCAATGCGGTCCTCGCCCTGTTCTGAGGTTGCAGTTGTGGCTGCAGCAGATGGCAGATTCAGTGATGATATCCTTATTAAAGCAAAGACACCTGACACACTGTACTTCTCTGAGGTTTAGATGGGAGGATTGTTCTTTGAACACCCTCGATGGTTCTGGCTTTCTGCTGAAAGCCCTTCTCCCTCCTCCTCCTCCCTCTTCCAGCAGCTTGTCCTGCTCTGGATACCCTCTGCTCATTCTCTAAATCATGCTTTATTTCAATGGAAATGCTCACTAGTGCACTCACTTCTGGGGGCAACTGATTGGTGCAGAAATCTTTAAGTCAGCAAAAAGTCCTTTAGAACTTGTCACACCACTCCCTGTAGACTTATGTAAATAGAACAACTGTAGAATGCACCAAACACTTGTAGAATCGCAGCAACAGCCATAACAATTCAATCAGCTAACATGTAGGTGGTTAATAAACTCTTTAAATAGCACTGAATGAGTGTTCAGCTGTACAAGGTAAAGAGAGGGCATTGGCTGGAATCCAAAATGGCAGTGCTGGCATCAAAACATACACAGCAAAAAAAAAACAAGCGCAAACAAACCCTATTTCTTGCTCACAGAATCCAAGGGCGAAATTTTACACTGGGAGGGATTTTACAATCCTGCTGACACCAATGGACTATTGAACAGCTTGCTGAATTTTATGCCTCCACCCCCACCACGACAGGTCCGTAAAATATTGCCCCAAGAGAACTTCACTACAGACCTGAAATTTATAATAGTCAAAATCATGGGACTCCCTCTTTAATAGTACTGTGGGTGTACCTACACATGGGCTGCAACAGTTCAAGAAGGCAGCTCACCACCACCTTCTCAAGGGCAATTAGAGCAGGCAATAAATGCTGGCCCAGCATTTATAACAAATGAATAAAAAGAGAAGGGGCTAGATTTTTCCCTCGTAGGGTAGCTGGGGAGGGTGAGCCTTTGAGCAGCCATGAAACTGACTGACCGCTGGCCGTGATTTCATGCTGGCTGGCCAATTAAGGCCTGCCCAGTGAGAAACGCAACTCGTCACTGGCCAGGAAGGGATGAACGCGGGCGGGGGCTTGTTGGCCACCGGTTCCAATGGCGACTAGGTGGCCAGTATAAAAAAGGCCCAGGCAGCCCCAGAAAGGTTGCCAAGGAAGGATGTCTGGCTGCCGTTCTGAAAATGCACTGGGGTGCGGCAGCAAACGCCAGGCGGGAAGGCAGGTTGGGTGGGCACTCAGCTCCCGTCTTAACTGATGGGTGCCTCGTTGTCCTCCTGGGGGAAGTGGCTGCCAGGAGGGACACGCTTGTCCCCAGAGATGGGAGGAGGGGGCTATTGCACCTTACCAAGAAGACATAGGAGGAGGTGGCAGCCCGGATGAGCAGCCATGACGTGGTGAGGCACACATGGGTGGAGTGCCAGAAGTGCTTCAATAACCTGCTGTGCTCAGAAAGGGAGAGTACTGTGTTGGCATGGATCAGTGTGCAGAAGTGTTAAGGTGTGTCCATCCCCTCGTGGACCTCAGGGGTACTTGAGTCTGAATGCCTAGTCTCAATGACGCCAGAGCTGGCCAAGGGGGTGAGCCCTGACTACTTGGACTGAGTGCCTTGTGACGCAAAGGCCACGACTCAGATGTGCCCTGTAAGGTGCTCCTCAGCTGACTTTGGCCAGGTTGGAATGGTGCTGCTGATAGAGAGTGGACTAGTCAATGCTCCTCTTTCCTTTCAAGAGAAGACAAGCCATAACCAGGTCGAGAGGGCACATACAGGCAGAGGCCTGCTCAATTTACTGATGCTCTCCCAGTTCAAGCAAGATGGAGAACCAGCACAATCCCCGTGCAACTGGGCATGGAGAGGTGGGGGCTCCAGAAAAAAGTAAGAGTGCAGTGCACAGAAGTGAGACTTTTGGATTGTGCAACCATTCTAGTGCAGTCTCTCATTGATGTGAGCCTCAAACCTGTAGTCCCCATTGATCATTGAAAGATGATGACACCATGATGCAGATCTCCATTGTCTCCCCAGGGTGCTTGGCATGCACAGTGACAGTGTGATGATTTAACTAATGACACATCCTTCTTCTCCCTTTTGGATTCACCAGCAGGTGTCCAATCTGCAGACCCCGAATGTCTACCCCTGATGGCAGCAGACCACCGGGCATCACTGTCACCTACGTTACACCCGCTTTCTGTAGCAGGCACCAGTGCAGATACTAGCATGTCAGTGGGTATTAGATCAGCAGCTAGTATCTCGGTGCACATTGGTGAGAGCAGTTCACGTTTGCTTGAGGTGCAGGCATAGGGAGATAATGCCCAGGGCGCCGGCAGTTGGAGGGCTGCTGGAGACCAGGATAATGCTCAGTCGAAGGCTGATGATGAGCGCCTGGCGTCATCCATTAGGCGGCAGATGCTGGATGTCCAGCGGGATGTGGGGGAGGATCTGGCAGAGACCCATGAGGGTCTGCGTGCCATGGTCTCCATTATGGAGGAGTCCATGCAGAGTGTGAAACTGCATTGACTGTCTTGGGCGAGCGCACTGCCTCCTCCATTGAGAGAGTGGCGACTCTCATGGAGAGGCAGCTCCAGGGTAAGAATCAGGGGTTCCTGGGGTGGTGCTCAGACCATCAAGCCCTCACACAGGCGCTGATCTCAGGTGGTCAGTGCCAGTGCGGGAGATGGATGAGGCACCCAGCATCCCAGCTAGGTCCCCATCCAACAATGGTGTGCAGGGAGGTCCAGAGTGACCTCATATTGGCGCACGTGCAGCCTATCATCTCTGCGGGCTCCTCTCAGGGCGTCCTGGATTACGGCAGCAGCTCCTCTGCCCCTCCGCCAGTGACTGTGGCATCTGACGAGGCTGCGGTGACTGGAGAGTTGTCAGCTGTGGCACTGACCGCTCCCTCCCAGGTGGGGCCAGCACAGGCTCGTCGGGCCAGAGGACAACCACTAAGGTCATCAATGCCAAGAGAACAGCAGGGCCAGCAGGCTTCCTCCAATGCCTGGCTTTCTCCCCGCTCGCCAGTGCCAGACTATGGAGAGCGTAGCATGCAACCACGATCAGTGACACAAGCTCTGGGGGGTTTTGTAGTGCACCCCCTGAACGATCCCCGCATCGGAAGCGCATCTTGAGACCTATGGTCCTCTCTACTGCCGCCCTTGTGGAGGCATTGCTCATATTGTATTGCTTCTCTCCCTCTGTTCTTGGGTGGTGGAGAGGTATCATGAGCCACTTCTTCAATGAATAGCCCTTGTCACCCAACAGCCATCCATTCAGTCGGGCTGGAGCACTGAAGAGCCCCGGCACCTGGGAGTGTCTGAGGATGTAGGCGTCATGGGAGCTGCCTGGGTACCTTGCACAGACTTGCAGAATCTGCATCCTGTGACCACACACTATCTGCACGTTCATGGAGTGGAAGCCCTTCCTGTTGGCGAAGGCACTGGCTCACCTGCTGGCGCCTTGATGGCCACATGTGTACAGTCTATTGTACCCTGGACACGGGAGAGCCCAGCAATTGCTGCAAAGCCTCTGGCTCACTCAGCCTGGCTGACCTCATCCATACAGAAATCAATAAATGAAATTACTCACCTGAACAGAGCTTCTGTCACCAGCTTGATGCAACTGTGAGCAGCTGACTTGGAGACTCCACAAAGATCCCCCTTGGGCCTTGGAAAGAGCCGGATGGGTAGAAGTTGAGGGCCACTGTGACCTTCAGAGCCACTGCCATGGGGTGTCCACCCACATTGTTGGAGCTGATCTCAGGCCCAACCATCTGACAAATGGATGTCACTGTCTTCCTTGAGAAGTGGAGCCTCATTCGGCACTGCACCTCAGACATATTGAGGTAGCTGCATCGCCACCTGCAAACCCTGGCAGTAGGATAGTGGCGTTTTCTGCAGCCCCTTCCACCTTGGACCACCTACTGGCCTGCGCCTCTCCCCCCACTAGCCTCTCCCCTGGAAGCTGCATTGGGACACGTGGCCTCCTTTTCCTTCTGCCCCTCTCTTCCTCCTCAGAGGAGGTGCCACCAGCAGAGACCACAATCCCCATTAGCAGGGTAAGGGAAGGCTGTCTGATACCTCTGGTCTGAATATTCCAGGGTTCTGTCAGACTGCATTGAGACCTGAAATCATGCGTGGAAATGCTAACAGTGAAACCCCAAACAGAGATGAAGCTGCCAAGTATCAATAAGCAACCAGCTGCAAACTATCTCCAAAGCTCACTACTCACACTGGCAATGCTGCTGACCCTTTTTATCCCTCCCTTGGATAAGATTTGTGAAAATGTCGGCTGGCTGCCTGCCCGTTTTGTCTGTGTGACAAGCAGAAAATCGCACGGACAAGGTAAAATCACAGACAATTGGACCGTTAAGGGCGTTAAGTGTCCTGTTAATTAATGGCGGGCGCCGCTCGCCAAGTGAAACATTGCGCGAGTGCGCAATGACGGTGGGCCGGTCACCTGATGGCATCACGGACTATTTTACCTCCTTTCAGGTCAGGCACACGCCCTCCTGCGGGACGAAAAATTCAGCTGAAGGATTTAAAGAACTAGGTGTTTGTAAATCAACAAGGAATAAAGGAGTTGAGGCTATCTTCATTAGCAAAAGATTAAGCAAATGAAGTAATTTTGTAGAATTATTATCAGAATCAATTGATGAATGTGTACACATTACATGACTGCGTACAGAACTCTAAAAAGTAACACGTGAATGAAATGTAAACTATGCAAATCCTTAAAAAATGCATTACATAGGGCACTAGCCAGATCCATAGGGTACAGCCATCGAATAGACCACATACAAGGAAACATTTAAAATGTTTTTGTCTCTTTAAACTTCATTAGTCTGAAAACTGTCCCCTGAACGCTTTAAAAACATTATTCACTCATTTATCCAAAGCACAACCAGGAAACAGCTTTATTCGGTCCTCAAGGCCTAGGAAGTTTGCACCACTCAGTGTGTAATCAGAAGGAAACTACCGTGCATTGGAGTAGATTCAGCCTGCTGTTTTCTTCCTGTACATGGCTGACCTGGAGGTAATTTCTTCATGTTTATTTCCTGAATTGTGGAATAGGCTGCCACCTAGTGCACTGAATGCCATAGGGAGAAAATAATTGTGTGGGGCTTGCACAAAAATCTAAACAGCTGTCAATTGAGGGACCTTTCATTATTGTGTGTACTGTAGGCTTTTATTATACTTATTTGATAAGCTTTAATGTAATAACTTGTTTAATTTCTATCAAGACTACAGTTGATCATCAGTACCACCATGCCTATTGCATGGTGGAAAGCAAATTCATTTTTCTAAACAATTACACATTTAGCACTGTTGAACCACACCCAGTACATATGTCATACTTTAGGTAATGGAGCATTGGCAGTCAATTCCTGTTTTTAATCTGCTGCAGTATTTATATACAGATTGTTGGTAGGAACTTGCATGAAGCCAATATACTCAAGAACATTGCAGTCATGCCAGTGGCATAGGGCCATGCGAAATGTATCCTTTTATAGAAAAGTGGCTGTTGTGCGGTTAGATATGTTCCCTTCCAAGTTCCTTGATGAGATATGGTCAACTCAGTCTTTGCGAATAATACAGCACCATATCGCTTATTTTAATAAGTAGTGAGAATAGTATATTTGAGCTATTGCAAATAAAAATTGTTCCATGTCCTGTACTCATAACACTGCCATGAGAATACTAAATGCAGTCATAAAGTGAGCAAATTGAAAAATGCTAATATAAGTGAAACAATCAAACACTTTAATGGACTCGTCATCTACGGTTTTACCCTACTCTAAATTTTGTCAGATGTGAACGACGGTGCTAAACAACTGGGTGATATAAAATCCATAGTTAGGCTTGAAATGAGGGAGATGTACAAAAAAGATCATCGCTGGGTAAATATAGTTTATCTTCCAAAATGCCTTACTGTGGGAAAAAAAAAACACTTTTCAATCCTTAGAGTAACCTCCAAAAGATCTAGCAATTCTGGCATGTGAGACATGTATTTATTATATCATAACAATATTATCAACTTGCTGTATGATAGGATATTTAATAAAATCATTGTTATACAATGTGTAGAACGTTTATGTCTATAATCAGTTGTTGTGCACAAAAAAATGTACTTTTGGTTTTCTGTCTTACCATTAAAAATATCTTCACTTCACAGACGGTCCAAAGTCATTTAAATTGTTTTTGGACATTCACAGATCATTTTTTGACATTCATATTATTAAGGCTATAATTCTTTACCATCCCTTAATCCACTCTAAACTATGCGTGGCACAATCCATTATCATCAAAGCTCCTAAAACTATGAAATGGCTGAATATGAACCAGCTGAAACCCTTTGTTTAGCAGGAATTTTTCTAAAGCAATCACAAAGACAGCAAATAATATATCAGTCATTATATCCAGAAAGGAAGATGAGTGGACAAAGTTCACAGCGCATGTTTACAGAATCTCAACTAAATCCAAAGACTACACTTGTCACAATCATCAGGATTGCTTTGATGAAAAAACGTAGAGATTTGTACTCTTGTTGATGAGAAGCATGCGGCCAGCCTCAGCTGTATGAATAACAAAAACTTCACAGGACAGAAGCAATACTACACAATTGTCAAAGATTAGTTAAATTAAGTGAAATACAGAACTCCTAGTGGGAAAAGACAGTGGCGGAAATTTAACCAGGCACAAATCAACATGATTGAAATTAAAAGCAAAGAACTGCAGATGCTGGAAATCCAAAAAAAAAACAAAAACAAAAATCACTGGAAAAACTCAGCAGGTCTGGCAGCATCAGCGGAGAAGAGCAAAGTTGAAGTTTCGAGTCCTCATGTTCTTTTGAAGGGTCATGAGGACTCGAAACGTCAACTGTGCTCTTCTCTGCCGATGCTGCCAGACCTGCTGAGTTTTTCCAGGTATTTCTATGATTGAAATCAAACTGCCCATGATGCACTGAAAAGTTATGCATGGACCAATCATCAATACTGTGAGGCCAGGATTTTATGGCCCCTCCTGCTGGCAGGCTATTACGGTCCCGCCGGACTGAATGGAGATTTAAATGATTCACTGCATCTGCTGGGGGGAGGGAGACACTCTTTGGTGGGGCCGGAAAATCCTGGCCTAAGTGATCACGCACTAATCACCAAGGAGCTCAAACGATTGGCAAATTGGGTTGAAAATCTCACTGAATTCCGCAATGAACCGTCAGTGATAAATTGATGCCTCCTGAACCAGGATCCCAGAGCAACCAATTCAACA
Organism: Carcharodon carcharias; assembly: GCF_017639515.1. NCBI lineage: Eukaryota > Metazoa > Chordata > Chondrichthyes > Lamniformes > Lamnidae > Carcharodon > Carcharodon carcharias. Next base: position 134,432,432 of record NC_054471.1, read on the forward strand.
CTCTCAGAACCTATCAGTGAACCAATCCCTCTTGATAAGTTACCAAGGATTCTCAAACATGCTTAGAAATATAAGCTACTGGGCTCAGATGTCATTACAGCTGAAATAATTAATCATGATGGCCCAGGCATTGTGCAATGTTTCCCCTGAATCATTCGACATTTTAGGTTAAGGAAATAATTCCTCTCAAATTTGAACACTGTGGGCAGAATTTTCCATTCTGGGATGAAGTTCCATGGCAGGGGCTGTGGGTGAGAATGGGGAGTGTTCCCCACCGTGGAGGCCGCTGGGAATTTGCGATGTATCGTGCAATGCTGGCCTCATTAACTAGAGTTGGGTGTTTCCCGATATGTTTCGTGGCCGGGCAGGCCGGATGCTGCTTGACCCGCTGTCATATGCAGGTGCCACATTTAAAAGGCACCTGGACATTAACTTACCCACCGTTGAAGGAGGAAATGGCCTGCCAATCACAGGGAGCTCCGGCCCCCACATTCAGTGACGCATCCTTGGAAGTCCTTCTTAATGCAGTGGAGGACAAGAGGGGTGGCCTCTACTTAGAGGTTGGAAGGAGGAGGCCGAGCCCTCAGACAAACCCTGCATGGGAGGAAGTCTCCAGGGTGGTCAGTGCCAGGGCATCCACCAGAGGACTGCCTTGAAATGCCACAAACAGATGAATGACCTCATCCACAACACCAGGGTAAATGAACATTTAACTGCTCACACTCACCTCACTGCATGGTAAAGAGGACATGGGTCTCAGTGGCAAAGGCATCCATGAGGCCCATGCATAAAAGAGCTACTCAATATGATAAGGTGATGCTTCATAGTCTCACTGCAGTCTATCTAGTTTGCAGGTGGAGAGGTCACAGTGGGCCCCTGACCCTCCCCCACATGGAGCTCAGATGCTATCTGGGAGGTTTGGGGGGGACAAGTGGGGAAGGGGGTAGGCTTTGAGGGAGCCAGCAAGTACTGCTAATGACATGCCTTTGTAAGCCTTATCCTTATATCTGCATGGGCTCACCACTCTGGAGAGTGCTCCCCTGAATCTTTTTGGGCAACCTGCAGTGCATTAATCACATGGCACACAATCCATTGGGTTATTGTAAGGCTGGAAGCATGAGGAAGATACCTGAAACCCAATTGCTCTCAATACCCTTTTCTCTCTTTGTGCAGGAAAAGTTGAGGCCCAAAAGGAAAGAGAGAGGGAAGACTGGATGGGGCCAGCCTGACCCCAAGAGCATCACTGAGGATCGGGCAGCCCAGCTGGCTCGGAAGGAACCAGACTGAGACTGCGGAGATGGAGAGGTCGGCGAGAAGCCTCCATCCAGTAAGGATCCAAGCATGTCACATAAAAACCTAAGGGTCATGTATCCGTCCGTGTTGGAGGCAGTTCATGCAGTCACTTGCTCTGTCTGCTCTCATTTGCAGGTGCCAGCAGGAAGAGGGCAATGGAAGAAGAGGAGACACTGTTTAGCATTCCTCCAGCCCACAGAGGGCCCAGGACATTGGGGAGAGGAAGAAAGTGCACCTGTGGAGGTGTCACAGCAGTCGCCTGCACCCTCCACCAGCGCAGAGACGTACACTAGATGTACACTAGATACACTAGATGGGTACTAGATGTAGTTCAGGCTGGGTCTCACATTCTGGTGACCCTTGCACAGACATGTGTCCACGGTAGGAGGAGGCAGGGTCAGCCAAGCTCACCGGCACTCAGGGGACTGGTGGGGAAGAGGCATCTGTGATGTACGAGTCAGGTGACCAGCCTCTAGGATGAGCCCTGCATGAGATGCTGGGGAAGCTGCAAGGAACAGGGGTACGTCAGGCAGAGATGTCAGAGACCTTCAACAGAGTGGCACCTGAGGAGCCTCTCCACCTGTCGTCTGATGAGGAGGTGTCGACATGTGCATAGAGTGTCCATGGGAAGGGTGACGGACGCTGTGGAGAACCTGGCCCAGCAGAATGCCCAGCTTCTGCTGGAGAGGCATGCAGACTTGCATCCAAAGCTGTATCCATGGTTGAACTTTTGCAATGGCTATGCGAGAGGGGGATGGGTCACCTCAACCTTCTTCTAGGTGCTCCTTTCTTTCAAGGTGTCAGACAAGGGCCTTCGGGCACCCAAAGGAAGGAGGAGCGGCTGTTGGACACCCTGTGGGTGTCTGGCCCTTTGAAATTCCCCTTGCCTGTGACCCCTTCAGCCTCATCCTCTGTGACCACAGAGGGAGCAGCTGCCCCTCTTTTTTTATTAAAGGAATAAAATATATGGATGCTTTAAAAGCGATCTTTTGTTTCAACTACTCTGATGAAATTTAGGCTTCGAATTTGTTCGGGTCATGATCCCAGAGTTTGTGGCCTAGTGGTCAGGCACCTTAGGTGAGTGGATTCCTTGGTAGTTCCACCAATCTCCCACCAGAGTTATGGTAGGAGGCTGACAAAACCCTTATGGATTTTCAGACTCATATTTTCTCAAAGAAAGGGACAAAATGCAATTTCAGGTTCCCACTGACCAATCCATTTCATGTCAGCCTGCTTGCAAACAATTTTGAGATTGAACTAGGATGCATATTGTACTGTGCCCATAGTCTGTGACAAATTCACCTTTGTCTCCTTTCTGACAAGCACAACAACACTGGCTCGCACACTACTCTCAAATAAATGATTATGCTCTTTCACTGAATTGTCTTTGTGGCATAGACGATTAATCAAAGCCATAGATCTGTTTCAATGGGTTTCAACAGTCTCTTTGATTTTAGTCTGATCCCATGAGCCAACTTTGATGTACAGGCTAGAAAGGTAAGTTATTTTATTGTTTTGTTTAAAATTCAGCTGTATACAGCTGTAGGAATTTTGCTTTAAAACACCAGAGATGTAAGAGTATAAGCAGGGAGTAGTCATTTATGTAGAGAGATACAGTCAGTTTTACCCTTGCTGAAGAACCATGTGTTGTGGGGTTAGTATTTTATATTGTGTTCTGCAATTTTAAAATCTAAATATTTAGTTCAAACTCAATTATAGTAAATCCACAATTTGGACTTAGAAGTAAAGTGTTCAAGAAAAACAATGCCACCACTGAAATAAAAATAATAAATATCAGAAATCCAGATAAAAAAGCACAAAATGCTAGAAACCCACAGCAGCTCCATCACATTCTGTTCTAGCAAAGAACTGTCAGCCCATCTTCTCTTCCTACAGATTAATTCAACCTTTCATCCTTTCACTGTCTGGTGAATGTGATTTCTGTTGTCATCTGAGATATGAAAAATTCCCTCTGAGAAATTTAGTAGTCCAAAATGCTTTAGGACTTTTCAGAAGTAGTCTGTACTCTGAGCTGACAAACTAGTGCAACTACACATGTTAGATACAATCAACATTCCTGTCAACACACATTAGTGACATCAGGAAATCTCCATGTAAAGAATGATTAACATAGAAAGAAATAACTTGCATTAACAGCAGCTTTCATGACTTCAGTTCATCCCAAGGTACTTTAGAGGCAATGAAGCCCTTTTGAAGTGTGGTGACTCAATGTAATAACTAATCTCACATGTTCCCACAAACAGCAATGTGATAATGAACAGATAATTTGTTTTCATGATGTTGGTCGAGGGATAGGGCTAGGACATGGAGGAAGAACTCACTTGCTCTCCTTGAAATGATGCCTTGAGATCTTTTGCTTCCACTTAATAAGGTAGACAGAGTCTTGGTGAAAAACCTTATTTGAAGGATGACACCTACAACAGTACAACTCTCCCTCAGTATTCAATATCTGGAATAGACTCTCAAACAGATTAGTGGAAACAAAAACACTTAAATCTTATGAGGTACTGAACTGGAGGAACACCCCTAGCCAAGCTGTTCCAGTATAGCTACCCGGCAATGTGGAAAATTGTCCTATACACAAAAAGCAGGACAAATTCAACCTGGATAATTACTGGCTCATCAGTCTACTAAGGTGATGGAAGGGGTCATCAACATTGCTATCAAGTGGCACTTGCTTAGCAATAATCTGCTCACTGAAGCTCACTTTGGCTTCTGCCAGGGTCACTCAACCCCTGACCTCATTACAGCCTTGGTTCAAACATGGACAAAAGAGCTGAACTCCAGAGGAGTTGTGAGAGTAATTGCCCTTGACATCTAGGCAGCATTTGACCGGGTGTGGCATCAAGGAGCCCTAGAAAAACTGGTGTCAATGGGAATCAGGGAGAAAACTTGGAGTCATATCTAGCACAAAGGAAGATGGTTGTGGTTTTTGGAGGTCAGTCATCTCAGCTCCAGGACATCACTGCAGAAGTTCCTCAGTCTTCTTCAGCTACTTCATCAATGACCTTCCTTCCATCGTAAGATCAGATAGGGATATTTGCTGATGACTTCGCAATGTTGAGCGCCATTCGCAACGACTCAGAACTGAAGCGGTCCATGTTCAAATGCAACAAGACCTGGACAATATCCAGGCTTGGACTGACAAGTGGCAAGTAACATTCACGCCACACAAGTGTCAGGCAGTGACCATCTCCAACAAGAGAGAATTCAACAGTCTCCCCTTGATACTCAATGGCATTACCATCACTGAATCCCCACTATCAAAATCCTGGGCGTTACCATTGACCAGAAACTGAACTGAACTAGCCAAATAAATACTGTGGCTACAAGAGCAGGTCAGAGGTTAGGAGTCCTGTTGTGAGTAACTCACCTCCTGACTTCCCAAAGCCTATCCACCATCTACAAGACACAAGACAGGCATGTGATAGAATACTCTCTACTTGCCTGGATGAGTGCAGCTCCAACAACACTCAAGAAGATTGACACCATCCAGGATAAAGCATCATGCTTGATTGACATCCCATCCACAAACATTCACTCCCTCCACCACGAATGCACTGTAGCATTGTGTGTACCCTACACAAAATGCACTGCATGAACTCACCAAGGCTCCTTAGACAGCACCTTCCAAACTCACAACCATTGCCATCTAGAAGGACAAGGGCAGCAGATAGCTGGGAACACCACCACCTGGAAGTTCCCCTCCAAGTCACTCACCATCCTGACTTGGAAATATATCGCTGTTCCTTCACTGTCGCAATGTCAAAATCCTGAAACTCCCTTCCTAACAGCACTATGAGTGTACCTGCAGGAAATGGACTGCAGTGGTTCAAGAAGGCAGCTCACCACCACCTTCTCAAGGGAAATTAGGGATGAGCAATAAATGCTGGCCTAGCCAGCGACACCAAACATCTCGAGAATGAAGCAAAATATATAGTAAAATAAGTAGCAGCCATACTCAGAGGCACTACTTCTGCTGATTATGCTTTTCCCATATTGTCTCACTCTCTCTTCTTTCTTTAAAACTCTGACTTCTGCTCGGAAATGAATCTATAGGCATTGGCTTATAAAGGATTGGCATCCTTTGGTACCTTGCCCAAGTGGCCACTCCAAGTGTAGGCTGAGAGAGTTAATATTATTTGGGTTGGAGGGCAATGGATGATAATAAGGGAAATGGGGGGTATACTCTGATTTTGTCCTTAGCAGTAACCCCTTGGGGATGGTCTTTTAAGCGGGTTTGGGAGGATTGGGGCGGTTTCACTGGGTAGCAAATAGATTATTTTATTCCTTCAATAGGGAAAACATTCTCAAGCCGATACCTAAATGAAAAATCTCATGCTACTATAATAGGAATAAGGTTACTTAACAATGATTACAATTTGTCTTAATAAATGGCATCATTCTTTAGTTATGTGTCTTGGCCTATGTCAATTGATCCAGGGAAGATTCTTCTGGGGGAACTCTTTCCCCCAAAACGCTGACGATGCTGGGTCAATTGAAATTGAGAGTGGTAAATTTTATTTGTTAAGTGACGGTCGCAAACTCAGAGAGTCTACAGGCAGAATATAGCTGTCGGCGTGTGGGAGTGGGGCTGACATGCCACCACATAAGATAACGTGCGATGACGTTGGCCGTGCGTCCCAACATCATCATGCATCATTTCGATATTTTGTTCGGTGGGCGGGTGCCCGAGACAGCTGCGCGCCTGCCGAACTGTCAACAGCCTATAAAGCAATTAAAGTCATTAACAACACTGCCCATCCAACCTCAAGGTTGGCGGGCAGGCGAAGAGCTCAAGCAGCCTTTGCATTTTTCAGGAAACCTCATCCACAGGTGGGGTGAGTTTTCCCGAAGCTTGTATGAAATTAACAAATTTTCGTGACTTCACAAACATGTCCCAGTTCATATGACATTGTCACATGAGGGGACATGTCTAAATAATTTTTAACTTGATTATTTAAAAACTTTCGTTATGTACTTAATTTCGCTGAGGCAACTCTCCCTCCTCCCACTGCCAGCATAGATAGCGCTTGGCGCTACAGAAAGCTTATTATGCTGGGCGGGCCTTAATTGGCCCACCGGCCTAAAATGGTGGCATGCAGAATCACAGAATCACAGTGCAGAAGAGGCCCTTCGGCCCATCGAGTCTGCACCAACACGTGAGAAACACCTGACCTACCTACCTAATCTCATTTACCAGCACTTGGCCCATAGCCTTGAATGTTATGATGTGCCAAGTGCTCATCCAGATACTTTTTAAATGATGTGAGGCAACCTGCCTCCACCACCCTCCCAGGCAGAGCATTCCAGACCATCACCACTGTCTGGGTTAAAACGTTTTTCCTCACATCCCCCCTAAACCTCATGCTCCTTACCTTAAACTTATGACCCCTTGTGACTGACCCTTCAACTAAGGGGAACAGCTGCTCCCTATCCACCATGTCCATGCCCCTCATAATCTTGTACACCTCAATCAGGTCACCCTTCAGTCCTCTCTGCTCCAATGAAAACAACCCAAGCCTATCCAAACTCTCTTCATAACTTAAATGTTTCATCCCAGGCAACATCCTGGTGAATCTCCTCTGCACCCTCTCCAGTGCAATCACATCCTTCCTATAATGTGGCAACCAGAACTGCACACAGTACTCCAGCTGTGGCCTCACCAATGTTCTCTACAACTCCAACATGACCTACGATAGGGTGGCGATTGGCTCCGCGCCCGCCCCTGCCCACTCCCGTCCAGCCCACCCAACATAGGTAAGATTCAGCCCTATATTTATTGCATAATTTCCTCACAAGAAGTCTTTTCTCCAGATCATTAATTCTTTCTGACCTCTAAAAATGATCTGAACTTCACAGTGACATGATTCAAAAACAGATTCTGCAAGTTTAATTGTTTCACATTAATTGCCTTTAGCCCCAAATTCAGAGAAAAGGAAGTGGAGAAGATTTTCAATGTAACATGTTTTAAGTGGTGAACTTAAACATGTACAGGCTTATTAAAGAATGGATTGAAGCATTGACTTTGTAACCCCCTGCTGGTCAGGAGGCGGAGTTACAGCAGAAGATGATGCTGACATCATGACAATACCTTATGTTAATCTAACATCCAACGTGGAAATTCAAGACATACTCTGGACAAGCTGGTGTTGGGCCAACTGTTAAATAATTGCCTGTTCTTTTGCAGCCACCATAGGCAGGTATTAGCAATTGGACATTCATTTTGAGCAAATAAAATGCAATGTGAAAATGAAATATTAACAAGGCCACTTAATCTATTTTCCCCAGATAAACATAAAAAGCAAAAATGCAGACTTTAAAGGCTGTATAAATATAATCCAACTATTAAAGATATTTTAGCCAGTCTCATGTACTTTTACTTTTTTATATACTTAGGTCTCATTAGTGATATAACATACAAGATGATAAAAAGATACTTTATTTAAACAAATCTCTTTCATACTTTATTTTTGTAGGGATTGCAGATTAGAATAAGGATACAGTAAGGGCAAAATCTGTGGGCTTTTTCGGTTCCCAATGAAACTCAAGCTTTTTTTTCTGAAGCATTATTACATAGTGCTAAGATAAAAGCAAAAAACTGTGGATGCTGGAAATCCAAAACAAAAACAAAAATAAAAATACCTGGAAAAACTCAGCAGATCTGACAGCATCTGCGGAGAGGAACACAGTTAACGTTTCGAGTCCGTATGACTCTTCAACAGAACTAAGGAAAAATAGAAGAGAGGTGAAATATAAGCTGGTTTAAGGTGGGGTGGGACAAGTAGAGCTGGATAGAGGGCCAGTGATAGGTGGAGATTGCCAAAAGATGTCATAGGCAAAAGGACAAAGAGGTGTTGAAGAAGGTGATATTAGCTAAGAAATGTGCTAATAGGTGACATTAAGGGTAGAAAGCAGGACAAGCAAGGTATAGATAGCCCTAATGGGGGTGGGGTGGGGAGAAGGGATCCAAATAGGCTAAAAGGTAGAGATAATTGTTTTAATGTCACGTACTTGGAAAAGCTTGTCAAGAATGAGCATTCTTCTGCAGCTGAGACTGTTCAGCTGCAGCTCCAGTGACATGTTTGGAGTCGGGCCTCTGAAGCTTTCCTGCCCACTCAAGCAACGCAAAAGCATAAAAGTGCCACTGAATGCTCCAGAACTTTTCACTCTTCAGGTGCAAACTGCAAATTAATGTGCGTTTTAGGGGGCAGCAGAGCAATTGGTTGACTGGGCAAGTTGTACAATCCCCTTGCGAAAGGTGGCCAAGGTGCAGTCACTGGTGGAGACGCTCACAACCCATAGAACCATAGAAAAGTTACAGCACAAAAAGAGGCCATAGATCCCATTATGTCTGTGCCGGCCAGAAAAAGATGAAAAAGAAACTAGCCGCTCATTTTAATCCCACTTTACAGCACCTGGTCTGTAACCTTGCAGGTTACAGCACTTCAGCTGCAAATCCAAGTACCTTTTAAATGAGTTGAGCATTTCAGCCTCAGACAACAATTCCAGATACCCACCACCCTCTGGGTGAAAAAGTTTTCCCTCTTCTACCAATCACCTTAAACTTATGCTACCTGGTAATTGATTCTGGAGCTAAGGGGAGGCAGTGATATAGTGGTATTGTTACTGGCTTTGTATTCCAGTGACTGAAGGTAATTCTCTGGGCTCAAATCCCACCACAGCAGATAGTAAAATTTAAGTTCAATAGAAAAGATGTCAAAGTCTAATGATGACTATGAAGCCATTACTAATTATTGTAAAGACCCATTTGGTTCACTAATGTCCTTCAGGGAAGGAAACTGTTGGCCTACATGTGACTCCAGACCCACAATGATTCTTAAAAAAATGCCCTCTAATGCCTAACCAGCAATACCTGCATCCTATGAATAAATAGAAAAAACATGGGAAACAAACCTTTCCTGTCTACCCTATCTAGGCCTCTCATAATTTTATACACCTCAGTTATGTCACCCCTTAGCCTCCGCTGTTCTATGTAAAACAACCCTAGCCTATCCAATCTTTATTCATAGCTGTAATTTTCAAACCCTGGCAACATTCTTGTAAATCGCCTCTACACTCTTTCCAGAGCAATTATGTCCTTCCTGTAATGTGGTGACCAGAACTGTACACCAAATTCCAGCTGTGGCCTAGCCAGCATTTTATACAGTTCCATCATCACATTCCTGCTTTCGTATTCAATACTGCATCCAATAAAGGAAAGCATTCCATATGCTTTCTTTACCATCTTATCCACCTGTCTTGCCACATTCAGGGGCCTGTGGACATGCCCCTTGCAATGTCATCATTCAGGTTTAGACTACTCTCCCTCATGGTTCAAGCTAACAGTGCAGCTTTGCAGTGCACATTAGGAGAATGCCTGCGCCTGAGCTGAGAGCACAGCATGCAGTCCAATGGACAAAGCTACCATCAATCGATCAGGTGGAGCGGGGCGAAGAGGGTGGAGTTTTGGACTGCCATGCAATGCACTATACACTGGCCATCCAAGTGGTGGCCAGCACTCTCTGGCATGTGTGAAGGGGCCTTCAGACTTAATCAAGAAATGTTCTTAGGACACATATGCAAACCCACGCATCTCTCTCTTTCATCTTGCAGGAGGAGAACATCAGGATCATGGAGCTTGGTGACCTAGTGATATGCCTCATGGCTTACAGAGACTAGAGCAGAAGAAGAAGAGGAGAGTGGCAGAGATGTCTGGCTCGGCAAAAGGAGGAGTACCTCCCTCAAGTTGAAGGGGAAGCAGGGCCTGTTGCTCACACAGCTGAAGATCCACAGTGAGCCGTCACTAATAGGTGCCTAGTTAGACCCAGGATCTATGGACGGCGCCTGTCCTTCCTGAAGCTGACTGACAACCAGTGTTGCTGAAGAGCACGCATGTCTAGGGAACTGGTCGGTCACATCTGCTAGATCTGCAGGGTTTGTCACCATGGGGACAGGGAGGGAATCCACTGCCAATGACCGAGAAAGTGACTGTGGCGCTCAAATTTTATTCCAGTGGCTCCTTCCAGGGCTCCACAGGTGTCCTGCGTGGGATCTCGCAAGCCTCCATGCACAAGTGTATCCAGGTGGTCAAGGACACCATCTTAGCAAAGCATACAACTTTGTGCATTTCAGCTGGGATCAGGCAAGCCAGGAAGCAAGAGAGCAGGGATTTACGCAGATCTCAGGCTTCCCATTGGTGCAAGGTGCCATAGACTGCACTCATGTGGCGCTTAGATCTCCGTGGCAACAAGCAGTCAACTACATCAACCACAAGGGCTTCCACTCGCTGAATGTTCAGCTGGTGTGCAACCGCCATGAACACAACCTACAGGTCTGCACATGATTCCCAGGGAGTGTCCACGACTCCTACTTCCTTAGCAGGACTCAGATCTCTGACATTGTCCAGGGTCCACAGAGGCTGCAGGGTTGACTCCCCGAGAACAAGGGCCACCCACAGAGGATGTGGCTGATAATGCCGGTGCCTCAGACTGCAGCAGACGGTATAACGATGCTCATGTAGCGACCTGGACTTTGGTGGAGTAAACGATAGGCATTTGGAAAATGAGGTCCAGTGCCTCAACAGGTCTGGTGGAGCACTGCAATACAGTCCCTAGAGAGTGTTGAGCATCATGGTTACTTGCTATGCACTCCACAGGATGGCACTGCAACAGGGGAAGGACCTGACTGATGAGGAGATGGAAGAGCTGCACATATCCTCTGATGAGGAGGACACCAAAGTGGATTTTGGTGATGAGGTCCTTGAAGACGAGGATATTGCTGATGAGGCCACCATACTGGCCAGATGGGGCAGGTATGCTTGGGAGGCCCTCACAGTCCCTCGATAATGAAGGATGATGACGAGATGCAGTGAGGATAGTCCTGACATCCTCACCTTGCACCTGTGAAAGTTTGACTCCTGTGTGGCTGTGCACATACTCTCAGTACTCAGGCTCATATCATGGAGATGCAGTGGAGGCCCTAATAGTTGCTAGATTCTAGGAGGATGATGATGACATGCAGTGAGGACACTTCATATATCTTCACATGGCCTCTGGGAATATCTGACTGCTGACTGGCTGATGGCAGCTCACTTGTGCTCTATGATCAGAGTCATATCATGGAGAAGCAGCCAAGAAACTTTAAATGCACCTGATCTTTTGTCTGCCTTCAACGCCTGTCCCCTTCAGAACCACACTATCACAGGTCACAGTTGCTAAACAGATAGGGGCCAGCCCCAGCTCAAAGCTGCTGAGACCACACAAAGAGAATGACGGATCTCTGTGCCCACAAAATCCTAGCAGCAATGACAAACACCATCGAGGTGCAGGCATCACTAATGTGTCCAGTGAGTGTGAAGCCGAACCATCATTTTACTCTGAAGGTTACACACTGCCCAGGGAAGATGCCCTAGACTGAGACACCTGCCTTTATCTTGTGCAGAAAGGTTTCACACATGAGTGACATGAACACTGTTCATCATAACAAGGAGCCATAGGCAGGGAGACATTCTTGGGAGTTTATTTACAATAGTGAACATTAAGTACAAGCTATTAACACTCATGCCCAATGTTTGTTTTATCCCTTATTTTGTTCATTTAGTTTAATTAGTTGACTCCCAAAAGAGTTACACCTTCCAAACCTTCCTAACCCTGCCGCTACATCTTGGTACCCCCCCAACATTCACAGCAGAGGTGGATGCAGCCTGTTGAGTGCTATGCCCTGTCCGTGATGACCTTGGCGGGCGTCCTCTGGAGGGCTGAGAACTGCAGGGCCCCAGCCTGCTTTTGAGGTCCTGCTGTATGGCAATGGCACCATCCTCGGCCTATGGGACTGGAGTTGCTGAGGTCACAGGAAGATGGGACTCAGATGGGCCAGACTCTCCCGGAGTTAACTAGTGGATGTCCCTGGGATTGGCACCTCCTGATCCTTCTCCCTATGCATGCCCGAGGGCCCTCGGCTGACTGCTTGAGAAGGGGAAGTTGGAGTGAGATCGAGCTGTCCCGCACCCTCTTGTGTTGACAGCCTTGGATGCCAACTATGGTGTCAGTGATGGAGTTCAACCCACACAGCAGTACAGGACTAATGAACTGGATTAAGGCGTCCATGGTGGCCCACTTCTTACCAGTGTTGATCTTGGCACATTGGCACTCCAGCACTATCACCTCAAAGTAATGGCAGATGGACTCGTCCATCGTGCCTTGCAATCTGAGGAGTGCAGCGGACATCCTTTCTGATGCTCATGAGCTTGCCTTTGCAGCTCCAGCAACTGAGGTATGACCAAGTCCAGAGGCTCCTCATCTGACTTGGACTCAGCAGATTTCTGGCTTTCAGCAGTCCTCCAAGTGTCGTAAATCTGGAAAGTCCCAGCCACCACCTGCTGGGGATCAGATGGTGCGATGTGCTCAGCAGATTCTGACCCTGAGGCTACTCTAGAACTAGGTCCTACTGAGGTGTGCATCTCTGCCCTGGTGGAGGGCATGGGTGAGCACTATGATGGGTCTTCAATTAGGATGTCATCAGGTTCTCCTTCTGCAGTGCCTTTGGGGTTTGACTTGAGGACCTGGGTTGTGGACGCCCTCGGCTGCTTCCCAGATGTGCCTGTGAAAGCAAGGAGAGAAAATTAGTGAATGGCAGGGGACTGGGGAACAGGGAACTGACCCATAGCATGGTTGTCCAATGGATGTTGCATAGCTGGATCCTCACAGCTGACTTCACCGTCAGCACAGGACCTGTCCAGATCCTCACCGGCCAGCTGGATGGCTCTATTTTTAAAGTCTGTGAGGATCTTGATGTCAGCTGTTCTGTGACCTCTCCCATTTGCTGTGTGCCATTTGTCCTGCATGAATAGAGATGCAAAAAGTGTAAGCAAGACACCTGCCTGACCAAATGATAAGGATGCCTGGCATGCGTCGGCGGTGAGTGGTGCCATGGATGGGATGAGGATGCAATCCGCAGGGTAGTTGAAGGTGTATGTGAGAGAGTGAATGGCGATGTCCCTTGGCCTGGCAGTGAGTGGGATCCCTGTGGATGTGTGATGGGTTTGTGAGTGTATGAGTTGAGAGTGATAAAAAGAGTGACCTACTTTGGCAGAATGGAGGAGATTATTCATCCTCTTTTGGCATTGGGTGGCTGGCCTCTTTTGCAGGGCCTTGGCACTGACCATTGCTGTCACTGCCTCCCATGCTGGATTTGTCACCTTGCTTATTGGACTTCACCCAGACCAGGGATAGAGGACATCGTAATAGCCTCCACTGTGTCCAGCAGGCATTTGAAGGAGGCGTTGCTAAATTTAGGGACAGCATGTTTCCTGCCTTTGGTAGCCATGAATTTGCAGCAGCTCCTATCCCTTAGAGAGTGCTAGCTCTGTGCAGGGGCACCCTTTATATATGTGCCTGGATTACTGTGGACCTGAGGTGATGGTGAGGCAGGCAAATCACAGATCTGGCATCTATCCCGGGAATACATTATTAATGAGGTGGGACATGCCAGGAATGGGATGACACAATATGGCCTGAAAACCTACCATTGTGACTGATGGGTAAAACGTCCTTTTTCCTGCCCGCTACAGCACATTGTGCAAACCTGGGTCAATTCCACCCTTAGTGTTGGATTGCCCCACAAGTGAAAATACTTTCCAAATGTCTACTTAATTAAACACCTCCATAATTTTGAAGAGCTCTATCCGATCACATCTTGGCCTTTTTTCACAGAATGGAGCCTTAAACTGCTCAGTATTTTCTGATAGTTAGAAACTCTCACTTGAATGAAGCAAAATATTAAAGCAAAAGAGAAAATAAGCAGATGAGTAAAATAAGCAGAAGAGTAAAATATCATGAGTGATTCAGTGGTAGCTCAACCATTTACCTGTAAAATGTTATAATGTTAAGGCTACTGTCATAATTAGCATAGAATTTTCATAGAACCTTTCTTCTGAGCAAATCACAAATGGTAACATATTACAGGTTACACTTAATATTAGTTTTGATAGAGTAAAAAAGAATTACTGGAATATTGACTGTGACAGACGTATGTTGATAAAGCTAAAAGCCAGTTGCCATTCACATGGATGATGTTTGACGATTAAAACACCCATTTTCCTAACAGGTGATGTAACCAAAAAACATGCAAGTTAACAAGTTTTGTACTGTGTTTTTATCTGCCTGGAGTTTAGAGGATGAAGGGTGGAGTTGGTATCGTTGGTTTTAAATTTCCCATCTGACCATTCTCTTTTTTTCCACAGTGAAATTGCTGAGGAATGTCATCATTTTCATTGTACCACACCTTGTAATTTGTGTCTTTTAAGCAAAATCTGTTTGTGGAGACTTGCTTTCGCTGATTCTAGAAATGTATTCTTTTGTGTATTGTTACTTTGCTGGTTGCTGTGTTTCTAGTTACTCTGTGAGATACGCTATTTTAGGAATGACAAAGCTTCATTGCTCATACAAGCATATAGTTAAAATAAGTTAACTAAGAAAGAAAAGTTAAAGAAAAAAGAAAGTTAAAGAAAAGAAAAAAGTTAAATAAGAGGCTACATGTTCTAACAGTCCAGCTCTTTGTGTCTCAGTAATTGAACTAAAATTGCACACAGCAGACCAAAAGTGAAAGATATCATTTGACACCCCTATAGTTCTCAATATTGCAGGTTTACTTGAAATCTTTTGCTTTGTAGCTGTGTATTAAGCACATGATAAGTCAGGGAAATAAGGGGACGCACAGAAAGGAGATGTGAACACAAGAATTAGGAGCAGGAGTAGGCCATTCGGCCCCTCGAGCCTGCTCCATCATTCAATATGATCATGGCTAATCTGATTGTGGCCTCAACTCCACTTTCCTATCTCTCACCCCCACCCCCCAATAATACTTGATTCCCTTGTCAACTAAAATCTGGCTAACTCCGCCTTGAATATTTTCAATGACCCAACCTCCACTGCCTTCTGGGGAACAGAATTCCACAGACTAATGACTCTCTGAAAGAACATTTTTTTCTTCATCTCAGTCTTAAATCTGAGACCCATAATTTTTGAACTGTGTTGCCTAGATCTAGACTCCCCCACCCCTTCCCCATCAAAGGGGAACATCCAAAATGATGTCAGAGCGTGACGTAGATGGAGTGCTAAGTTGGGAATTTGGTTCATGCGGGAATTTCTGGTAAATTTTTCTGAAGTTTAAATTTAGATTGAGAGTCAGGTTCTGACATAGAACTTTCAAACTCCAAGCTATTTAAGCAACCTAGGTAATCAGGAGCTGATTGGCAGTGGCAGTTATCTTCCAATCAGCTAAAAGTACTTACCTAATAGATGTTAATTATTGTAGTAGGAAGCTGAGCTAGACTTGCAATTGAGAGTGTGTCATCAGTGTTCTATAAAATTAGACATGTTTACAAACTGCATAGAATGAAGGGCACAAGGAGAGAAGGTGATGTCTGAGTGCAAAGTGGGTGATTTGGTCCATGTAGGAATTTGATGCAGAGGGGGAAGAGGAGCTCCTTTTATCTACCCTTCTTTAGCCAAGTGAATCTTCATCATTTGTTTCCAAATTAGGGGAGTGTAACTTCCTATTGCTTTAGCTCTATAAATTAATAATTAATTAACTAATTAGATAAATAATATTGGACAGACATGGCTGGGATGGTGATGTGCCATGACTGCAGCATTCAGGAATTTGTGGAATGCAGTGCAATTTTGGACAACCATATTGACAGTAAGGGTCTGTAGCTTGTGTAACTTCAGTTCAGAGTGAGCAAACCCACGATGACGATGGTGCAGGATGCCATTCAAGTGGGAGAGCAAAGGGCCATGTGGTAGAGATAGGAAACTGTATAGTGGGGGATAGATACTGTTCTCTGAAGCTGTGACTGGGAGCTCCAACTGTTGTGTTGCCTGCCCAGTGTTAAGGACATCTACTTGGGGCTAGAAAGGAACTAGAGTGGAGGATCCAGTTCTCATGATCCTCATGGGAACCAATGACAAAGGTAGAACCAGGGATGATGTTTTGCTAATAGTTTGAAGAGTTAGGGTCCAAATTAAAATGCAGAGCATCTAAGGTAATCCTCTCTGGATTGTTACTTGAGCCATATGCCAATTGACATAGGGTCAAGTGGATTAGAGAATTAAACACACGACTCAGAGTGGTGTGTGAAGAGGGAATTTTGATTCATGCTGTAGAAGAGGGAGTTATTCCATTGGGATGGCCCTGTGTACTGCCCAATCTGTGGACAGGGGTTTGAACTACTGCAGAGTGGGGTGGGAGAGGGTTCAGGTGAAGGGAGATTTAGAAATTTAAACAAAGGTTGAGACAGTGTACTGATGTGGGTAAAGACAAGCAGAATGGGTCAGAGAATTTAACATTTTTTTGATTCATTTTTGGGATGTGGATATTACTGGCTAGGCCAGTATTTATTGCCCATTACCCCAGAGGGCATTTTTACAATGTCCTTTAGGTCTGGAGTCATATGTAGGCCAAGCTTCCTGCCCTAAAGGGCATTGCTTTATTTAAAAACAATAATCAACATGGGGGTTTATTTTTACGACATGGTTTCAAGCTTGGCATTTGATTCCAGATTTTTATTGGATTCAGATTTCATAATATGTCATGGTGGGATTTGAACCCAAGTCCCCAGAGTATTACACTGGGTCTCTCACTTATCCAGTGATAATACCACTATGCCACCACCTCCCCTGAGTTAATTGTGTATTAGAGCAAATAAGGTCAATACAGGGAATAGTAGTAAAAATGAAATTAATTTCTTTATCTGAATGCATGAAATGTATGAAATAAGATAAATGAACTATTGGCACAAATCGAGATACATGATTTTGATGTAATTGCCATTACAGAGACATGGTTGTAAGGTGATCAAGGTTGGTGAAATAAATATCACAAGTTACACAATATTTTGGAAGGACAAAATGGCAAAGGAGGAGGGGTAAAGGAAACGTCAATAAGGATATTAGTGAGAAAGGATCTGGCCTCGAAGTAAAACCAGAATGGGTAGAAATTAAGAATAGCAAGAGTCAGAAAAGGCTGTTGGGAGCAGCATATTGCCCACTAACAGTAGTTATACCATTGGGTAGAGCATTATAAATATATATTGGAGCTTGTAATAAAGGCAATGTAATAATTGTGGGGAATGTAAATCTTCATATCAATTGGGACAATCTAATTGGTAAAGTTGGTCTAGAAATTAAGTTTGTAGAATGTTTTCATTGCAGTTTCCTGGAGCAATACATCCTGGAACCATCCAGAGACAAAGCTATCTTAGATCTCGTATTTTGTATTGAGGCAGGGTTAATTAGTAATGTCATCGTAAAATATGACCGGGGAATAGTGATCATAATACCACTGAACTCCATGTTGAGTTTGAAAGTGACATACTCCAATCATAAGCAAGAATCTCACTTAAACAAAGCCAATTGCATAAGTATGAGGGGGAAAACTGGCTAACAGATGGCAATAACTGAAGAGTAGAAAACATTTTAAAGAAACAATTCATAATATTGAACAAAAATACATCACATTGAGAAAAAAACACTCAGCAAGAAAGACACATCAGTGGTTCACTCACATAGTTATGAATAGTATTAAATTAAAAGAAGAGGCTTATAATATTGCAAAGAACAGTAGCAAGTCTGAGGATTGGGAGTGTTTTAGCAACCAACAAAGGGACAAAAAAAGTTGATTAAAAAGGGAGAAAATAGAATGAGTGTAAACTATCCAGAAATATAAAGAGATTGTGTGAAGTTTTATAAGTATATAAAGAGGAAGAGAGTAACTAAAGTAACATTGATCCCTTGAAACAGTGATCGAAAATTACATTGGGAAACAAGGAAAGGGCAGAGGCATTGAAGAGCTATTTTGAGTCTGTCTTCAAAGTAGAAGACACAAGTTGCACCCTAGAAAGAGATGGTAACCTAGGGATTAAGAATATTGAGGAAATTTAGATAATTAAGATCAGCAGGGAAAAATATTGGAGTAAAAAAAGGAATTACCAGCCGGTTAGCCTAACATCAGTCATTAGGAGAATTCTGGAAAATATTATTAAGGAAATCTTAACAATGCACTCAGAAATGCATAGTGTGATTAGAACATGTCAACATGTTTTTCCAAATGGGAAATCCTGGTCGACAAATTTATATAACTAATAGGATAGATAAAGGGGAACCAGTAGATGTAGTATACCTGTATTTTCAAAAGGCATTCAATAAGGTGCCAGAAATAACTAATAGGCAAGAAAAAGCTTCAAGGAGTTGGGATAATATGTTAGCATGGTTAACAGATTGGTTAATGGACAGGAGGCAAAAATTGTTCATAAATGGGGCACCTTCAAGTTGGAAAAATGTAATGAGTACAGTGCCATACGGATCAGTGCTTAGGTCTCAGCTATTTACAAACCACATTAATGACTTAGCTGAAGAGACAGAGTAATGTATCTAATTTTGTTTTTTGAAAAAAAGTTAGATGGAAAGTTAAGTAGTGGGGAGGACACAAAGAGCTTGTGAAAAGATATAGACAAGTTAAAGTGAGTGGGCAACAAAATGGGAGATGGAGTATAATGTGAAGTTATTCACTTTGGTCATAAGAATAGAAAGGCAGATTATTTTTTAAAAGCTGTGAAACTTGTAGATATTCATGTTCAGAGAGGCTTGGGTGTGCTTGTACAAGGAATGCAGAAAATTAGCATGCATATACAGCAGGCTATAGGAAGACACTAATGGCTTTTGTTGCAAGGGGATTGGAGTACATTACAGGAATAAAGAAGTCTTGTCACAATGGTACAGGACTTTGGTGAGATTACGTCTGGGATACTGTGTGCAGTTTTGGTCTCCATATTTAAAGAAGTATGTACTTGCATTGGAACCAGTTGCGCAAAGGTTCACTAAAATGGTCCCTGGGATGGGAAGGTTGTCCTATGATGAGAAGCTGAGTAAATTGGGCCCATATTCTCTGGAGTTTGGAAGAATGAGAGCCAAACTCAATGGAACATACATGATTCTGAATGGGTACAAGATGGACGCTGAGAGATTGTTTCTCCTAGTCGGGGAAAACTGATACATGGCGTACAGTCTCAGAATATGGGACAGATCATTTTGGACTAAGAAGAGCAGAAATTACTTGACTCAAAGGGTTGTGATTTTTAAAAATTCTCTACCCCGGAGGGTTGTGGATGGTCCAATGTTGTATGTATTTAAGGCTGGGATAGACAGATTCTTGGTCACTTACGAAATCAAGTAACAATGGGGAGTAGGTGGGAAAGTGGAGTTGAAGCCCAAGATCAGCCATGATCATATTGAATTGTGGAGCTCCTATTTATTGTGTGTTCTAGTTTTCTTGCACTGTAGATGGCGATCTCCATCATTAGTTTGCCTGTACAAAACCTTACTGATTCAAGAGCTGTAACATCTGAATATAAAACTGCAAGAATCTCGGCTGAATTGAGCAACGTTAATGTCTTCTGGTAAAGTATTTGGACTTCAATTTCACCCCCATCAAAAAAGACAAGAAATGATCAATGTTTGCAGTAAAATCACTTAATTTGGGTTAGGGATTTGCTACCTATATAAGGTTTTGGAACTGGATTTGTAGCTGTCTATAAATGCATGAGTCATCCTTTCTGATCCAATCAGTTAGCAAATGATTTTTGAAGTTTCTTTCTACTGGTGAGAGACAACTAAGCCACTCCTCTCTCAAAATAAATAGGCAAGGGACCACATTGTCAGAAGTGCACCTAGACAAAGAAAGCTTTATGATTTCATTTGGGTTTTATGTATACTCAGACATACCACTCCATTCATTTTTGAATGATGAATAGCTTTAATTGCACCTAAATGTCAGATTCATTTATTATAATCCATAATTCTATAGCAATCACATTTTATTTCTACTTATATTTGATGGTTTTTTGAGGAATAGCTTTGTAGATAAATGTATCCCACATATTGCAATAAGGAAATTACATATTTCAGTATTTTATGACACTGAGCAGAATGCCAAGAATGCGATGTTCCTCATTGTGCAGTAAATAACCTGAAGTAAACCTTCTGACCTCAACAGTCTTACGCTCTCTGGGTTCACTTCACAGTTAATGGACTGAAGATGAATGTATGGTAGCTGAACTTTTTCCTGACGTGAAAAATCCAAACACTCAAATTAATCATACAGACGCTCCTTATGATATTCACAAAATCCCTTTTGATTACTGATAGAATATCTTCAATTAAAGTGCATTTTGTTTATATATCATTGCTATAATGGGGCATTTTAACTTTTCCTTTATTATTTCTATATTGTTTTCCTCTGCTTAGAGCTTGAATAACTAAATGAATGCCATCTCATATAGTTGTACCTGGTATGTTTTTATTGAAACAATGAAGTGGTGAAGCAGGTCCACATTTCAGTATAGCCTTAAAGTTCAAAGAATAAATTGTAAGCCAGGAAACAGAAATTACCGATGTTCAGCTTCTCTTAAAAAGAAAAAAACTCCTATTATAGAAACAAAATATCAACTTACATTTAAATAGTGCCTTTTTAAAATAAATTAATTGCCCAAGGTACTTCACAGAAGCAAAGTTGGACACTGATCAGTGGTGTAAGAAGAGTTAGGCAGTGACTAAAAGTTTAGTCAAGCAGGAGGCTTTTGAAGAATGGAATAGAAAGTTGCAGGGGTTTTACTGAGAGCATCCCAGAGTGTGAAGCCAAGATAGTTGAAAGCTCTGAGGCTGAAAGAGGAATAGAAGGTGCAGTATTCAAATGAGTTTAGGATTGGAACTGTGGACATCTGGAATATAGGGCGAGAGCAGGTTCCATAGGTGAGGAGGAGGGAGGCTGTGGATGGATTTTGATTGTCAATGATTTTGAAATTGACACTTTGGGATTGGCAGCCAATGGAGCTCAATGATTACATGGGTAATATGGGAGAAGGGTGGGAGAAAAGTTTTGCATGTGTTTAGTTTAATGTTAGGTGGAATTCAAGAGCCAGGTGAAATGAACCTTGAAGTAGTTGAGTCCAGACAGGACAAAGCCATAGATGAGTGTTTCAGGGTCAGTGAGTTGAGGTAGAGGGGATGTAGGTGAAGATGCAAAAGGGAAATAAATGGTCTTGGCTAGGATTTGAGGCTTGAAGCAAGCTCTGGGTCAACAGAACACTGGAGCTGCATGACATTAGGTTCAGGCTAAGCAAATAGCAAGAGCTGGGAGGGGCCCATATCAAAGGGATAAGGTACGGCATTTTTGGCAACAGCCAGAATAAAATGTTTAAATGGAGAACATTCTTGCTCAACCACAACCGGATGATAGATACACATTTGGAAAGTAAAGTCATGGTTGTGGTTTCAAGGTGGTGACAGAGCTGGAGCTGGGTATTGTCAGTAAACATATGGAAGCTGACTGCATACATACAGATGATGCTTGCAATGTTAGCATGTCATCAGGGAAAGGAAAGAGGCCATGATAGAACCTTGAACTGCGATCAAAGTGACCATACAGGTTAAAGCCATTACAGATGTGCTAGCTGCATTGGAACAGGTAAAAATGGAACCAAGTACCACATAGATAGATAACAGAGAAGAAACCATAAACAATAAACTGTTGGCAGTCTGGGTAAAAGGGGCCTAATTGTGCAAATTGGCTGTCACCTCAGTGGAGCAGGCAGCTGATCCTCCTTGAAGCCAGCCTCCTCCCCATCACTGGACAGCATCCAGGAGCCATCCTACGTGGCTCCCTGCTATATTACCAGCCCCCATCCTCCATTGTTGCAGCCTGGGAGGCAGGGGGTGAGGGGGAAGTAAAGTTCAGCCCAACGTTTTAGTTGACAAATATATTATTTAGCTAGTTCTAAAAGTACATGGCACTTAGTTTTTAGATTAGCTGATGTCTATGACAGTGAATGAGTGCCATCCTGATTGTTTGATAAAATAATAAACGTTGAATTAAATCAAGAATTAAATGGCAATATGGGACGGGAATTTCCGTGCCTGCTGGTGTCGAGTGTGCTCGGAGGTCACCATGGGGACTGGGGTGCTTTATAGACCCTTTTGACCAAACCAAGATGTGATAATTGTAAGTTTCCTTTGAGTTTTGTCTTTTGCTTTTGCAATTTTCCTTCAAGGGGCTGCTTTTACTTTGTCCCTGATTTTGTTAATTTAGGTTAATTGTTTTGACTCAAGAGTTACATCTTCTTAATCTTTCTAACCCTGCTGCCATGTCTTCATGCTTCCTGGATATCCACAGGGAGGTGGAGCCTGTCTGCTGACTGCTATGCCCTATCTGTGATGACCTTGACAGGCGTCCACAGTAGGTCCAAGACCTGGAGGACCCCCACCTGCTTTCAGGGACCTGCTGTGTGACTGTGGCATGCTCCTCAAGCTATGGAGCTAGAGCTACTGGGGTCATAGGAAAAGTGGATTCGGATGGGCCAGATGCTCCTGGAGTCACCTGGGGGAATGGCCTGGGGTGTGTACGTGTTTTTTATTCATTCATGGGATGTAGACTTCGCTGGCTGGGCCAACATTTATTGCCCATTCTTAGTTGCCCTTGAAAAGGTAATAGTGAGCTGCCTTCTTGAACTGCTGCAATCTGTGGTGTAGGAACACCCATAGTGCTGCTAGGAATGGAGTTCCAGGATTTTGAACCAGTTACATTGAAGGAATGATGATATATTTCCAAGTTAGGATACTGAGTGATCCTATGGATGGGATGAGGACAATGGAGGTGAGAGAGTGAATGGTGATGTGCCTTGAACTAGCAGTGAGTGAAGGTCCTGTAGACATGTGATGGGTTTGTGAGTGTGTTAGTTAGAACAAAGGAGTGCTCTATCCTCCAAGTGCTGGAAGTCAGGGAAGTCCTTGCGCCATCTGCTGTGGATCAGAAAGTGTGATGTGCTCGCCAGATTGTTGTCCAGTGGCTACTCTAAAGCTAGGTCCCACTGAGGCGTGTGTCTCTGCGCTGTTGGAGGGTGTCGACGAGCGCTATGACAGGACTTCAAGGAGGGTGTCTTCAAATTCCTCTTCAGAGGTTTCTTCAGGGCTTGATTGGAAGCCCTGGGTTGTGGACTCTGTTGGCTGCTTGGCAGATGTGCCTGTGAAAGCAAGGGGAGATAACTAGTGCGTGGCAGTGGCCTGTGAAATAGGACACATCACTCACAGTATGGCTGTCTGATGGATGTTAAAGTGCTAGATTCTCACTTGGTAGAGCAGCGCTGACCTCACCATCAGCACCGGAACAGTCTAGGTCATCGCCAGCCAGCTGGATGGCTCTGCTTTCAAAGTCCATGAGGACCTCGATTTCAGGCATTCCTCCACAGGTAAACGACTTCTCATTCTTGTTTTGTGCCAGTTTGTCCTGCATGAATAGAGATGGAGAGAGCATAAGCAGGATGCCTGCCAGGCCAGATGACAAGAATTCCTGGCCTGTGTGGGTGGTGATTGGTCCCATGGACAGGATGAGGGCAATGATGAGAGAGTGAATGCTGCTGCCCCTTGAACTGCCAGTGAGTGAGGGCCCTGTGGATTTGAGTGTGAGTTGAGTGATAAGAACAGAGAAGTGGCAGAATGGAGATTATTTGTTGTCTTGTGGCACTGGGTGGCTGACCTTTTTTGCAGGGTGTGGGCGTGACCACTTCTGCCACCACCTCCCAAGTCAGATTAGTGAGGCTGCTGCCCACCCTGCAGCCAGAGCTGGGGTCAAGGACATCACAGCGGGCCTCCACTGCATCCAAAAGGTGCTCGAGGGATGCCCCAATGAACCTGGGAGCTGCAGTATTTTTGCTTTTCAGGGCCATGTCTTCTTTGCAGCAGTTGTGGGCTGGAAGCACTGAGAGGTGTGTATGCATCTGCACTTTAAATATGGCACCTGGCGTGATGAAGCAGTGTGGTGTTGGTGTGATGGGCGAATGAGAGCCCGCTTGTCATGGAAACCGTGTGTTTCCTGGGAATGTGTAATTAATGTGACGGGTTTGAGATGATACGGTGTGAGAAGCTGACATTGCGGCTGTCAGGTAAAACATTGTTTTACCTGCCCACAACCACACTTAGTGCAAATCTGGGATGATTCTGCCCATGGCATTTTATAATAGCAAAACACTTTCAAACCGATTTAAGGGTGCACTTATGCTATAGCTCTCGGTCAGCTGAAGTTAAGGTTCCAGGTGGACAGAATTGCATTTATATTGGTCTGCTTTTTGCCTGGATAGAGCTCCAACAGAAGCAAAAAAATTTGGAAAAACTCCAGCAGGTCTGACAGCATCTGTGGAGAGAAAGACAGAGTTAACGTTTTGAGTTTGTATGACTCTTCAGAGCTAAAGAGAAGTGGAAATGTGGTGAAATATATATTGTTTAGGCGGGGGGAGGGGGGGGGGGGGGAGCGGTGGAACAGGTGAAGCTGGATAGAAGGCCAGCGATAGATGGAGGCAAAGGAGAGATTGCAAAAGGTGTCATAAACAAAAGGTCAAGTGGGTGTTAATATTGGTGGTACTGTCTAAAGGAGGTGCTAATGGTGACATTAAGAGTAGAAAGCAGAATGTGATAATGGCCGGACCAGGGTAAGGACTCTGGAAAGAATAATGAGCAAGTGACAGATGGCCCTAGTTGGGGTGGGGTAGGGGTACAGTGGTGGGAAACAAAATGAAAATAGGCTAAAAGCTGGGGACAAAACAATTAATAAAAATGTAAATAAATTTTAAAAAAAATAACAAAAGTAAAAGTGAATGTTTAAAAAAAGGGGATCAAAAAGGGGTGAAGATGGAGGAGAGAGTTCATGGTCTGAAGTTGTTGCATTCAATGCTAAGTCTGGAAGGCTATAAAGTGCCTAGTTGGAAGATGAGGTATTGTTCCTCCAGTTTGAATTGAGCTTCACTGGAACATTGCAGCAGGCCAAGGATGGACATGTGGGCATGAGAGCAGGGTGGAGTGTTGAAATGGCAAGCGACAGGGAGGTCTGGGTCATGCTTGCGGACAGACTGAAGGTGCTCCACAAAGCGGTCACGCAGTCTGTGTTTGGTCTCTCCAATGTGGAGGAGACTGCATTGGGAGCAGCGAATGCAGTAGACTAAATTGAGGGAAGTGCAAGTGAAGGGCTGTGTTACTTGAAAGGAATGTTTGGGGCCTTGGATGGGGAGGAGAGGGGAAGTAAAGGGGCAGGTGTTGCACCTTCTGCGTTTGCATGAGAAGGTGCCTTGGGATGGGGTTGAGGTGTTGGGGATGAGGGGAGGAGTGGACCAGGGTGTCCTGGAGGGAACAGTCCCTATGGAATGCTGATAAGGGGGTGAAGGGAAGATGTGTTTGGTAGTGGCATCATGTTGGAATTGGTAGAAATGGTGGAGGATGGTCCTTTGGGTGCAGAGGCTGGTGGGGTGAAAAGTGAGGACAAGGAGGACCCTATTATGGTTCTGGGAGGGAGAGGAAAGTGTGAGGGCAGAGGCGCAGGAGATGGGTCGGACATAGTTGAGGGCCCTGTCAACCACTGGGTGGGAAACCTCAGTTAAGGAAGAAGGAAGAAATGTCAGAAGCACCGCTTTGGAAAGTGGCATCACTGGAACAGATGTGACTGAGGCGAAGGAACTGAGAGAATGGGATGGATTCCTTACAGGAAGCAGGGTGTGAGGAGCTGTAGTCGAGGTAGCTGTGGGATTCAGTGAGTTTGTAATGAATATTGGTGGACAGTCTATCATCTGAAATTGAGACATGCCAAGGAAGGGAAGGGAAGGCAAGTGTCAGAGATGAACCATGTGAAAGTGATGGAGGGATGGAAATTGGAAGCAAAATTGATAAATGTTTCCAGGTGCAGATGAGAGCATGAAGCAGCACCGAATAAGTCATCGATGTACCGGAGAAAGAGTTGTGGGAGGGGGCCTGAGTAGGACTGTTCCACATACTCCATAAAGAGACAGGCATAACTGGGGCCCATGCAGGTACCCATAGCCACACCTTTTATTTGGAGGAAGTGAGACAAGTTTAAGAAGAAATTGTTCAGTGAGAGAACAGGTTTAGCCAGGTAGACGAGTGGTGGTGGATGGGGATTGTTTGGGCTTCAGTTCAAGGAATCAGCAGAGAGCCATCAGACCATCCTGGTGGGGGATGGAGGTGTAGAGGGATGTCTATGGTGAAGATGAGGTGTTTATGGCCAGGGAACTGGAAAATGTTGATATGATGTAGGGCATCAGAGGAATCGTGGATGTGGTGGGAAGGGACTGGACAAGGGGAGAGAGAATGGAGTCAAGATAGGAAGAAATGAGTTCCGTGGGGCAGGAACAGGCTGACACGATTGGTCTACTGGGACAGTCCTGTTTGTGGAGATGAGGTCAATGACAGTCCTGGAAACAATGGCTTGATGTTCGGTGGTGGGGTCATGGTCCAGGGGGAGGTAGGAAGAAGTGTCTGAGAGTTGGCGCTCAGCTTCTGCAAGGCACAGGTCAGTACATCAGGCAACAACAGTATCTTGTTGGCAGGTTTGATAACAAAGTCAGGGTTGGACCTGAGAGAACAAGTTCAGAAGGAGACAGGTTAGAGTGGGTGAGAGGAGCAAAGAAATTGAGATGATCGATGTCACGCTGATAGTTCAAAATCAACAGATCAAGGGCAAGTAAGAGGCCAGAGGGAGGGGTCAGGTGGAGGGAGAATACTGTAGGCGGATGAAATGATCCATTCAACGGGCGAGGACTCCTGCCCAAAGAAGTGAGTATGGAGATGGTGCAGAAGAAGAATTCAGCATCGTGCCAAGCCCGAAATTCATTGAGGTGATGGGGTAAGGGTATGAAACTGAGTCCTTTGAGTACTGAACAATCAGTATCAGAGAGGGTAAGGTTGGGGGGTGTGCTGAATACCCGTCAGGGGCTGGGATCAGGAGATGGGAAGGGGTGGAAGGTCCTGGATGGGCATTGGTATCAATGGAAGGGGTGACATTAAAGACATCTTTTACAATCTCTCCTTTGCCTCCAACTATGGCTGGCCTTCTATCCAGCTTCACCTGTTCCACCCCCCTTAACCAGTATACATTTCATCACATTTCTACTTCCCTTTAGCTCTGAAGAAGTCATATGGATTTGAAACGTTAACTCTGTTTCTCTCTCCACAGATGCTGCCAGACCTGCTGGGCAGAATTTTTCTGCCCCGTTTCGGGATGGACAGGACTGTAAAATGTGGCGAGACATTCTAAACCCCATTGACTTTGGCGGGAACGTAAAACCCCACTGCCGTAAAATTCTGCCTGCTGAGTTTTTCCAGCATTTTTTTTTGTTTCAGATTTCCAGCATCCACCGTATTTTGCTTTTATCTTAGAACTCCAACAGACTTGCCTGGACAGGGCTATGCATAACCTGGAGGTGTTACTTACAAGATCCACACAGGCACCAAGAGCAAATGATCCTTTGTGAACTGATCTCTAACAAACCTCACCAAAAGGGACCAAATTTAATGGGAAATTGGAAGAGTGTCATCAGCTGGGGGGTGGGTGGGAGAGGAGGGAGGGGCAAGGCTTCAGCCTCAGTAGAATATTGTTGGGCCACTTTATACCTGGCAGTCAGCTTAGCCAGAGTGGTTCAGGAAGGCAGCTCACCACCACCTTCTCAAAGGCAATTAGGGAAGGGCAATAAATGCTGGCCTAGATGCAATACCCACATCCCATGAATGAATTTTTAAGAAGACAGAAAAGCAAACTAGAAGTAGGTGGCCTCAGCCAGAGGTTGGTGAAGATGGTCTCTTGTGCTCAGAACATCAGTTCCAGGCTTGGCATGCTGGGGTATGAGGGGCAAGAGCCTCTTGATCGCTGTACTACAGGTGGAGAGGTTTGCAAATGGAAAAGGGGTGGGTAAGGTGAAAGATGGGAGTTGTGGACAGTAGAAGGCTCCGAGCAGTGGTGGGGTTTGTGAGGAATGGGGGAGGGTGCGGGTCTCACCACGATCAGAACCGGGCCTGTCCATTATCAAAGGGAGGGTGGGTAGTCAGGTTCAAGGGAGGCCCAAGGTTTCCTTGAGATTGGAGGAACAGTTCTGCTCCTTTTGGCTCAAAAGAAATGAACATAATGAATTGGACTCCACATCCCCATGCCAGAAGCTTTGAAGGTGGGGTGGGGGGGGCTCTTGGTTGTTGGGGTGGGCTTGCTAAATTGTGTGCAGCCTGCCTGCCCCTAGACCCATCACCAATATATCAGCGAGGGAATGGCATTGGGTGGCCCGCCTGCCAGTGGGTCAACCGAGGCCCTTAAGTGTGCAACTAATTCCCACTTAAGGGCCTCATCCTGCCACCACTGGGATTTGACTGACTGTGGGAGAGGCCCATGCCAAGCAGTTTCTATGCACGGGCTGGTGGCATGCAGGGACCGTCCCACCTTAACAGGGCCCCCAGGCCCATTGGAGGGTCTCCCAAGATTTTAACGCCCCCAACTTCCCCTCACCCAATTGGCATCTCAAACCCCAGCCCCCTCCACCCGCCCTCCCACTCCTCACCAGTAAAGCAGCGTATGGAAGTTGGAAAGTCACCGTTGAGGGTCTAATCACACCAATGATGGTTGAGGGGCTGGAGGGGAAGGTCCAGCTGTGTTTGGGGGAGGATGATATACTGGGTGGTGGGGGGCGGTGGGAGAGGAAGCTCTAAGATCGATTGAGACAGGGAGTGGTGGGAGGGGTGAGGAGGGGAGGGGGGAGGAAATCAAGGGTGCTGGGGGTTTGAGGTTGGAGGGGGGAACAAAGGTGTCAGTGGGGGATGGAGAGACAATGGAGGTTTTCATACATTTCCACATTCTGCTGGACCAGGGTCTCCATGATATCTGCCATCCTCCCCATGGGGACCTCCAAACATGCACAGGTGGGCACCACTTTATCAGAGAGCAGAAGTCACTTCTCTGACTCTCACACCAGACTGTTGAGGGTTTCCAAATGCTCTGCGTGATGTTCCCTCATCTTTTGCTGACTCTCCATGATGAGTCAGAAGGCTGAATCCAAAGGCTCATCATTTGACTCAGACCTCACAGATGCCTCTTCCCCAGCAGTTGTCTGAGTGCTGGGGAGCTCGGCTGAACCTGCCTCCACCTGCTGTGGACAGGTGGCTATGTGGTGACCACCAGATGGTGAACCCAAGCCTGCTCTAGATCTAGATCGAGGTGTGTGTCCCTGCGCTGGTGGAGAGTGCGGGTAAGCATTGTGGCAGGTCTTCCGGGCTGAGCATTTCCAGCTGCTCAATGGATGAGGAGTCCTCTTGGCTGGAGATGAGGGCATGGAAGGGGCCGAGGGCCCGGCTAGCTGAGGGTGTCAGTCACTTGGCGGAGATCCCTGTGAACCAAAATAGAGATAATTAGTGCATAGCAGCAGTCAAAAGCAAGAGAGGGCACTCTGATTTGCATGGAGAGAGGGATGATGTGCTGTAGGATCCTCTGACCTCACTGTCACCGCAGGCACAGTCCATGTCCTCATCAGTCAGTATGATGGCATACTCCTCAAAGTGAGAGAGGGACCTAATGTGGACCACTCCACCCCACCTGGTCTGGGACTTCTCCCTGCTGATGTGAGCAGGCTTCTCCTGCAAGAAAACAGATAAAGTGTGAGCAGGGCACATGGCACTGCGTGGAATGTTTGTGTGGATAGCGGAGCCATGGACAGGATGAGGACGTGAGCTCCAGAGGACAAGAGCCTGATGGAGATGTGAGGATGTGTGAGAGCTAGTGGTGTTGTCCTTTGAGGTGTGAGATCCCTGTGGGTGTGTGGTGGGTTTATGAGTGTGTGAATTGAGTGCAATGAGAAGAGTGAGTCACCCTGGCAGAACAGATGAGACCATTCATCCTGTGTAGCAATGGGTGACTGTCCTCTTTTGTAGGGCATTGGTACTGACCACCGCTGCTGCATTAATAATGTTGCTGCCCATCCTGTGGCCAGAACAGGGGTAGAGGACATGGCAGCAGGCTTCCACTGCATCAAAAAGATGCTCAAGGGATGGGTCATTAAACTGGGGGGCTAGTATCTCCTTACATTTTGGGGCCATGTCTTCTGTGCAGCAGTCATGGGCTGGAAGCACTGAGATGTATGCACGTGGCTGCGCTTTAAATGTGGTGCCCAGCATGATGAAGCGGCGAGGTGACAACATGGTGGCTGAATGAGAGCCTGCCCACCATCGAAACGGCATGTTTCCTGGGAAAGTATAATTAATGAGGTGGGTTTGTGAAGATGTGGAGCGAAAAGCCACCACATAAATCATTTTTTTTCAAATAGATGTGCTGTTCCTTTTGGTAGATGATAACATGTTCTTGGAAAATTCAACTGGTGTTTTATGCACTGCATTTGAAGAATAAGTGTGATATGAGAATGGGCCATCCAAATATATGGCTTTATATAGCTTAAAAGAAGAATTTTGAAGCTGTTGTTTGATGATGCAGGAGCCAAAAAATATCACTGACTGAGTTAGTAAGAGTGGTGGCTTCTAAATCATGTTTTTCCTGCCCACTACTGCACTTAGTGCAAAAAGGGACAATTCTGCCCCAAGACTCCAGTTAGTTATCCTGTTCAAACATTATAGTCAGATTTGGTTTATTAGCTTGACTGATTTTCTTTGTTAGTCGATTGCAGGATTTTCTTTTGGTCACCCAATGTCAGAAAAGCATGAAAACTCATCATTCATCACTCAGCCTAAGATGTGTCATGCCAGGACTTCATGCTTTGTCTTCCTTTCTCTTCAATAAATTGAACATATTCTGCATTACTTACCCATACCCTATCTTCTACTCTCCACTTAATTCCAAATTCTGAACAAATTGCTGTTTTAGAAGCCACCATACTCTTACTAACTCAGTCAGTGATATTTTTTTGGCTCCTGCATCCTCAAACAACAGCTTCAAAATTCTTCTTTTAAGCTGTATAAAGCCATATATTTGGGTGGCCCATTCTCATATCACACTTATTCTTCAAATGCAGTGCATAAAACGCCAGTTGAATTTTCCAAGAACACATTATCATCTACCAAAAAGATCAGCACATCTATTTGAAATGCTCAGAAGGGAAACGCCGAGACTCTAGCCAGGAATTTCCTTGATATAATTTGCACCATTGCTGCCCGTTTAAGAAAACCTTGTGCCCATTGGTGCCTGCAGAGAGTTACGCACACATTTTACAGAGTTTGAATCCATTTTTGCTGAACTTGGGATAAATCAACTTAAAATGAGTGTAGTTGCTGGACCACAGGTACCTGGAAACCTCTATGACTCTTCAAAAAGACTGTTCAACCTGCAATTTTCACCAACCGTCATCAGTGTGATTAGACCCTCAAATACACATGTGAGTAAAGGTAATTGACTCTTTTACTTGAACCTCTAATTGTTTCACTACAGGGCTTCACAATTACATTTGTACAGAGCTATAAAGTTCCATTTGGCATCAGAGGACAGCAGCAATTTTTTTATTCATTCACTGGATGTGGACTTTGTTGGCTGAACCAGTATTTATTGCCCTTATCTAGTTCCCCTTGACAAGTTGGTTGTGAGCTGCCCACTTGAACTGCTGTAGTCCATGTGGTATAGGTATACCCATAGTGCTGTTAGCTAGGAAGCTCCAGGATTTTGACCCAGTGACAGTGAAGGAGCAGTGATATATTTCCAAGTCAGGATGATGAGTGACTTGGAGGGGAGCTTGCAGGTGGTGGTGTTCTCATCCATCTGCTGCCTTTATCCTTCTAGATGGTAGTGGTCGTGGGTTTGGAAGGTGCTATTGAAGGAGCCTTGAATTCCTGCAGTGCATCTTGTAGATGGTACACACTGTTGCTATTGTGCATCGGTGGTGGGGGGAGTGAATGTTTGTGGATGTGGTGCCAGTCAAGAGGACTGCTTTGTCCAGGATGGTGTCAAGTTTCTTGAGTGTTGTGGGAGCTGCACTCATCCAGGCAAGTGGGGAGTATTCCAATCACACTCCTGACTTGTGCCTCGTAGATGGTGGACAGGCTTTGGGGAATCAGGAGGTGAGTTATTCGTCACAGAATTCCTAGCTTCTGACCTGCTCTTGTATATTTATATGGCTTATATAACAATATTTATATGGCTTGTCCAGTTTCTGGTCAATGGTAACACCCAGAATGTTGATAGTGGGGGATTCAGTGATGGCAATGCCATTGAACATCAAGGGGCGATGGTTGGATTCACTTTTATTGGAAATGGTCATTGCCTGGCACTTGTGTGGCACAAATGTTACTTGCCACTTATCAGCCCAAGCCTGGATATTGTCCAGGTCTGCTGCATTTGGACATGGACTGCTTCAGTATCTGAGGAGCCGCGAATGGTGCATTAAGCCAGAGAAGGAGAAGGCACAACCTCAGTTGTTCAAACCACTAAACTCTCCAGGAAGGCATTGAGCAGACAAACACATTCCTGAGTGTGGGTGCCACATCGAGAATTATCATTTGTGCCACTTGGCAATAGCTGGTACTGGCACTGAATGGCAACTTCCTCATCCCAGGATTGCAGAACAGTTCTGCAAAAAAAAGCAACTTCCTGAGCAGGACAGACAGGGTAATTGCACTGCACACTCCTCCCTTTTCTCCTTTGTCCAGCATAAGCATTATCACACTCTTAACCCTTGTAAAACAACATTTGTTCAGCTAACCATTCACAATACACTCTCGTTAAACACTGCACTATGGCTGCCCAGTTCCCCTCATAGCACTTCCTTACAAGCATGACCCTAATAGCACTTCCTCCAATTCAACTTGAGCATATACCTTAATTTTTACACACCATCTAGAATAGTCCTCAGCAGCCAGTGCTCATTCACTTTATCCTTTTGCAGGACAAATTGGTGCACAATATCTGCTATCAAGGCAAGGCATGGGAGACTTATTCCAAAACTTAAGAGTAACACACTCCTCTCTGAGTCAGAAGATCACTTGAAATGTGCTTCTGGCCGCGATTGATCCCCAAACGCAATTTCACGCTGGCTGGCCAATTAATAGGAAGCCAGTGTGAAACGCGCACTGAGACAGGCTCGGCACTGCCAGGGGTGACAGAAGGCGGGCGGGTGCCAAGGAAAGTGAGGGTGGGGGTGTATTCCTAATGAGCTTCCTGAAGGCAGATAGCTGCTGTGGAGCTTCCTCAGGGATATGCAGACCTGTACGGGCTAAATGAGCATGGAAAATGCAGCAAACTGTGTGTATGCAACACTTTCAAGCACCTGACAGCAGAACTCAAAAAAACCTCAGTCACTGGACAACTTTTTAAACTATATTTCACCCTGGACATTTCATCCTGCCCTGGATCAGGGTTGTGGCAAAAATGTGAAGCCTTCCAGGCCGGTTGCCAACTGTAAATGTGGACGGGCCATGTAAAATCGCTTTCAATTGACTGCTTAATTGCCCACTTAGTTGTCGGTGGGCCCGCTGAGTGAAATATCGCGTGAGTGTACGATGATGCAGGGACATGCGCCTAATGTCTTCTCACGTGATTTTATGCTCTGTAGGGTCAGTTGCACACCCGCTCAAATGACATAAAATTCTGGCCACTATTTAAATGTAATTCTTTTATTCTGTTCTTTCTTCATTTCTTGACATTGCAGTTTGTGGTAAGGCACTGAACTCTTCCTGTGGTTGATGGCAAAGTCGGTGTCATCTTGGCAGCACTAGGTTACTGAGTAAATAACTACACTGTCACCTTCACATCCCTGCTGAACGAAGCATTATACAATCATACCTTGAATCTTTAATCTCAAGAAAGCTATGCTTTTCCATTATTGGCAGCTACCTTCCCTCCCTG
This sequence comes from Carcharodon carcharias, assembly GCF_017639515.1. NCBI lineage: Eukaryota > Metazoa > Chordata > Chondrichthyes > Lamniformes > Lamnidae > Carcharodon > Carcharodon carcharias. The sequence continues at coordinate 134,466,455 of NC_054471.1, forward strand.
CAGGTCCATCACAGAAACACAGGCCATAAGCAAAAAATACAACTAATACTTTTTTTTAGCTCAAGAAGCACGAAAATCAAAGAAAAACATAATGGGATTAATTTGAGAAGGGATGTCTAGCAGTGCACTTTAATATCACGTTGCTTCTTATTAGGAGTGATTCTAGAAGGTTATGTCAATCTTGCCCAGATAAATCCTATCCATGAAGTCTGGTGTTTTACTGAAAGTTTTCAATAAGGGCAAATAAAATCTAAGCTGACAGACTTAAAAAAAACCAGTTTCATTAAAATGACTTTACTGCAGCACCCTGCAGTGGTAATTGTGCCAGCTGGAAGCAACTTTTTAAAAATCTTCTGGTGTTTTTTTTCTTAAGCTCCTCTCTGCAAATTTTTTGAGGACAGTTCAAACAGTAGACTTGTTCCAAACATTACTGGGGTAAGTTGAATTTTGCTATCTGGCCAATAGCAAATTGCCCATTGCAGCACCCACCCAATTTTAATTCTGTTGCTTTTGATGGTGCAAAAATCGATTCTACAATGGGCAAACAATCTTCTCTATGCCAGGGTACTACCCAGGTAGCAAAGTGTCTACTCCAGCCGATCTAATGCATTAAGTGGTCAATTGAATAGGGATTGAAAGGCTCAGTAAGAACATGAGAATTACACCAGTTTACCCTGGTATATTACCTTGTGGATCACCATCCATTTCCAAAAGCCAATATAATTGTTTTAACTTGAAATAGATTTGTATGTCAAGGTAGGTAATGGTATTGCTGCTAGCTGTATCAAGCCCAGACAGACTAGTTCTCTGAAAGGGTAATCTTAAAAAAAAATATGCTGTATGTTTATTCACCAAACCTTTGGGATGGAAAATGTGATTTGGGATGGAAAACGAACCCATCCAAAATCTATTTTTGATATTTGGGACAATTTTGTAAATTTGAGTAATTGATTTCTTCAAAATGCACTTTGATGTATCTAAGGACATGTTAACATAGCAGCTGGTAATTAAGTATAAAAATATTTTGAGATAGGAATAGGGACTTTAAAAAAATATTACCAGTACTGTACAAATATAAAGAGAGCAAAAAAATCCTGAAAATGTGAAATAAAAACATAAAATTAGGAAAATTAATGGCAGGCCTGTAACAATAGCCTACATTTCCATAGATGCTTATATACTAGCTGCATCCTTCCAGTATTCGTCTGTTATTATTTTTTATTATTATTTCAAATCACTGGTGGATTGTAATTGTGATTATTTTATACTAAAAATCATTGCCTAATCAATTGCAGTAAAGGATTAGGAAAAATTGTAAAGGAAACTTTATAGCATCTTTGGACTTCAGGCATATACCTGAAACATGTTTTTTTCCTTTTCCATTCATTGCTTTGGCTAGTCAATTAACATTATCAACTTTTAGACAGTGAACCATCAGAGTCAAAGAAGGAGCTTTCATATATCTGGCACTTTATCATGATTCTCAGTACTTCATGGTTAATAAAATGCTTTGAATTACAGTTGCTGTGTTACATTGCTGTTATACACCAACCATTTTTTACATAGCAATATCCCATTATTTGGTAAAGAGACGAGTGACCAATTAGTCCATTTTTGCTGTTGCTCCAGGAAGGAATGTTGACTATAGTATCAGGAAAGTTCTTGATTTTCGTTGAATAGTTGACATCCACAAGGACCACTGGGCCAGACATTTCTGCCAACCATACATAGTTTGCCTGCAAAAGAGTCCCTAAAAACAAGAAACAAATAGGCACATCAGTGGGCAATCATGGGGAATGCACCACAGCTCTGTAACATCACTGCCATTAACAGTTATGGGTTATTTTCTGATTTGGCAGTGCATACTGCAAATTTGGGCACGTATTATGCATGATTTTCCACATAAATTTGAAATGCTTGGTAAATTATACTTGCCCATATTCCTGACTTGCTCGTTCAGCGAGGAATGCTGCCAGCTGGTAGTGTGAAGTTGGAAAATTATCTCTTATATATGCATGTTGTTAGATCGATTGGCTAGGTAGCAGGACTCTGTTCTAAGAAATCACTACTACAATTTAATTTCTTTCCCTTTACTCTCAATACAGAAACAAATATTATAATGCTTCAAGGTAGAAATTCATCTAGGATGGTAGCATAAAAAGGGCAGTATTGGATCAGTCCCCGGTTGTACTCAGAACCTGATACACAGTTCTATTGTGTTTAATGGATTTAAACATCAGATGCTGTGTATAACCAACGACTGAGCTGATACTATCCGCTATGCGCTACGATCTGAAATGAATTTCTATCCCTTTAGCTCTCAACTTAACTGCAGGAATTTTTTTTTGATCACCCAATGTTTAATAGGTATGAAAAGCTATTACCCGCTTTCAGATGTGTCCTGTGAGGTCTTTGTGCTTTGTGTTCCATTAGCCTAATGAACTTATCAATTCATCATCAGAAGTAGGGTGGACAAAATGCGCTCTGTAAAAAGCCCAAATTGTGCCAGCAGTAGAAAATCCCCTCTTTTATTCCTGAAAACACTTTGGATAATCCTTTTCAAACCAGAACACTTTCTTAAGGAGGCAGAACAATGTGACATGAAATTACATCAAATACTGCTCTCCAATTGGAATTTACCTTTGAGAGAAATCAGTCAGTAAGACATATGTTCCTTTGAAAGTGGTATTGTAAGTTCAAAAGGATTTATTGTTTCAGAAATTATACTGCAATTCTTGCCATTACAGTTCCATGCCAGTATTTTGTTGAAAGTGTAAAAAGAAATCTTGTTAGATTGCCCACAGGTCCTAGCACCATCTATTCTGTTTAATGAGATGGAGGTTTTGAATTAGATTTCCACTAAACAAAATTTGAAATAGTTCAAAACAGAACAAATGACTGTTGTTTCATTATCTCAATATGATATTGTGAAACCTAAGAATAAAAATAAGCAAGGATGGTAGTTCAGCAGGTTCGAATGTGGTGCTTGATAATAGCATAGGTTCAATCCCTATACTGGCTGGGGTGGTTCTTGGGGCCTGCCTCTTCTACTTGCCTCATCGTGATGTCATGGCATCATTGATCCATGATTAGTAACCCTTGATTAATGAGGACACCACATAAAGGGAGAGAAGAATAAAAATATTGCCATGTATTCCTCTAACAAAATACAAAATTAACACAAACCTAAGAGCCTTCCAGATATCCATAGCTCTAATAATGTGCACACTCATACTTCCAACTTTTGCAATGACCCATTGAAGTCTCTCCGCTTTAATTTGAGTGTCTGCAGTGTCCCAGTTTGGTTTTAGAAGTTGATTTAAAAATAGTTTGGTCTCTGATATATAAAAATATCCTTATTACTTATATGAATCAGATATGCAATTATGAGAAACATAAAGATCAAAAGAATTCCCAAGATTATACTTTCTGAAAGACAATCATTGCCCACTTGCAAAAACTAACTCCAGTCCAATCCTTTTTCCATAACCAAGATTTGCATTGGCATTTATTTGCAAAACTTGGCTGTCTATTTTCTTATTTTTAAAAAACTCAATGCATCCATAAAATTTATGTAAACTTGGCTGGCATAACAGTCAGACATCGCCAGGAGGAGGATGCCAGGAAATGTTTATTTTTCTTACCATTTTTAATGAAACTCACTATGCTAAGCTGCTTTTTAGAGACATTAAGTTCAGAGAAGCTTTTGATCTGCGGACTGTAGAAGGACAAAATGAAAGGACCTATTCTTCAAATGCAGTTTTTACTTGCTTACTAGTAAATGTGGAATCTGGTACGTGCTGTTGCTTTTATGGCTGTTACTGGTCCGTAGACAATACCAGGCAGTGTTAGTATAGCAGCTACAGTATGATCTTAATTATCTGTGTTCATTATCTGCACACTCAATTATCTACAGACATTTCTGTGGGAGTTTTGGTTGGGTCAAGAGAGCAGTGAGGATGGAAGCCAGGTCAAGAGATCAGTGGGGGCTGGGGTCACCAGGTCAGGAAATCAGCAGGGGTCAGCAATCTTATGAAATGTGAAAGTCAATAAAAATCTGACGTTAAGTCAAATCTACTCTAATCCTCAACTTTAATCTTGTTTATAAATGCAGTGTGCTTCGGAAGAGAGTAGCCAAGTAATTTCAAGCATGTAGTCAGTATTCTATATTATTTTCCAATATGGTAAATTGCTTTTTAAAATAAAATGATTGGAGTCTGTTACATCCTTCATCTACCACTGATTCAGCTGCCTGCATTAATATTCACTGGTTTCAAAAATTGTACGTACATAATCTGTAACGGAGTATCAATCCTTCTGCTTTCTCTTCAGTCCCTCATCTCCTGTGTGATCAAATGCATCTACTCTCGGGCTTCTGAGGTGATTGTTCAGAGTATGTGAAAATTACCCTTTGAATAAGCAGTTAACAGGTACCTGGCACCTCGCAACAGCAACTCAGCTGTGATTGGCAACTTGGTGATGTGAGGATGGAGTCTGTGTCCCTCATTGTTGAGACAACTGGTATTCCAATAGAATCACAGAATTTTGATGGCACAGAAGGAGGTCATTCAGCCCATCGTGTCTGCACTGGCTTTCCAAATGAGCATTATGGCCTAGTATCCCCGTAGTTTCCCTGTATCCCTGCACATTGTTTCTATTCAAAAATCATCTAATGCTCTCTTGAGTGCCTTGATTTAACCTGCCCCATCACACTTCCAGGTAGTGCATTCCAGACCCAAACCACTTGTTGTGTGAAAAAATTTTTTGTGCTGTGTACTGGCACATCCCGCATAGGGTCAAGTTCCCCATTATTGGCACCACAAGTACACCTACAGGTGCAGGTCAATTGAATATTTGGTCTCTGACCTCTTTCCACTTCACTTCCAGGAGGCTTCTGAGAGGGGAAGGAATTACAGCCTTTCCAAACAGATGAATTTGAATATTATACTAAGGTAGGAGTGGAAACACCATGCATCCTCCCCCACACCACTCCTATGCGCTTTATCACCACCACATCACCTCACCCCCACCACACCAAGGACCCAACTCTTTATTTTGCTTTCAGTCTGGTGGATACCCAGAAACCAATTTACCCACTATAAGTAGGCCTCCAGATCTAAGAAGGAGATAGCTACAATCTCTTCCCTCCGCGAAATAGTAAGTTTCATTGTTTTTTTTTAAAGGTCAATGAATTTCAGCAGGGCTAATGGGCAGTTGGCTGCTGTTTTTGGATATCAGCCATAATTGATGCCATATGTGCATAGTTTGGAGGAATCATTGACTCTGGTCATTCCTCCTTTTCCACTGGGAATTCTCTAGGGAGCCAACAGTATTCAGGGCTGCAGAAGAAAGCTCCAATCCTCTGCCCTACTTCTTAAAGAAAAGTCCTTACTTGTATCGTGGAACCAGGTCTACAGCCTGTGGACTATCCACTCTTTCTATAATTTTGCCACAGTAGCTTAATGCTGTTTCCTAAATTAAAAACATTGGATGTCCCCTAATGCTGCTGTTTGCCTTCAAATCCTGCAGCACCATGTAATTTCCCATGTTTTACCACCAAAGTACCAATCACTAGCATGCCTGGAAATAGCGCATTACATTTAAATTAGACTGGCCCCAGAAATATATCCAGGATCAAATGTGTTCGGGACTATGCAACTAATCACAACTGTTCCAGCACAGGCAGACTAGGCCAAATGGCTTTCTTCTGTGCTCCAAGTTTCTACAATCCATACCAGAAATAGAGGGTAACCTGGGGGCTAATTAGAGTGAGGAAATTAATGTAATTCATATCAGCAGAGAAAAAGTACTGGAGAAACTCAGGGCACTAAAATCTAACACATCCCCAGGTGTGATTGATGGCCTACATCCTAGGGTTCTAAAAGAGATAGCTGCAGAGATAGTGGATGTGCTTGCTATGATTTCCAAAATTTCTGGAATGGTCCCAACAGATTGGAAGTTAACAAATGTAATACTGATGTGCAAGAAAGGAAGGAGAGAGAAAATAGGGAACTGCAGGCCTGTCAGCCTGACATCAGTATTCGGGAAAGTGCTGGAAACCATTATTAAGGAAGTCTTAACAATGCATGTAAAAAAGCATAGTATGATTACAGCAACTCAACATGGTTTTGTGAAAGTGAATTCCTATTTGGCAAATTTATTAGACTTTTTTGATCATGCAACTGTTCCTGTAGTAAAAGGGGAATCAGTAGATGTAATGTACTTGGATTTGAAAAAAACATTCGATAAAGTGCCACAGAAAAGGTTAATACACAAGATAAGGGCTCATGAAGTTGGAGTTCATATATTAGCATTGTTAGAGGATTGGTTAATGGACATGAAGCAGAGAGTAGGGATAAATAAGGCATTTTCAAGTTGGTGGGCTGTGACTAATGGAGTGCCGAAAGGATCAGTGTTGGTGCCTCAACTGTTTATTATCAATATAAATAATTTGGATGAAGAGGCACAGAGTAATGTATCTAAGTTTGCTGATGATACAAAGCTAGGTGGGAATGCAAACTCTGAGGAGGAGTCAAAGAAGCTGCAAAGAGATATAGACAAGTTAAGTGAGATGGCAATAAGGTGGCAGATGAAGTATAATGTGGGGAAGTGTGAGGTTATTCACGTTGGTGGTAAGAATAGAGAAGTAGAATAGTTTTTTAGAAGGTGAGAAACTTGTAAATGTTGATGTTCAGAGACATTTGAGTGTACTTGTACAAGGGACACAAAAAGTTAGCATGTAGGTACAACAAGCAATTAGGAAGACAAATGGCATGTTAATCTTTATTGCAAGGGAATTGGAGTACAAGACTAATTAAGTCTTGCTACAGTTGAACAGCGTTCTTGTGAGACTGCATCTGGAGTACTGTGTGTGGTTTTGGTCTCCACATTTAAGAAAGGATATGCTTTCATTGGAGGTGGTCCAGGAAAGGTTCACTAATTTGGTCCCTGGGATGAGGGGATTGTCCTATGATGAAAGGCTGAGTAAATTCTTTGGAGCTTAAAAGAACGAGAGGCAATCTCATTGAAAGCTACAAAATTCTGAATGGGCTTGATAGAATGGATGCTGAGAGATTGCTTCCATTAGTTGGGGAATCTAAAACATGTGGGCACAATCTCAAGACAAGGGTCAACCATTTAGGACTGAGAAGAGGAGAAATGTCTTCACTTAAGGAGTTGTGAATCTTTGGAATTCTCTACCCTAGAGGGTTCTGACTGCATCATCATTGAATACATTTTAGGCTGAGATACACAGTTCTTTGGTCTCAGGGAATCAAGGGATATGGGGAGCAGGTGGGAGAGTGGAGCTGAAACCCAAGATCAGCGTTATCATATTGAATGGAGGAGCAGGCTCAAGGAGCCATATGCTCTTCTCCTGATCTCTTTTCCTATGATTCAATCAGTGTACTCCAGATTGACTTCTGCTCAATGGGAAAATCTTGGCTAGTATCTCATGGCTGAAGTAGGGCATGATGAGACAAAGCATGCTAGATCAGTATGCATTCTGTTGCCTGTATCTGAAATCGTGCTACCATATGTATCTGCAAGCTTGGCACTTGACTATGGTGAACTTGCTTCATTGGATTCAGGTCTTTGCAATCAGGTACAAGGGTACCTGGAACCAACCTGCTTCAGGAAGCTTGTCCTCAACTTGTTTTTACTTCCAACCTCTTTAAGGCGAGCACACAGATCATCTTCAATTCTCACATGTATCAAGTGGCGATCTGTATGGCCAGCATGCCATCATATTCCACAGTGAATTGAAGTGACAATATAAAATGGCTGCCCAATATTACCATACCGCTGTATTCCCAAAATAGAATGGTCATTGATGGGAGCCATCCTACAGCTTATCTGAGTGTCAATAAGTGATCAGATATTATACAAGTAGATTGGATTATAGTGATTTACATTTGCTTATAATGCATATTGATATGCATTATAAGCAACAACAAAAAACTGCAAGGTTGTGTGAAGGTTCGTCAGCAGAAAATGTGCAACTGATTGACAGGCAGCATTTTGTGGCATTCATATTTGTACAGTTAGCTAGTAAATAAGACTTGTATACTTTCACATTGGTATCTTCCCTAAGATATGTCTTCTTCTTCATCTATTCACAGGTTATGTCGATACCGAACAGAGCATTGACTCCTACTGCCACCTGCTTTCAGGCATGTTGGACCGCTGAGTCTCAAACCTCCAATTCATCAATAATCAAACAGGGGGTTTGGTTTTTGCATTGATTCATGACTTAGCCACTTACTTAGAAAAGCTGTTAAATATATCAGTGAACATGAAACTTGCTGTCTAATTTGCCTCTAGGAAAGATTAAGAGGAAGCAATTTAACAGACAAACTTAGGGAAATCACAAACCATGGGCCTAATGCTCGTCAAATGTAATGATGGTATATGAGTGATGAAATTAAGTCACAGCCTTTGACTTCTGCCAAGTATATGATACCTTTATATATAAAATAGTAATTTAAAAGCATTAGCTACTGGCAATATTGTGTGTTACAATAACAAGCCAAAATTTGCTGAAAACGTGTGTTATAATGCTGTACACCATTACAATGGTGCAGAAATTCCAAAGAATTATGACATGAGTGACTTATGTCATCATTTATGCGTTAAAATACTGAGTATTTTGCATCGCTCCATTGAGACCCTAGGAAAACAGTTATAATAGATCCTAACACTGCCCCATACTGGGATCATGCTGGCCACCTCCTGGTAAACAGCCTATTAGCGACCTCCTCCTTTTCCATTTTGGCACCCATCACTACCTTTGTAACATTTCTGCCAAAGCCTCCAAAGGCTAAAGTCCCATTCTTCATCAGTCATGTATTACTGAAGTAACACTGAGGACGTAGTATGATTAACAGCCATTTGCACTTGGAGAACATCCTCGGCTGGCTTGGCCCAAATGTCGCCTCACATTTTCACAGTCCAACTCACACTGCAGACATTGTCCTGTAGGTAGAGATTGCTTTTCTTGAGGCACCTTGTCAGACTGAACGTCTATAGCCACGAGTGCACTGAGGATTGCGTTCCAGCTCCTGCCTCTTGTAGGCTGCTGCAGCGACTGAGATGCTGGAGAAATGCTTGAAGAGGCTGCACCATCTGACGCGGGATGCTGAGACAACCTCCTGCAGTTAGTACCAAATTTCAGCAAGGCACCATGCTCCCAAAGATGACCCTAATGTCTCAGTGCTCATTCTCAGATTGAAGTGGATGATTGAAATGAGGAGGATAGCAACGCTAGTGGTAATGTGGGCCCAACATGGAGGCCAATGACCTGAGAGCACAATCACTGCATCATCCTCCTGGAAATTGGTGGCTATTAGTGCCCCACATTCGTGCCTGCCTCATCTGGCCCATGCTATGGCCTCTTCACCTGCAGCTTCAACTTCCTGGTCCTCATCACCCACAGCACTCTCGATATCCTCATTCTCTCAGGAGACATGCAGCTCCTCCATCTTATCCTCTGGCAAGATTTCCCCTTTGCAGCACCAGGTTGTGCAGCATGCAGCAAGCCACGATGGTCCGTGAAACCCTCTGGGCACTGTACTGGTTTGTGTCGCCACATCTGTCGAGACATCAGAATTGCATTTTCAAGATGCCAGTGGATTGTTCTACCAATGTTCATGTAGTGGAATGAACATCATAGTACCTTTCCTCAGATGGGGTTATGGCTGTCTGATGGGCATCATCAGCCACGTATTTTGCAGGTAGCCATTCTCACCGAGGATCCAACCTTGGATGTGGAGTGGGTTCTCGTAGATGTCTGGAATCTGTGATTTACTCAATATGTAAGAGTCAATGCAGCTTTCTGGGTATCTTCTGCATACCTGCATGGTGTGTTTCTGGTGGTCGTAGACCAGCTGCACATTGAGTGAAGGGAATCCTTTCCTGTGAATGTATTGCATTGGTTCTTGCCAGGGAGCTCTCATAGCCAAGCGAGAGCAGTCGATGGCACTCTCCACCTGTGGCAATTCTGAAACTGCAGCAAATCCCAGTGTTTAGGCTGCCTACTAGCTTGATCTCTAGCAAGGTGCACATAATGGTGGGCCTTGGCAAAGAGAGCGTTCGTAACTTCCTGTATGCACATGTAAGTGGAAGCTTGAGAGATCCCACAGAGATCCCCAGTGGAGCCCTGGAAAGAGCCACTCGTGTGGAAGGTAAGAGCTGTGGTGTCTCTGCCAGCCACTGACAATGGATGTCCTCCCAGTCCCTGTGACAACTCCTGGAGAATGTGGCAGATGTGACCCACCAGATTCCTTGAAAATGTGAAGGTGTCAACTACACTGTTTCTTGCTCATCTGGAGGAATGACATGCGTCTTCTGTACACCCTTGGTCTCACAAGCCACCTACACTCAGCAGATCTGTGAACTTCAGAGGGGGCCCTACTGTCCCTTTCTCATCAGGGTGATGAACCTGGCTTTGCCGAGGCTGCTGCAGACGTCACACTCTTCTCCGCATTTCTGCCTGTGTGCAATGGTGAAGGAAATGTTAAATACACCATTCATCTTCCTCACATTCTCCTCTCTGCTGGAACATGGAAGAAAAACATGAGTGAGCATCAGCCTCCAAAGCTCCTCTTCCTGCGACTGACTAGTGAGTGACTGTGGTTTTCAAGGGGTTAGTTTCAATCAAGGCTCCTCATCGCCACAAACTTCCTTAGCAGTGCGATGACAGTTTTCAGGATCATAGTAGGCGCTTTCCTGCCCAGCCCCCACATAGGTTCCCAAGACCTCATGCAATGAAGTTGCTTTGGGCAGGCGCTTGGATATGCTGCTTTTATCCGAGGCGTTGAAATCCTTATCCAGTGCACTCTAAGACTACATCCTTTGGAATACACATGAGGGCAAATGTTCAGTGAGGGAGTGAGATTATTTTAGGCGGGGCTGGGGTTTCATATCTCTGAAGCTGCCAGCCGCAAGGTACGGAGGTGCAGTTTCCAAAGGCCTTCTGCAGTTTGTCCAGTAGCCCAATTTGATTTGGATTTATTGATGCACTGGGGAAATTCCATGCATGAGAAAAGGGCTTATTGCAAGGATATCAATTAATGGCACAGATTGGAATTAATCTCGCATGAATGCGCTTTATGAATGAAGGCTCCTGATTGCACTTATTGCAATTAAAATGCTCCCAACATGTCTCAGCTGTGCATTCCTCCTCATTTGGGAATACAGATAGCAGTTGGGTGCACCTTAAGAGGTCCACTAGTGAAGTGATCCACTCCTCCCAGAAGACCTAAGAGCCCTTCCCACCAGATATTTTTTAGAGTTTCATTTTCTACTGCGCCTTTGGTTCAGGTTGCCAGATGGTGGTGCTGAGATTTTACTACCAGGTCAACTTTAACCCTCCCTGTGTGACTGTGGAAATCCTTCCCATTGTCCTGGAGGACCAAATTGTGCAGGTTTCCCTCCCTCCAATAACTCTGTCTTCCTCCTGTAATCCTTGATCTCATTGTTATTGTGGTGGATATCCCTGTCAGACCCCCTGAATCATTTGAGGTGAATGTGCCTATGCCCCATGTGGACCGTACCCCTCCCCACCTTAAGGCTTATAGCATGGTGACATATAGAGACGCCCACCCACTCCATGAGACCATTGAGTGCCCACCGCTACACTACCTGTTCCTGATCTACAGGGTGCAGATGCCGCTGCTGAATGTGACTGTGCCATCTGTGGCCCAGTATTATACCCGAAAGCCCCAGGGCCAACCTGCGTGAGATGATGACTAGGCCCTGTGCACCTAGCTGGCCACGACGTGTCCTCCCCCTCCCTGGACTGGGAGAAGGACAGTATTTGCAAGCTCTGCAACCTAAACTGAAAAGCTTCTTTACTCCACTCACTTCTCATTCTGGCCCCAACTCACTTTGGGCTTCTGCCCTAGACTTATTTCCCATTCTGGCACCGAGGACGTTCCCACCTCACACCACCCAATCATGTATCTGTATGCACCTTTTCCCAGTATTCCCTCATGCAGTCAAGTCTTTGCCCTCCAGCCCCTTCCCTTGCCTCTGTCTTGTCTTCCCCCACCTCCATATCCCAAGTCAAGACTTTGCCCTCCAGCTCATGTAAACCAACACCCTCCTGCCAATCCCACTTTACTCCGGTCTAGTGCACAGAACTTTGGCTCTGAAACCACCCTGAAATCATTGTTCTGTTGCCTGCGCAGCCTAGTGCAGATCCGGAGGAGCTGAGAATGATGCGTGATGTAATTTAGGTGAATATACCTTGAAGTCACAAGTGAAGTGCAGTTCGCCAGGTGCATGTCCCTGATATCAGATTGTGAATGACACCGATCTAATTAGACAACGGTGGGGCCTTTTGATCCAGCATGAGGGCACGATTCTGGCGAGCTGCCTTCTTAATTAGCATCCTTGATATGCAAGTGTATTCAATTGTAGTTCCCAACATGCCACAGTGGGAAATGTGCACCATCACTGAAGTCTGGAATGGACAATTGTGACCTGTTTTTAGGCTGATGTAAAACTAGCTTTTGTGCTCCTGCAGTATTTTCCCCTCCCTCCCGCCATTACGCCTGCTGCTGACAGGAACGGAAAATCCCACCCAATGTTCCTCCATCACCATGCCAGCAGTAGCACCAGACATACCTGGTGAATAAGGTGCCAACCTGGTGAAGCTGCAACCAGAGGAGAAATGCATGCCAAACAGTGAAAACAGCATGCAGTAGATAGAGCTAAACCATCCCAGAAGCAACAGATCAGATCTAAGCACTGCAGTCCTGGCACACCTAGTTGTCAATGGTGGTGGACAATTAAACAACTCACTGGAGGAGGAAGCTCCACAAATATCCCCAAAATCAATGATGGGGAGAGCCCAGCACATCAGTGCAAAAGGCAAGATTGAAGCATTTGCTGCCAATTGATCATCAATAAAGCGATGGAAGACGTCATCAACAGTACAGTCTAGCAGCACTTTCTTAGCAATAACCTGCTCAATGATGCCCAGTTTGGGTTCCAACAGGGCCACTCAGATCCAGGTGTCATTTAAGCTTTGGTCTAAAGATGGACAAAAGAACTGAACTCAAGAGGTGAGGTGCCAGTGACTGCCCTTGACTTCAAGGCAGCATTTGACTGAGCATTTGGCATCAAGAAGCCCTAGCAAAACTAGAGTCAGTGGGAATCAATTGGAATCATACCTAGCACAGAGGGAGCTGGTGGTGGTTGTTGGAGATCAGTCATCTCAGCTCCAGGACATCATGGCTGGAGTTCCTCAAGGTAGTGTCCTAGACCCAACTATCTTCACTGCTTCATTAATACCCTTCCTTCCATCATAAGGTCAGAAGTGGGGATGTTCACTGATGATTGCACAATGTTCAACACCATTCATGACTCCTCAGATACTGATACGGTCCATGTCCAGATGCAGCAAGACCTGGACAATATCTAGGCTTGGGCTGACAAGTGGCAAGTAACATTCGTGCCACACAAGTGTCAGGCAATGACCATCTCCAACAAGAGAGAATCTAACCATCTCCCCTTGATATTCAATTGCATTCATATTGCTGAATCCCCTACTATCAACATCCTGGGTGTTATCATTGACCAGAAACTGAACTGGACAAACCACATAAATACTGTGGCTACAAGAGCAGGTCAGAGGCTGGGAATTCTGCAGAGAGCAACTCACCTCCTTACTCCTAAAGCCTGTGCATCATCTACAAGGCACAAATTAGGGAAAAGATGGAATACTCTTCATTTACTTGAATCAGTGCAGCTCCAAAAACATTAACGAAGCTTGACACCATCCCGGTCAAAGCAGCCCACTTGTTTAGAAGCTCATCCACCACCTTAAATATTCACTCCCTCCAACACCAATGCACACTGGCAGCAGTGTGTACCATCTACAATATGCACTGCAGCAACTCACCAAGGCACCTTTGATAGAACTTTCCAAACCTGCAACCCCCACCACCTCAAATGACAAGAGCAAAGGTCAGCAGAAACATGGGAACACCACCATCTGCAAGTTCCCCTCCAAGCCACACATCATCTTGATTTGGAATATCACTGTTCTTTCAGTCGCTAGGTCAAAATCCTGGAACCTCCTTCCTAACAGCATTGAGTGTACCCAAGTTCAAGTGGTTCAGGTAGGTGGCTCACTATCACCTTCTCAAGGGCAATTAGGGATGGGCAAAAATACTGGCCTAGGCAGTGGCGCCCATGCCCCGTGAAAGAATAATAAAAAGTCATCCAATCAGTCACTCACCCATTCACCCATTCACTCACCCACTCCACCACTCATGCACTCACCGACTTGCCCACCCAATCAATCACTTACCCTCTCACGCCCCCCACTCACCCAATCACTCTGCCACTCACCTACTGACCCATTCAATTTTCAATCAGTCACCCACCCACTCACTCTTTCATTCAATCACCCATTTACTCACCCACTCGCCAACCCACCCACTCTCACACTCACAGAATTTTAACAGCATTGAGGGTAGCCTTTTGGCCCATTGTGTCTGCACCGGCTCTCCCCGTACTGGCTCTTCCCCGTATCCTTGCACATTGTTTCTATTCAAATAATCATCTCATGCCCTCTAGAATGCCTCGATTGAACCTGCCTCCACCTTACTTTTAGGCAGTGTATTCCAGACCCGAACCACTCGCTGTGTGAAAAAGTTTTTTTCTCATGTCACATTTGCTTCTTTTGCGAATCAGTTTAAATCTGTGCCTTCTCGTTCTTGATCTTTTTATGAGCAAGAACAGCTTCTCCCTGTCTACTCTGTCCAGCCCCATCATGATTTTGAACATGTTTGTTAAATCTCCTCTGAGCTTTCTTCTCTCCAAGGAGAACAGTCCCAACCTCTCTTCACTCACCCTCACACTTACCTGTTCACTCACTCACCTATTCACCTACCGACTCATTTACCCACCCACTCACCCAACTACTCACTCATCCATTCAACCACCAGCCCGCTCACCCACTCACTTGCCTACTCACTCACTCACTCACTCATTCACTTGACCACCCATCCACTCATTCACTTGTTCACTTGCTCATTTACCCACCCACTGACCCACTCACTCACTAACTGACTAACCCCACTGAAAGACCTGAGACCTTTAAATCTTACCTGAAAATGGCAGCTGATGTCATGAAAAGGGGGTGTGCCCTCTGTGTTGATCCTCTTTGCTCACTGGATTGCGGCACCAAGCATTCGTTGATGCAGCCCAGAGCGGAAGGCTCTGCTGGAATGGCGCAAAATGGTAAGCATGCAATCATCTCCATAACCTGCAGCAATGTGCGCAGCATCGCTGTTAATCGGAAAATCTGGGCCAAGATAACACCAAGCCACAGAGGAGATATTAGGTCAGATGACAAAAAGCTTGTTCAAAGAGATAGGTTTTAGGTCTTAAAGGAGGAAGGTGACCTCGAGAGATGGAGAGGTGTAGGAAGGGTGTTCCAGAGTTTATGGCCAAACAACTGAAGGCATAACCACCAATGATGGGGGTGTTGATATTGGGAATGTTCAGAAAGCCAGAATTAAGGGAATTCATAGGAGCTGGGAGGGTTGTGGGACTGGAGGAAATTAGAGAGTTTGGGAGGAGCAAGGCCTTGGTGAAATTTTAAAACCAAGGATGAGAATTTTAAAATCAAGATGTTGTTTGATCAGGAGCCAATGTCGGTCAGCAAGCCTAGGGTGATGGATGAACAGGACTTGGCACGAATTAAGACACATGCTCCAGAATTTTGGATGACCTCAAATTTACAGAGGTTTCTAAGAGAACTGTGATTTTAAATGCAATTTGTGTTTTTTAAGGCAGACCCTAACAAAAACAGAAACTGAACTGAAAAGACAGCAGAAACGGAAACAAAACAGGGAACTGTAGAAAGGAAACTGACCCTCCCAGTTTCTAAGGAAACAAAAACAAACTGAGGTTTGGAAACCAAAACTTCTGGCAAACTGACCCTGGTTGAAAGATATCTAAGGACACAGGTCAGTCCATGCTGAGGAATAGCAGTTCATGAGTCCACTGGTACAGAACTAGCAAGTTGAAGAAGACAGTCCAGATCCAGAGGCTGAAGTTCTACTATTTGTGGTGAAGACCATGCCTGTGGAACTTGGGTTGGTTGTGTGCTGCTTTCGACTGGGGTTCAGGTTATCTCCTGGAAAGAGGAGCTGAAATTCCTCATGAGGAAAACAAAGTTTGAAAGACTTTGTAACCCACTGTGATCATCAAAACCTGAGTGGACTGCTGAGCCAATTCATAAGATCTGTCTTAGCTGTATCTGCCAATTACTGAGCAATCTACAGTTTATATTCAACCACAATTTGCCTGTTAATTCATTTTCAACTCGGGTTAATTCTGAATGTTAGAATATATGATAGATAATATTGTTTGATTTTTTGTCTCTTGCGTAGTAAAAATTCTTCTGTTTTAAACTGTGGAATCTTGTAGCTTAGTAAATAACTGGGATTTCAAACATTAACCTACTTTTAAATAAAAGTTACTGGTCTCTAAGAGGTAGAAGGCTAAGAGGGGAGTTGAGAAGAATTTCTTTTCACCCAGAGGGTGGTGGGAGTCTGGAACTCACTGCCTGAAAGGGTGGTTGAGTCAGAAACCCTCGTAACAATTAGGAAGTATTTAGATATTCACTTACATTGCCATAGCCTCCAGGGCTATGGGCCAAGCACTGGAAAATGGGATTAGTGTCGTCAGGCCTTTGTTGACTGACGCACATATGATGGGCCAAATGGCCTCCTTCTGTGTTGTAAACATCTATGAGTCTATGAGCCTAATGAACACCATTGAGCTCACCAGTATTTTAGCAGACAAACTGAACCATTATTGTTAAAAAGGAAAGGTATCAATTGTTTAAATTTGTCATTTCTATGGCAATTTTCCTTTTGGCATTTCTGAGGCCAAAATATATTCTGTTGAAGAAATGCAGCATTCAGTTTGGAAGCTTCATATCGTCATAAAGCCAATGTGTTCCATGAAATCATAGAATGGTTCCAGCACAGAAACAGGCCATTCATCTGCTGTGTCCATGTCAGCTCTCTCCATAGAATGGAGTCAGCTACCATCTGTTGCAAAGAATTTCTGGTACAGAAATTTCCTTCAATTAAATTTCGATAAGACTCAGTCAATCGTTTTCAGTCCCCAATCCAAACTCTATTCCCAAGCTATTGAGCTTATCCATCTCCTTGGTAACTGTCTTAAATTAAGCAGGTGTGCTTGCAACCTTGGTGTTACATTTGACCCCGAGATGATCTTCCGATCATATATTCCGAGATCATAACAGGTTAGGGTATGGGAGACCAAGCAGGAGTGTTTTGGAATAGGTTAGTGGTAATGAAGGTGCGAGTGAGGGCTCCAGCAGCACATATGCTGAGGCAGGGGTGAAGATAGGCAATGTTATAGAGGTATAAAAGGCACTCTTGGTGATGACATGAATATATCCCTCAGAATTCTTTTTAGTAACTTGCCCAGCACTGAGGTTAGACTGACCTGTAATTTCCTGGTCTCTCCCTTTCTTAATAATGGGACAACGTTAGCAGTCCTCCAGTCCTCTGGTACCTCACCTGCAGCTAAATAGAATTTGAAAATTACTGCCAGGGCCCCTAATATCTCTTCCCTTGCCTCCCTCAAAAGCCTGGGACACATCTCATCCAGGCCTGTGAATTTATCCACTTTTAAGACTGATAAACCCGCTAGTACCTCCTCTCCCTCTCTGTTAATTTCCTTTGATATTTCACAGTCCTTCACCCTGATGTCTAAACCTGCATCGTCCTTTTCCATTGTGAAGACTGACACAAAGTATTCATTGAGGACTGTACCCACGTCTCCCGGTCCACACACAGCTTACCTCTATGGTCCATAATTGGCCCTACTCTTTCCCTAGTTATTCTTTTGCTCTTTATATTTTTAAAAAACCGCTTTGGGTTTTCCTTTATTCTACCTACCAATGCTATCTCATGCACTCTCTTAGCTTTCCTAATTTCCTTTTTAAGTTCCCCCATGCACTTTCTATACTCCTCTAGGTACTCTGCCGTATTGAGCCCTCGGTATCTGCCATAAGCTTCTCTTTTTTTCTTAATCCTAACCTTCATGTCCTTTGACATCCAGGATTCTTCTGGACTTGGTCCCCCACTTTGTCTTTACAGGAATGTACTTGCCCTGTACTCTCCCTATTTCCCTCTTGAATGCCTTCCACTGCACTGACAGTTTTATCTGCAAATAACTGCTCCCAGTCCAGTTGGGCCAAATCGTAACTATTCTTAGTAAAATTAGCCTTTCCCCAGTTTAGAACTTTTATTCCTGGCCCAACCTTATCCTTTTCCTTAACCATTCCAAATCTGACTGAGTTATGGTCATTACCTCCAAAATGCTTCCCTACTGATAAGCCTTCCACTTGCCCAGGCTCATTTCCGAATATTAGGTCCAGAACTTGTCCCCTCCCTTGCTGGGCTTTCTACGTATTGGCTAAAAATCTCCTGGATGCAACTTAAGAATTTTGCTCCCTCCTTACCTTGCACACTAAACTATCCCAGTAGTATTTGGGTTGGTAAAATCCCTTACTATTACTGCTGTATTATTCTTACACTTCTCTGAAATTTGAGTACATATCTCTATCTCTGCCTGACTATTTGGGGGCCTAAAGTACACACCCAACAGTGTGTTTGCCCCTTTTGTGTTTTTTACTTCTACCCATATGGCCTCATTTGATGATCCTTCCAAAATATCATCCGTCCTCACTGTTATAATTAATTCCTTAATCAATATTGCGACCCCCCCCCCCCTCCTCCTCTTCTATCCCCCTCTCTATCTCATCTGAATACTCCAAAACCAGGAATATTGAGCTGCTAATCCTGCCCTTCTTTTAGCCAAGTCTCGGTTATAGCTATGATATTGTACTCCCATTTGCCTATCTGTGCCCTCAGCTCATCTGTCTCATTCCTCAGGCTCTTTGCATTAAAATATATTCCATTTAGCCTGGCTAAACTCATTTCTTTCTTATCTAGCCTATGTTTCCTTTGCCCTCCAGACTCACTAGCGTTTTTACTTCTAATTCCATCGCAGCTTCTCTCCCCTCTGAACTACTTTTCAGGATCCCACCCCCCTGCCAATTTAGTTTAAATCCACCCCAACAGCATTAGCAAACCTCCCCACGAGGATGTTGGTCCCATTCCTGTTCAGATGTAACCTATCCAACTTATACAGGTTCCACTTCCCCCAGAAATGGCCCCAGTACCCCAGGAATCTAAAGCACTCCCTCCTGCACCATCTCTCCATCCATGCATTCATCTGCTCTATTCTTCTGTTCCTATACTCACTGGTCCGTGGCACCAGGAGTAATCCGGAGACTACTACCTTTGAAGTCCTGCTTTTTAATTTCTGACCTAACTCCCTAAAGTCTGCTTGCAGGGTCTTGTTTCTCTTTCTTCCTATGTCATTGGTCCCAACATGGACCATGACCTCTGGCTGTTCACCCTCCCCCTTCAGAATGTCTTGCAGCTGTTCCATGACATCCTTGACCCTGGCATCTGGGAAGCAACATACCATCCTGGAGTCACATCTACGGCTGCAGAAGCGCCTGTCTATTCCCCTCACTAACGCATCCCCTACCGCTATTACCCCTCCACACTTCTTCCTCCCCCCCCCGAGCAGCTGGGCCACCCACAGTGCCATGGCTTTGGCTCTGTTTGGTATCCTCAGAGGAACCATCATTCTCACCATTTTCCAAGGCCGAAAAATGGTTTGTGAGCGAGATGCACTCGGGGGGGTTCCCTCACTACCTGCCTTGTCTCCTTCTCCTTGTCAGCCGGTCACTCATCCCCTTTCTTCTTGCACTTCCTTCTTGCAGGGTGACCAGGTCCTGAAAAAGGCTATCTGCGAACCTCTCAGTCTTGTGAATGCACTGTAGTGCCCGCAGCTGCCGCTCAAGCTCCAAAACCCGGAGATTGAGTTGCTCCAGTTGGAGGCACCTCCTGCATAG
The DNA here is from genome assembly GCF_017639515.1 of Carcharodon carcharias. NCBI lineage: Eukaryota > Metazoa > Chordata > Chondrichthyes > Lamniformes > Lamnidae > Carcharodon > Carcharodon carcharias. The sequence goes on from NC_054471.1 coordinate 134,486,442, forward strand.
ATGGTCATCCAGACCACCAGGAGCATCCAGGATTTCCCACATAGCGCAGGATGTGCAAATCATGGGACTGAGCTCCCCAGATATATTTTAACTAAATAGAATATGGACCCTTGCTTTTATTTTACCTCTACTCCTACTTGAGTATAGACTGGATGCTTGATCCTCTAGGTAGAGTAGATCTTTTAGGTGCTGCTGACTGCCTATCCCAGGGTCCTCCACTCGCACTCACCTCTCAGCACCCGCTGTTCTCACTGACTCTCGGAGTGGACTCCCACTCTCTCTCTCTCTGCACTTTTAGCCACAGTTGTTCTCGCTCACCCTTGGAGAGAATTCCTGCATAGAGAGAGAGAGAGACAGAGGAGGAGTTCACTCCAAGAGTTGACGAGAACAGCAGGGTCTAAAAGCATAGAGAGAGAGCAAGCGAGCGAGAGTTCACTCTGAGAGTCAACGAGAACAATGGAACTGAAAGCATGGAGAGAGAGAGAGAGAGTGGGAGCTCACTCCTAGAGTCAATGAGAAAATCAGAGGCTGTTCACATTAATAAAATTTATAACTTGGAGAGTCAACAAGAACAGCAGGGGTTAAAAGCACAGAGAAAGAGAGAGAGTAGGAGCTGAAAGCACGGAGAGAGAGAGAGCGGGAGTTCATTCCAAGAGTCGATGAGAGCAGTGGGGGCTGAAAGTACGAAGAGAGAAAGAGAGAGAGAGAGAGGGAGGGAGGGAGGGAGTTCATTCTCAGAGTCAGCAAGAATATCCAGGGCTGAAAGCACAGAGAGAGAGAGAGAGAGTGGGAGTTCACTCTGAGAATCGGTGAGAACAGCGAAGGCTGAAAGCTCTCTCTCTCTCCGTGCTTTCAGCCCCCACTATTCTCACTGACTCTTGGAGTGAACTCCCACTCTCTCAGTCTCTCTGCGCTTTTAGCCCCCACTGTTCTCGCTGACTCTTGGAGTGAACTCCCGCTCTCTCTGTCTCTCTGCACTTTTAGCCCCTGCTGTTCTCACTGACCTGCAAGTTATTAATGTTATTAATGTGTTAATCAAACAGCAAGTGTCAAAAGTGGCCCTTTAGTGTTAGCTTTGGTGCAGTTGGTAATATTCTCTCCTTTAAGTCATAAGGCTCTGGACTTGAATCCCACTCCAGAGGTGGAATCATCCCAGATTTGCACTAAGTGCATTAGCGGGCGGGGAAATCAATGTTTTACCTGCTGGCCGCAATGGCAGCTTCTCTCGCCATATTGTCCCAAACCACCCGCATTAATTATGCATTCCCAGAAAACACAGCGTTTCAATAGAGGAATCCGTCTGCCTTCAGGCTGAGGTGATAGCGCTGGCATGCCAATGCATTGAGGTCAACACTGGCAAGATGGCAGCTGCATGGAGACCTTATTCCAAGACGTTGCTCCTGCACTGCTGTGTGGGCTCAACCCCATCATTGATGCCGTAGTTGGCCTCCAATAGGGGTGCGGGGCAGCTTGATCTCACTCCAGCTTCCCCTTTGCCTCAAAGAGCCAGCTAAAGGCCCTTGGGCACCTGTAGGGGGGAAGGATCAATGGGTGCACACCCCGAAGCCATCCACCCAGGTGACTCCGGGAGTGTCTGGCCCATCCGAATCCCTCTTTCTGTGACCCCGCAGCTCCAGCTCCATAGCTCAAGGAGGAAGCCACTGCCACACAGTATGACACACAAAGCAGGCCGGGTCCCTCCAGGTCTTGGCCCTCTAGAGGATGCCCATTAAGGTCATCACAGACAGGGCGTAGCAGTCAGAAGGCTGCCTCCAGCTCCGCTGTGGATGTCCAGGGAGCACCAAGGCATAGCAGCAGGGTTAGGAAGGTTAAGATTAGTTGAACAGCTTGGGCACGGGTGTTAATCACTTGTACATAATGTTCACTATTGTAAATAAACTCCCAAGAATGTCTCCCTGCCTTTGGCTCCTTGTTCTGATGAGCAGTGTTCGTGTCACTCAGATGTGAAACCTTTCTGCACAAGATAAAGGCAAGTGCCTCAGTTCAGGGCCTGTTCTCTGTGCTTTGTGCAGCCTTCACACCAAAGTGATGGTCCAGCCTCACAATCCCTGGAGACATTATTAATGCCTGCTCCTCGACGATGCTGGTCATTGCTGCCAAAATGTCGTTGGCAGGCGGCACAGAGTTCTCTCATTCTCTCTGTGCGCTCTCAGCATCTTTCAGCTGGGGCTGGCCCCCATCTCTTGAGCATCTGTGACCAGTGACACTGTGGTCTTGGAGGAGTCGGGTGCTGAAGGTGGACAAAGGATCAGGTGCATTTAAAGTTTCACGGCTGCGTTTCCATGATATGACCCGATCACAGAGCACAAGCGAGCTGCCAAACAGGAGTCAGGCGACCTCAGAAGCAATTTGAAGATCTATGGAGTGTCCTCATTGCATGTTGTCATCATCCTCCTGCAACTGAGTGACTATTAGGGCCTCCACTGCATCTCCATGACAGGAGCATCATCACAAAGGATATGCTGCCATAAGCCAGACTGGAGTCAAATGTTCACAGATGCAATGTGAGGATCTATGGAGACACCTCACTGCATGTCATCATCATCCTCCACAAACGTAGCAACTATGAGGGTCTCCTGAGCACGCCTATTTCGTTTAACCAGTGGGAGGTCCTCATTGCCCTCAAGGACCTCCTCACCCTCATAACCGTTGACTTCCTCCTCATCCAAGGGGGCCTCCAGCTCCTGAATCTCCTCCTCAGCCAGCTCCTCTCTCTGTTGTAGCGCCAAGTTGTAAAGGGTTCAACAGTGACAACGATGTGTGACACTCTCTGTGGACTCTATTGCAGGGCTCCAGGTGCCAGAACTTCACTTTCAACATTCCAATTGTTTGCTCAACCAAGTTACGAGTTGCAGCATGAGCCTTGTATCTTCACTCTGTTGCAGTCTGAGGTCGCCGCATGGGCTTCATCAGCCCCATCCTCTGTGGGTAGCCCTTGTCCCCGAGGAGCCATCCCTGCAGCCTCTGTGGACCCTGGAAGATATCAGAAATCTGTGACCGCCTGGAGAATGTGGGAGTTGTGGACACTCCCTGAAAACTGTGCGTAGAACTGGAGCTTGGGTGGTCGCACATCAGTTGCACACTCAGCAAACGGAAGCCCTTGTGGTTGACATAGTTGACCACGTGTTGTGCCGGAGATCTGAGCACCACATGACTACAGTTGATCTGTGTACAGCTGCCAGAAACCCAAGAGCAGGGCAAATCCAGTCGCTCTTGCAACCTGGCTCTCCTGGTCCCAGGCAAAATGTACAAAATTATGTGCCCTTGTGAAGATGGCATCCGTGACCTCGTGGATGCATTTGTGGGTGGAGGCTTGTGACATGCCACAGAGGGAATCTGTGGAGCCCTGAAAGGAGCCACTGGAGTAAAAATTGAGCGCTGTGATCACTTTCACAGCCGCTGGCAGTGGATGCTCTCCATGTCCCCGTGGCACCAAATCCTGCAGTAGCTGGCAGATGTGACCAACCAGTTCCCTAGACGTATCCAGTCTTCAGTAACACTGATTCTCAGTCATCTTCAGTAATGAAAGGCGGTATCTACACACCCTGGGTCTAGCTAGGCGCTGAAAAGAGATGGCTCGCTGTGGCTCTTCAGAGGCGTGTAAGGGAGCCGCAGGTGCCCCTTCTTCCTGAGGGTGCTGGTCTTCCCTCTGCGCAGTCAGGCACCTCAGTTGCGCTCTTTGTTGTCTTCACTTTCTGTACACCTTGAGGCATAACGGTATCTCACCAGGCTCCATACTCCCGACATACTCCTCCTGCAGGATGAAAGAGAGAGACTCGTGCATTAGCTTGTGTATTCTAGGAACCTCTCCTGGTTAAGTCTGCAGGCCCATTAACACATCCCAGAAAGTGTTGGCAACCACTCGGATAGCCAGAGTTTAGTGCATGCATGGCTGCTCGAAACCCCACCTTCCTCTGGCTCACTCCACCTGACCAATTGGCGGCAGCTTTGCCCACTGGACTGCATGCTGTGCTCTCAGCTCAGGCACAGGCATTCTCCTAAACCGCACTTTAAGGCTGCACTGTTAGCTTGAACCATGGAGGAGGCCGGTCCAAACTGGGATGATGACATTGCAAGGGGCTGTGAGCGCCTCCACCAGTGACTGCTCCACAGCCAGCTTTAGCAAGGAGATTGTAAACATGACCAGTCATCCAACTGTTCTGCAGTCCACTAAAATGCTTGTTAGTTTGCAGTCTGTGCCCAAGGGATGAAAAGATCTGGTGCACTTAGTGGCACTTTCATGCATCTACATTGCTTGAATGGGCAGATAAGCTGGATGCCAGACTCCACGCATGTCAATGTGGCTGCGTCTGAACTGTCTCAGCTGCAGAGGAATGGTCACTTTATACAAATAGTTTCCTTAATGTGTGGCCACTTCCCTCTCCCCCACCCTGCATATCCTTGTGCATTACCTTCAACCACTGGGCAGCCCTTGACCCTACTCTAATGCACCTCAACCGGAGGGCAGACCTTGCCCCCCTCCCAACACACCTTAACCACAGAGTAGTCCTTCCCCAACTCCCCTACAATGCGCCTCAACCTTGAAGTCCAACAGACGACCCTCACAAGTGCTGCTCAATGTTACTCTGCACTCATCTCCGAGTTCCCCTCAAAGGGCAGCCCGCCAAGTGCATATCTTATATATGCTATTGTGAAACACATGGGCGGGGTCGTGGGGGTGAGGGATAATTCCGGCGGGCTGGCCTTATCATCATATGCAGGTATATTATAATGAAGTTCCCGACAATGAATGTCCCGGCTGAGGGGACATTCGCAAGCTGCTTTCACAACATTGTGAAATAGGTTTCTGACCTTTTCACCATGTTTGTCTGCTCACGCCGCTCACGCCAGCAGGCACCAAAAATTCCACCCCAGGACTTGAACCAGAAAAATCATGACAGGCACTCATGAAGGAGTGCTCTACAATCGGGGGTGTCATTTTCAGATGGCACATTAAACTGAGGCCCTGGCTTCCCTTTCAGGTGAATGCAGCAGGTCCCATGACACTATTTTGAAGAAGAGCAGGCCTTTCCTGGTTCCTGGCCAATATCTATCCCTTAATCAACATCGCATACAAAAAAAAATCTGGTCATCATCACATTACTGTTTGTGAGAGATTCTTGTGTGAACATTGGCTGCCATGTTTCCTATATAACATCATTGAATACATCTCAAAAACACTTTGCTAGCTGGAAAGCACTTTGCAACATCCAGTGGTCACAAGAGACCACTAGATAAATGCACAATTTTTTTCAAGTTTTGGCAAGAAAACATGACCCATGAATTGTGAATCACCGCAAGTTGATGAACAATTTAAGCGGTTCCGCTGTTAACTTCACAAGAGTGGCAGTTCACACTTATTTGGATTTTCATATTAAACTCAAATTAAACTTACTGCAGAATGTTGAGCTGGTACCTAACAGAGCAAATATCATTTTTACAAGGTGATAATTGTTAACAGAATGACAATCAACCTCTTTAACTCAAGCAAAAGGAAGTATTTAAATTTGCTGAGTCTCTTTTCTACATGTAGGAAATTCTTAAGTGATTTAAAAAATAATCAGTTTCAAATTATTAAAGCTTTTTTCCTTTCCTGACTTCATTTTTTCTCCATCTTAATCCATTCTTTCTTTCCCTCTCTTTATTTTTCTTTCTGTACCTTATTTCACTGAAATTACCCCATTTCTCTGTTCTTTCTTTCTCAATACTTAAATCTCATTGCTTAAGCTGATAAAAATGGCTGTTGCCCTCATTGTGCCATTATCAGATCACTTTTCCATCAAGTTGTGACAGAAAAAATTGTTGAGCTGATGGCTGCAGGAAAAAAATCTAACTCATGGTGCACATCACGAAATGTCCCCTCTAACAGAAGCTGAGGCAATAGCCATCCTGCCGACAACTTGATACTGAAATGAAATATTTGTGTTCGCCCTAAGAGTTAATCTTGATAGTCTTATGTGATCGTTCAGCTGCTTTCATTATAAATTCTTCAATATCCATAGCAATATTGAGTGCTTTGTTTATTTTACGGGGCATTCATTTCACACAGTTTTATACAGGGCTACCTTATTTAGCTTTCTTTGAAAGTTTCACCCCTTCCTCTGAAGGCGCATTAACCTTCACTTGGCCCATTTCCAGAGTGCATGAGAACCCATCATGTGGGAAACTGCAAAAGGAAATTGTATATCACCAAAAATGCTGCTCCAAGATCCATCCTTTTGATAAAAGCATGAATTAAATTTAGTTTTAAGTACATACAGTTGTGATAGCTAGGTATATGATAAGACAGATAGATAGAAACAATGCAATACTAAAAAGCATGCCAAAGATAACAAAGTAGATACTTAAGGTCAGTTGGTTAAATGTGAGAGGAGCCATTGGCAACCAGACAACAGCTTTTTTCTAGATATCCTCACAGTATCTGTCTGCCGCCAGCTGATCCTGTAACCTGAGATGTAGCCAAATCAATTAATGTCGCTTGCTACATGGATGGTGGTTTGAGTCAGATTGCTGAGAAACAGGATAATATTTGCATACAGCAAAATTTCAGCTGGTTATGCTGAAGCAGACGCTGCTGCTGAGATCAATATAGTGATTACAAAATGTTTTTGAATCAGGACAAACAACAAAGGTGAAAGCAGATATCCGTGCCTGTTAATATGTTGCACCTTAGGGACAGTGCAGGCTTTGCACACCATTGATCAAAACATCCCAGCTCTTTAGGGATTGTTTTGAATCCTTTTTCAGCATTGAGAACAAGTCAGCATAGAGGTTAGCTAACTTCCTCAATGAAACATTCTAGGCAGTATTTCATCTGTGGCGCACTGTTCCCAATGATGGAACCCAAAATGGGTGTCACTTATGCTCTCATGTCAGGATCCAGCTCCGACGTGATTCTACTTCAAATTTAGAATGTCAGTGGTGTGCACAGGAGGCATGTGCGATCATGTGGTGGGGGTAGGTGTTCATTGGTGAATCCTGCTAGGGTCTCAAAAAGCTCTGGGAGGTGTGAGAAATGCAAAATGTGTGAGTATTGAGAGCTCACTGGAAAACAAGCTCAGATTTGCATGATTCTTTGCCTTTGGTCACAGACCAGTTGCAGGTTCAAAGAGTGAAAGCCCTCCGGATTCACAAATAGCAGTGCCTGGTCCCCTAGAGATCCAATGGCCACAGGATGCAGTTGATGACCTTCCTTGGACTCTAGGGAAATGAACAATGGCCCCGAAGCCTAATGCCCTTGCTAACTAACTGTCCTCATCTGTGGAGTAATTGATGGATTCATTCACAGGGTGTTAGAGGGCATTGGTCACTGTCTTTATGTACCTGTGTGTGACAACATGTGATAAGCCACATTTGTCACCTGTGGAGCACTGGAAAGCACCAATAGTGAAAAAATTGAGCACCACAGTTATCTTGAGCGCCACTAGCACGGGGTTCCCACCATGCTGCACAATCCCACATATTTCAGCAACCACTTCCCTGGACAGCCTCAGGATTCTCTGGCATTGCCTCTCTGACATCTGCAAGTAGGTAGTTCTTGCCCTGAGGAGTTGGTGATATGCCGACATCTTCTACGATGTCATCCCTGGATGGTTGCACCCTGACCAGCCTCTCACTCTGCTGCTGCCTACTGCTGGCAGTTTGGCCTCCATTATTGACCACCAAGAGCCCTCCTTTGTTGCATCCTCTCTTCCATGACCCCAACCTCCCACCTGCCTACACCTGATGTCCCAGTCCTGGGCCTCCATGCCAAGCTGCCATTCTCCTGTTCCCCTTCCTTGTGCCACAGAGTTCAACAAGGGAAATGCTGACCTCAGGCACAGCTGCACAAAACAGACTGCTGCATGCCACCTTTAAACAAACATGAAGCGGGTGCCATGAGATTCCTGTACGCCGCTGACTTAATTTAATTAACATTCAAGGCATGCAAATGTATTACAAGTAGGAACCTGCCACAAGACAGTGTGAGACCTGACCCATCAAGTCACTGAATTAATCTTTGTGCTATCGGGAAACCGAGATTTCAGTTCCTGCCTAATAAAGTCACCCTGCGCACCATGTTCCCTGCTCTTGCAGTCTCCATAAAATACCGTCCAATGTTATCAAACAATATTGTATATTTTCTGCTGCATATATATTTATATATATATATATATATATATATATATATAAACTGCCTCAGGTTTAGGAACCTAAATTTTGACCAAGCTTTTAAGAAAGAGTTTTTGCTTAGCTGCCTTAAAAATTGGAAGAAATTCTGTGTTTTGAACATGACAACAATGTGCACAATTTTCTGAGGAACGCTCCGAACTAAATATTGTGATGCCTTATCACCCTCAGAACCCAGGGCTAATTAGTAGTATATCTCCAGCATGAACTCAGGAGGCAACAAAAGAGCATGCTAGGATTTACAAGAGTAAGTGGCTTGCCCCATGTCTAGGGCATCAATGAGTCTTTACCCCTTATTGTCACTGCACCACTAAACCAGCCAGCAACATTTATAAATAGAAAAGAATACCTGCATGTGCCCGAACGCTATGAATGGATGCTATCCTGATGCCACAGAGCATAACCAGCTGATGCCAATCCACCGAGCGGGTTTTGTCTAGTTTGTATTAATCACTCAAGAAAAAGCAAAGCAGAAAGGGCCATACGGGCCTTGAACTATGACTTTTAAAGGACCACTCAACAGACTTCAGGTGAGGTGTTTTTCACTCACATTTGTTCAGGTTGTGTTAATGAAAGCACCATGAGGTGTTGCTGGAGATGTTTTGTGGCAAGTGGTGATACAGGCATGGAGGAAAGTGTAGCACTAGATCCAGGATTTTTTTTTTTTAATTCATTCATGGGATGGGGCATTGCTGGCTAGGCCAACATTTATTCTCCACCCCTAATTGCCCTTGTTCAGAGGGCATTTAAGAGTCAACCACATTGCTGTGGGTCTGGAGGCCACATGTAGGCCAGGCCAGTCAAGGAGGTGGCAGATTTCCTTCCCTAAAAGACATTGGTGAACTAATTGTTGCAGTAACTCATGGTTTTCGACAGATGTAATAGATGAGGCTGGGAGGGGAATCTCTGTGATGATGCAGGGGAAGGAGGGCTCACCAATGAAGACCCTAACCATCGTGCATATTCTGCGAGCAATGCCATATATTTGAATGAGACAAGAGCAATGCATGAGAAGGCTCAGGTTTTCCAAGGTGGTGATCATGGAGCTTGTAGTGATGCACATAGAGACGATAAATTTTAAAAATAAATATGAACTTCCATTTAATAGCTGAAAGAATGATATGTTAGGATTTAATGTTTTAAGGTTTTTACTATAATAAATGACTAAAAATGCTATTGATTAAACACTATCATTGTAGGCAACTTATATTTTAAACCATGGAAAAGAATAACAACCCCCCCCAATTCCATTCTTAGCCCAACCAAGAAACCACACTTCACAGGCATATGTTACACTGTCTTTTACATAGATATATTCAATTTTCCCAGAATCAATAAGACCATAAGATGAATGAGCAGAAGTAGGCCATTAGGCCCATCAAGTCTGTTCCACCATTCTATGAGATCTTGGCTGATCTGACAACCCTCAACTCCACTTTCCTGCCTTTTCCCCATAACCCTTGATTCCCTTACTGATTAAAAATCTGTCTATCTCAACCTTGAATATACTTAATGACCCAGCCTCTACAGCTCTCTGCAGTAAAGAATTCCACAGATTGACTACCCTCTGAGAGAAGAAATTCCTCCTCATTTGTTGTAAATGGGTGCCCCCTTACTCTGAGATTATGGCCTTTGGTCCTAGGCTCTCCCACATTATCTCAACATCTACCCTGTCAAGCCCCCTAAGAATCTTATATGTTTCAAAAAGGTTGCCTCCCATTCTTCTAAATTCCAATGGATGCAGGCCCAATCTACTCAACTTCTTCCCTTAAGAAAATCCCTCCATACCCAGGATCAACGTAATGAGCCTTCTGTGGACTGCCTCCAATACCAGTATACCTTTCCTTAGATAAGGGGACCAAAACTGTTCACAGTATTCTAGGTGCGGTCTAACTAGTGCCTCGTATAGTTTTAGTAAGACTTCCCTATTATTATACTCCATTCCCTTTGAAATAAAGGCCAACATTCCATTTGTCTTCCCTATTACCTGTTGAACTTGCATATTAGCTTTTTGGGATTCATGAACAATGACTGCCAAATCCCTCTGTGTTGCAGCCTTCTGCAGTCTTTCTCCATTTAAATAATATTCAGCTCCATTATTTTTCCTGCCAAAGTGCATAATCTCACATTTTCCCACATTATATTCCATCTGCCAAGTTTTTCCCAAGTGATTCTCGAGGATTTATTCCTCTTTTTGTCATTTCTCACCCTCATAATTTGCAATCTTAGACTTTTCTTTCACAGTGAGATTTTTCTTTCCCAGAGACTCTCCCTCTAGCCCAAGCTAGGTGACTCTTCCAGCTTAATTTTAACTTCCCATGAACTTAGTCTTTTCAATCTAAGCTGGAGCTTCTACCTGCATTACTGCACAGTGAACCATTGGGATTTTTTAGATAAAATCAAAAAACTGAGGATGCTGGAAGTCCAAAACAAAAACAAAAATACCCGGAAAAACTCAGCAGGTCTGGCAGCATCTGTGAAGAGGAACACAGTTAATGTTTTGAGTTCACATGACTCTTCAACAGAACTAAGGAAAAATAGAAAAGGGGTGAAATATAAACTGGTTTAAGGAGGCGGGGGGGTGATTGGCTGGGACAAGAAGAGCTGGATAGAGGGCCAGTGATAGGTGGAGATAACCAAAAGATGTCACAGACAAAAGGACAAAGAGGTATTGAAGGTGGTGATATTATCTAAAGGAATGTGCTAATTAAGGGTAGAAAGTAGGGCGAACAAGGTACATCACTGGCCCTCTATCCAGCTTTTCTTGTCCCAAGGCCTCCTTTAAACCAGCTTATATTTCACCTCTTTTCTATTTTTCCTTAGTTCTGTTGAAGAGTCATGCAGACTCAAAACGTTAACTGTGCTCCTCTCCACAGATGCTGCCAGACCTGCTGAATTTTTCCAGGTATTTTTGTTTTTGTTTGGGATTTTTTAGGCCTCCAGCTGCTCCAGCTCTCCTGGATCCAGGCAGAATCAAAAGTACTATTTGTCAATTTCAGTGATTTGTAGGGAAGCCTGTATCCTGATCTCAAAAATCGCTTCAATTGCACTCTTCCCCATGGCCATGTGAGAAACATTAGCCTTACACCCAGGTAGAAATGCTGTTCAGTTATTCTTGACCCCAAATCTCTTTCACTTTAGAATGAAATGAACAGTTTACAGCACAACTGTTTACAACATGATACTTTCAATGCCTTTATGAGACTGAGAGTCTACCCATTGTAATCTCAGGGACTGCTGCATTGTCTCCAACCATAAACACCTTACACAATCACCCCAGTAAGACAATCGGGGCCCCCCCTTTGATCTTTAACCATCGCAGGTCTGTTGTCAAGCAGGTTTCAAGGCAGGCTAATGACCCCCTCCATCTTACCTTAAGTTAAAGGCATGGTTCCAAAACATATCAATCTTATAAAGCTCGTAACTGTAACAATCTATGTCATCTTCTTCAGCCCAACCTGGAACTTCAAAGCAAGCCAAGGACAAGCCCTTGCAGTGGACACAAGGGTCACCCTCTTCCTTGCAGCTGATACAGCTCCATTTCCAAAACTTCATTGGAGATATGATAGAATCCTCATTTGTGCATGCGCAAAGGGTTTTGGTCTCACACCCGGTGAAGGTACAGTGTCAGAGTAGGACCAGCTGTGAGGAAATTTATGATTGTACAGGCTAGCTATTCAAATTAAACAAAATCTAAGAAGCAGGATAAGGATGATCTCAGAATTGGAAAATCAAGGGCAGAATTTTGCCCTTGATGGGCGGGCGGGCCCGACCGACTTGGCAGCGGGGGGGGGCAGCCGATCGCTGCCGCCAAAACGGGCCCCGCCATTTTAAGTAGGCGGGCCAATTAAGGCCCACCCAGCGTGTCGCCCAACTGGAAGCGCTATGCGCTTCCTGTGCGGGTGGGGTGGTGGGGGGTGGGGTTCTCCAACTGCCAGAGTGCGCTCTTTCATGCATGTGCACAAAAGAGCGCACATCTCCCTGAGGCTAAGTGCTGCCTCAGGGAGATCGCTGAAAGGCAGTGAAACTTTAAAAATAGAAAAATAAAAAAATCATTAACATGTCCCCCTCATGTGAAAATGTCACACGAGATGGGACATGTTAATGCAATATGCAAAAACTTTTTAGCAATTCTTTAATTCCGATATCAAACCTCATCCCGCCACTGTATGAGGTTTGTAAAAAAATCACTTACCCGTCTGCCCGTAGGGCCCGTGTGTCGACCCAAAGTTCACACAGGCCCCTCAAAATCCTGGTCGATTGGAGAGTTAGTGGCCTTAACAAGGCCTTAAATTAATAGCGGGCGTGCCTTCTGCTGCCTGGTAGGCCCGCCTACCGAAATATTGCGTTGCTGCGCGCTGACGTCGGGATGCTCGCGCGACATAAGCGCGCGACATTTTAAGTGCTGGCATGCGGACTCCACCACCCGCACGCCAGCCAGAATATTCTGCCCCAAGTGTTTGACAGAAATCTAAAGTTAAATATTACAAATTGCTGCTCCCGGCATGTTTTTTTCCTCTGGGAGTTAAAGCATAAAGTTCAAAAGGGCTCATGTGACATGCTCTTCGTTAAATCCTGCAAATCCTTAAAATTTTTGTGTTGCATTAACTGCACTCTCTCCAACAAGTCACACACATGCTGGCATTTCGGCAATACATTCTTACCCTGTCACGTCTAACAAAGATGCTAAAGTGTTTTTATGAAATATCTATATTCATTATTGTATCAAGTGTATTAGGTTCATAAAAATATTTAATTTATTCAAATACATGGCAAAGGAATTTCACATGAGCATCTTACAGTGTTTGCTATTAATGTCACACAATGCAATTTCAATTCATTCAGAGGAAGATTTCTTCCACATGCAATCTACATTGAAATTGTAAATAGGAACATAGGAAGGATATTTGTGATTTTGTTATATGTAGTGAACAGAATAAATGCTCTCCCATTGTGGTCTTTGTGATGTCATTCAATTCCTGATATCACAATAAACATTGAAGTGACCTTAGACAGTCTCAGGTCTTTATAAAGTCTACCAGCAGGGTTATTTAACACTTGTAGTGATGAAAGATCAAATATTTTGAGTACTTTAGACTACTCTGAAACTTTCTATAGCTGTACATGTAGATTTTTATATTTTGGAGTAATTGCTTGTCACCAGCATCAGCTTGCTGGTGTGGTTTAGGTGATCTTCCTGAATTGTTAGAATCATGTCTCCCAAGACTGAAGTTTTCTTTTACAAAATGGCAAGATTTGGCATGATCTGGACATGTTGATGCTAACCTGGGACTAATTTTAAAAGGTCATAAATTCACCTTGGAACTGTCAACAAGCAGGAGTCTTGCAAGAAATCACCTGACGTATATAGTGCCTGAGAAGGAATTGTTTGTTTGTATTGAACTGAAAAGGACTTTAATTAATGGGAATCTGGGAGATAAAAAGACATGGAAGAGAGGAAAAAGAAATTAAGTTGTGAACTGGCTTCTTTTGAAGGCAGTCTTGTTGGAGAACAAGCTGAGAAAGGAAGGCTACCTTGACTGGGTCCCTCTCTCTAAATTCCCTAAAATTACGTGTGGCTATAAACCTGTGGCCAGAGAACTCTTATCTGAGTGTAACTAGTCTGCATTTGGACCTGCAAAGCTGAGACCAGTGGTGAGAAATTCCAGGCCTCCACAAAAGAGAGAACCCCAGGTCGAAAGCATCGAGATTCTGTGGACTTTATCTTTACTTTAAAATGCCCATCCTCCAAAGCCCATCTCTGCAGAGAGACTCTATTTGTTTGTCCTTTGTTTGTCTGTGTGTGTGTCTGTGTGTGCTGGGGGAATTCTTTAGGAAGAGATAGATAGTTATACTTTCCAATTACAATTGTGTGTTAATCACTACTTGCAATTTGTGATAAGAAGTTTTGTCTTAAAATAAATCAATCATTCTGAGTTTTTAAAAGAAGCCTGGTCTCTTTTCTTCTGGGTACTAGAGGTATAAGTACACAATTGACCATTTTGGTAAGACAATTAAACATCTAAATTAATTATATGGCCTGCAGAGTAGTAGGGCTTGATAATTTGTGCGCTCCTCCCATCCCAGTTGTAACAGAATGCACGTTATTTCTGTCATTCAGGTTAATTTGAAAAGTATGTGTATTTTAATTTTATTGATATGGGGGAATCATTTGTATATAATTAAGTGCAGAACTTAAAAATTGCTGAAAAGAGGGACTAGTTGCTGAACCTTTTTATCTTCAATTCATCTGGAAAAATGCAAGAATGCCAAATTTTAACGAATTACTACAATTTATACTACAGGAGAAAAGGGTGTTGATTGATTGGTACGTCAATTCTGATTGGCGGAGTTATTGCAATGGAGAAGACAACTGGGACCTACAGGCTGCCTAAGCTCCCTGGTAATTCAAAAAAGATGCAAGGCTTGAACATATTCCTTTTGCGAGCAGAGAACGGCTCCTTGTGTATGGATGTATGTCACTTCTAGCAAGCATAAATGAGCAATGTTACAAGCTCCACTGATTATTTTAAATTGATTGTTAGTGCAGTTATTGACACACTCAGGATTTTTCAGTCAGTGCTGCCCAATTGCAGAGTCACATCTAACAACAGGTGTTTTATTTTCTATTTTGTAAGAGTGGGCTGTGAATATGCATTTACTATGTGATAAAGTTATGTTGTTAAGTTTTGCCCATGGTGAGTCATGAGTTGTACAATCTTATAGAAAATAAATATATCAGTGGAAGAAGTATAAATACAGAAAGGAAAGGGATAAAAAGTATATTAATATTTATGAAGTAGCTCAGTGAGATTCCCTGGCAGAAAATAGGTCATATAAGCTCAGGTTATTTCTCAAATGATCACAGTGTTAACTATCCAGCTGGAGATCGAGACGGGTCTCTGTTGTCTTCAGAAACTAACCTTATTTGGTTTAAAGAAATATAAGCCTGCCATTTCAGTTTGGTGTATTCTTTTCAAAGTGTTTTGTATTCAAGTATATCATTGAATTAAAAGGATCCTAGTAAAGTTACAGCTTCTTTAACATTCTTTTTCCTTGCCTAGAGGGATCTTGTTAAATAATTGTGAGTATGCACTTGTGTTTAGATACCTGCAAGCCACAGGGGACAGAAACAAAACACTGAATCATTAATTGAAACAAGATATATAATCTTGAAAAATAGAGCAATGATCCGACAGGCAAAGGTTTGCACAATGATTCACAATACCTGAATATACCATTGTACCCAGGTCAGATCTTGTTTTTTTCCTCTTTTTTCCTAAAGGCATGAACTCAGTAAATCACTCAATGACTTCTTCAGATGTAAGCATCGTTGGGTGGAGGTTGTTTTCACTGCTATGTTGTAGAAACGGAAAATCCAACTTCCCTTATCACCTGATTTTACAGCAGGGATCATTGGGCAATGAGCTTGAGTGGAACATAAGAAAAAGCTAGAGGTGAGAAAAGGTATTCAGTCCACCAAATCTCATCTAGTCTAGTACGTTAGTGATCTCATCATAGAGGAATCTAATTATATTTTGCATAAATTCAGTTATTTTGCATCTATTCCATCATTAATAGTTTATGCAAAATATTGAACTCACAAAGGATCCCAAAATTTTATGCAGGGACTTGCACAAATTTATGTCAATTCAGTAAATTTGTGTATTAATTGGAGATTCAGTGACTCAAATCCCAAGAACAATGTGTTGGTAATGCTTTGAAATTGGAGTTCAGCCTTTAAAAGCTAGTCTGGTTGAAAATTGCAGCTGGGAAACAACTAGGCAAGCAGCAAAGTGTTTGGAACATTGATTTCACTGTTAGATAGCTGTTCTGGATAGCTCAGGTGGACTTTTATCTACCTTTGAAGAATGTCTATCACTGCTGATTCTGGTACAACAAGAGAGGGACAGGGACATGGCTAAGATGTACAGAAGACAAGCCCACAGTTGTTGTGACAGTGATCTTCAAATTTTCCTGAATAAGTCTGAGCAAAGGACAAAGAAACTCTTAGTTTCCACTGGAAGAACCTACAGAAAATATGTCATGTGTTGTGGAGTTAGGTGGCCATTGATACTGAAGGACAACTTCCACTCCCAGGATTGTGGATCATATGGGCATATGAATTAGGAGCAGGAGTAGGCCATTTGGTCCCTCGAGCCTACTCTGCCATTCAATAAAATCACAGCTGATCTGATTGTAACCTCAACTCCACATTCCCACCTACACCCAATAACTTTTCAGCCCCTGGCTTGTCATTAATCTATTTAGCTCTTCCTTAAGAATATTCTAAGACTCTGCTTCCAAAGCCTTTTGTGGAAGAAAGTTTCAAAGACTCATGACCCTCTGAGAAAAAACATTTCTCCACATCTCTGCCTTAAATGGGTGATCCCTTAATTTTAAACAGTGATCCCTTATTCTAAATTCTCCACAAGAGGAAACATCCTCTCCACATCCATCCTGTCAAGACCCCTCAGGATGTAAAAATTTCAATCAAGTCGCCTCTTACTCTTCCAAACTCCAATGGATACAAACCTAGCCTGTCTAACCTTTCCTCATAAAACAACCCGCCCATTCCTGGCATTAGTCTAGTAAATGTTCTCTGAACTGTTTCTAATGCATTTATATCCTTCCTTAAATAAAGGAGACCAATACTGTACACAGTGCTCTAGGTGTGGTCTCAACAGTGCCCTATACAACTGAGGTATAACCTCCCTCCTTTTGTATTCAATTCCCCTCGCAATAAGCAATAACATTCTATTAGCTTTCCTAATTATTTGCTGTACCTGTACACCTTTGCTGTACCTTCTGTGATTCACCCAATGGAACATCCAGGTCCCTCTGCATCTGACAGCTTTGCAATCTCTCACTATTTAGATAATATGCTTCTTTTTATTCTTCCTGCCAAAATGGACAATTTCAGATTTGCCCACATTACACTCCATTTGCCATATCTTTGCCCACTCAATTAACTCATCTATATCCCTTATGTCCTCTTCACAACTTAGCTTCCTACCAATCTTTGTGTCTTCAGCAAATTTAGCAACCATTCCTTTGGTCCCTTCATCTAAGTCATTTATATAAATTGTAAAAAGTTGAGGCCCCAGCACTGATCCTGTGGCACACCGCTTGTCGCATCCTGCCAACCAGAAAAAGACCCATTTATGCCAACTCTCTGCTTCATGTTAGCGAGCCAATCTTCTATTCATTTTCAATGACCTGATCAGGAAAGACAAGGTACCACACCAACCATTCTCTCTTTTTTGGCATGGATGCCCTGAACATTGACATAACCTTATCTTCAAGCTTTACTATTAAGAACTGCAAAACTAACCCTTCACACTACACTTTCATTGGAGGAAGTATTAATTTGAGATCTGTTAGGAACAATGTATAGTTTAAAGTTTAATTTATATTTTATATTTAAGTGTTAAGAAAGGTGAAAGCTGGTTTTAGTTAAATTTAGAGGTTTTTGTGAGCCCGGAAGTCTGGAGCCCTGTTTGTATACATGCATTTTTAATGAGGTTTTACAATTCTTGAAATGAAGTGATGGGTTATCAAGGGGTTAGTAGTTTAGTGAAGTTAACAAAAGCTTACAGTAGAAAAAAACTGTTCTGTTGCCTAGCGACAGAGTTCAGAGACAGAGAGCGAGGGGAACCCAGAAAGGTTGTCAATTAATGTATGTATACCAGAGAGTGAAAGCAGAAAGTCTAATCTCTCTAACAAGAAATCCTGAAAGCCTGGCTGGGTAACTGAGTTTGGGGAACTCATGTGTTTGCACTGAAGTTGAAGTAATAGTCAGTTTAGAGTGTGGATTTTGGGTGTCTCAGAGAGAGATACCAGCTGAATAAAAATATCTAGTGAACGCTCAGAAGTCTGCTAGAAGAAAACTTTGAATCTTAGTTAACCCAAGCAAGAGACCTTGATGTTGACACAGTGGTAAATCTTCACTGGAGGATTGTTTCTATAGGGGTTGCTGGGATAAAAGAATTAGTGTGTGCTTGAATTATTTTCTGGAATCTATATTGAAATCTTTCCAACCTTCTTGTATAGTGTAATATAGTTCATTTTTTCTTGTTTAATAAATGTTTTACTCTTTGTGTTAACAGTATACTGGCAGACTCTTGTGACTGTGTTCAGTAACTGACCTCCACCGTATCTAAATAAAAAACAAAGTTAGGATCTACCAAGCCAGGTTTCACCCTAGGATCTGACGTGTCCAGTATTAACATCAGCTGGGATCATATCAAAGTGGGCTCTGGCAGGATTAAAAATCCATGAATTTCAGTGGGATCTGTGAATCCTTAAATAAATGGGTATGTGGACATACTAGGCATTAGAACAGGAGTTTCTGTGAAGTACATTACAAATTGGAATTCAAAAATGACTTTGAATGTTGCTAAGAATTTTCTGGGAGTAGATGTAACAGTAGATTATTTGAAACCCTTGACTAAGACTAAACTGAGAGTTAGTAGATAAATTGAAGGTAGAAATAAAAGCAGGATTTCATAAGGAGGATATGATAAAGTAATTACCCAGTGTTTAAAATTAAAAGAGGAGATATGGTGAAATTGATGTATCACAGCTAGGGATAGCAAAAATTCAGTTGCAAATAAAGCAGCTTGATATAGAGAAAGAAAATAAATGTAAAACCTTGAATTTGAGGGAAAAAAGTGAAAGATAAATAGGAAAAAAACCTTGAATTAGAAAGAAAGGAGAAAGAAAAAGAAAGAGCAAAAAAAAGGGAAATGAAAACGCTCAAATTGGAAATGGAAAAATAAATTGAAATATAAAACCTTGAATTGGAAAAAGAGGATAAAGAAAAAGGGAGATCGAAAGAAATGGAAATGTGAAAGCCTGAGTTTGAATTTCAAAGAGAAAAAGAAATCAGACAACATGTCTTGTCTAGAGAAAGGCTTAGATTAGATGAAGAAAAGGGAGATAATAGTTCAGAGAATGACCCTGATTCCACTGAGGAATTTGATTTAAGCAAAAATCTTTGTTTCGTGCCTAAGTTTTCAGAGGATGGACTTCAAATATATTTCACCTCATTTGAAAAGATAGCTGTGAGGTTGAAGTCACCAAAAGGTGCTTGGACCTTAATGTTACAAAGTGTCTTGTCAGGTACTGCAATGAATGTGTACACTGGTCTGTCAGAGGAACAGGCCACAGTCTATGAAGCAGTTGAAAGGGCTATAACTCAATCATATGAGCTTGTCACTGAAGCTTATCAATTAAAGTTTAGGACCATAAGAAAGAAACCGAATCAGACATTTGTAGATTTTACAAGAGAAAAATAAATGTTATGGGATCAATGGTTTCAGTCACTGAACTTAAAGGAAGCTTTTGAGAATGTGAGGGAAATCATGAATTTAGAAGAATTCAAAAATAGTATTCCAGTAACCATTAAGACTTGTTTAGGTGAGCGTCAAGTATCAAAGATCCAAGAAATGGCAGTTCTAGCTGATACATATGATATCTCACACAAACAGTTACATGTAGGGAAATGGTCATATGAGAATCAACAAAGAAACTGGAGGAATAGAAAATCTGAGGATGATAAAGATACTAGTTCCAGGGAATAAACAGAAGGGCACCTAAAAATAAAGGAGATAGGCTAGAACCTAAAAGCGATGAGAAGAAAATAATATGCTTCCATTGTAATAAGACTGGACATACTAAAATTAATTGCTGGCAATTAAATGGGAAACCTATTGCATTAGTGGGAACATTTAAGGAATCCTCAGAAAAGGTTATACCTGGAAATGAAATGGGTAGTAAAACCATAGCAGTGATACAGGTGAAACATGTTTCCTCAGATGCTACTAGGAAGAAGGATCTGGCTCAGGATAGTCAAAAAAGAATTGACTTCAGCTAAAGACAGTCAGGCTACCGAATATTCTGGATGTTTTATTTCCAAGGCAGATGTGCTCCTTTACTCCTCCAACAAAATAAGTAAATACATTATGGAAAGCTTTAAACATTTTGTTTAAAGGAGAGAGGTATTTCTTTATTCTTTGAATCAAGGAGGGAAACCAATAAAGATATTGAGAGACACTGGGACAAGTCAGTCACTAATGCTGGCTGGTGATAAAATTTGTCTTCCAGAGAGGTTAAGGAAGGAAAAAATATTAATTGGAGATTTTCCTGGAGGTTATAAACTCGTCCGATTATGTAGAATTGGATTAAAGAGCGATTTAGTGAGTAGAGAGGTTGCAGTTGGAATAGTGTATCAAATCCCTATAGAAGGAATTGATTTGATCCAAGGGAATGACCTGACTGGTTCAAAATATTAGCTTCACTGACAGTGCTGGAATGACCAGTAGAAGTTAAGAAACTGAGATGCTACAAGAGGAACATCCTGGTTTGTTTCCTGACTGTGTTGTGACTAGATCTCAGGCCCATAAAATTAGACAGGAAGAGGAGAAAGTTATACAAAAGGGAGATGATGTAGAAATTCAGTTATCTGACACTATTTTTAAAAACTTGGGGTAGAATTTTATGCCTGGTAGGCGTATGCGTGCCTGACCCAATCGGGCATAAAATAGCGTGAGAAGATGTCAGGTGAGCATCCCGACATCACCCCAGATGTGCACAATCTTCAGGTCAGCAGGCGTGCGTGAGTGTTAGAGCCGCACCTGCCATCAATTAAGAGGCCACTTAAGGCCATTAAAAACCCAATTGAACCCCATTTTATATTGCCTGTGTGATTCCGCGCTCATTGTACAGGCAAAACGGGCTGGCAGGCAGCCCACATTTTGCAAAACCTCATCCAAGGGCAGGATAAAAAGAGTTAGCAGCATTGCCAGTGTGAGTAGTGAGGAATTTAGGAGATAGTTTGCTGCTGGTTACTTATTTGAACATGACAAATTCATCTGTGTTCTGAGCTTCATTCTTAGCATTTCTAGGTTTCATTTCAAGACTTATTGGTGGCTCTAAGGTCCCTGGAGGACTTTGACTGTGTGGACCCTTCCAGGTATCAGACAGCCTTCTGTTACCCGGGTAATGGGGATTGTGGTCTCTGCTGGTGGCACCTCCTCCTCTGAGGAAGAGAGGGGCAGGAGGGAGAGGAGGCCAGGTGTCCCAATGTGGCTCCCAGCGGAGGGACCTGTGGGAGGAAAGGCGCAGGCACAAGGGGTGAAGGGTTAGCAGTTATTCCAGGGTGGCGGCAGAAGACACCACTATCCTGCTGCCAGGGTTTACAGGCAGCGATGCAGCTACCTCAATATGTCCGATTAATGCTGAAGGAGTCTCCGCCTCTCCAAGGAGACTGTGACTTCCATTTGTCAGATGATTGTGTCTGAGATCAGCTCTGACTATGTGGGTGGACACCCCGTGCCAGAGGCTCTGAAGGTCACTGTGGCCTTCAACTTCTATGCCTCCGGCTCTTCCCTGGTCTCGGTGGTTGATCTTTGTGGAATGTCCCAATCGGCTGTCCACATTTGTGTCAAGCTGGTGACAGAAGCTCTATTCAGGTGGGTAATGACATTTATTTACTTCTGTACGGATGAGGCCAGCCAGGCTGAGTGAGCCAGAGGCTTTGCAGCAATTGCTGGGTTCCCCCGCATCCCAGGTACAATAGACTGTACACATGTGGCCGTCAAGGCACCAGCGGGTCAGCTTTCGTCAACAGGAAGGGATTCCATTCCATGAACGTCTAGATAGTGTGTGACCACAGGGTGCAAATTCTGTAAGTCTGGCAGCTCCAATGATACTTATATCGTCAGACACTCCCACGTGCCGAGGCTCTTCAGTGCTCCAGCCCGGCTGGGTGGATGGCTGCTGGGTGACAAGGGCTATCGTTGAAAAGGTAACTTATGATGCCTCTCCACCACTCAAGAACAGAGACAGAGCAGCCTCCATAAGGTCTGTGATAGTGGACCATATGTCTTCTCAAGATGCACTTCTGATGCCTGGACCATTCAAGGGGAGCACTACAATAACCCCCAGAGCAGGTGTCACTGATAATGGTTGCATGCTGCGCTCTCCACAGTCTGGCACTGGCAAGGGAGGACCCACTGGAGGAAGAGGATCTTGATGCAGCTCCACAGGCCACAAAAGATGAATCCAGTAATGAGTCAGAAGAGGAGCACAGTGAGGAGAATGCTGAGGGCATAGAGACAGACCTCTGTATCCTTCAGGGAGGCAGGGACACCAGGGACATCTTGATCCAACACTTCTTCAGCTAGGCTGTCAAAGATCTGCTTCCACCTCATACCAAGGCTGCCGCCTCCAACTCGGATGTCTGAAATGACCCTTTCATTTGAACCCAAAGTCCGGTCAGTGCCTGTGCAATACGGTTTAGAGCCACTCACGTCCAGCATTACATACTGACATACCTGCACCAGAAAAATAAAAAGATGAAGCATACTTAGGCCATTAAAACAATAACAAAATTTATCTAATTTTCACAATCCAAACAAATTAACATACCCTTATTTGTCTTCTTTCCCAGATCAGTAAACATAAACAAAACATTGTACAACAGATGATCACCCACGACCCTCTTGTGCTCATGGAGCCTTAAAGTTACATTTCCGAGTGCTATGTCTAGGTGCTCTCCCCTCGCTGGCAGCGGCATTGGAGACAGCCTGCTCACTCTGCGCTCTTGTTGGCCTTGATGACCTTCGTGGTCGTCCTCTGGCCAGTAGAGTCTGTGCTGGCCCCGCCTGGGAAGGAGCGGCCAGTGCCATGGCTGGCATCTCCCCAGTCTTCCCAGCCTCATCAGATGCCAAGGTCACTGCAGAGGGGCGGAGATGCTGCTGCCATCATACAAAGCACCCTGAGAGGAGCCCGCAGAGACAACAAGCAGCTTGTGCATGAATATAAGGTTGTTCTGGACCTCCCTGCTCACTATTGATGCTCAGGCACCTAGCTGGAATACTGAGTGCCTCATTCATCTCCCACACTGGCACTGACTACCTGAGGTCATTGCCTGTATGAGGGTTTGCAGGTCCAAACACAACCCCAGGAAGCCCTGATCCTGCCCTGGAGCTGTCTCTCCATGAGAGTCACCACTCTCTCAATGGAGGAGGCAGTGTGCTTGGCCATGAGTGTCAACACAGTGCTTATGCTCCACATGGACACCTCAACAACAGAGA
This sequence comes from Carcharodon carcharias, assembly GCF_017639515.1. Lineage (NCBI taxonomy): Eukaryota > Metazoa > Chordata > Chondrichthyes > Lamniformes > Lamnidae > Carcharodon > Carcharodon carcharias. Next base: position 134,509,733 of record NC_054471.1, read on the forward strand.
TCATGGCACGTACACCCTCATGGATTTCCGTCAGATCATTCTGCACATTCTGTAGGACATCCAGCATCTGCCACCTAATAGAGACTCCAGAGGATCATCATTTACTTTTGAATCAGCACAGTCCTGGTCTCCAGCAGTCCTCCGACTGCTGGCGCCCTGGGCACTATCTGCCTCCACTTGCTCCTCAAGCAAGTGTGAAGTACCTTCACTGTTGTGCTCTGTCATTCTAGCCACCGATTCAATGCCTACTGAGGTGTTGGTATGTGTGCTTTTGCCTAGGTCAAGGAGTTATTCTGATGTAGGTATACCTGGAGCCTGGCATCAGGGGTGGGTCTTTGGGGTCCTGCGACTGGGTCTGTAGTGGCAAACCTAAGGGAGAACAACGACATGTCATTAGTTCAAGTCATCACACGGTTACTGTGCATGCCAGGCACCCTGGTGAGATCATGGAGGTCCTGCATCATGGTGCCATCGTCTTTCAATGATCAATGGGGAGTCCAGTTTTGAGTCTCCCATTAATAATGAGAATGCCACAAGAATTCCACAAGAATGTTTGCACCTTCTGAAACTCTTAATTTTGTGCAGTGCATTCTTGTCTTTGTCTGACACCCCAGCCTCTCCACAGCCGGTTGAGTGTGCAGTATTGTGCCTCTCCAGCTTCAAGGCATATTGCTTGTATCTGGATAGGATTAGGAGGTTTGGGGGGGCCTCCACCGGTCCGCAACCTTTCAAAGTTGTTATGAGTCACCTTCTCCTGAAAGAGCAGAAGAGCATTGATTAGTCCACTCTCTACCTGCAGCACTATTGCAGCCTGGCCAACCACACCTGAGGAATACCTTGCAGGGCACATCCGAGTTGCGGCCCTTGAGCCATAAGGCACCTAGTCCAAACATCCAGGGCTCACTCCCTTGGCCAGGTCCGGGGTTATTGACAGTTGGCACTCAGATTCTAACACCCCTGAGCTCCATGGGGGGAATGGCCAGACCTTAACACTTCAACACACTGGTCCATGCCAACATGGTACTCACCCTTCCCGAGCACAGCAGGTCATTAAACCTTTTGTGGCACGGCACCCATGTGCGCCACACAACATCATGGCTGCTGACCTGTGCTGCTATCTCCTCCCAAGTTCTTTTTGTCAATTGTGGTGGCCTCCTCCTTCCATCTCTGGGGACAAGGGTGCCCCTCCTAGCAGCCACCTCCTCCAGGAAGGCCATGAGGCACTCGTCCGAAAACTGGGGTGCCGAGAGCCCGCTCAACCTGCCCTCCCGCCTGGCGTCTCCAGCTGCACTTGAGGCCATAACCTCGGTGTTCAGAACACCGCAAATACGTTCTTCCCTGGCAGCCTTCAAGGACCTGCCTGTGCCGTTTTTAAACCAGCTGCTGGGTCACCATTGGACCCAGTGGCCAACAGGCCCCGCTCCTGCCCGGCTCATTCTGACCATTGGGAAGACTTGTTTCACGCTGGGTAGGCCTGAAGTGGCCAGCCAGTATGAAATAGTTGGAGGCCGATAGCGGGCAGCAGTCCGTTTCCCAACCAGTTGCCCCTCTTGCCGATCGCACGTGCCTGTCAAGGGTAAAATTCAGGCCTTGTGTAAAAAGGGGACAAGAGACACAGGGGAGCTGTTAGGAAAAGTATTTTTTACACAGCTAGCAGCATCGACCTGAAACTTGCTGCCTCCAAGCATGGTGGAAACAGGTGATTCATGATTTCAAAAATAAGTTGGATGGGAACTTGAGGAATTTAGAGTAAATTTGCAGAACTATCAGGATAGAACAGTGGAATCTGTGTCATTATGACTTTGACCAAGCATGACATAGTCACAACATCCCTGTGAAATAGCAAGCAGCCCAAGCTTCCATCCATTCTTTATTTCCTGAATCCTAATGTTGACCTATTCTTCATCTTAATCTCCTTTCCTACAGATCCACCACAGAAATGGAAAAGACAAGATGAGTAAACAGAGGAAGAAGTTCCTAATGGTGAGCAAGGGGGTGGGGCCGGGGGGGGTGGTGGAAGAGAGGAAGAGATGGACTGTGAGGAAGTTGAGGGTGACTGAATAATAAGAAAAAGGAGGTGAAGGCAAATTCCACCCAAGAATTCTAGCTTTGATATCACAGAATCATAGAATGAATCACTGAATGGCTGCAGCACAGAAGGAGGCCATTCAGCCCATCATAGCAATGCCAGGTCTCTGTAAGAGCAACTCAGCTAATCCACTCCCTGCTACCTTCCCATAGCCCTGAAGTTTCTTTCTCTTCAGATAATTGTCCTCATGTTCCTCTGCCACAACACTTTCAATCTTGTTCCCTGTAATTTGCCTTTTAACACCACCTCCCACATTGCCTCAAACACCAACTTAAACACTTTGAAAAGAGGGAATTTAGATAGCAGTAATGGCACCAGCTGATTCACAGAACATGATAGAGCTGGAGGACTGAGGAATGGATGAGTACATGACATTTTCCCAGTGAAGGCCCATGCCTTTGGATTAAGTGGATCCAGAACTCATAGTTATTCACTGTAAAGGAACCTTTATGCAGGCTATGAGAGCAGCCTCTAAAGATGTGCAGCCATTGACATATATGACTCTATAATATGTAGTGCTCATTAGCAGACGTCAATGGGACATGTGGAAGTTTCATAGAATCATAGAATGCTTACATCATGGAACAAGGAAATTTAGCCTACTGTGTCCATACCATCTCTCTGTAAGAGCATTAGAATCTCCAGCAAAGCAGTGCCTGCTCCTCCACAGGAGCATGGATTGCAGATCTGGTGTCAGTAGGAAACAGCATAATGACTACTTTGAGGTATACTAGGGACATGTTAGGAACCTTTCAATGACAGTGCAGGGAATCAGGAAAATGAAGAAATGATGCCCATTCATGTAAGACTAATCCTGCAAAATGGCACTAATTGATCCCCTTGTTTTAACCCCTTGTTCACAGCATGGAAACTCCCCAGAGTAATAATGAACTCCAAAGCAATTTGGTGAACAGACAAGCTCGAAGCCTGTCAGAAAGTTGGTGCTGGATGGTTCACAGAACAGAAGTCCCAGGCGCCCCTCAAATAATCTTGATTCCTGAATGAACATTAACCCTCATGTTTAGTCCTAAGACTGTAGTATTAGAGTGCAGTGAATGAGGCTCCCAGCACATCCAAGCACCTGGCCAAAACAGTTGGTCTTGTTGAGGGGAGGACCTTGATATGCATGCCACACTAGCCATCATTTCAGGGGCAAGTACTCTTGACACGGGAACAAAGCCTTTGAACACAGATTCACTGATGAGTAAAAAAAAGGACCATTGGAGACCAATGCTGACACTTGTCTCTTTCTCACTGATACAGTAGAGGGGAGAACATCAGGAAGATGGAGGCTGGATTTATGGCTGGCTGCGTTATCACTTATAGGCAGCAGAGAAAGAGAAGATTGTGATGGGTTTGGTGGGGGGGGGTGCTGGATCCCCAAAGGGAGGAGCAAGACCCTCCAGATTAAGGAGGGGATGAGGAGATTTGGCTCACAGACACATCGTGAGTAGATGGCTCAAAAGACTCAGGGTGTACAGAACTCACAGTTCTTATCTGGAAATGGGTGGGGACCAATGTCATTGACATCTCTGCATGCCCAAGGATCTGGTGACTCACATTTGCCCCATTCTCCAGGAATTAGCGCAACAGGGACTGGGAGGGCATCCATTGCAGGTGGTTGTGAAAGTAAAGGCAGCTCTGAACTTCTACACCAGTGTCTCCTTCCAGGGTTCCACAGGAGACCTCTGCAGAATCTTTCAAGTGTCCACACACCATGAGGTTGCAGGTGCATTTTTGCCAAAGCCCACAATTACATCAACTTCGACAGAGGCCAAGCAAGGCAGGACACTAGAGCACTGGGCCTTGCTGAGATTTCCAGATTCCAAAAGGTGCCATTGACTGCAATTGTGGCTATAAAATCTCCCTGCCAGCAGGCACTGCAATTGATAAACTGGAAAGGCTAACAGTTGCTCAATATATAGCTGAACTGCGACCACAAGAAACTGATCATGCAGGTTTGCACCAGATACCCATAGCTAACACATTTTGAGTAGATCGCAGGTCCAGGACATATTCAAGGGACCAGCCTTCAGGGATTGAGGGGTCGAAAGCTGGCTCCTTGGTGACAAAGGGCACCTGCATAGGACATGGCTGATGACACCTGTGCAGCAGCCTGAGACTCCTGCAGAGAGAAGGTACAATGAGGCTCATAGCGCTTATTGAGCATTGGTGGAGTACATCATAGGGATCCTAAAGATGCAATTCCGATTCCTGGACAGATCTGGTTGAGCACTCCAGTACTTAGAGGGTCTCACAGGTCATCGTGGCTTGCTGCGTGCTGCACAACTTGGTGCTACAAAGAGGGAAGGATTTGTCAGATGACGAGATGAAGGAGCTGCACATCTTCTCTGATGAGGAAGACCTCGAAGGGGATGAGGGTGATGAATTTGAGGAAGCCGAGGCTGCAGGGGAAGAGGCCATAGCAAGGGCCAGAGAAGGCAGGTGTCCACATGAAGTCCTCATAGCCACCAGATTCCACCAGGAGGATAGCGAGTTGTCGTGAGTACCCTACTGGACATGAGCCCTCCATCATGGGCCAGCATGAACACCAGCATTGCTATTCCTCTCATTTCACCCATGCACTTCAATATGAGAGTGAATAGTTACACATCAGTCTCACATTGTCCTGATCCTTGGAAGGATGATGGACTCTCAGCAGCACCTGTCCTTGCTGAGATGAGGCGTTAGCTGGAGGAGGTATCAGATGTCAGAAGGTACTGCCTATTCACGCGTCTCTCTAGCATCCCAGTTGCAACAGCAGCCTACAAGAGCCAAGAGCTGTCGGTCAATCCTCAGTGATCTTGTAGTTTTGTGCCTTCAATGTGACAAGGTTTCTCAAGGAGATCTCAAGCAATGGAATGACACAGTCTGTGTAACATCGATTGTGAATCAGATAATTCACACTTGGACAAGGCAGACAATGATGTTCCGCTGCTATGAATTCATTTAGGGATGACTCAGTCTTCTGTGGTGCACTCTTCCAAATCAAACAGACAATCGGCATTCTCAATTGGTGATCCTGGGCTGCATTTATCTTCAGCTTAATATGGATGTGGACCACCTGAGCATGATAACATCAAACACTTGCCTGCCAGACATTAAAATGCCTCCTCTTTAACACATACATTGTGCCCTCATGGCCAGCCTGGCCCTTGCCAAGTCCAAAATGCACACACACATTGTGAAGCCCTCTAGGGCTCGGATCATTGCGAATAAAGAGCACACTTCAGTTTCAGTACATCCTCACTCCTATCCCATTGCTCCCCTCCACATTGTTTAAAGCAACCATGCGTTCTTCTGCAGCATGCTCAAAGGCTCTATTGCCTGCCAGAAATCACCTTTTGGAATCAGCATCGATGAACTCGGCGAGTGCTCAGGTGATGGGATGCACAGTGCTGCATCCCTACTTTGTAACGAGAGCCTTGTCCCCACAAGACACACAACCACAAACTTTGGACGTTTGAGAGTTTTGTCACTTTGAGGTGGCAGGTGCTTATTGGTGAGCTTAGCAGATGTACACTCGGAAAGTCAGAAACATGGTTGGCTGACAGGAGTGCACACGAGCTCTGAGTATGGGCTCATAGCATGAAAACCCTGCTGGATGACAGAGAGCACGTGGAGCTGCATGATATATGACCCTTCTCCAGCACTGTGGGTGTACCTACAGAACATCGACTGCAACGGTTCTCTCCTTGTACAGTGGATCTTCACCTTTCAAGAATGCAGACGAGATGGGAGAATACCTCTGCCTCAATCATACACAGCCAAAAATAAACGAGTCATGACCCTGCAAAGCATGTGAATGAGATTCAATCCACAAGCACGCGTATCATTAAAGTCGAGACATCACTGATGTCAAGATTTATGTGCAAAAGGGGCACACAACTGTGGTGATATGGAAACACACTACTTTGATGATAGACCCATGATAGTGACATGTGTGACAAGTGGGGGGAGGGGTCATGGTGTGACACATGAATGAATGCAACACAGCTCATCATAACAAGGAGGCATAGACAACAGATGTGGGATGGGTGTGATTCTATATACCGCTGTGAACATTGTTGTGAGCGCCTGTGCCATCATTGTGCTCCTATTATTTTATTGATTCTCTAATCCTACTGCAATGTCTGTGTGCATCTCCGATATCCACAGTGGAGGTGGAGGTAGCCTGCTGACTGCTATGCCCTGTTGCTTGTGATGACCTTGGCAGATGCCTCTGGAGATCCAAGACCTGAAGAGACCCGGTCTGCTTTGGATCTCTGCTGTGGGACAGGTGTCCTCTCCTCAGCCTGTGAAGCTGGACGCCACGGAGTCACAGGAAGAGGGGATTGGGATTGGCCGGACACTTCAACAATCATCTGAGTGGATAACCCGGGGTGTCCAGCCGCTGGTCCTTCTCCCTATGGGTGCCCGAGGGCCCTATGGCTAACTCGTTGAGGGGAAGGGCCAGCTGCAGTAAGATCTAGGTGCCCTGCACCCTTCTCGTATTGACACATTGGATGCCACCAATGGCTACACCAATGAAGTCCATTTCCTGCAGCAGGGCGGGACCCATGTCCTGGACTAGGTCTCCAAAGCGGCAACCATCCTACCAGTATTTTCTTTTTCAATTTATTCACAGGATGTGGGCTTTGCTGGCTGGGCCAGCATTTATTGCCCATCCCTAGCTGCCCTTGAGAAGGTGATGGTGAGTTGCCTTCTTGAACTGTTGCAGTCCATGTTCTGTAGGTACACCCACAGTGCTGTTAGGGAGGGAGTTCCAGGATTGTGACCCAGAGACAGTGAAGGATATATTTCCAAGTCAGGATGGTGAGTGACTTGGTTGCTTTGTTATTGATGGTGTCAAGCTTTTTGAGTGTTGTGGGAACTCATCCTGGCAAGTGGGGAGTATTCCATTACATTCCTGACTTGTACCTTGTAGATGGTGGACAGGCTTTGGGGGGTCAGGAGGTGAGTTACTCATTGCAGGATTCCTAGCCTCTGACCTGTTCTGGTAGCCACAGTATTTATATGGCTAGACCAGTTTAGTTTCTGGTCAATGGTAACCCTCAGGACGTTCACAGTAGGGGATTCAATGATGGTAATGCCATTGAACACCAAGGGGCGATGATTGGATTCTCTCTTGTTGGAGAGGGTCATTGCCTGGCACTTGTGTGAGGAGAATGTTACTTGCCACTTATCAGCCCAAGCCTGGATATTGTCCAAGTCTTGCTGCATTTGGACATGCACTGTTTCAGTATCTGAGGAGTCGCAAATGATGCCCAACATTGTGCAATCATCAGTTAACATCCCTACTTCTGACCTTATGACGGAAGGAAGGTCATTGATGAAGCAACTGAAGATGGTTGAGTTCTGAGGAACTCCTGCAGTGATGTCCTGGAGTTGAGATGACTGACCTCCAACAACAACAACCATCTTCCTTTGTGCTAGGTATGACTCCAACCTGAGTTTTCCCCCTGATTCCCATTGACTCCAGTTTTCCTAGTGCTCCTTGATGTCACACTCTGTCAAATGCAGCCTTGATGTCAAGGGCAGTCACTTTCACCTCGCCTCAGGAGTTCAGCTCTTTTGTCCATGTTTGAACCAAGGCTGTAATGAGGTCAGGAGCTGAGTAGCCCTAGTGGAACCCAAACTGAGCACCAGTGGGCAGGTTATTGCTAAGCAAGTGCTGCCTGATGGTACTGTTGATAACCTCTTCCATTAATTTACTGATGATTGAGAGTAGACTAATGGGGCGGTAATTGACTGGGTTGGATTTGTCCTTGTTTTGTGTATAGGACATATCTGGGCAATATTCCACATAGCTGGGTAGATGCCAGTGCTGTAGCTGTACTGGAACTGCTTGGCTTGGGTTGCGGCAGGTTCTGGAGTACAATCTTCAGTACTGTGGCTGGAATATTGTTTGGGCCCATAACTTTTGCAGTATCCAGTGCCTTCAGCTGTTTCTTGATATCACATGGAGTGAATCAAATTGGCTGAAGACTGGCATTTGTGATACTGGGGACCTCTGGAGGAGGCTGAGACGGATCATCCACTCAGCACTTCTGGCTGAAGATTGTAGCAAATGCTTCAGCCTTAACTTTTGCAGTAATGTGCTGGGCTCCTCCTTCATTGAGAATGTGGATATTTGTGGAACCTCCTCCTCCAATGAGTTGTTTAATTGTCCACCACCATTCATGGCTGGATGTGGCAGACAGCAGAACTTAGATCTGATCCGTTGGTTGTAGGATTGCTTAACCATGTCTATCATTTGCTGCTTATGCTGTTTGGCACGCACGTAGTCCTGTATTATAGCTTCACCAGGTTGACACCTCATTTTTGGATATGTCTGGTGCTGCTCCTAACATGCCCCCCTGCACGATGGATGGGATTCTCACTATGAAGACGGGACTTTGTCTCCACAATGACTGTGTGGTGGTCACTCCTACCAATACTGTCATGGGCAGTTGCATCTGCGGCATGCAGGTTGGTAAGGATGAGGTCAAGTACACTTTTCCCTCTTGTTGGTTCCCTCAGCACCTGCCACAGACACGGTCTAGCAGCTCTGTCCTTTAGGACTAGGCCAGCTGGTCAATAGTGGTGCTACCGAGTCACTCGGACTCTGAAGTCCCCCACCCAGAGCACATTCTGCATCTTTGCCACCCTCAGAGCTTCCTCCAAGTGGTGTTCAACATGGAGAAGCACTGATTCATTAGCTGAGGAAGGGCAGTACATGGTAATCAGCATTGACCTCGGTGTATAGGCATGATAAGAACATAAGAAATAGGAGCACCAGTAGGCCATTTGGCCCCTCAAGCTTGCCCCACCATTCAGTAAGGTCATGGCTGATCTGCCCTTGGCCTCAACTCCTCTTTCATGCCAGATCCTCACAGCCCTCAACTGCCCAATATTTTTAAAATCTATCTACCCCCTCGTTAAATGCTTTCAGTAGTCTAGCCTCCACAACTCTCTGAGGTAGAGAATTCCAGTTAATCACTACCCTCTGAGAGAAGAAATTCCTTTGCATCTCAGTTTTAAATGAGTGTCCCCTCATTCTGTAACTATGTCCCCTAGTTTGAGATTCCACCACTAGTGGAAATATCTTCTCAACATCTACCCTTCCAAGCCCTATCAGAATCTTGCACGTTTCAATAAGATCACCCCTCATTCTTCTAAACTTCACAGACTAAAGGACTAACCTGTTTAGCCTTTCTAGATAAGTCAATCCCCTCATCCCAGGAATCAGCATAGTGAATCTCTTTTGAACTGTCTCCAATGCCAATATATCCTTTCTTGAATATGGGGACCAAAACTGTATACAGTACTCCAGGTACAGCCTCACCAACGCCCTGTACAGTTGTAACAAGACTTCCCTATTTTTAAACTCCAACTCCCTAGCAATACAGGCCAAAATTCCATTTGCCTTCTTAATTACTAGTTGCACCTGCATGCTAACATTTTGTGTTTCATGCACAAGAACACCCAGGTCCTTCTGTGTTGTACTTTTTTGGAGTCTCTCTCCATTTAAATAATAGTCTGCCTTTTGATTTTTTCTACCAAAGTGCATGACCTCACACTTTCCTACATTAAACTCCATCTGCTAAGTTTTTGCCCATTCACTCAATATACTTATATCCCCTTGCAGGTTCCTTATGTTCTCATCACAACATGCCCTCCCACCTATTTTTGCATCATCAGCAAATTTGGACACTTTGCCCCCTCTTCCAAGTCATTAATAAAGATAGTAAATATTTGAGGCCCTAGGACTGATCCTTGTGACTCCACTAGCTATGTCTTTCCAACCTGAAAAAGACCCATTAATCTCAACTCTCTGTCTTCTGTGTGTTAACCAAGCCTCAATCCATGCTAATGAATTACCCTCAGTACAGTGAGCTCTTATCTTATGCAATTAACTTTTATGTGGCACCTTATGTGGCCTTTTGGAAATCTAAATACACTACATCTACTGGTGCCCTTTATCAACTCTTCTTGTTATGTCCTCAAAAGAACTCTAGCAAATTTGTCAAACATGATTTCCCTTTCCCAAAACCATGTTGACTCTGTTTGATTGCATTAAGCTTTTCTAAGTGTCCTGCTATTTCTTCCTTAATAATGGACTCTAGCATTTTCCTAATGACAGATGTTCGGCTGACTGGCCTATAGTTTCCTGTTTTTTGTCTCCCTCCCTCCTTTGCATCACATTAGCGGTTTTCCAATCCTCTTGGACCCTCCCGGAATCCAGTCAGTTCTGGAATATTTTGATCAATGCCTCCGCTATATCTGCAGCTACTTCCTTTAAAACCCTTGGATACAGGCCATCGGGTCCTGGAGACTTGTCTGCCTTTAGTCCCATTAGTCTCTCAAATACTGTGTCCCTCGTAGAGACTGTTACAAGATCTTTCCTCCCATTAGCTCCTTATCTACTTATCTGATATCTTTGGAACGTTTATAATGTCCTCCACTATAAAAACTAATGCAAAATATTGGTTTAAGTTATCTGTCATTTCCCTGTTCCCCATTATCAGTTACCCAGTCGCATTATCCACGGGTCCCACACTTACTTTAGCCACTCTTTTTCTTTTTATGAACCCATAGAAGCCCTTGCTGTTTGTTTTCATGTTTCTTGCAAATTTTACTTTCATAATCAATTTTCTCCCTCTTTATTAGATTTTTAGTCATCCACTGCTGGTACTTAAAAGATTCCCAATCCTCTGGCCCACCACTAGTTTTCACCACTTTATATGCCTTAGTTTTTGATTGGATAATCCCCTTGACCACCTTTGTTAACCACGGGTGGTTCATCCTTCTCATCGAGTCCTTCTTTTTGACTGGGAAAATTTTTGCTGAGCGTTATGAAATATCTGCTTAAATGTCTGCCACTGCTCATCCACTGACCTTCCCCTTAGTCTATTTCCCAGCCTGCTTTAGATAACTCTTTCTTCATACATCTGTAATTGCTTTTAATTAAGTTGAAGACACTGGTTTGAGATCTGAGTTGCTTGCCCTGAAACTGAATTTGAAATTCTACCATGTTGTGATTACTACCCCCTAGAGGATCCTTAGCTACAATATCTCTTATTAATCCTATCTCATTACACATTACTAGATCTGAAATAGCCTGTTCCCGGGTAGGTTCTGCAACATATTGCTCTGAGAAGCAATTCTTGATGCACTCTACAAATTCATCTTCCATGTTAACCCTAACAATCTGATTTGTCTAGTCAATATGTAGATTAAAATCACCCATGACAATTGTAGCATCCTCCTTACATGTCTCCATTATTTCCCACTTCATACTTTGTCCTACAGTGAGGCAGCTCTTCGGGGGCCTATGGACAACTGCCAACCGTGACTTCTTCCCCTTACTATCCCTTATTTCCACCCAAACTGATTCCACATTACAATTTATTGCACCTATATCACTACTCACTACTGCACTTACACCTTCCTTATTAATCCTACCTCATTACACATTACTAATTCTAAAATAGCCTGCACCCAGATAGGTCCTGCAATGTATTGCTTTAAGAAACAATCCTTGATGCACCCTACAAGTTTGTCTCCCATGTTACCCCTGCCAATCTGATTTGTCCAGTCAATGTGCAGGTTAAAATCACCATGACAATTGTAGCACCCTTCTTACATGCCTTCATTATTCCCTGATTTATACTTTGCCCTATAGTGAGGCAACTCTTTGGGGGCCTATAGACGACTTCCATCCATGACTTCTTCCCCTTGCTATTCCTTATTTCCACCCAAATTGATTCCACATCATGATCTATTGCACCAAATCACGACTCACCACCACACTGATACCTTCATTTATTAACTAAGCTACCCCACCTCCTTTTCCTTTTTGCCTATTTTTCTGGTACGTTGAATTCCCTTAAATATTGAGTTCCCAGTCTTGGTCACCCTGCAACCATGTGCCTGGCCATCTTCTTGGCTTTCGGGGCCATGTCTTGAGTGAAGCAGTCCTGGTCTGCAGGCATTGAGAAGTCTGCATGAGGCTTCAGTTTAAATATGGTGCCTAGAGTGAGGAAGAGATAACGTCATGGCATGGTGTGCGAATCAGAGGCCACCCGCCAGCGATATAGCGTGTTTCCTATGCTTGCATAATTAATGAGGCAGGAAGCAGACGATACGGTGTCAAAACCTGCCATTATGACCGGCGAGAAAATCACTGATTTTTATGCCCACTACTATAATTAATGCAGTTCATGGAAATTCCCACCATTGGACACTATCAATGGTGCTAGCTTAAAGATGAGATGGTGCCATCTGCCCTCTCAGGTGGATCAAAAAAATCACACAACACTATTTGAAGTAGAATAGGGGAGATCCCCCAGTATTCTGGTCAATATTTATCCCTCAGGCAACATCATGAAAAATGTGTCATTAATCTCAAATTTGTTCTCAAATTAATGACAACTTTTCCCAACATTAAAGCAATGATTACACATCAAAAGTACGCCCTGACATTGCCACCAGTACTTTATAACTGAAATCTTCTTCTTCTTTCAACTTTTTCTTTATATGAGGGTTTTCAGTATCCCCAATAAATTTGCCAGTGGCGGTCTACTGCATCAAGGCACTCTATCTGATAGCTAAAATATAAAAGCTACAGCCAAGAATTAAATTTATAGCCCTGCTGGTCATTGTTTTGAGTCTGAACTTGAAATAATTATCTCAAAGCGAAGCCATGCACTTAAATTAGTTGGTCTGAAATCATTCTAAATGTGTCAATATAATCTAGACATGTGGCTAGTGATACTCTAATTTATTTTGAATACTATACAGAAACAGGCTTTGGAGATATTGTTGGACAGGTCATTTAAATTGTATTGTGTATAGCTGTGGCAACATCTAGGATTGTGGGTTATATAATGCATGGAATAGAATACAATTATAGAATATGATACTCAGCCTAAAAATGACATTATTACATCCCTAACTATTGTACCGAATCTACTTCCAGTCACCATACCCCTGGAAGTACGGAAAAGTACAGCAATAGGATACTTGGTATTAAATGCTAAAAGGGAAACTACAGAAACGAGCTTGTTTACATTAGCGACAAAATATCTTATTCAGGATTTCAAGATTCTCAAGCGTAACAAAAAGTTTTACTCTGAGCCAATTTTTTCCAGAAGTATGGGGCTGGGTGTTGGTGGGTGGGGGTTGGAGGGAACGATGGAAAGGCATGGGATAAAGTTCAGAAAAGGAAAGATAAAATATAACCATCTTACATGGTAAATGTTTCAAATACAGGGAGATGAGATAGGTTAATATCATCAGCAAATGCTACTTCTTGTTACTATTGTAAATCAAAAGTTTCCCTGCTTCTAACTGAGATAGAAAATAAAGCCTTCTAAATGATGAGTGCTAATAGTGTCACCAACACCATCACTAACAATCTGTGCTTAGGAGTTACTTCAGATATTGACATTTTTTTTCAGTTCGTACATATGGCCAAGCTTATGAGCTATCAACAATGGTGCATTACCTTTAATTTAATAGCCACATTAGAGCTTTTCCTTGAGAACATTTTCAGATTATTTGTACTGCAGGTTGTTCATGTGTAAAATGAGACAAGCAGTCTATGACTTACTAATTGACCTCCTGAAAATACCAAATGTAACATTCCAGAATGTTTTCCAAAAGCAGATGTTTTCAGGCAAGCTATCTCTGTGCAGCTGAAAAAATAAGCTCAGCTAGCACACAGCAATGTTTTATTTTACCTATGAGAGTTAGAATCTATCTGAAGTACACATGCTTTTGTTGCTCTAAGGGCATATTTTCTTCTTCTTTGGGAGAGAGGTTAATAACATGATCTATGTAATATTTTACTGAGGCTGAGTATGATTTTTCTGTGGGCGACTTTGTGAAACCAAAATTCACTAGCAGGACCAGAAGAAAACTGGATGATTATGTACACTCACAATTATAATCATTCACAATGCTGAAGTAGCTGATAGACATTTAATTAACTTTACAAAAAGAATGGTAATCTAACTGGAATGTGCAACATTTAAGTCATATTGTCAATGTAAATTGAGAAAATGCACAAATATCTTCAAGTGGTCATGCTTACAAATTAAGGACAAGAACGAGAGTTTACTGGCACAGATGATAGAACAAGAAACCCTAATGAGTTTCAAGGAGAAATCAGAAGTTATAGTCAACAAATGGGAATCAGGGTTGTTAAAAATGCACCAAGGGAATACTGTGGATAGGTGGCTTAGATGAACGGAAGATCACCTGTGTGAAACTGTTACTACATAACACTTTAAATGTAGAAACAATTACAGGGTAGTTGTCTTATTTTCCATTGGTTTAGCTAACTCAGTTATTCTTTGTGCATGTATGTAGTGCAGAAGCATGTATGTGCTACAGTCATTTGATCTCAGTTTAGACACGATGTGGTGGAAACCTTAGAGATTTTCAAGCAAATTATGCTAAGCCATTTGTGCATTTATAAATATTGTTTTTGAAATTTAAACAGCACAGCTCATCACGTTTGTTGAATATGTACAGAAATTATAGAAAGATTTATGGTTTGAGTGAGATTATTTATTGAGCCTTCTACTGTCTCAAAGCTGTCAGATTGCTTGTCCAGCATTGAGTACTGGATGAGCAAAACATTTCTTCCAAATGTCAGGAAAACAGAATCATTATCTTAAATCCCCAACAAAATCTTCCTTCCTTTCCCACCAACTCAGTCGCTCTTCCTGGAAACTGTCTGAGACTTTTTTTTTATTATTCATTCATGGGATGTGGGCTTCGCTGGCTGGGCCAGCATTTATTGCCCATCCATGGTTGCCCTTGAGAAGATGGTGTTGAGCTGCCTTCTTGAACCGCTGCAGTCCATGTGATGTAGGTACACCCAGAGTGCTGTTAGGAAGGGAATTCCAGGATTTTGACCCAGCGACAGTGAAGGAACAGCGATATATTTCCAAATCAGGATGGTGAGTGACTTGGAGGGGAACTTCCAGGTGGTGGTATTTCCATCTATCTGCTGCCCTTGTCCTTCTAGATGGTACTGTTCGTGGGTTTGGGAGGTGCTGTCAAAGGAGCCTTGGTGAATTCCTACAGCACATCTTGTAGATGGTACATGCTGCTAATACTGTGTGTTGGTGTTGGAGAGAGTGAATGTTTGTGGATGTGGTGCGAATCAAGCGGGCTGCTTTGTCCTGGACGGTGTAAAGCTTCTTGACTGTTGTGGAAGCTGCACTCATCCAGGCAAGTGGGGAGTATTCCATCACACTCCTGACTTGTGTCTTGTAGATGGTGGACAGACTTTGGGGAGTCAGGGGAGGAGTTACTCATTGCATGATTCCTAGCCTCTGACCTGCTCTTGTAGCCACAGTATTTACATGGCTAGTCCAGTTCAGTTTCTGGTCAATGGTAACCCCAGGATGTTGATAGTTGGGGTTTCAGTGATGGTAATGCCATTGAAGATCGAGGGGCAATGGTTGGATTCTCTCTTGTTGGAGATGGTCATTGCCTGCACTTGTGTGGCGCGAATGTTACTTGTCAGCCCAAGCCTGGATATTGTCCAGCTTTTGCTGCATTTGGATATGGACTATTTGAGGAGTCGTGAATGGTGCTGAACATTGTGCAATCATCAGTGAACATCCCCACTTCAGACCTTATGATGGAAGGAAGGTCATAGATGAAGCAGCTTATGGTGTTTGAGCCTAAGACACAACCTGAGGACCTCCCTCAGTGATGCCCTGGAGCTGGGATAACTGACCTCCAACAGTCAGAACATCTTCCTTTGTGTTAGGTATGACTCAAACCAATGGAGAGTATTCCCCCTGATTCCCATTGACTCCAGTTTTGCTAGGGCTCCTTGATGCCACACTCGGTCAAATACAGCCTTGATATCAAGGGCAGTCACTCTCACCTCACCTCACCTTGAAACGAGTTCAGCTGTTTTGTCCATGTTTGGACCAAGGTTGTAATGAATGGCCCTGGCAGAACTATTCTATCCCATTTATCATGGTGGTAGTGCCACACAACATGATGGAGGGTATCCTCAATATGAAGGCAGGGCCTTGTCTCCATAACGATTGTGTGGTGGTCACTCCTGCCAATACTGTCATGTATAGATGCATCTGCAGAAAGCAGGTTGGTGAGGATGAAGTCATGTATATTTTTCCCTCTTGTTGGTTCCCTCACCACCTGCAGCAGATCCAGTCTAGCAGCTATATCACCAGACTGTTTGCAACCTTTGTGTTATTATAACCCTGACATAAGCTTCCTACCAATATCTATACCATCACTAAGACCACCTATTTGCACCTATGTAACATGGCTGAATTTCCACCTTTACCTCAGCTAATTTGCTGCTGAAACACTCAACCTTGTATTTGTTACCTCTGACTTGAGTATTCTAACACACACTTGGCTAGTATCCCTAATTTTATCCCCCGCAAATTTGTGGTTATTCAAAACTCTGCTTCCTGTATCTGAACTTGGACCAAGTTCTGCTCGTCAGTCTCCCCTGTGTTCACTGCCCTATGTTGGATCCCAATTAAACAATACCTCGATTTTAAAATTTTCATCCCTGTTCCAATATTTCTCCATGGTCTTGCCCCTCTCTATCTATGCGATCTCCTCTTGCCTCGCAGCCTGCCAAGATTACTGCACTCCACCAATCCTGACCTCCTGAGCACCCCTAATTTCAGTTGTTCTACCACCGGTAGCCATGCTTTCAGTTGCCAAAGCATTAACCCTTGGGATTTCCTCTCTAAATCTCTATGCCTCCCTACCTCTTTTTCCTCCCTTAAAGCGCTCCTCAAAACCTACCACTTTGAACAAATTTGATCATTTGTCCTAGGTATCTCCTTACATGACTTGATGTCAAACTTCATTTGATAACACTTGTAAATTTGCTATGTTAAAGGTGCTATATACATATATGCAAGTTGTTGTTGTCATTGTTGAATATGAGCTTGACCGTTTCCATGTATCTTCCATGTTGCTATGATTGGTGAGGACCAGGGACCATGTCTTTCTTCAGTGAGATAAAATAAATAGCCAAAGCTGCCCCTGCATCTGCTTTATGTGTTGAGGTTTTGTACATTGGCTGTCAAACACATAGGGCAGAATTTTACCGTTGGTGAGCAGGGGGCGGGGCCCACTAATTGCGGAACCCCCCCAACGTCATCCACCGCCCCATTTAAATTTTCAGGAAGGCGGGGGTGCAGCAAAATCAGCTGCGGGCCTGCCAACCTGTCAATGGCCAATTGAGGCCATTGACAGGATCATTTAACCAATTGAAGGACCTGCCCGTCCAGCCCTAAGGTTGGTGGGCAGGCCAGGAGCCCCAGTGGCAAATAGAGAAAACATGAAACCACATCCAGTGGCAGCATGAAGTTTCATGCAAGGTTTTAAAAACTTTAATAAAGTTATTCTGTAAATTATGAACATGTCCCAACTCATGTGACATTGTCACAAGAGGGGGACATGTAAGTGATTTTTCTTTTCTATTTTTAATATTTTCAAAGTCTAGGCGATCTCCCTGAGGCTGCACTTTGCCTCAGGGAGATGTGCGCTCTTTCGTGCGCATGCGCGAAAGAACGCACTCTCACTTTTAGGGAACACCCACCCCCCCCCCACCCCGCCCGCTCAGGGAGTGCAGCGCTTCCCACTGGACGTCACACTGGGCGTGCCTTAATTGGCCCACCCATGTAAAATGGTGGTGCGGTCCGCTTTACTGGCAGGGATCAGCTCTGCGCCCGCCGGAGATTGGGTCGGGCTTGCCTGCTCGACAGGCAGAAAATTCTGCCCATAGGCCGGGATCTTACAGCTCCTCCTGCTGGTGGGATTTTCTGCGATGGAGCCTTACAATTCCGCCCATACAGCATCACCTATCCAGACATTAACTGTCACTGAATTAGTAACCTTTAGAATCTTCACTGAAAACATCACTTTTAATCATCTAATCAATAACTTTTGAAATAGTGTAACATTCTCACTTCAATTGAAAATAAATTGTCTGGATCCTTAATAGGAGCTGCTTCGAGATGAGCGATTCCCTCTTGTACACTTGCTGTAACAGAAAATTTATTTTGTATTCTGATGAAGCTTTTCTTTCTTAAATCACAACAAAAAGACACTGTTCCACTGAACCTGAACCATAATATATGGTTTACACATAATAAAGAGCTTCAAGCTCTAGCATAACCACCAGAACAATCATATTATCTGTGTCCTTTGGTGAGTTTATTTGTATCCTATCAGGTACAGAGGTGGTAGAAATCATGATTCCATGCGGGGAAATAGAATGCAAGATGTTTAAATAAGAAATATTCTGAACTAGAACTTAAAAGTCGTTTTTCTAGAATTAGCTATATGAGACAATTGTCATTATATTTTGATTGGTTGCTGAATGGTATAGACAATATACAATCTCGAGATCATTATGCCTGCACTTTATGATGAGGTTTCATTTGCACAATTGCCATTTAAAACATAAAATTCAACCACTCAGGGATGTGCTCAGAAGCATATCTCTATTAACATACACAGGATTGACTCAGTGTGCACCGGCTAAATGTAAGAAATGGCAACAATAATTAGATAACTAGGAACACTGATTCTTTGTTAAGAATTGGATTGCTCCATGGACCAACCATGTGGGGATTTCTAGATGGCTCAGTGAACTTATCCAATGAGGGGTTAAGCCAGACAGACCAAAAAGGATCACATCATTGAACACATCAAAAGATCTTTGAATGAGCTGATCTTTTGCTGGGAAATGCACATATATCAGTGTTAAGAGGAATAAGATTGAACTTGGCTGTGATATCTTCTACAATTGTTTATTCTGCAGACACAACAGTCAATTTACTCTCACCTGTCATGGTGGCAGATCTTCAGTTGGGCAGGACTTAGCAAAGGATTAGACTCAAATATACTGATGTCTGCCACGATTGTTATCAACAGCAACAGTTCCTTGCATTTTAAAACGTTATTTGTATAGCATCTTTAACATCCCAAGGTGCTTCACAAGAGCATTATCAAACAAAATTTAGAATTGAGTCACACAAGGAAATATTAGAACAGATAATCTAAAGCTTGGTGAATTAGGTAGGCATTAAGGTGCATAATGGAGGGGAGAGAAGGAGAGTTGGAGAGGTTTAGGGAGAACAATCCAGAGTTTAGGACTTAGGCGGTTGAAGGCACTGCCACTAATAGTGGAGCGATTAAAATTGAGGATGCGCAAGAGGCCAGAACTTGAGGACTGCAGAGATCCCAGAGGTTTGCAGGGCTGGAGGAGGATACAGAATTAGAGAGGGACCAGGACATAGAGAGATTCAAAAACAAGAATAAATATTTTAAAGCTGATGTGTTGCTGGACTAGGAGCCAGTGTAGAACAGTGAGCACAGGGGTCTTGATTGACGTGGACTTGGTGCAGGTTAGAATATGGGCAGTAGAGTTTTAGCTGAACCCAAGTTTACGGAGAATGCAAAGTAAGAGATGACCAATTTCTTCTCAGGGAAGAATTTTCTCCCCGTCGGTGGGGGGAAGTGCAAGAGCAGGTGCGTGAAGGTGTGTTTCCTATTGGCATCCCTGTTTGGGGGTGAGCCCCCAGTTTACATGGGCGGGCCAATTATATGCTCCCTGTGCGGGCGGGGGGATCCCCTCAGCCAAGAGCGTGCTCTTTCGTGCAAGCACACAAAAGAACACATTCATCTCCCTGAGGCTAAGTGCAGCCTCAGGGAGATCAGCGCCAAATTTAAAAATGGTCAATGTACAGAAATAAAATTTCCCTGACATGTCTCCTCATGTGACACTGTCACATGAGTTGGGACATGTACATCACTTTTAATCAAACTTTTATTAAATTTTTAAAAACCCTCATGAAACCTCATTCCGCCCGTGGATGAGATTTCATGTTTGTTCTGAAGCCCACCAGAGCTGCCGGCCTGCCCAGCCTTAAGGTTGGACGGGCAGGTCCATTAATTACTTGAATTAGTTTTTAAATGGCCTCACTAGACCGTTGACAAGTTGGTGAGTGCACAGCTGACTCGGCTGCGCCCCCGCCAACCTCAAGATTGAAATGATGCAGGGTGGCTTCAGGGGTTCCACCCGACGTCATCCCACGTCATTTTACGTGTCGGCGAGCGAGCCCCATGTCCCGTGCTAGCCGACCTCAGTGTTCTGGCCTTAGAAAAGAAGAGCCATCAATTTGCATGAAACAACAAATTTCTTTCCCTGAGAGATTTATTCAGCAAATCTGCAATGCCTCTGATATCCTCTTTGAGAGATTACAGTTATAAATATGTTCCCTATAGGAGGGATGACAGGAGTTTCTCCTGGCAAAAATATATAAAAGCACAGAATTGCCTGAAATGTACATGTTTACTACAATTGTTCCTTTCATTTTGCTCTAACTCTAGTGCTACCCCTTATTGCCGTAAGTATCCCTTGTGTCCAAAATGCTACTTATCCTTTTTCCTACATGATGCTACATGGCTGTTATGTCTGGTTCATGGCTCATGGCCGGGATTTTATTAATTGAACTCTCAAAGACTGAGGTAAAATTCATCTTTCTGAAGCCTATGTTGCAAGAATATGGGCAGGACTTTACGTCCCGTAGGCGAGCACGCGCTTGACCCAATTGGGCATAAAATAGCGCGTAATGACATCGGGTGAGCATCCTGACATTATTGCACATTTGCGTGATATTTCAGTCGGCAGGTGCACGTGAGAGTCAGCAGCGTGTCCACTAACAATTAAGAGGCCTTTTAAGGCCATTAATCAATTAATTAAAAGCTATTTTTTGCTGCCTGTCCAACCTTACGGTTGGCAGGCAGGCGAATCAGCCAGGCGGCCTTTGGATTTTTAGGATACCTCATCCACGGGCGGGGTGAGATTTCCAACATTAATTTAATAAATTTTTTGACAGCATTTTTACTATGCCATTGTTAATGTGAGTGAGTCCTATCTGGGGACATGTTTTTCACATTCTCAAAATCTTTATTCTTGATTTTACAATTCTTCAGCTCCCTGAGGCAGCTCCTGCCTTCAGGGAGCTTTCAGTGTGCGCTCCCCTGTGCATGCGCAGACTTTTACGCTCACACTCCTCACGCCCCCACCCGGGCAGTGCTGAGCTTCTCAGTGCACCTTTCACACTGGCTGGCCCATCAAGCCTGCTCCACCATTCAATATAATCATGGCTGATCTTGGGCATGAACTCCACTTCCCACCCGCTTCCCATATCCTTTGATTTTCTAAGACACCAAAAATCAGTTTATCTCTGCCTGAAACATTGGGCGGAATTTTATGGCCCCATCGTGGCAAGGGTGGGGCATAAATGCCCGTTCAAAAGTCCATTGACTTCAGCAGGACCGTAAAATCCTGCCAGTGTTAAACTCTGCCCTTATTCAATGGCACACCCACAACTTTCTGGTGTAGGGAATTCCAAAGAATCACAACCCTTTGAGTGAAGAAATTTCTCCTCATCTCTGTCGTAAATAATTGACCCCTCACCCTGAAACTGTACCCTTTTGTTTTAGATTCCTTACCGAGGGGAAACAATGTTTCATTGTCTACCCTGTCAAGCCCCTTCAGAAACTTGTCTGTTTCAGTGAGATCATTTCCCATTCTTTAAAATTTCAAAGAATCATTGGCCCAGTTTCTCAGCCTGTCAGATTCTCTCACCCAGTGACAAGTCCAGTGAACATTCGCTGTAATGCCTGCTTAAATATGGAGACCAAAATTGTACACAGCATTCCAGGAGTGGTCTCGCCAAAGCCATGTAAAATTGTAGGAAGGCTTCTTTAGGCTTGTACTCAAATCTAATTACAATAAAGGCTAACATGCTTTCCTCATTGCTTGCTGTACCTACATGCTAACTTTTTGTGTTCCTTGTATGAGTACACCCAAATCCCTCTGAACATCAACATTTACAAATGTCATGCCTTTTAAAAGCTATTCTGCTTTTCTATTCTCACAACCAAAGTGAATAACCTCACACTTCCACACATTATAGTCCATCTGCCATCTTGTTGCCTATTCATTTAACCTGTCTATATCTCTTTGCAGCCTCTTTGTGCCCTCCTCACAGCTTGTATTCCCACCTAGTTTTGTATTGTCAGCAAACTTAAATACATTACTCTCTGGCCCTTTGTCTAAGTCACTTATATAGGTGGTAAATAGCTGAAGCCTTGGCACTGATCATTGTGCACTCCACTAATAGCCTGCCAACTTGAAAATGCTCCATATATCCCTATTCTGCTTCCTGTTTGTTAGCCAACCCTCAATGCATTCTAATATATTACCCGTAACTCCATGAACCTTTATCTTATGGATTAACCTTTTGTGTGTCACCTTATCAATTGCTTTTTTGGAAAACAAAGTATACTGTATCTACTTGTCCCCCTCTATCTACCTTAATAGTTACATGTTCATAAAACTGTAGTAAATTTGCCAAATAGGATTTCCCTTTTGTAAAGCCACATTGATTTGTTTTAATCATACTATGCTTTTCTAAGTTCATTGTTAAGACTTTGTCAATAATAGATTGCAGCACTTTCCCGATGACTGATGTCAGGCTTACTGGCTTTTAGTTCCCTATTTTCTCTCTCCTTCCTTTTTTGAATTTGTTAGCTCCAATCTGTTGAGAACATTCCAGAATCTAGGGGAGAAATTTCTCCCCGCTGGGAGGGGTTGTGTGGGAGCGGGTTGGGGTGGGCACAGACCCGATCGGTGCCCCCGATTGGGATCGTGTGGCCATTTTATGTGGGAGGGCCAATTAAGGCCCGCCCAGCATGATGTGCACCTGGAAGCACTGAGCGGTCCCTGTGTGGGCTGACGGCGGGGGGTGGGGGTTCCCTGAGTCGGGGCCTGCGCTCTTTTGCATGCAAAAAAGTGCAGAAATTTCTCTGAGGCACTTTAAGTTTTTAAAATTTAAATAAAGAAAAGGAAAAACTTTTAAAACATGTCCCCTCATGTGACAGTGTCACATGGGCTGGGACATGTCAATGAATTTTTATAAAATGTTTTATTCCATTTATAAACACTTCATGAAACCTCAACCCGCCCTTGGATGAGGTTCCATGAAAAATGCAAAGGCCGCCTGGGCACTTTGCCTGCCTGCCAACCTTAGGGTTAGATGGGCGGCTCAGTTTATTAGTTTAATTAGTTTTTAAATGGCCTTAATAGGCCTTTGGCAGTTCGGTGGGCACGCAGCTGATTTGGCTGTGTGCCCGTCGAACTGAAGATCTAAATGATGCTCAGTGACATCAGGACGCATGCCCAATGTCACCCCGCTTCATTTTATGCCTCGACAAGTAGGGGTGGGGCCCCACTTGCCGAGCCAAAAATTCTGACCCGAGAGAATTTTGGCGCAGGATCTTCCAATAGGTGAGCGGGGGTGGGGCCCGCTTGCCGACGCATAAAATGACACAGGATCACGCCGGGTGGAACCCCCGATGTCACACCATGTTATTTCCATTTTCAGGTTGGCGGGGACGCAGCTGAGTCAGCTTTGCACCCGCCATCTTGTCAACAGCCCATTGAGGCAACCGCATGGGCCCCAGCTATGCCTGTCTCTTTATGGGGTATGTGGAACATTCCTTGTTCCCATCCTACTCCGGCCCCCTCCCACAACTCTTTCTCCGGTACATCGATAATTACTTCGGTGCTGCTTCATGCTCTCGTCGGGACCTGGAAAAATTTATTGAGTTTGCTTCCAATCTCCACCCCTCCATCATTTTCACGTGGTCCATCTCTGACACTTCCCTTCCCTTCCTTGACCTCTCTGTCTCAATTTCTGGTGATAGACTGTCCACCAATATCCATTACAAGCCTACCGACTCCCACAGCCACCTCGACTACAGCTCCTCACACCCCGCTTCCTGTAAGGACTCCATCCCATTCTCTCAGTTCCTTCACCTCCGTCGCATCTGTTCTGATGATGCTACCTTCAAAAACAGTTCCTCTGACATGTCCTCCTTCTTCCTTAACCGAGGTTTTCCACCCACCGTCGTTGACAGGGCCCTCAACAGTGTCTGGCCCATCTCCCACGCATCCGCCCTCACGCCTTCTCCTCCCTCCCAGAAACATTATAGGGACCCCTTGTCCTCACTTATCACCCCACCAGCCTCCGCATTCAAAGGATCATCCTCCGCCATTTCCGCCAACTCCAGCATGAAGCCACCACCAAACACATCTTCCCTTCACCCCCCCCATCGGCATTCCGTAGGGATCGTTCCCTCCGGGACACCCTCGTCCACTCCACCATCACCCCCTACTCCTCAACCCCCACCTATGGCACCTCTCCATGCATACACAAAAGATGCAACACCTGCCCCTTCACTTCCTCTCTCCTCACCGTCCAAGGGCCCAAACACTCCTTTCAAGTGAAGCAGCATTTCACTTGCATTTCCCCCAACTTAGTCTACTGCATTTGTTGCTCCCAATGCAGTCTCCTCTACATTGGACAGACCAAACGCAAACTGGCCGACCGTTTTGCAGAACACCTGCGGTCTGTCTGCAAGAATGACCCAAACCTCCCTGTCGCTTGCCATTTTAACACCCTATCCTGCTCTGTTGCCCACATGTCTGTCCTTGGCTTGCTGCATTGTTCCAGTGAAGCTCAATGCAAACTGAAGGAACAGCACCTCATCTTCCGATTAGGCACTTTACAGCCTTCCGGACTGAATATTGAATTCAACAACTTTAGATCTTGAACTCCCTCCTCCATCCCCACTCCCTTTCCATTTCTTCCCCCTCCCTTTTGTTTTTTCCAATAATTTATATAGATTTTTCTTTTCCCACCTATTTCCATTATTTTTAAATCTATACCTTTTATGCCCTGTTAGTCTTATTTCACCCCACCCCCACTAGAGCTGTACCTTGTGTGTCCTGCCATCCATTCTTAATTAACACATTCTCTTAGACAATATCACCACCTTCAACACCTCTTTGTTCTTTTGTCTGTGACATCTTTTGATTATCTGCTCCTATCACTGCTTGCTTGTCCCTATACCACCACCCTCCCTCACTTCTCTCCCCCTCCACCATCTTAAACCAGCTTATATTTCACCCCTCTCCTAATTTTACTCAGTTCTGTTGAAGGGTCATGAGGACTCAAAACGTCAACTTTATTCTTTTCCACCGATGTTGCCAGACCTGCTGAGTTTTTCCAGGTAATTCTGTTTTTGTTTTGAAAAGTAATTAAGGTCATTAATGGACCTGCCCCTCTAACCTTAAGGTTGGTGGGCAGGCCGGGAGCACTGGCGGGCTTCAGAAAAAAGTATGAAACCTCATCCATGGATGGGATGAGGTTTCATGAGGGTCTTTAAATTTTAACCACATCTTTCAATAAAAGTGATGGACATATCCCAACTTGTGTGACAGCGTCACATGAGGGGACATGGCAGGGAAATTTTTTCAACCTCTTTATTTAAAATTTTAAATCGGATCAGGTGAAGGAAGAAGTACTCATTCAAACATTGCAGGAAATGTGATATAGGGCAAAGAAATAGTAGATGAGGGATTGGGTTTCTTGTGCTTACTAAAGGTGTTATTAATGCCGTTGTTTACACCATATGGTTCTGGATAGTATGAAGATGAATCATGACTGCTGCAGTATCTCAACATCTATATGGATGGTCTTGTCTTCATCTATTTAAGCCACCTTATGATATAAACACAGACAAAGACATGGACCAGGATTTTCTGGTGCTGTCCTGGTGGGACCCGCTGTGAGAGACTTGGTGGCCCAGCCAAAAGTCCATTGACTTTCAGTGAGACTGAACGAACCTGGTGGAGGGCAGGGCTGGAAGTTCCACCCCCCCACCCCTGACATCCCACGTAAAGTTGACAGCACAGATACAGGCCATTCAGCCCAACTGCTCTGTGCTCTACATGGTCCTCCTTGCACTTTGGTTCATCTCACGTTATCATCCATATCCTTCTGATCCTTTCTCCCCTGGAATGCAACTTTTTCATTCACAAGATGCCAAAGCATATAGAAACTCAGATCAGTAGAACATTTCAAACAATATAGGTCTTTAGGAGGAATCACTGATCAAAAATAATTTCATTTAAACAAATTTAACTTAGCAGCAATAGAAACAATATTATACAGTATTCATTATCCACTGTGGCTGTGGCACAAAAACTAATGGTTCCTATATAGTGAATTAGGTGGTTTCCAAACGTCTGGAGTCCTACTCCACTCTATCTGGGTGATTCTTAATCTGCATTCTACAAAGCATCAAATCGAGGCAGTGCACCAGATTCTCACTGGAGTTACACCGGGACATTGGCTGAGGCACCAGTGAACGGCAATGCTTCTGGGGGCCTTTTGCACCCTCATCACTTAGTGGTAAACTGGTATGTTGGGGACCAAATGTCTCACTAGAATGCACCCAATTGTAATTTCTATTGATTTCAATCAAACAGAAATTATAAAATTTTTAGCATCATCCATGGATTGGCAGAGTTCCCTCCCTCTAGACTTCCAGATATTCATCTCCTAGGACATGGCTCCCAGTGTGCCACAGAGCCTTTATATCCTGGCTCTTATGTCTAAGAGCAATATCTCTGCTGCTGCTTCTGGAAACTGTGAAAGTTGGTGAGAATTTCAATTCTCCACATTGCTCCCACTCTGACATTTTTGTCGCAAGCTTGAGGAACAGCACCTCACTTTTCAACCTGGCAATCTACAACCTTCTGGACTCAACATGGAGTTCAACAATTTCAGGTCATAACATCTGCCTCCATTTTGTTTTGTGTGATTTTTTTTGCTGGTTCATTTTTTCCTGTTTTTCTTTGTTCCTTTAGTTTGCAATCTAGAAATTCACACTTCGACTAGACACATCTTTGTTTCTTTACTCATTACCAATCCCCTTGGCTTTTGTACCATAAAAACTTATGTCATTCAAACTCTCCTGATCCCCATCCTATCACAGATCTTCCCTTTTGTTCTTTCTACCCCCTCCCACTTTCCGCTTGCTCAAAACCTATTACATTTCTGTACTTCCTCAGTTCTACTGAAAGGTCACAGATCTGAAACATTGGCCAGGATTTTACCTGTCCCCGGGAGGTGGGGTTGGAGGGGAGGGGGCTGGTAAGCTCACAGGGAGTCAGGTGGGATAGGCTTTCCGATGCAGCACTACCATCGCGGGATTTTCCCAACAGAGGCTGCTCACCCCAAGGAAGCAGGCAGCTAATTTACATAATTAATGGCCGAGTTAGGAGCCATTTTAAGTTGCTGTTGGCATTTTGCTGAGAGCACCATGAACCTCGCGCCACATGGGGATGCTGCCAGCTGAAAAGAGGTAGCAGCAGCTCAGGGGTTGTTAGGGTTGGGGGGGCGGGGTGGGGGTTGGTTGATTTAATGAAACAAAGCAGGGGCTATGGACAGGGAAGGCAGCACCCGCAGTCCCAGTGACCCATCCTCTTGGACCCTCAATCTTTTTAAGTGCATGCCTAGCTCCTGCGTACATTTTTCCAGCCAATTCAGAGGCCGCCTGTGATAAGATTGCTGAGCATGCCCTACTGCTAGAAAGGGCCAGCTCAGGACCCATTTTTAAACCCAAAGTGAGGATCCTGACTGTCTTTAAAGTTCAGGCTGTTCACTCTATTTCTCTCTCCACAGATGAAACCTGACCAGCTAAGTATTTCCAGCATTTTCTGTCTTTATTTAAGAAAGTTGGGTGTTGGCAGAAGTACATATGTGGGCAGAAGTACCCCCTTGCCAGTTTACCCACAACATTGGGAAAATCTAGGACTGGGCATTCAGATTGGAACGTGTTCTGATAAACACCACGAAGGCCTCTATTTTTATGAAACAAAAACCAAATTCAACCAAGGAGTTTGAAACTGGAAAAAAGATGTAAGAAGTGTATTTTCATATAGAGACAGGGGGGAAAAATGTAACACAGTGAAGATTGAAATTACAATATCCAGACCAGACCTTCTGTAACTGGAATTTATTAGGAAATTAAAATAATAACTAGGATGGATTTGTCCCAGTTTACCTCATAAAGGAAAAAGCAAGTAACTGTAAAATCAATTGCTCATCAATAAATATGGGGAAGAATTCATTTAAATTTGAAAGCCATTAGATGAAATGCTTATTTTCCTTCACACCCACTTACAAACTACTGAAATCGACTTTTGACCAAAAGTCACTTTCATCTTTCAGACAGCATTGGTACATTAATCATTCTATGACATTTTCAGCATATTTTAAATGTCATGAGTTATTGGAGAACGTGTCTGCACTGCCCCAACAGCTGGTGGTGTGTTCGTGCTTCAAGAAGGAGAACACAGTCAGCTGTAACTAAATGCTTTCATGGCAGTTTGCTGGACCTAGACACTAGGTTCCTATATACACAAGATCTTATTTTACAATACATAGGGCAGAACTTTTCATCCTGCAGGCGCACGCCCGACCTGATCGGGAATGAAATAGTGCGCAATGACGTCGGGCAAGTGCCTCGACATCATCACACACTCGTGCAATATTTCACTCGACGGGCTCATAGGGGCGCTGGAGTCGCGCCCACCATTAATGAAACAGCCAGTTAAGGCCCTTAACAGTCTAATTGACTGTGATTTTACTTTGCCCATGCGATTTTCTGCTCTTCACACTGGCAAAATGGGCAGGCGCTCAGCTGACATTTTCACAAACCTCATCCAAAGGAGGGATAAAAAGGGTCAGCAGCATTGCCAGTGTGAGTAGTGAGGAGTTTGGCAGTTAGCTTGCTGCTGGTTGCTTATTAATACTTGCCAGCTTCATCTCCATTTGGGCCTTCATTCGTAGCATCTCCAGGCTTCACTTCAGGACTTATTGCTGTCTGCCAGGCCCTCGAAGGATTCGGACACTTCCAGGTATCAGCCTTCTTTTACCTTGATAATGGGGATTGTGGTCTCAGCTGGTGACACCTCCTCTGAGGAGGAAGAGAGGGGCAGAAGGGAGAGGGGACAGGTGTCCCCATGCAGCTTTCAGGGGAAGGATTGGTGGGAGGAGAGGTGCAGGTACAAGGGATGCAGAGCCAAGGCAGAAGGGGCCACAGAAGATGCCACTAATCTGGTGCCAGGGTTTACAGGCAGCGATACAGCTACCTCAATATGCTCAAGGTACAATGCCGAAGGAGGCTCCATCTCTCCAGGGAGACTGTGGCTTCCGTTTGTCAGATGATTGAGCCTGAGATCAGCTCCACCATGTGGGTGGACACCCCATGTCAGTGGCCTTCAAGCTCTATGCCCCCGGCTCTTTCCAGGGGTCGGTGGGGGATCTGAGTGGAGTCTTCCAATCATCTGTCCACAGTTGCGTTAAGCTGGTGACAGAAGCTCTGTTCAGGTGGGTACTGACCTTTATTTTTTACCTTACAGAGGAACGGAGGAGGCCAGACAGGCTGAGTGAGTTAGAGGCTTTGCAGCAATTGCTGGGTTCCCCCGCTTCCCAGATGCAATCGACTGCACATGTGACCATCAAGGCGCCAGCGGGTCAGCCGGGTGCCTTTATCAACAGGAAGGGATACCCCTCCATGAATGTGCAGATCGTGTGTGACCATAGGATACAAGGTTCTGTAAGTCTGTGCAAGATACCCTGGCAGCTCCCATGACACATACATCCTGAGACACTCCCAGGCGCTGAAGTTCTTCAGTGCTCCAGCCCGACTGGGTGGATGGCTGCTGGGTGACAAGGGCAATCTGTTGAAGAGGTGGCTCATGATGTCTCTTTGCCACCCAAGAATAGAGGCAGCAGAGAAATGTTAAAATACGAGTCATGCCTCCACAAGGGCGGTGGTAGAGAGGACCATTGGTCTTCTCAACATGCGTTTCTGATGCCTGGACCTTTCAGGAGGAACACTACAATACCCGCCGAGAGCGGATGTCATTGCTCGTGGTTGCATGCTGCGCTCCCCACAATCCGGCACTGGCATGGGAGGACCCATTGGAGGAAGAGGATCTTGATGCAGCTCCACAGGCAACAGATGATGAATCCGGTAATGAGTCTGAAGGGGAGCACTATGAGGAAAATGCTGAGGGCGTGGCGCCAGATCTCAGTAACCTCCAGAGAGGCAGGGACACCTGGGATGCCTTGATCCAACGTTCCTTCAGCTAGACCACCAAAGATCAGCTTCAAACCCATGCCAGGGCTGCCGCCTCCATTCTGGATATCTGAAAGGACCCTTTCACTTGAACACAATGAACACTCAGTGCAATAAATTACAGAGACACCTACGTCCAGCATTACATACTGGCATTCCCCGCACCAATGAAATAAAAAGGTGAAGCATTCTCAGGCCATGATGACAAAAACACAATTAATGTCATTCTGACAGTTCGATAATTTTAACAGAAATGTTTCTGGTATTCAACATCAGACCAGTATCCATAAAGTAAACAAAAATGAGCACAAAATCACCTGTGACCTGTCCCTCTGGTGCTCATGGTGCCTTTAACTTACGTTTGCAAGTGCTACGTCTTGGTGTTTTCACTCTCTGGCACCGGCATTGGAGACAGCCTGATGACTCTGCTGTCTTGTTGGCCTTCATGACCTTGGCAATCATCCTCTAGGTGGGGCCGGTGGAGCCTGTGCTGGCCCCGCCTAGGAGGGAACAGCCAGTGCCACGGCTGGCA
The DNA here is from genome assembly GCF_017639515.1 of Carcharodon carcharias. NCBI lineage: Eukaryota > Metazoa > Chordata > Chondrichthyes > Lamniformes > Lamnidae > Carcharodon > Carcharodon carcharias. Next base: position 134,540,431 of record NC_054471.1, read on the forward strand.
TCTTCCCGTGGCTGCAGCCTCATCAGGTGCCACAGTCACTGGCAGAGGGGTGGAGGAGCTGCTGCCATCATCCAGAGCATCCCGAGAGGAGCCTGCAGAGACGACAGGCAGCTCGTGCACCAACATGAGGTCACTCTGGGCCTCCCTTCACACGATTAATGGACGGGCACCTAGATACCATACTGAGTGTCTCATCCATCCCCCACACTGGCACTGACGACCTGTGTGAGAGCTTGCAGGTCTGAGAACAGCCCCAGGAACCCCTAATTCTGACCCTGGAGCTGCCTGCCCATGAGACTTGCCACTCTCTCAATGGAGGAGTCATTGCACTCAGCCATGAAGGTCAAAGCAGTGCTCATGCTCCGCATGGACTCCTCTATCACGGAGACCATGGCACGCAGATCCTCATGGATCTCTGCCAGATCCTCCCTCACACATCATTTGACATGCAGCATCTGCCACCTAATAGATGACTCCAGAGGCTTATCATTTGCCTTCGACTCAGCATCGTGCTGGTCCTCAGTAGTCCTTTGACTGCTGGTGTCCTGGGCAAACTGGCTCCGCCGTCGCCTTGAGCAAGTATGAAATGCCCTCATCGATGTGCACCAAGATCCTTGCTGCTGCTCTAATGCCCATCAAGGTGCTGGTATTTGTGCTGGTGCCTGCTTCAGAAAGCGGGTGTGATGCAGGTGCAAATGACACCCGGTAGTTCTCTGGTGTCAGGGGTGGCCCTTCAGGGTCTGGAGATCGAACGCCTGCTGGTGAACCTAAAAGGGAGAGCAGTGCTATGTCATTAGTTTAAATCATCACACAGTCACTGTGCATACCAGTCACTCTGGTGAGGCAATGGAGATCAGCATCATGTTGACCTTGTCTTCCAATGATCAATGGGGACTGCAGGTTCGAAGCTCACATCAATGAAAAGACTACACTAGAATGGTTGCACAAACTGAAATTCTCACCTCTGCGCACTACACCCTTACCGTCCTCTGGCATCCACACCTCTCTACGCCCGGCTGCATGTCAGCATGCCGGCTCTCAAGCTCCAAGGTATCTTGCTCATACCTCGCAAGTATTGGGAGTCTAGCAGGGCCTCCACTGGTCCACAACCTTTCAATGTTATTGTGGGCCATCTTCTCCTGGAACAACAGACGAGCATTGATTAGTCCACTCTCTACCTGCAGCGCCATTGCAGCCTAGCCAACCCCAGCTGAGGAACACCTGGCAGGTCACATCTGAGTTGAGGCCCTCAGTCCAAGCAGCCAGGCCTCACCCCCTGGGCCATGGGGGGACATCCAGACCTTAACACTTTTGCACACTGATACATGACAACATGGCACTCACCCTTCCTGAATGCAGCAGGTCATGGAATCGCATCCGGCACTACACCCAGGGGTGCCGCACCACATCATAGCTGCTGACCAGCACTGCCACCTCCTCCCATGCCCTCTTGGTGAGGTGCAGTGGCCTCTTCCTCCTATCCCTTGGGGCAAGAGTATCCCCCTGGCAGCCATCTCCTCCAGGAGGATGGCAAGGCACTCATCAGAGAAGTGGGTGGCCGAGTGCCCATCTGACCTGCCCTCCTGCCTGCCGTGTCCAGCACTCGGGTCCATAGTGCTGGCTCAGGGAACATTGGACCCGGCGGCTGACAGGCCCCCGCCCCCGCTCACCGCTTGCCAACCAGTGAAGAGCCTGGGTTCACGCTGGGTGGGTCTTAATTGGCCTGCCAGCATGAAATCGCTGCCAGTGTCGAATGCCGGCTTCACGGCCGCTCCCGGGCCCGCCCAAAGCGCCCGCCTGGCAAAGGGAAAATCCTGTCCATAAGTGCACTAAGCTAGAGCCTTCTGATAAAAAGTTTTGATTTGAATTAATTTCATTCCTCAAAAAAAATCCTGAAATCACTGTGTAAAGAAAAAGCCCCATCAACTTTAGTTCTTAATAACCTATGCTTCCCAAGTCATGTTATCACTGAACTTTGATAGATGCCTTATTAATTTGTCTTCTATATCAAAATGCTGTGATTTTGTTTTTCATGAAGGATGGATACCAGAATGTTATAAATTGATTTAGTATTTGGATTGGAAAGAGAACAAATCCAAACATTTTATTGATAATGTTCCAAAGGCTGATAAATTTATTCCTCACCTCTATTGTTTTTACGTTCACATTTATGAGAAATACATGTTATTCAAGAAACAAGAGCCTACAAGACCAAAAGCTGAGAAGAGACTTGATAGAGGCATTTAAGATCCTATGGGGCACGGACAGAAATAGTGAGAAATTATTCCCACCCAGATAAGCAGCAAGAGCTAGAGGGCACATATTCAAAATAATTGGCAAAAGGAGTAAAAGTGAGGTAAGGAAATTTTTTTTCATCCAGCGGGAGTCTGGAATGAACTTCCTGAGTGGGTGGTGGAGGTTGATCGAAGTATTTAAAAGGGAATTGGATTGCTATCTGAAAAGAAAGAATGTGCAAGGTTACGGGGATAAGGCAGGAGAGTGGAATTACTTCTGTTGAAGGGTCATGAGGACTCGAAACATCAACTCTTTTCTTCTCCACCGATGCTGCCAGACCTGCTGAGTTTTTCCAGGTAATTCTGTTTTTGAATTAGATAGAATGCTCTTTCAGAGAGCCAGTGCAGGCTCGACAGGCTGAATGGCCTCCTTCTGCACTGTAAATGTTCTGTGACTCTGTGATTCAGGCAAGTTTTAACCGGTGTCCTTTCCTGTAAGCACAAAGATGTCCTATCTAGCCAGTGCTAGTTACAGTAACATATCAAGTAACACTTGCAAAAAGATACACTATCTTTTCTCATGCACAGATATTCTGTTTCTCTGCACAACACATTTCAGATGCCTCATGGTCAGAATTTTGCCCTCGTCGGCCGGGCACGGTGGGCGGGCCCAGGAGTGGTCACGAAGCTGCCCGCGATCAGGCCCCGACATGGATTTCACACTGGCTGGCCAATTAACGGCCAACCAGAATGACTCGTGCACTGCAGCACTCAGCGCTGCTGGGGTGGGGGGCGGCAGGAGCATGAGCGCTGATTTTTGCACATGCGCGGGGGTGTGTGCAGTAAAAGCTCCCTGAGGCACTGTGTTGACTCAGGGAGCTGAAGGATTTTAAAATAAAACATAAAGAATTTTAAAATGTTAATAACATGTCCCCTCATGGCCAGGCAGTATCTGTGGTAAGAGAAAGCGTTAATGTTTCAGGTTGATGACCTTTCATCAGGACATAGAAAATAGCCAAAAAAAGACTCATAAGTTACCTAGCAGAGCACAAGCTAAGAATTAAGCTATAAACTCTTTCAATAGCACAGGGTCCTTGTTGTCTGTTAGTGCCATGAGTTGTGTAGTATTCAATGTTTGTTTGAACCTTGTTTGATTATGCTAGTCTGTTTAGTTAAACCTGTGGGTTGAGCTTGAAAGTTAAGAAAACCTGAGAAAATCCTAGAAGGGCTCCAATCAAAAATCATCTGTAGAAAATCCTGTAAGCTCTGAGATGTTTCAAAGTTCTGTTTAAAAAACTCGATTTAGAACTAAGTCATTTCTGCATTGTTCTGGGATAAATAAGATATACAGCAACCTGGTGAATACATAACAAGTTTCTGGGTGAGTTTATCATGTGGTGAGTCAGCACTGTTGCAAGCCAATTAGAAAACACAGTTATTTGACTGCATAGGATATTATTTTAATATTGAGCTTGTTGAATCAGTCTGGCATGCATCCTGGATTCTTATGGTGCAGCGCAATCAAATTTGCTTCTGGCAAAGGATGGCCATGCCACCAGCCATATTGAACCCTGAGTCAGCAAAACTCCAGTGGACATGGGTTGGAAATTGCTCCTTTACACTTTGCTAGCTCCCATTACTTCTCAACAACATCTGGCACTTATAATCAGAAATAAAAAGGTGCATTGGAGTCATCCATCCTAATACAGACGACCAAATTGAAATTCTGTGCAAACGATAGTAACATGTTATCTGGGATTTTTACAGTTGGGGTGCATTGTCTATTTGCCCAAGAAAGGATTTTGTTTGATGCTACAATACATTCTGATATGACTGAGGTTTATAATTTTAACAGTCAAAGGACAGCCATTGGAACAAATACCAATAGTGATCTGGTACAAAAAAGAATTTGTTGCCTAATTTCCAATGCTTCCAGTGGTCAGTTACATTGGAGAACAGATTGAATTGAATTCTTAAAGAAACACCACAAGGTGGTTTGCTTAGGCTTCTACAAGTGGGACAGACCATGTATTGCTTGTTTAAGTGGCAGCTTTACTTACTAATCCCTGGACATGGAGTTCTAACTCGAAGCAAAAGAAGAGTGAAACATCTGCTTGGGGACCATTTCAACAAAATCTGCTGACTAAAAGAGCAAGCAGATTTGCCTCTGCTAAGAAAGCAAGCCAGACCTAAGCTTAGACAGCTGGTCAGGTTTCAGAGCCGATAAAAACGCATCAAAGATAAGTAATATTTTAGGCCAATAACGGGTCAGTGTACCTATATCGTTTATGAGGATTTACTGAAATTAAGTTGTTTAAGATTACTTTATCTGTTGCTGTTACATTCATTTACTGACCCAAATAAATCAGCTTAACAATTTATAGTTGTCCTTGTGCCGTAAAGTCTGCCTGTCAGAAGATTTGAGATGTGCCTTGAAGACACATGCAAAAATCCCAATGTCCAATTCATGCAACAAGCAGGCTCCACTGTTACACTCACTGAATTATGCCATTATGCATCTTGATATTGGGTAAAGAGAGGAAACTCCTGGTCATGAGGGATGCAGGTCTGCGGGTGAAATCAATAATGGTAACAACCTGAAATTTGAAACATACCTGTTTATCATCATTTGCGCCATGGAAAGGTTGAGCACCAGGGATACCTGTTTGTCACTGGCATCCAACATTATAAGTGATGAAGGAGGGGATTTTAAAATTTACATGATCAAGAGATTTAACAAAATAATTCATTGAGTCATATTTAATTCCATAGTGTTGTTCACTGAGGCAAAGGTTAATTTCAAATTTCCAAAATGGAAATGATTGAATGGTCCAGTCGATTACCTGCACGCATACCTAGAAAACTAGCAAGAGCAATCAACAGATTCAAAAAATCTAACGTGGCCTCCAGAAAACTGACAATTCAAAAATAATCCTGATTATTACCCTGTTTTGAGTGAAAGCAAGAGCTACAAGGGCTTGGCTCATTTACTTGTCAGCCACACCCAACCTTCATTCATTGATATGAAAGACATCAAAAACATGAATACAAAAACTTACAGGAGGGAATCCAAATGATTGAAACCATTAGTCGATCTGAAGTACATACTGTGCTTATGAAAATTAGAATTTTTTACAATTAAAAATTATTCATCATTGTTAGTTGTGTACACATTTATGTGTCACAATGATCGAATTTTAAACCTAAAAATGAAAAACAAAGTTATATTTGGATTTTCAATGAAACACTCAAACATAAGTGAATTGAAATATTGAAATCAACTGAACATACTCGGTACCTGAGTGGAGCAATTACAAGCTCAGCAAATAGTTATGAATGCAGAAATTATTAACATAAAACTATATTCCTTGTAGAGTAGAGGAACATTACTTTGATTCTGATGAGGCTATGCTTGACCTAGAAGACTTGATTGGGGGTGATTAGCTTTACTGAAAGGGCCTGGGATGTTCGGGACTTTTCTTGGAAAAAATGAGCTTCATTAGGCAGTGTTATGGAATCATTCATAGGATACCTTCTGTGTGACCACTAATAAAAATTCATTCATTACAATAGCACAGGATTAAAAAAGCAAATTATTGACCAATTTCAAAATATTTTAAGAAACCATTAAAGGCTTCAAATTAATAACATTGATGGAGGCTAAGTGTGCTGCATGTTTTCTTAACTTCTAAATCAAAAGTTATTTTTCTATTAGTTTCATACAGATGAGAAAGGATTTTTCTGCTTCATACGCTTCACTGAAATAGGTGTCCCGCCAGGATCAAGTAACATTTTATTTTAAATTGAAATATAACACTATGCTGAAAAAATGTGAGCATTAGCTTTTGTTTCAAGCTGTTAAGTAACAGATACTTTTGTTTGCAGTATATGAATCTAAAGAAAAGCTTCAATCACCTATCTGTACTGGATGAAATTAGACAACCTAGGCAATATTACAATTACCTACATTATATAAAGTTGTAGTTTATTGTAAAAAAAAGTTGAAAGATTGAGATACTGAATTCCAAACAAAACCATAATTAATCTACGAGAATTAATTTGGTTTCTGAAAGAAATTAGGGTTTCAGAGGAATCTTACACATCTAATTTGGAGGTGTGTTGCAGTGTAAAAGTCAAAACAAATTCTGTGTTGTGTGAAGAATACTTTTATTTTGTCACCATGTTAGTGCATACATGATTTTCTAGCTGTTTGCTGCATCACTCCTGCATTGCAACTGCAGCAGTGAATTGCAACTATGTACATTGAAATTACTCATCTTAATATTTTAAAAATGTTGCATGTTCTTAATTATCCTTCTTTACGCAAATGTGTGCTATGAAGGTGAGAAATGGCATTGTTAGGAGAACACACCACATTTCTGCTGTTGGCACTCTGTGTCAGAATGAGACCGACTGGTCGCTTAGAAGGTATCCCGTGAATGATTCCATAATGCTGCCTAATGATACTCCTTTTCTCTGAATAAAATCCTGAACATCCCAAGCCCTTTCAGCAAAGCTAATCATCCCCGATCAAGTCTTCTAGGTCAAACATACTCTCATCCGAATCAAAGTACTCTATCCCAACAATATGCCTCAGTGGCCTCAAGAGAGCAGCAAACATCTTTATGGGCTGAGTGAGTGAGGTTACCAATATAAACCTAAAAAGTACTGCTAGTGTCAAGGTTTCTGGCAAACAATTTGGGGAATCCATTGTTTTGTGAAATTCACACCCAGGTTTCATGTCCTGGAATTGCACTGTTGAACTTGCAGTGTGTGATAGTGTAGCCAAGAAAATTCTGCCGACATGAAGCTGAGCTCGGCATATAGCTGAGACAAATTCCAGCATGTCTGAATTCAAAAGGGAACTTTTTCAATTTCACAGTTTGTGCAGACATAAAGTTCACTGCAGTGGAAATGACTCTCAGCATTTGCTTGTCCCTTGACACAGAGTGTAGGATGAGCAGGAGCAGAGAATGGTTGTAAGAGATGTCAGATGGAACCAATGTTATAACAACTAACCTCTCTTGAATAATATAGCAACATTTTTAGGCAAGAGGAAACTTCCAGTTCTTCCAAGTAACCAAACCATGGTATTTCCTTGGTGCATTTCTGATAATCCTGAATCTCATAATTGTTGTTGTGTGACACATGCCAAAACAATAGACTGAAATCGTCCCAGATTTGCACAAAGCGTAGTAGCAAGTGAGAGAAGGGTCATTTACCCGCTGGCTGCAATGGCGGCTCTTCATGCTGCATCGTCCCATTCCTGGCGTGCCTTGCCTCATTAATAATGCATTCACAGGAAACACACCGGATCACTGGTGGGAGGACTCGAATTTGCCCACCATGTCGTGACCTCAGCGCTTTCTCACTCTGGGTGCCATATTTAAAGTGCACCAGAGCGCAGCCTACTTCATGTCTTCAGACCAGGACTGCTCCAGGCAACAGATGGCCGCAAAAGCAAAGAAGATGGCAGCCCTAAAATTTAGTGACACTTCTCTGGGGCGCCTGCTGGATGCAGTGGAAGGCTGCCATGATGTTCTCTAACCCTGTTCTGGCCACAGGAAGTCCAGCAGGGTCACCAATCTGGCCTGGGAGGCATTGGTAGTGGCTGTCAGCACCACGGAGCACAGAGTAGATCAGCCACCCAGTATATGAAGAGGATGAATGCTGTCATCCGTTCTGCCAGGGTAAGTCAACCACTCTCAACTCACACGCTCACAAATCCATCACACATCAACAGGGATCTCACATCTCAAGGGACAACACCACTAACACTCACACACACCCTCACATTTTCATCAGACTCATATCCTCTAGAGCTCACATCATCATCCTGTCCATGGCTCTGCTTGCCACACAAACATTCCACACAGTGCCATGTATCCCACTCACACTTTCTCTAACTGTTTTCATGAAGGAGAAGCTGGCTCACCTGCATCAGCAAGGCGAGGTCCCAGACAAAGGGTGGAGTAGCCCACATTAGGCCCCTCACTTATTTTGAGGGGCGTGCCATCACCCTAACTGGTGAGGACGTGAGCTGTGCCTGCGGCAATGGTGAGGTTTGCAGTGAATACCCACGTAAGGATCCTGCACCACATCATCCCTCTCTCAACCAAACTGTGAGTGCTCTCTCTCCTGCTTTTGACTCTGATGCCCTAATTATATCTACTTTTGTTCACAGGGAGCTCTGCCAAGCGACCAACACCCTCAGCCAGCTCATCCCTCAGCTCCATCCATGTCCTCAACTCCAGCGAAGAAAACTCCTCATCCATTGAAGAGCTGGAAATAAGCAGCCTGGAAGACTCGCCACACCGTTTGCCAGTGCAGAGACACACATCTTGATGGGACCTAGATCTAGAGCAGGCTCGGGTTCACAATCTGGTGGTCACGGCATGGACAAGTGTCAGCAGCAGGAGAACGCAGGTTTAGCCGAGCCCCCTGGCACTCGGAGGACTGCTGGGGAAGAGCCATCTGTGAGGTCCGATTCGGATCACGAGCCTCTGGATTTGGCCTTCGAACTCATCCTGGAGAGTCAGCAGAAGGTTGAGGAACATCACACAGAGCTGTTGGAAGCCCTCAACAGAGTTGCACGCGAGTCGGAGGAGTGTGTCTGCCTGCTCAATGTTGAAGTGGTGTCTACATGTGTGTTTATGGAGGTCTCCTTGGGAAGGATGGTGAAAACCATGCAGACCCTGCTCCTGCAGAACTCAGAGGTACGCGCAAAGCTGCACTCCATCGTGGTAGCCATGGATGAGTTCCTGCAGTGGCAACACGAAGGGGAAATGGGGCACCTCGACGTCTCTCCAGGTGCTCCTTTTCCTCAAGGAGTCTGACTGGGGCCCTCGGGCAGGGAGGAGCAGCTGGACACCTCAGGTCATCCACACAGGAATCTCAGAGGCTGTCCTCTCCCTCTGAGTCCCCTTTGCCTGTGACGCCCTCAACCTCATCCTCTGTCACCGAAGAGGGGGGAGCTGACGCACAGGAGGAAAGTCAAAGCAAGCCAGGGCCCTTAGGCCTTGGATCTCCAGAGGACAAATGCCAAAGTGATCAGAGGCAACAGGGCCAACCATTGCACAGGTTGTGTCCACGCTGGCTGCAGATGTCAGGGCAGCACCCAGGAGAAGAGGTAGGCTTAGAAAAGTTAAGAATTACTGATCACAAGTGGTTGCATGGGTGAACACATTTTGTCACTTTATAATCTGAATATATATTCACTGTCGCTGAATAATGTATAATGTTGTCTTTCAGCTTCATTTACAGGCATCGCGAGTCTTTCCTCTGCTTCCCCACCCTCCACCACTGACAGTTCAGATGCATACAGCTGTACCACGAGTGGTTCTGGAAGGAGAAGTGTGTGTGTGGGGCAAGGCCTTTTGGAGCCTCATGCAAGCACTCTCCCATGCACGCAGAGTCTTCATCCATCACACTCATTTCAATGTCCTGAACATTTTCAGTGCTGCCTGTTGGGGCTTTCTTTCAGTTGTCCATCTGAGATGACCTGCATTTCCACCCACCCACTGATCACATACCCATGCAGCACCAGTGCCCGTCCAACATGAGGCTTCGCTCACTTTCTATTTGAAAAACATGGTCGTAGTAAAGTTTCTCATAAGCGTTTTTTAAGTGCATTAATGGGATGTGGGTTTTGGAAGCTGGGTCAGCATTTATTGCCCATCCCAAGTTGCCCTTGAGAAGGTGGTTGTGAGCTGCCTTCTTGAACTGCTGCAGTCCATGTGTTGTAGGTGTACCCACAGTGCTGTTAGGAAGGGAGTTCCAGGATTTTGACCCAGTGACACATTTCCAAGTCAGGATGGTGAGTGGTTTGGAGGGGATCTTCTAGGTGGTGGTGTTCCCATCTATCTGCTGCCCTTGTACTTCTAGATGGCAGTGGTCATGGGTTTGGAAGGTGCTGTTGAAGGAGCTGCCCCATCCTTTCCTCTCCCTCAGTCACTCATGTCCTTTCCTCCATCATTGTTAATCCCCCTGGCATCACCTTCCACCTCCCCACCATCACCTAGAACCCTGAACCCTTTTCTTTCCAGGATGTCCAGGTGAACATGCACGTTCACGAGCTTCCTGAGAATCTCACCCCCATCCACATTGACCTCCCTGACCTCACCTTTCCACCCCCAGTAACTGTGTCTGCCTCTGAGTCCCCACCAACTACCCCTGCAATCCCTTCTACTGCTATCGTCACACCCTCACCCTTCCAATCTTCTGGCTCCTTCTGCTCCCTCTCACACTCACCATTCCCTCCTGCCCTGATCATCCTCAGTTCACTCCCCAGGAGGCAGTCATTGAATCCACAAACCCCTCCCGTACACATTCACCTAGACATCCTCCCCAATACTCCCTCCTCCACTCTTACTCCCTGCTCCACCCTTACTTTCTCCTCCATTGTTACCGCCTTCTCCCCGGACTCCTTCCCCCTTACATACTCCTTTCCCCCCCGAATGTCTTCCCTTACACCTACCACCCCCCTTGTCACATTCTCCCCTGTTGCACCACCCCCCATACCCCTCCTCCATCCTCCCAACCTCACCCTCCCCAACACCCTCATCCCTACCCTTCCAACCTCAACCGCCGACACCTCTGTTCCCCTCACAACCTCATCTCCCCCACGCCCCTCCCCCAACCCAAACACCTTCTTCTCACCCTCCCAACTGCAACCTCACCCCCTCCGGTATACCTTCCCCTCCCAGTATAACCTAGATCACCTTCTCTTGCCACCCCCCACCCCCCCCCCCCCCACCAACCCCCCCCCCCCCCCCCCCCCCCCCCCCCCCCCCCCCCCCCCCCCCCCCAGGTACACCTTTCTCTCCCACTCACAGCTGGACTTTCATCTCCATCCTGCTGCCCCCCATTGATCATCCTTAGCAGCCCCTGGCCAAGACCGTGATGTTTCGAAGCAGACCCGAGACATCAATGGAGACCTCTCACCTTCCATGAGCTGCTTTGCGGCAGAGCCATGTCCATGAGAATCCACCCAGCATATGATGCACATATTCTTCCAGGGTCTGGTAGCTGTAAGGCTCTAGCATCATCTTCTTTTCGGATGTCTGCGATCTGAGCAAGGCCGTAATGGTAAGTCCTGACTTCTTCATGTCACACTTGTCCAAACATGTTCTGGGCCGGCCTGTTTTCCTGTCAGCATAACAGATGTGGGATGATTCCTGTTGGCCCTTGCTTTCTATCCCATTAGCGGGATTTGCGTTCTGCCGTGGCGGACACCATCGGATGAGCCTGCTGTGCTTTCACGCTGACATGAAACGAATTTTTGGCCTCTTGACATATTGCTGTCCCCCCACCCGCTATGATGCCAATGGGGTCGGAAAATTCTGGCCATTGTTACAGGCACTTGGCAACAAGTGACGACTCTGCAGTAGCTCAGCACTAGCAGAAAAACAGTTATGGAGCTGTGTCATCCGCTTCAGGAAGAGTTGAGAATACTATTAAATATAGGGATGTCTGGTGCCAGTGGCCAACAGGGAATCACTACTCTCAATATCTATGTTTTTGCCTAGCAGAGAGAGCATTAACAGTTTCAGGGGATGTCCGGTCCAAAGATGTATCAAACAGCCAACTAATGCTTTATCCGGGTGGGTCAACACTTTTGTCTCCTTTCCCACTGCCAGTCATGGCAACATAATAATATAGATTCCAACTGTCTGAGTTTTGCTTGCTCTTACTGGCTTCCAAGGTTGTTATATTTATGATAGAGGTCCTCAGCTTCACCAGATTGCTCATTTCAAAATTACTTGAATAGTTAAAAATACCAAAGCAATGGCCAGCATTACCAGAAATCAATGTGCAACTGGTAGTGAATGTTATTCGAATCGCCATGCAGTTCAATGCTTGTCAGGTAGCACCTACAAATGTCCCAGGCTTATTGGAAGCAAAGAAAGACTGAAAAGATGGCTATTTATATCCTCTTCAGCCCTGACAAATGACACTCTTGATGTAGCTATGGACAGAGACATTGCACAAACAATGACCCTGATATTTGTAGGGCTTCACAATTGGAACAGGGCAAGGGAAGGAGTTTTTATTTATCCTTTCATAGGATGTAAGCATTTCTGGCTAGGCCAGTATCCATTACCCATGGCTAATTGCCCTTGAGAAGATGGTGATGAGCTGCCTTCTTGAACAGCTGCAGTCCATGTGGTCTAGGTACATTCACAGTGCTGTTAGGGAGGGAGCTCCAGGATTTTGACTTAGTGAAAGTGAATGGATGGCAATGCAGTTCCAAGTCAGGGTAGTGTATGCCTTGGAGGGAAACTTGCAGGTGGTGGTTTTCCCATGCATCTGCTGCCTTTGTCCTTCTTGGTGTTAGAGGTCGCATGTAATAGATGCTGTTGAAGGGTGCTTGGCAAGTTGCTGCAATGCATCTTTTTGAAGGTATACACTGCTGCCACTGTGTGACGGTGGTGAAGACAGTGAATATTTAAGGTTGTGGAGATCAAGTGGGCCACTTTGTCCTGGATTATGTCAAACTTCTTGAGTGTTGTTGGAGCTGCACTCATCCAGGCAAATGGGGAGTATTCCATCACACTCCTGACTTGTGCCTTGTAGATGGTAGAAAGGCTTTGGGGAGTCAGGGGGTGAGTTATTCCTTGCAGTATTCCCAGCCTCTGATCTACGCTTGGAGCCACAGTATATATATATATATAAATATATGGCTAGCCCAGCTAAGTTTCTGGTCAATGGTAATGGATGGTGGGAAATTTAGCGATGGCAATACCATTGAATGTCAAGAGGAGACAGTTAGGTTATTTTTTGTTGGAGATGCTCATTGCTGGGCACTTGTGTGGCACAAATGTCACTTGCCACTTATCAGCCCAAGTCTGAATGCTGTATGCGTACAGGGACTACTTCAGTATCTGAGGAGTCATGAATGGTGAACATCCCTACTTCTGACCTTAATAGGGAGGGCCAGTGATGAAGCTGAAGGTGGTTGGATCTAGGCCAATATTCTGAGGAACTTCTGCAGTGTGTCCAACAACATCAACCATTTTTCTTTGTGCTATGCATGACTCCAACCAGTGAAGATTTTTCCTCCTGATTCTTATTGGCTTCAATCTTGCTTGGGCTCCTTGATGTCACATTCAGTCAAATGTTGCCTTGGTGTCAAGGGCAGTCACTCTCATCTCACCTTTTGAGCTCATCTCTTTTGTCCATGTTTGAACCAAGGCTTTTGTTAATGCCTGGAGCTGAGTTACCTTGGCAGAGCCCAAACTAAGCATTGATAAGCAGGCTATTGCTGAATAAGTGCCAATTGATAGCACTGTCAACTACACCTTCCACCATTTTGCTGATGATTGAGAGTAGACTGATGGGGTGGTAATTGGCCAGATTGGAGTAGTGCTAGTTTTTGTGGACAGGACGTGCCTGGGCAATTTTCCACATTGTTAGTAGATACCAGTGTTGTAGCTGTACCATTAATGGGAAACCTGGAAGCATGGTTTGCCTGCATGTTGCAGATATTTACAGCAGTATGCCTTTTAAACATTTTCTGCAAGTTTCCTGCCCAACAGCCAGGCTGATTAATGGAGTAACTGCTTGTAGGGTAGGCGAGTCTCCAAGGGTGGAGCTGATGAGGAAGCATGGAGTTAGCGAGAGATCGGGGAAGAAAAGATGGGGGCTGGGAGAGGGTTGTGGAAGGGCAGATGGTGGATGGAAGTACGAGACAATGGCCAAGAATGGGGGCTAGCGGGAAAGATGTTGGTTGGAGCTGTAGGTGCTGCTTGAGTGTGAGATATTGTGGGTGAAGGGGTTAGAGCACGGAGATGGAGACAGATGATGGAGAGTTGTCAATTGTGGAGTTTAGAGCAGGTGAGGTTGATAGATCGACAGAGAAAGCAATTCTGCTCCTCTTGGACAACAAGCAGTGCTGTAAAAATACTCGCCTAATGGATTCTGGCCTTCTCACCTCCTTTTAAGTATCAAGCTTACTGACGCCTAGAAAATTTGGTCAAATTGGTTACAAATTAAAAGCTTGTTAAAATGGAGGCACACAGACTCTTCAAAAACTGTTACTGAATGATCGACCTCTAGAGAGTGAATTGATTGTCCACCCTGACCCACCTCCATTAAATCTGTGTAGAGTCAGGTTCAAGATTTTTTAAATTATTACTTCTCACCTGACCTAAAGCCACACTAACACCACTCTCAAAGAAGCTCAAGCAATGATTAGGAACATTGTTGAACATACCATCAGTATCAATTGGAGCAGAGTCTGTATAAATCAAAGGAATCTTACACCACAGCACTTTACCCAGTTTCTCCAAGATCATTGCTGTCAGTTGCGTGTTTCTTCATTGTGATCAAAAATGAGGCCTGACTGTGGAGAAGGAGCAATGCACTTTAAATTCAAGATCAGAAAGAAGACAAATACTAATGATATGCTCTTAATACACCAGTGCAACTAAGAAGGCTGGCACTTTAAAAAACCTATCTGACCACATGTATATAGAAAGGTGGCTTGAAACAGAAGGAAATGATTCTAAAAATCAAATTCCCTACCATTTCTTCTGTGGCCTCCAGCAGTCCCATTAAGTACTATGGGTTTGGCTACTGTAGAATTGAAAGAAACATTCTTAGCTTGCAAAATGCCTGTTCCATCTAGTTTTTCATAAATTTCGCAGGACAATCTTAGAACAGGTACAGTGTCCTTCTTCGCATATTTAAATAATTTCATCCTGATTAATCGTTGGAAAAATTGTGTGCCTATGAACCCAAATTTGTGTCTCCAGTAGCTGAAGCTCTTTTCTGGGAACAAAAAGCCATAAAATTGCCCAATTACTGTCAGTGTCAAGCACTCCCAGTATAGGTGAAAGATTTAGCACAAGCATAGTTAAATGCAGAATAAAGCACCCAAGTACATCAACAATATATTTCAAACTTTAGAACTCACAGCTCTCCTCGTCTCCCCCTCTCCCTTCAACTTACCAGTGTGACGGCTTGTACCAGCCAACCTTTGACATATCTGAGTGAGACTGGCAATTTGTGTCCATTTTAGGATAATTTTGTGCAATGGGCCCATTCCCATTTGGAACTGGATTCAGTCCATTCCAAACTTTTACAAATAGAATTCTTACATGAACAGACAAAGGATACGTTCATCTCATTAGTCTGGGTTGAATTTTAAATCAGATCCCAGATGTGAAAGGGCAGTGTCTAAAACACTGCACTACTCGATACTCAACTTTATGACATCCTCATGTGGAATAAATAATGTTTTTTAACAGCAAACCAATCTGTTCCCAGTGACCACTTGTATGACAGAAATGTAATAATCCTAAAACAATATAATTTATCTTTAAAAGTGCCGAGTAAAAGAGGATATAATGCAGAAATTAAGAAATTGCCATCTGTAACTAAACCTTGAATAATTTCTCTGTCTAAATATGATACTGAGATCAGAAATTGAATCATTTGTAAAACACTCAGGAGTCATGAAACTAATACAAAAGTGATAAATTGAAGCCATTAGCTTTTGGTATCAGCCATAGCTCAATGGTAGCTTTCTTATCTCTGGGTCAGAAGCTTGCTGGTTTAAGCTTCTACATCAGAGACTTGAGCACATAATCTAGGCTGTTACTCCACTACGGTGCTGAGGGAGTTTTGCACTATTGGATAAGACATTAAAGAAGCCATGGCTGTCCCCTCATGTGAGAATACAAGGTCCCATGGCACCATTTGAAGAGGAATTGGGGAGTTATTCTGGTGTCCTGTCTAATATTTATCCCTTAATGACAACATTAAAACAGATCATCTGGTTAGTTATCTCATTGTTATTAGTTGGAACTTGCTGTGAACAAATTGGTTGGCATGTTTCCTGCATTACAGCAGTGTCTGAAATCCAAAATGAATGTATTTGGCTGTGAAGCACTTCGGGGCATCCAGAAATTGTGAAAGATGCTATATAAACATTAGTTCCTTTATTTCTTCTAAGTACTTGCAGCTGAAATATTAGCTGTCAGATTTGCAAAAGTCAGTTTTTATGAAAAAGAAGGTTATCAGCCTAATCATTTAGGATTGCTCACCATGAAACAATTATGGCAGTCCAGGATAATTTGAGTTTTATGTGAATTTTATGGGAAAGTATGATTTTCTAAGCAAAACAAGCATTATGAATGCAATCAAATTTCTTGTTAAACCAAAAATGTACTGTAGGTGTCTTTAAGGTTGAATGCCATTACAGACGTTAACAGCATGCATATGTCTCAGTTACAACGGTGCTAAAGCTTCAAAACTATTAGGAAAGTGTGTGTTGTGCTTATACATGGGAAAAGGGCAACATTTAATGAAAAGATAGCAAAACTAGTCTATCAGATCAAATATGAGCATGCTGAAAAAACACCAGGCAAGTTCTTTCAAAGTGCAGAATAATTAGATGCAGAAGGAAGACTGAGTACAGTACTTCTGCAATTCATTAAATGTCAAGCTATAATGACAAAAAGGAATTGGAATGTGAACAGTGTCATTTTTCCTTTTGTCATTTAAAAGCTAATCATTAGCAAAACTGGTTGATAAAATATAGGTGGTACAATGATTAAGTATATTGCCTGTCACACTTCTCTGGGTTTACATCCATTCCAGCTTGATGCAGATGAAATTTTCCTTTCTGAAAAATACTTCAAATTACTTCGGGAAGTGTGAACGGTATTGATATATGTAGTCACAAAATTGAACAGAACTAGACATTAAAGCCCTGAATTTTGTGGGTCTTCCAATGCACTTTTGCCACCTGTGACAGTGCAGGGGGAAGCACACAAATTAGGTTGCAAATTGCACATGGAGATCCTGCCCTGTGCTGCTAATTTATTTTCCTCTGCTTGGAGCAGAACAGCCACCTGTCCCAATATGGTTACCTATGTCATAGAGGGCATAGTTGTGAAGAGGGAATACAAAGCAGGCCTTGAGCCTGGCCTGAGATCTGTGGGCAGCCGATAACATGATGCATAGCATTTAGCTGGCAGAAATGGGGAACACCCAGCGTCCAAATAAGACTCTTGGACTGAACCATCCCCTCGAAAAAAGGGAAGCAGCAAAGAATTGGTGCCGCATGTGAGAGGCCAAAGGCTCAGACCCAAACTTTGCAGTGGCTGGGGCCCCTGGAGTGGAACAGTGGTTCACTGTTGCAGCTTAAATCTCCTCAAGATGAATGGCCAGAAAGATTGTAGAATCTCACCTTGATCCTACATGCACTGAGATATAGCAGCAGAATTCTCTAATGGCCACATCCTGGTAGTTGTGCCAGGTTCTTTTCTTCCCTCAATTAATATTCTTGATCTGCAATCAGAGGAGTGACAAATGTGATAAACAGAAAAATTTCACTGGTACAGTCGAGCAGCTTCTCCTTTTTTATTATCTCTCCTCTCTCTTTCTTGCTCCTCTCTTGATAACTTTTTTTCTGTCCCTTCTTCTTCTCTGCTCCTGTATGCTCCAATCTGGACCTTCCCTTTCACATTCCCAACTCTTCTTACCTCTTCCCCTTCCCCTCTCCTCCATTCTGATATCTGCAACATAGGGAAGAATTTTCCCCCTGTCAGAGGGGAATGCAGGAGCGGGCGCAGGCAGGTGCGCCTCCGATCAGTGCTCCCAATTGGGCGCGCGCCACCATTTTACGTGGCCCAATTAAGGCCTGCCCAGCGTGAAGTCTGCCAAAAACTTCCTGTGCGGGCAGTGGGGATTCCATCAGCCGGGAATGCGCTGTTTCACGCATGCACGTGAAAGAGTGCAGCGATCTCCCCGAGGCTAAGTGCTGCCTCAGGGAGATCGGCTCAGAATTAAAACTTGGAAGGTAAATGTTGAAAAACCTTCCCTGATGTGTCCCCTCACATGAGTTGGGACATGTCCATCACTTTAACTTAAACATTTACTAAGTTTTTAAAAACCCTCATGAAACCTCATCCCACCAGTGGATGAGGTTTCATGCTTTTTTTGAAGCCTGCCAGGGCTCCTGGCCTGACTCCAACTCTAAGGTTGGTCGGGGAGGTCCATTAATTAGGTTAATGACTTTTTAAATGGCTTCAATTGGCCGTTGACAGGTCGGCGTCCCGGCCGACCTGAAAATGGAGATGATGCGGGGTGACATCAGGAGTTCCACCTGACTTCATCTCACAACATTTTACACACGGCAAGTGTGCCCTATCCCCCGCCCACGGGCCTAAAGATTCTGCGCATAACCTTTTAAAAAAAGGCCCCCATTTGCTACCCAGCAGCTGCAATACATGAAATTAATACTTCTTCACCCACTCAATCATCCCAAAGCTCCACATTTTGATCCTTAGCTTCTGGCAGAGATCTATGTCAATAGCAAGTATTAGCAGTACTGATTAGATCCTGGCCAGCTAGATCAAGGCTGACCAACCCTATTTTTTTGCTGCAGTGCACAAATGATTGTTTTAAGTGCATCACCCTTTAAATTCTTTTGCATGGCCACGATAGGCCAGGATTTTCCCCTCAGCAATTTGGGGACAGGGCCAGCTCACTGAGGGGAAAATGACACGGGATGATGCCGGGAGGAATCCCCGACGTCATCCCGGTCCCTTTAAATTTTTAGGAAGGCGGACGGACAGCAAAATTCCGCTGTCCGCCCGCCAACCTGTCATTGGCCAATTGAGGCCATTGACAGGCTGGTTAAGATAATTAAATACCTGCCCATCCAAGCTTAAGGCTGGCGGGCAGGCCAGGAGCCCCAGCGGGCTCCAGATTATTCATGAAACTTCATCCACTGGCGGGATGAAGTTTCATGTCCGATTTTTAAAAATGTAATAAATTTTAAGTGTTTATTATTAACATGTCCCATGTCATGTGACATTGTCACATGAGGGGGCATGTTAATAATTTTAATATTTTTCCATTTTTAGAGTTTACTTATCTTTCACGAATCTCCCTGAGACAGGACTTTGCCTCAGGGAGCAGTGCGCTCTTTTGTGCACATGTGCGAAACAGCACACTTTGACAGTTGGGGAATCCCTCCCCCTCCCCCCCACCTCCTGCACAGGAAGCGCATAGTGCTTCCTGTCGGGTAGGCCGCTGGGTGGGCCTTAATTGGCCCGCCCACCCAAAATGGTAGCGGGCCCTGTTTTGGTGGCGGGGGTCGGCTGTCCGCCTGCCACTGAGCCGGTGGGGCCTGCACGCCATCCAAGGACAAAATTCTGCCCATAGTAACTTAAAGGGCCCAACTTATGCATGGCCTGCACAGGAACTTTTGGGTTATTGCTTACCTGCACAGCCCTGCAGCTTAGGGGAAGCATTGCTCAGGACTATACTGATGATGTTTCTCAGGGAGTTCACAAATATTGGAAAACTACCTGAATCATAACATTTATAATAAAAGAATTAGTATTCAAGAAAACAGCTACAATCAACTAAAATGGTATTTTCCTGGTCTTGACTTTCCCTATGATCTTATTTGAAATATTAACCGAATAAGGGGAAAGACGTGGGGCTGGATTTTCATTCCTGAGGCAGGTAGCAGAAGTTGGGAAAATTCCCGGCTCGGCCCAGCCACCTTGGTAGGAATGGCTGCAAAAGACAGGATTTTCATTGTGGTTGGGGGTGTTAGTGTGGTGCTGCAGGCTTGCAGGGGGCAAGTTGGGCCAGCTGACCCGGGAAAGAGTTGGCAACCAGCCACAGGGACTGCTGGGTGACAAGGCAGGCTGTTAAAATGGCCCATCTCAGTGCTGTGGGACTCCATCCCAGTTATAATGAAAAAAGTAAGGCCCTCTCACCCTGACCCCTCACACCACTTTACCCCCCCCCATATAGTCCCTATGCTCCATCCATGCCACCTTAAGCCCCCACCCACCCCTATTGTCCCAATGCCAAGGTATGCCGCTCTCAATGGCCCCTCATGCACCCCATGCCAAACAACGGTACTTCCATACCCAATCACCTACTGTAAAGAACCAACTAATCTTATAATGACAGTAAAATATGTAAGAAAAACTTAAATAAAAGTTATTCATTGATAATTTTCCACTCTCTTTGAAAAATATTCCTTTTAACTTCAGGCCAATAAAAGTGTCAATCATCTAGACCCTTTAAAGTATCAATGGCTAAAACTGCAAGCAATTGAATCCTCTTTATCTTGTGTAAATAAACATTGTGAAATTGACAGATCAGGGAGCCAGAGCTTTCAATGAAGCAATGGTTCCTCTGGGGCTTAAGTGTGTCTGTACTCTAATGGATTTCTGGATTCCCAGCCAAGAATACTCAATGAGGCTTGGCTGAGAGCCCGGAAATCCATTGGCCTGTTGAAATAGACAGACTCTGCTTTAACTGTGAGGTCAGTCTACTATTGCACAGGGTCTCGTGTCACTTGCATAAAACTGGTGCAGCTGGTACAATTTTCAAGCTGTATTATCAGAGTTAAGCTCATGCAAAACTCTGCTGCCCATTTTCTATCTCGCACCAAGTTCCATTTGCCTATTACCTCTCTGCTCACTGACCTATACTGGTGACTGACCTAGCAACATCCCAATTTCAAAAAAGTTCATCCCTGTTTACAAATCCGTCCATGGCTTCTCCCTTCCCTATCTCTGTAATCTCCAGACCTACAACCCTTCGTAACCTATGCACTCTTCCATTTCTGGTCTCTTGCACATCCCCATTTTAAATTGCTGCCTGTACCTCAGCTACCAAGGTCCAGTTCCCTCTGTAAGTCTCTCTGCCTCTCTGTTCCCCTTTAATGTGCCCCTTCAAATGTATCTCGTTTGTCCTAATATTGCCTTGTCAAATTTTGCTTCATAATGCTCCTATGATGTGCCTTGGGACATTTTGCCACATGAAAGGTGTGATATAAATCCAAGTCGCTGTTGTGTTGACAATGTGCATTGATATTTTGTAGATAAAAAAAATGCATGTCATTAAACATAGCAATTGAAAGACGTCTGAAGGAATTATATCAGACAGTTTGAAATGTTATAAGATGTTTTATGCCCCATTTAAATTTCACCAGGCAATGCAGCATTGAGAGCATTTGTAATTGCAGTGCATATCTCTGGGTAACTGGGAAAGGCACAACTCCTTGGGCAACATTTTCCCCTTGTTGGGAGCAGGCATGGGCAGCCGGGCTTCCGATCGACACCCCCGATCGGGGTGCGCCGCCATTTTACATGGGCGGGCCAATTAAGGCCCGCCCAGTGTGACGTCCACCAGGAAGCGCTATGCACTTCCTGTGAGGGTGGGGGGAATTCCCTCAGCCGGTGGTCTGCTCTTTCGCACACGCGAGTGAAAGAGCACACAGATCTCCCTGAGGCAAAATGCTGCCTCAGGGAGATCAGCTCCAAATTAAAACTTTCAATAAAGGTGATTAAAAAAATTTCCCTGACATGTCCCCTCATGTGACATTGTTGCATGAGTTGGGAAATGTCCATCACTTTTAGTTAAACATTGAATAAAAATTTAAATACCCTCGTGAAACCTCATCCCGCCTGTGGATGAGATTTCATGTTTTTTCCGAGGCTCGCTTGGGTTCCCGGCATCCCCCCCAACCTTAAGGTTGGACGGGTAGGTCCATCAATCAGGTTAATTCGTTTTTTAATGGCCTTAATAAGCTGTTGACAAACTGAAAATCTAAATGACGCAGGGTAACGTCAGGATGCACGCCCAACGTATCCCCACGTCATTTTATGCATCAGCGAGTGGGCCCCGCCCCTGCTCGCTGACCGGAAAAACCTGCCCAAGTTGTTTCTGCACTGAAGTGCTTTTTGTGAGCACTGTTCTGTGGCCTCTGACTATTGGCAACATTATTAATATTATCTAAGAACTAAGGGGATTGTCAGCTTTGTGTATAATAGAAATATAATGGTGGTACTAATAGCTGCCCTGGTACTTTTTATAATTTACCATATTCATATATTACCTCCTTTATGTTGATCAAAAATGGATTCAGTGTTCCTGGGAATCAGTTCAAAGATTTGGGTGGGTATTTTTTGGCCATTGAGCGGTGGGCATGGAAGTGAGGTGCCAGTAAAATCGCCGGGATCTGTATAGGATCAGCTCCCCGATGTGGTCCTGCCATCAAGGCATTTTATCGACACAAGACTGCCCACTCCAAGGAGGTCCCAATTAGTGGCCATTTTATGGTGCCAACGATGGGGGAGGGGGTAGGCTCTAATGCCCAAGGAGAGACCTGTGGACAGGGAAGGATGTCCCCAGGACCTCAACAGTTTCCTCAGAGGGGTTTTCCCACTGGCACTGCCTAACTGTCATTGTCCCCCGTGTGCCTTAGCAGTGACCAACTCTCCATGTGGATCTACGGAGGCTTCAGAGCTGCTTTTTCCTCTGATGTGGGGGTGCCAACTCCCCTCATAAAATTCGGCTTTTGAATTCCAATTGATAAATGAAACAAAGATCACACCATCTCAACTGGGGCTTTGCAGTATGTGCGGTATAACTCCAGTCCGATACAAAGACAAGTTTAAAAAAAAACCCAGTGGATTGACTGCTCTTGAAATTATTTTGAGTTATGTGGGAGTCCACGTTCACCTTCATTTCTGGAACATTTAAAATGTGTCACTTAAGGCTGGAGATTACTCTTCAAGCACAGAACTTATTGCAATGGAAATTAAGCCAGACATCAGTTTGCCCAACCTTCAACCTGCATTATTTTTAATGCATTTAAATTTATCCTTAAATAGATATAGATTTGGAATCTTTAATCTTAGAGCCACCTTATTATTGATGTTAAGCTAACAATTTATGATAAATTTATATCCTGCACTTTTGGCATGATATAGTGTCAAAGGTTTCTCACTGGTGTCTAATTTAATATAACTGGAATATTAGTAAAGTGACGTACTGCTGACTAAAAATGTCAAACTATTAGTACTGTCTCTTTTCCTTTCTTTACTGGGTGTTACCCTAAAGTTAAAGTGAGAGTATATCTAAAAATGCATATCTTGACAATGAAGGGGAATGTGTGAATATGCACACACCACACCCGCCCCCTCCACTGCCCCCATTACCTATCAGTTGCAAAGCAGTCAGTACATTTAACTAACACAAGAGGAAGAATCATGTATGGAATCTAAACATGTTAATTGCAATGAAGAAATCTCACAGGGTTTCCATACTCTACCTGCAAGGGTCTGCCTGGTTCCCCTGACAAACATCATTTCTAAAATTGAACATATTGCCGTTTAAAGAATTCAGTTGACTTTTCTTTTCATAACTTGAAAGTTAACATCTGAGCAATCCTTCAAGATACTGCAGTTCGGTTTCAGGCAGTCAGTGTACAACAGGAGGATTGTAATTCGAGGTTTGCTCTCTCATTGTATTCACATCCTGCCATCTTGAATCTATTTTGTTCTTAGGCCTCCAGGGATTGCTTTTTCGCACAGTCAGTATGTTCACATTCATGGCTGCTGCAGCCCAATATTGTTGCCATGGAAATTTAACGACCCACTCAGTTACCGTTCCCTGGAACACAAAATGCATCATTTATAAGTCTCTGGAAAGATTTATTTTATGTAAAAATCTTCATTTATAGAATTTTCATGCCCCTGGAAAATTACTTGTCATTTAACAATGATATCCTTAAATGATTATGTGTAAGGAATGTTCCCTACAGAACAAACAATTGATTCATCCTGCGGACTGCACTATGGCTACATATTTTTCCTTCTCTGTACCTATCCCTATCCAATTTACTGTGTTGTAGCTCAGTACTCGTTGTATAGACCACCCACTCAGCACTGGGGGTAAAATTGCTAACCTATAAAACCACTGAAATTCTTTCTTGAACATTTGCATTTGAGCATAGAGCAGAGTTTAGCGTTTCGCAAATCCATACTGTATAGAACAGTGTAACAATTCTTCCCTTCAGCAATTCACAATGAAGAAATAACACCATGCACTCAGTTGTGATGAATGTGTCCATTCTCCAGTGCCCCTTTTGTGAAATAATTCTTCCCATTATTGGCCCAAACTGCACGGCATTGCAAACATGCACAGCAGAACAACGGATCCATATCCTATTTGTAATCCACAATTGTAACAGTCCAGAGGCCTGCCATGCTGTCACCATCACAAATTGATTTAAACATCAATTGCGGCAGCCATTAAAACCACTGGACAATCTCGCCAAGCTGATGAATTGTAGCTGAATGTGAAATGAGTCTCTGACTCTGTTTCCCACCATCTAATATCAAAGCCCATTGTGTCCTGATAAAGCGGGGGTCACGAGTTCAGCCTGAAGTTCAACAGTGCGTCCAGCCAGAGAGAAGAGCGCTATTCACGCTGAATTTCCAATTATGGCTTATTTTCCATTTTTATTTTAAACAATTTAATGTGAAGTGTTTGCGTCCATTTAGTTCCTGAATAATTGAAATATTCTGATGTCAGTGAAATCCAATGACAGCCATGATCCCAAATAGCTAGAATTCTCGAAGCTTGGCATTTCTGTTTTATCTCTTACAAAACAGTGCACATTTCTGGACACCTACATACTCCCTTTCCTTTATCTCTTTTCAAATTTGTCTCCTTAAGGGGTCAGTCCCATTGCTGAACAGGATTCATTTAAGTAGTAGCCATTCATTTAATAGAAGTATGTTACCAAGGCAACCTGGAAACTATTTAGCCCTTCCGGAATCAGTTCTTGCAGATGACTCGGTTTGACAAGCAGAATGCTGCAGTCACAGCACTCATTGAAATGATGCTATGTTGCATTTTTCATTAGATTATTTCTTTTTCTAGATATTAGTGAGTAATACCTATTACTCTATTGGTATTTACATATTCTTATTGTTAAGAGTCAATGTCCACTCACGAAGAGAACGACTCACTGCACTGGTTCACTGCCATTTAGCACCATGGTGTTAAATGTTGAGGTAGCAATATGTTAGTGTATTGCTAGTAGTTATTAACTGCTTCATGTATTTACACATATTGATGCTGGAAGGTCACAAACAATAATGACGGTCAAGGTCACCTGAAAGCATAAATTGGCCCCACTTTTCTTTTTTTCAATTTATTTGCAAGCATCAAAACTAGCTCCAACTTCAGAAAATTTCAAATTTAAAAATATAAAATAGAGATGCATATCGGCGGAGGTTCGCCTCAATATTTTTGTTACTGTACTAATGTCTTAACTATTGGGCTGTAATTTTCTGAAAAGAAATAACATTAATGCACAAATCAACTTTCAAGTTGTAGTGAGGAAGAGACACCCTGTGAATTGCAAAGTCACAAGTTGTCTGATGATTTGTGCCGCTTCGCTGTTAGCTTTATAAGACCATAAGATGTAAGAACAGAAGTAGGCCATTCGAGCCATTGAGTCTGTTCCACCATTCAATGAGATCATGGCTGATCTGATAATCCTAAATTCCACTTTCCTGCCTTTTCTCCATAACCCTTGATTCCTTTACTTATTAAAAATCTGTCTATCTCCACCTTGAATATACTTAACGACCCAGCCTTTACAGCCAACTGCGGTAAAGAATTCCACACATTCACTACCCTCTGAGAGAAGAAATGCTTCCTCATCTGTCATAAATGGGCGACCCCTTAATCTGAGATTATGCCCCCTGGTCCTAGACTCTCCCACATGGGAAACAACCTCTCAGCATCCACCCTGTCAAGCTCCCTAAGAATCTTATGTGGAGAATTTTCCCCATGTCGGGAGGACCAGTTGGGAGTGGGCGTGGAGCCGATTGCCACCTGCAATTGGGTCCGCGCCGCAATTTTACACGGGCGAGACAATTAAGGCCTGCCCAGTGTAATGTGCAATTTCGGAGGATAGCAGGAGTGGACGGGCAATGGCGGGAGTGCAATGACCGCTGAGTCCAACGGCGACCCGGCAGCCTGTTTAAATGAAGTGCTGGCAGCTTTGGAAAGGCTGCTCACAATGGCCAGTGGAAGGGCTCACCAGAGGGCTGCTGGAGAGCAGGCCAGGCCGGAGGATAGGGCAGCGGAACAGGCCAGGCCGCGGGGTTGGGCAGTGGACTAGGCCAGGCCGGGGGTTTGGGCAGCGGGACAGTGTGCCCCTCGGTTTTCCGATGAGTGCCTAGCTGCCCTCCTGGCGGGAGGTCCTCATTCCAAGGGACAGGAGGCGGAGGCCCTCCCATCTGACCAAATGTGCCTGGGAGGAGGTGGCAAACATAGTCAGCTCCCATGACGTGACATGGTGCATCTGGGTCGATTGCTGCAATGACCTCCTGTTCTCGGGAAGGGTGAGTACCATGTTGGCAGAGGTCACTTAATACAGCAGGTAGGCTTTCCCCCCGCAAGTGCCCCACCTCCCCCTCCAACTCTGAGTGCAGCTACAGCATTAAATCCTTCATGGCACGTTTCCCTCGCTGGCTGGGCCAGCAGATATTGCCCATGCCTAGTTCACCTTGAGAGGGTAGTGCTGAGATGGGTTCTGCACCCACAGCATGTGTCTCTCTGACACCCGGAGTAGAGTTTTGGGGCCAAACTCAAGGATCTGCACCTGGACACAGTGCTGGAGCTGCAAAACATGTCAAAGTCAGGCTGCTGACATGCTGGGAGGGGAGCTTCCAGGTGGTGAGGCACCAATCCATCTGCTGCCCTTGGGGTTCCACGTGCTTGTGTCTCTTCGCTTTGCAAGGTTAGACCGTGTGGTGCCAAATATGATGGATGCAGCATATGGGCAAGGTGGGGGGGGGTTCAGCCCTGGCTTCTTTGTGTGAGTGTGCGGCAGCTGTGGGGTGACGAAGCACTGGAGCCCCCTGCAATATCCCACTCTGGTTGAGGTGGCTGGGATGTGATGGGAATCCAGGTACATGGTGGACTAATCAATGCTCTTCTCCCCTTTTCAGGAGAAGACTGCGCACAATGCCATCGAGCGGACTGGCAGAGGCCAGGCCCAGTTGGCCATTAGATTCGAGCAGGAGGCGATGGATCTGGAAGGGCGCCATGCACCCAGGTCCACTGGTGGCAGTGAGGCTGGGGTGCCAGGGGGAGGTATGTTTGCTGAGCACTGAGGTTACCATGTGTGTCCCAGCAGCCATGGCACTGCTGAATGTTCCAGTGATTGAAGTTAACAACATGGGTTGACCATTGATTATGGAAGGATGAGTGCATAATGATCCAGCGGACAGGGATGCACATTGACATTGTCTCCATTTTCTCTAATCAAATGTCCTTGTTCTTCCTTTCAGCATTACTGGAGCAGGGCCAGGAGGACGAGGCAGAGGGGCCACCCCACAACCTGAACAATTGGACTCGCCAGCATCACACCATCTCTGCCAGGCAGGCACCAGTGCAGATACTAGCAGCTCGGTGGGAATTAGATCATCAGCTAGTGTCCCGGGGCACAGTGGTGAGTGCACTTCACATTTGCTTGAGGTGCGGGTGGAAAAAGAGAGTGCCCATGACGCTGGCAGTCGGAGGACTGCAGGGGACCAGGCACAAGCTCAGTTGGTGGCTGATGGAGTCAGCCGTGAGGCAACGGACACTGGAAGTGCAGCAGGGTATGTGGGAGGATCTGGCAGAGATACATGAGGCTTTGAGTGGCATAGTCTCTGTGCTAAAGGAGTCTACGCGGAGCATTGCCGATGCAATGAGCCTCATGGCCGAGCACCATGCTTCCTCCATGGAGAGGATGGGGACTCTCGTGGAGATGCTCCTTCAGGAGAAAAATCAGGCCTTCCTCGGGATGCGCTCGGACCTGCAAGTCCTCACAGTGGCATTGACCTCAGCTGGTCAGTGCCAGTGGGCGAGATGGTTTGGGCACCAACTATCCCAGCTCGGTGCCCATCCATCTACGGTGAGCAGGAAGGTCCGAAGCAACCTCAAGTTGGTGCAGCAGCTTCCTGTCATTACTGTGGGCTCCTCTCAGGGCGCTCCAGATGAGGGCAGCAGCTCCTCCGCCCCTCTGCCATTGGCCATGGGATCCCATGAGGCTGCGATGCCTGGCGAGATGCCAGCTGTGGAACTGACCACTCCCTCCCATGCGGGGCCATCAAAGGCACCACGGGCTAGAAGATGGCTGCCAAGGTCATCCAGGCCAGCAGGACAGCAGAGTGAGCAGCCTGTCTCAGATGCCAGTGCCAGCAAGGGAGGAACACTTAGATGTAGTACCCAAAGGCATAAACTTAAGGCACTTGAGGCACACCACGGGTTTCTCAATGATAGTTTTATGTTGCTCCACTATTAGTTCATGACCATGTGATGATTAACACCCTTGGAATTATTTTTCTCTGAACTTCATTTTGTTAAATCATTAAATTTTGATATGTGAGCATGGCTCAGGGTGATTCCTTACTTCTGCAGGTGGATGGGAAGCCATGATGTTATGAGTGAGTTGCTTGACATTAAGCTTTATTGACAAGGCACATAGTTAATGTTCCTTCCCAGGCAGATTTTGCACTCAGGTATCGAGTATGGAGCCTGCAGCCCTGGCTTGTGTTGGAGGTCAGTATGTGGTGTGTTAGCTGAAGGTTCATCCGATTAAAGCCTCCCAGGTGTCCCTGCCTCCCTGGATTATGCCCGAGTCAGGGTCTACCCCCTCAGCATTTCCCTGTGCATGCTCATCCTTGGATTCACTACTGGACTCATTGTGCCCAGCCGCAGCCACTGCGTCTACATCTTCTTCATCCACTACATCCCCCCTTTCCAACTGTGGAGAGCACAGCATGCAACCACTATCAGCGACACACGATCTGGGGGGTTTTGGACTGCGCCCCCTGAACGGTCCAGGCATTGGAAGCGCATCTTGAGAAGATGGCTCTCTCCACCACAGCCCTTGTGGAGGCGTGGCTCCTATTGTAGCGTTGCTCAGCTTCTGTTCTTGGATAGTGGAGAGGTGTCATGAGCCACCTTTCAAGGGGATAGCCCTTGTCACCCAGCAGCCATCCATCCAGCGGGGCTGGAGCACTGAAGAGCCTCGGCACCTGGGAGTGTCTGAGGATGTAAGCGTCGTGGGAGCTGCCAGGGTACAATGCACAGACTTGTAGAGTCAGCATCCTGTGATCACACAAGGCCCCTTCTGCCTTGGGCTTCTTGTTGGCTCTGCGCTCCTTGTGCCTGCGCCTGCCCTCCCAAAGGTGGCTCCCCTGGGGCTAAATGTGGACTCCTGACCTCCTCCCCCTACTATCCCTCCATTTCTTCTCAGAGGAGGTGCTCCAGTGGAGAGTTCAGTTCCCATTCCAAGGCTAAGGGAAGGCTTCCTGAAACCTGCAAGGCCCCAGAAATGATGTTTACTGTAGAGTC
Organism: Carcharodon carcharias; assembly: GCF_017639515.1. NCBI lineage: Eukaryota > Metazoa > Chordata > Chondrichthyes > Lamniformes > Lamnidae > Carcharodon > Carcharodon carcharias. Next base: position 134,569,857 of record NC_054471.1, read on the forward strand.
CTGACCTGAAGTCTTTTACCCCTGTCCAGGCAGCTGTGAAGAGTTTTGAAGTATTCTTGCTCAGAGAGGCAAGCATCAATAACTTTAAGCATTAAATGCCTGACAAATAACACTCGCAATCCCACTCACCCCTCTTATCCTGCCCGTCAATGAGGTTTATATAAATGTGGCCAACCCGCCTGCCTGTTGTGCCCATGCGATGTCCTGAAGATCGCATGGGCCCTGAAAAATACCAGATAATTGCTGCCTCAAGGGCCCTAAGCAGATGATTAATTAATGGCGGGCACTCATCGGAGAACATCACACGCCCACCCATCTAAATATCACGACAGCGTTGGGCCACTCACCCGATGTCACCACTCATTGGCATGCAGGGCCCGCCTCTGCTCGCTGATGAGAAAATTCTGGCCTATATCTTTCAGTAAGGTCGCCTCTCAGTCTTCTAAACTCCAATGAGTACAGGCCCAACCTACTCAACCCCTCCTCATAAGAAAATCCCTCCCTACCTGGGATCAACCTAGTGAACTTTCTCTGGACTGCCTCCAATGCCAGTATATCTTTCCTTAGATAAGGGGACCAAAATTGTTCACAGTATTCTAGATGTGATCTAACTAGTGCCTTGTTTGGCTGTGGCAAGATTTCCCTATTTTTATACTCCATTCCCTTTGAAATAAAGGCCAACATTCCATTTGCCTCCCCTATTACCTGCTGAATTTGTATGCTAGCTTTTTGTGATTTGTGCACAAGGACCCCCAAATCCCTCTGCGCAGCAGCTTTTTGCAGTCTTTCTCCATTTAAATAATATTCTGCTCCTCTATTCTTTCTGCCAAAATGCATAACCTTACATTTTCCTACATTATACGCCAAGTTTTTGACCATTCATTTAACCTGCCTATATCCCTCTGTAGACTCTTTGTGTCATCCTCATCACTTGCCTTCCCAACTGTTTTTATGCCATCCGCAAACTTTGCAATAATAGTCACTTCCCTCGAGTCATTCATAAATATTGTAAATAACTGTGGCCCCAGCACTGATCCCTGTGGCACTTCACTTGTTGCCATCCTGAAAATGCCCCCTTATCCCAAATCTCTGTCTCCTATTAGTTAGCCAATCCTCTATCCATGCTAATATACTACCCCAAAACTCATTTCCCAGTCCACTCCAGCCAACTTTGCCCTCATTCCTTTGTAATTACCCTTTTTTAAGTTTAGCACAGTTGTTTTCTCACTCACCCAAGGTTCTCACTTTCAAACTGAATGTTAAATTCTGCCATGCTATGGTCACTGTTTCCTAGGGGGTCTTTTACTCTGAGATCATTTATTAAACCTACCTCCTTACACATTACCAGATCCAAAATAGCCTGATCCCTGGTTGGATCCACAACACACTGTTCTCGGAAACTGTCCCGAATACACTCTATGAATTCTTGCTCATTCTACCTCTGCCAATTTGATTTTCCCAATCTACATGAAGGTTAAAATCACCCATGATTAATTTATTGCCCTTTTTACATACACTCATTATCTCCTGCTTTATTATCTGTCCTACTACTATGTAACTACTGGTAGGGGGCCTATAGACTACTCCCACCAGTGTCTTCTTCCCCTTGATTTTTCTTACCTCCGCCCAAATAGGTTCTACATCTTCTAATCCAAGATCATTTCTTGCTATCGTACTTATTCCATCTTGCCCTCAACCTACATCTTGCCCTCAACTTATCAATGAGTTTCATGAATAGGTTGCATATGCACAATAATTGCTCATTAAATTTGCCATTGCAAGTTAAATCTAGGATATATCAGCAAAATTTAGATAGCACCTCAGACAGAACCTTCCAAACAAATGACAGCCAAAATCTAGAATGACAAGAGCAGCAGACACATGGGAACACCACCACCTGGAAGTTCACCTCCAAGCTACTCACAATCTGACTTGGAAATATATTGCCGTTCTTTCACTGTCGCCGGGTCAAAATGCTAACTGCACTCTGGGTTTGCCTACACCAAATGGACTGCAGCTGTTCAAGAAGGCAGCACACCACCACCTTGTCAAGGGCAATTAGGGATGGGAAATAAATGCTGGCCTAGCCAGCAAACCCCATGAATGAAAAATGCATTTAATGTACTGCCCATTTGCAATGCATTTGTTGTAGTCTACTTGGACTTCAGCAAGGTCCTACATGGGAGATTGATAACAAAGGTAAGAGCCCATGGGATCCAAAGCAATTTGGCAAATTGGATTCAGAATTGGCTGAGTGGCAGAAAGCAGAGCGTGATGGTCGAAGGGTGACTGGATGTCTGTGTCCAGTGGGGTTCCACAGGGATCAGTGTTGGGTCCCTTGCTGTTTGTGGTATATATAAATGATTTAGACTTGAACGTAGGAGGTTTGATCAGTAAGTTTGCGGATGACACGAAAATTGGTGGAGTGATAAATAGTGAGGAGGATAGCCTTAGATTACGGGGGGATATGGACGGGCTGGTCGGATGGGCTAATCAGTGTCAAATGGAATTTAATCCAGATAAGTGTGAAGTAATGCATTTGGGCAGGACAAACAAGGCACGGGAATACACGATGAATGGTAGGACTCTGGGAAGTACCGAGGATTAGAGGGACCTTGGTATGCATGTCCACCGGTCCCTTAAGGTAGCAGGACAGGTAGATAAGGTGGTTAAGAAGGCATGTGGGATACTTGCCTTTATTAGCCGAGGCATAGAATATATGAGCAGGGAAGTTATGCTGGAGCTGTATAAAACACTGGTTAGGCCACAGCTAGAGTATTGTGTGCATCTCTGGAATCTGCATTATAGGAAGGATGTGGTTGCACTAGAGAGAATGCAGAGGAGATTTACCGGGAGGTTGCCTGGGCTGGAAGGCTTTAGTTATGAGGAGAGATTGGTTAGACTGGGATTATTTTCCTTGGAGTAGAGGAGATTGAGGAGGGACATGATTAAGGTATATAAAATTATGAGGGCATAGATAGGGTAGGCAGGAAGGAATTTTTCCCCTTGGCGGAGGGATCAATAACCAGGGGGCATAGATTTAAGGTAAGGGGCAGGAGGTTTAGAAGGGATGTGAAGAAGAATTTTTTCACTCAGAGGGTGGTAGGAATCTGAAACTCACTGCCTGAAAGGGTGGTAGAGGCAAAAACCATCCTAATATTTAACAAGTATTTGGATGTGCACTTGCAATGCCATGGCATACAAGGTATGGGTCTAGTGCTGGAAAATGGGATTAGAATGGTTAGGTAATTGTTTGATCAACACAGACTCGATGGGCCAAAGGACTTTTTTCTGTGCTGTAGACCTCTATGACTCAACGACTAAAGTCTACCTTGTTCACAACATGATAATTCTTAATGACTGCCAATCAACCTCCCTTGCCCTGAATATTAACAAGTAGAAGTGTGGCCTTTCATTCCTTTAGTTCGAGAATTCTTGTTGGACAGTTGAAAAGTACTAAATTTTAGAAACATAGGAACAGGAATTAATCATTTATCTTCTTAAATCTGTTCCATCATTCAATGAGATCATGGTTGACCTGTGACCTAATGCCATATGCCCAGGTTTTTCTCTTATCCTTTCATACTTTTGGCTATCAAAAATCTATAAAGCTCAGTCTTAAATTAACATTGAATGAACATCAATTGTCTTTAGTGAAGGAGGCTCAAAACATCTATCACCTTTTGTATGTAGGAGCCTTTCCTAACTTCACTCCTGAATAGTTTGGTTCTAATTTTTAGACCATACCTCCTAGTCCTAGCCTCCACAACCAGCTGAAGTAGTTTCTCTCCATCTAACATATTTGTTCACTTTAATATCTTGAAAGGTTCGATCAAATCACTCCTTATCCTTCTAAATTCAAGGGCACACAGCCATGTTTTGTGTAATCTCTCGTCATAATTTAACCTTTGAGTCCAAGCATCATCCTGGTAAACATACGCTACACTTCCTCCAAGGCCAATGCACTGTAACTTCTCTGGAATGCTTGGAACTAAGTCAATTCTGGATTTTGGAATTTTCTGGATTATAGAATGACATTGGAATGCCTAGACACAAATATGTGAGCCAGAAATCATCATAGATATAAATATTTGCCTGAAACATAAAACAGTGACAAGACATTATAAAGCAGTAATAAAACTGATTTTACTTATCCAAATACTATATCTTCCATGTTTCTGCTCTCAAATTTCTAAAATGGTGCTAGTGATGTACGTTGAAGGAAGCTTTATTTCAACGATTGTTGGAAAGGGTGTGGAAGAAAGTGGCTGATTAGCAAAAGGAGCTAATCCCGGGTCTTGTGTTTCATCCAGTATGCTGGTAGATGGGATTGGGCTTGGCGATGCTGATGATGGGTATGCTCTCGAATTTCCAACTTCATCAAATATTTGCTGCAATGTCATTACTTTCATGTATTTTGGCTGCTCCTTTTATTAATTTCTCTTGGATCCTGTGCACATGCATTATATCTTTTTGGCTAATTAAACTTTGCATATATATTTTCTCCATGCTCTACCAATAATAGCAAGAATCAAGGGTTTAATGAAGAACTTTTGTTTCTGACTAGGCTTCATGGGACTGCTAAAGGGGTTTATCAAACAGCAGGAATGCATAAAAGTCAAAAACTGATTGCATCAATTTTACCCATTGTAGAGATCAGGGTAGACTTTTACAGTTTGATTGATCTCAATTTGGTAAAAACGGGTAAGCTACAGGACATCTGATGTTTAAAATTGACAAAACCTTTAGTAGCTTAGGGCTACTAGCTACAGTAGATTCCAAGTCTTGCACTATACAAACAGAACATTTGAGTTATGTTTAACGTTTTAGTATTGTACTTGATACCTGCTCTGCTTGCCACAAAACTGTACTTCCAAAAATATTGTATCTCACACTAAGAACTGGCTAAATGTTCATTTTCTTTACCGAACCCATGACTGTTGCAGCAACCAAATGGTTGAGTTGCTTGGACCTGCTCAAAACACTTCCAGACAAATGATGTTTCGGAACAATAAATTTCCAAACTGAAGAGGTTATAGCAAGGGTTCTCAAACTGTCGTTCATGACCCCCAGTGACTCAGATTTGGCAGTCCTGTGAACAGCTGTGAGGCCCCTTTTAAATGATTTATTTGCTGGTGGGCATGGCCTACATCAATGAGTTTTGAAGCCCGATCGCTGACACCAACAGAGCCTGCAAAATGGCAGGTGTTTTAGTTGTCTTTTGTGCCTGTATCCCTGTTTGAATTCCAACCCTGCTTAACAACTCTCCCCCTAGCCCCTCCCAATTTTCACTCTGGGGTTGTACCAAGTGTGAAGCATTAAAATGGGGTCACAACAGAAAAGCACTTTAGGAAGCTTCTCCTTCTGTACCTCATTTAACATGGAATTCATGCCTCTAATACACCCTCCTCAATCCTTTGTTGATTTCTCAATCCTTTAGTCTCATTAGTTAAGGAGACAGCTAAGCTGTCAGATGGCATATTGCCTTTGCTGCACTGTAATCGGCTCACTTAAAGAGCCAATAAATGACTGAGCTGAAGCATGCAGGAAGATGTCTAACTAACTGTGAGATGTCCTATTCCAGCAAATTCCAGCTCATTAATTTTTTTCTCAGAATGTGAACAATGCTGACAAGCCCAAATTTATTGTCCATTTCTAAGAAAGTAGTGGTCACTCCTTTTACTTGTCTGCTGATTAAATGGTGCTTCCACAATGCTATCAGGTGGGGAATTCCAACAATGATGAAGGAACAGAATGACCATCCTCTTTTCTGTCTGGTATGACTACACCCACTGGAGAATTTTCCTTTTGACCCTATTTGGGCTCAGTTTTGCCTCCTGCCTTGATGTCATACTCAGCCCAAAGCTATCTTCATATTGAAGACAGTTAGTCTCACCTCCCCTTTGGCACTCAGCTCAGACATCCATGCCAGACAGTTGGCCACAGGCATTGGTCAAATGTAGAGTAATAAGAAATGCATGTACATTTGCACTAATTTTTAAAAAGCCTCTAGTGCGACACTAGCAAGTAATTAAGAAGGCTAATGGAATGCTATCCTTTATTACGAGGGGAATTGAACATATAAGTAACGATGTTATGCTTCAGTTATACAGGGCATTGGTGAGATCATTTCAAGTACTCTGTGCAGTTTTGGTCTCCTTATTTAAGGGAAGGTGTAAAAGCATTGGAGGCAGTTCAGAGGGGGTTTACTAGATTCATACCTGGATGAGTGGGTTGTCTTATGAGAAAGGGTTGGACTGTTTCCACTGGAGTTCACTGAAGAGTGAGGGGTGACTTGATTGAAGTATACAAGATCCTGAATGGTATTTGACAAGGTGGACGTGGGACAGAAGTTTCCTTTTGTGGGTGAGTCCAAAACTAGGGGGCACTGTTCTAAAATTAGGGGTTGCCCTATGAGGACAGAGATGTGAAGCATTTTTTTCTCTTGAGGGTTGTGTGACTTTGGAACTCCCTGCCTCAGAAAATGGTGGAGGCGGGGCCATTGAATATTTTTAAGGTGGAGTTAGATAGATTCTTGTTAGGTAAGGGAATCAAAGATTATCAGGGGTAGATGAGGAAGTGGAATTCAAAAGACAAACAGATCAAACATGATCTTATTGAATGGAGGAACAGGCTCAAGGGGCTAAATGTTCTACTTCTGATCCTATTTCTTATGTTCGTATGTTCATCGACAGAATTAAAGTAATAAGAAAGTGTAACTTGGAGTCCAGTCTGGTTGATCCTTGGATTGATGTGAGAGAAGGAGGAGAAAGCATGCCAATCTATAACTAGAGAAAAAGCTGACAAAGCCACTCCCCACCAAACCCCAAATAGTTTAGACCTCTAAAGCAACCCTGATAATAGAGCTTATGAAGTGAAAGAAAAGGGCCCTCAAGTTTTGTGCAATTACCCTGATATCTTGCAATATCTTCAGCCTTTTTCAACCATTGTTGTCATGCTCTGGGTGTTGTGCCATTCTTCCATTAAAATCATGGCAAGAAATCAGGGCAACCATGGTGGAAATTCAGTGCTAAGGTATTAGGAAGTGCTGTGCCAGATGAGCTTCTCATGATTTAAGCTTCAGGCATGTGGTAATGACTTTGGTCACTTTTATTGTAGAGCACAAAAGTGATGTTTGCATCCGTGAAATTTTTTTCTAATATGTATCGTTAAGGTATGTATCAACCCTTTCATGTGGGTCAGAATAAATGTTTGCCTGTGGACGTTTCCTTCCTTTTATTTTATTATATTGCTACCCATTGGGGATTTTGTTGAGTGCTTAAAGCAATGATCAGATGAAATGGAAAAAAAAAACTTGCATTTATATGGCGCCTTCCATGACCCCAGAGCATTCCAAAATGCTTTACAACCAATGAGGCACTTTTAAAATGTAGCCACTGTTGTACATGACAACCAATTTTCACATGGCAAGGTGCCAAAAATACAAACATGATAATGACTGGAGAATCTATTTTAATGATGTTGGTTGAGGAATAAATATTGAGTAGGAGTTTCAGCCTAGATTCTACACTGCAAATCTCTGAAGTGAGACTTGAACTCACAGCTTTACAATTCAGAGGTAAGTATGCTATCACTGAGCCACAAAAGACTTATGTGTCTATTATGAGTAGAAGGCGCTTTATGGTGAATTGATTTTTCTGAATCAAGGCAATCCCATACTTTATATAGAGACATGCCCAATAAAGTTGACAGTTAAGTGGGAATCTGTCTGTGAATAGAGGAGCTTGTATGTATTTTGTAGAAGCAATGGGGCAGATCAGTGAACTAGTAGTGTTATGTAGAGAAAAAATTTTATTCCTAATGATATATGGTCCCAGTTTATTGCAAATCAAAGATGCAAATATACAAGTTTTGCTTTTTGGTATTATTAATAAAGTCATCAATATTTTGCAATTATAATGGGTATCTTTATTATTCATTCCACTGCATGAGTCATTCACAGATGGAAGAACCAGGGTCGATTTGAGACATTCTTTTCTTATTCAAGCTGAAAAGGTTAACTGGTGACTAATGTGTTTATAAAGGCGATGCAGGATTTGTACATATTAAATACTAATAGTTGCCTGGAATTTACTGGCCATTTTTGGCAAGTTTCTGTCATAAAATTAGCATTGCAGTAATTTTTGTGGGTAACTTCCCATTTCCGCCTGGTTCCTGCCCCAATATGGCAGTGCATCAGCCCCTGTCCAAACACCTGGCTATTCCAGACGTTTGCTGTCAATTCTGCTGCCAGCTCATAATCTCTTGTTAAATTGAGCAGTTGTAAAGATGAGGTCTATAAATCCAATGAACTGTTCTCACTTCACCAAGGCCGAGTTAGAATCTGTTAGCGGAGACTGTTGGAAGTGCTTTATTTTGGAGCTGGCAACCTGATAAAACTTTCAAGAGAAATTGCTGGAGTTATAGAAAATCTTTTAAAGAAATTTTTCTCCCCCTACATTGCATCAGGATTGAAATGAATTTGCATCTGGTAGCTCAAGGGCCTCTGAGAAGAGGGAGGCATCAGAAAACCTTAAGGAGTCCTGTAACCTATTTTCCTAATAGTCCTTTTTCGATGTATATACAGCAGTATCTGTCATCAGGGAATGAAACCTCAGTTTAAAGTCTCATGGGGCTCACCAGAAAATACACAGAAAATATTTAATTGTGTGGACTATTGCAAGGGGTGCTGGGGGTATAGTGGTAAAAGAAGGAAGCAAAGAATTTGGAAAGAAATTTGTAAGAATTCTCTCCAGCGCCAATGAGGCATTTTTAAAATTGCTTCTTGGAAAGTAAGTAACTATTGTTTTACTTACCAGATCAATAGATACCACAACTACATAAAGATATCTTTACATAAATAATGTCTGCTTTTGCACCATTTGAATGGAACAGGCAGGTGCTGTAAACATCTCTATCTCCCTCTTCCAATGAGTATCCCTTTCTGAAGTAAGCACGTAAAGTAGTTTTAAAAATGCAAAGGTGAGAAATCTGAAACAAAAAAAAAATCAGTAAATGCTGGTAACACACATGAAGCCAGGGAGTACCTGTGAAAGCAAGAGATAAGTTAACCTTTAATGCCACACTTGAAATAGGGCACTGCTGATAATCCATCACTTGTTTAAAAGTGCATTAAACACTGAAGTCTTGGAGTGAAACTTGAATCCTCAACATTCTGATTCAGAGGTGAGAATACTACAAACAAATTTAAGCTGACATAATGAGCTACACCATAAATGTTGCAAACAGCTATGACTGTACCAATCTTTAAGCAGCTGTGCAAGCAGGGCATGTAAACCTTCTAAGGTATTATTGTCACTGTGCTGGAAGGATTTTTTTAAATTCATTCTTGGGATATGGACTTCGCTGCCTGGGCCAACATTTATTGACCATCCCTAGTTACCCTTGAGAAGGCGGTAGTGAGCTGCCTTCTTGAACTGCTGCAGTCCATGTGGTGGAAGTACACCCACAGTGCTGTTAGGAAGGGAGTTCCAGGATTTTGACCGAACGGCAATGAAGATATGGTGATATATTTTCCAGTCAGGATGTTGAGTGACTTGGAGGGGAATTTCCAGGTGGTGGTGTTCCCATCTATCTGCTGCCCTTATTCTTTGAGATGGTAGTGGTCGTGGGTTTGGAAGGTGCTGTCTAAGGAGTCTTGGTGAATTCCTGCATTTTGTAGATGGTACACACTGCTGCTACTGTGCGTCAGTGGTGGAGGGAGTGAATGTGAATGTGGTGCTGATCAAGTGGGCTGCTTTGTCCTTGATGGTGTCAAGCTTCTTGAGTGCTGTGGAAGCTGCACTCAACCAGGCAGGTGGGGAGTATTCCATCACACTCCTGACTTGTGCCTTGTAGATGGTGGACAGCCTTTGGGAAGTCAGGAAGTGAGTTACTCGTCGCAGGGTTCCTAGCCTCTGACCTGCTCTTGTAGCCATAGTATTTATATGGCTAGTTCAGTTCAGTTTCTGGTCAATGGTAACCCCCAGGATGTTGATAGTGGGGGATTCAGTGATGGCAATGCCATTGAACATCAAGGGGTGATGGTTGGATTCTCTTTTGTTGGAGATGGTTATTGCCTGACACTTGTGTGGCGCTAATGTTACTTGTCACTTATGAGGCAGAGAAATATCTATCAGATTGTTTTTAGGTAGAATAATGACAGTTTCCAGCCTCAAAAAATATTAGTTTATAAAATCAGTAATGGGACATTCACACAAGCCAACAATGTATTATCTCTAAACCTGAGAACCAACGTATTGCATGACTGCCCTTATTGTCACAGTGTCACAGAGTCTTCATGCTTTCCTTATTGCTAAACTTCACCACCCCCTTTGGATATGACTCATTCTTCCAATGACACTGTCACTGCAGGAGATTCACAAAGCACGCAGTCAAAAACACACAATCACTCGATACAAAAATCTGTGAGGTTGACCTGGCATAAATCAAGAATTAAATATAGCAACAGCTGAAATGCAGCCTTCCTCATGCTGATTTGAGGAGATTGCTTACACTTTTAAAACTATTAAAAATAGAGAAAAGAAAAATCCCTTACATGTCCCCTCATGTGACAATGTCACTTGAGTTGGAACATGTTCATAATTTACAGAACAGCTTTATTACAATTTTTAAAACCCTGCATGAAACCTCATCCCGCCGCTGGATGAGGTTTCATGTTTTCTCTATTTTCCACCGGGGCTCCTGGCAGACCCGCCCACCTTAAGTTTGGATGGGCAGGCCCTTTAATTGGTTAAATGATCCTGTCAATGGCCTCAAGTGACCATTAACAGGTCGGCGGGCACACAGCTGATTTTGCTGCACTGCTGCCTTCCTGAAAATTTAAATGGAGCGGGGTGTCATTGGGGGTTCTACCTGATGCCCCCTGCTCGCCGACGGCAAAATCCTGCCCTAGGTTTCCAAAAGAGGTAGCTACAGAGATGGTGGATGCCCTTGATATGATTCTCCAAAATTCCCTATTTTCTAGAATTGTCCCAGTGGATTAGAAATTTGCAAAGATAAATCCGATATTCAACAAAGGAGGAAGAGACAAAGCTGGGAACTACAGGCCAGTTAGCCTGACATAAACCATCGTGAAAGTGCAGAATCTATCATTGAGGAAGTCTTAACAATGCACTTAGAAAGGCTGAGCAGACAAAGTCAGCACGAATTTACAACAGGGAAATGATGTTTGACAAATTGGCCATGGGGTCGTACCACCTTCCATGTTCTCAGCTGATGCTTTGGGCCTGCTTCAGAACATCACAGTCTTGGCCATGGGCTGCTTTGATGATCAGCAAGGGGCAGGGGAGAGGAAGGTGCAGCTGTGAGCAGGAGAGGAAGGTGCACCGGTGGGGGGGGTGGGGGGAGAGTGAGGTTGGGAGGTGGAGAACAGAGGTGTCAGGGGGACTGAGATTGTGAGGGAGAAAGAAGATGTCCGGGGAGAGGAGGGAGTACAGGGAGCACAGTATAACAGAGGAGAATGCTGCAAGTGAGGAGCTAGGTGTAACAAAGGAGGAAGGTGTGAGGAAGGGAGTTTGGAGGGGGGAAGGTGTTGGAGGGAAGGAGGGAATAAGGGTGGAGAAGGGAGTAGGCCGGGGGGGGTGGGATGTCCAGGTGAATGTGCAAGGGATGGGTCTGTGGAGTCAATGACTGCCTCCTGGGGAGTAAACTGAGGGTGGGCTTGATAGGTGGGTGTGAGAGGGGGAAGAGGGAGCCAGTAGGGTGGGAGGATGAGGGCCCGTTGGTAATAGCAGAAAGGGCGGTGAGGGTAGTTGGTGGGAACTCAGAGGTTTACACGGACCATGGGGGTGGGAAAGAGGAGGTTGGGGAGGTAAATGTGGATGGGGGTGGGAGTATCAGGAAGGTACGGAATGTGCACATTCACCTGGACATCCTTGAATGATAAAGGATTGAGTTGGTGGGTGATGGTGGGGAGGTGGAAGGTAATGCCAGGTGGTCCACGTTGATGGGGAGAAGGACATAGGTAACTAGGGGAGGGGAAAGAATGGGACAGCTAATCAAAAACTTTAAATCAAAATTGAGTGGAGTCTCATAGTGGACGGGCACAGATGCTGTATGGGAGTGTGATCAGTGAATGGGTGGAGATGCAGGTCAGCTCAGATGGACAACTGAAATAGAACCCCAGCAGGCAGCATTGAAAATACTCGGGACAGTGAGATGAAGGTTCCACATGCATGGGAGGGTGCTTGCACGAATCTCCAAAAAGCCCTGCCACACACACACTTCTCCTTCCAGAATCACTTGTAGTTTGGCTGTGTGCAGCTGAGCTGCTTGTGTGGGGGAGTGGGGAGTGCAGTGGGAGATCTACATGCATCTCCATGTTTTGCTGGACCGCGGTCTACATGGCATCTGCCATTCTTCCTTTGGAGACCTCCATCTGCGCACATGTCAGTGCCACTTCATCAGAGAGCAGGCGGACGCACTCCTCCAACTCACATGCCACTTGTTGAGGACTTCCAACAGCTCCACATGATGTTCCCTTGTCCTCTGCTGATTCTCCAGGATGAGTTGGAAGGCCAAATCCAGAGGCTCATCATCTGAATCAGATCTCACAGATGCCTTTTCCCCAGTAGTCCTCCAAGTGCCAGAGGGCTTGGCTGAACCTGCTTCCCCCTGCTGCGGACACGTGTCTGTGTGGTGCCCACCAGATTGTGAACCCGAACCTGTTCCAGATCTAGATTCCACTGAAGCGTGTGTCTCTGCGTTGGTGCAGGGTGTGGGGTAGCCGCTGTCATGGATCTTGAAGGCTGTTTATTTCCAGCTCTTCACTGGAGAGGAGTCCTCTTGTCTGGGTGTGAGGATGTGGATGGAGCTGAGGGACTGGCTGGCTGAGGGCGTTGGTCACTTGGCAGAGCTCCCTGTGAACCAAAGTAGAGATAATTACTGCATGGCAGCAGAGTCAAAAGCAGGAGAGAGAGCACTCACAGTTGCATGGAAAGAGGGATGATGTGGTGCAGGATCCTCAAGATGGTGTTTGTCACCGATCTCACCATCACAGCAGGCACAGTCCACATCCTCACCAGTCAGCACGATGGCACACTTCTCAAAGTGAGTGAGGGGTCTAATGTGGACCACTCCACCCCTAGTCTGAGACCCGTCCCTCCTGTTGTGAGCCAGCTTCTCCTGCATGAAAATAGATGGAGAAATTTTGAGCAGGATTCATGGCACTGCATGGAATGTTTGTGTGGTGAGCGGAGACATGGATGGGATGAGGGCACGAGCTCCAGAGGATATTCCTTTGATGGATATGTGAGGGCGTGTATAAGAGTTAGAGGTATTGCCCCTTGAGGTGTGAGATCCTTGTGGATGTGTGATGGGTTTGTGAGTGCGTGATTTGAGAGTGAGATGGTTGACTTACCCAGGTGGAACGGATGAGAATATTACTCCTCTTCCCACACTGCATGGCTGATCTTCTCTGTGCTCCACTGACACTGTCCGCTGCTGCCACCACCTCCCAGGCCAGATTGATGGTTCTGGTGGACCTCCTGCAGCCAGAGTGGGCGTAGGCGACATTATGAAGGCCTTCCACGACATCCAGGAGGTGCCCCAGTAGGGTGTCACTAAATTTGGGAGCTGCCGTCACCTTTGCTTTCGGGGCCATCTGTTGCCTGGAGCAGTCCTGGTCCGTAGACATGAAGTAGGCATGTGCTCTGGTGTGATTTTAATATGGTGCCCTGAGTGAGGAAGCGCTGAGGTCACGGTGTGGAGGGTAAATCCGAGCCCGCTCACCAGTGATCTGCAATGTTTCCTGTCAATGCATTATTCAGGAAGGGGACGATATGGCAAGAAAACCCGCCTTTGCAGCTAGCGGGTAAAATGTTTTTTTCACGCCAGTTATTGACTTAGTGCAAATCTGGGACGATTCAGCCCATAGACAGGTTAAGTGACTGGGCAACAAGGTGGCCAATAGACTATACTGTGGGAAAGAGTGAGGTCATAAGAATGGAAAAGCAGAATATAATTTAAAAGGCATGGAATTTGTAAATGTTGATGTTCAGAGTAGCTTGAGTGTACTTGGACAAGGAACACAGGAAGTTAGCATGCAAATTCAGAAAGCAATTAGGAAGACAAATGTGTTGGCTTTTTAGTACAAGGGGTTTGGAGAACCAGTATAAGGAAGTCTTGATGCAATTGTACAGGGATTTAGTGGGACCAAATCTGGAGTCCTGCGTGCTGTTTTGCTCTTCACATTTAAGGAAGGTTATACTTGCCTTGAAGGCAGTACAACAAAGGTTCACTATATTGGTCCCTGGGATGAGAGGGTTGTCCTATGATGAGAGGCTAAGTAAATCATGTTTATATTCCCTGGAGTTTAGAAAAATGAGAGTGATTTAATTGAAGCATACACAATTCTGAAGGGGATTGGCAGCGTCGACAATGAGAGGTTGTTTCCACTGGCTAGGGAATCTAGAGCACGGGGGGGTTCAATCTCAGCATACAGGGATGATCATTTAGGACTAAGATGAGGAGAAATTTCTTCTCTTAAAGGGTTGTGAATATTTGGAATCCTCCACTCCAGAGGGTTGTGGATGCACCATTGTTGGATATATTTAAGGATGAGATAGACCGATTTTTGCTGTCTCAAGGAATCAAAGGACATGGGGAGTAGCCAGGTAGGTGGAGTTGAAGTCATGATCATGTTGAATGGTGGAGCAGGTTTGATGGCCCATAAGTTCTTCTCAAGCTCCCATTTCTTATTCTCTTATGTTCTAGTGAAGTGGCAATTATGATTTACTAATAGACTGAGTGTCTGACCTTGCAGGAGATTCTGAGGTCAAGGAATATATATAATCCATCTGGCCCACTTCAATACCAATGTATGTTTAGTACTAGTTATTGAGGATGTGGAAGATGTTGCAGTGCAAAGGCATGTGAAATGCCAGCAAGACTTAAAAACAAACATTTGAAATTGGCCTTCTTTATAAAAACTTCAGCCTGAAATCTTCTAGGGCATCAAGGGCAAGGTGCAAACATTGAATCCTCTGGTTCCTGACTTTTGCCATTGACAATTATTGTTTGTCATTCTTCTGGGATACAGGTCATCAAGCCCTCAGAAGACAGGGGCAGTAGAAAATCCAACAAGTGACACTATGCTGCCCCATATCATTTGTACAGGCTATGCCCCAGCAGAAATTCCTTGTCAATGAAGTTCAGGTGGAGAGTTGGTGCTATTGGGTCCTGCCCCATTTTGTAGTCTTGTCCGTCATTGTCCACCAGACTTTACCTCAAGCATGTCAGAGCACAATGCTTATTTCTAATATGCAGTTTCATAGCATGATAGAATGGAGATTAGTGTCCATGGCATCCCACGTATTAGCTGAACTGTCAACAAGGAAGCAAAACCATATAAAACAACCCACTTCTTGACAGGAATTCAAAATTAAAAGGAGAATTAGCCCACGCTGCAACATCAGTTTCTGTATAACTGTGGTGGGCCCTGAAATTCCATAAGGGTTCTCCAGGGGCAAATGGCCATTTTCCACACTTTATAACATTTCTACAGGGGCTCTGCTGATTTCCTGTGAAGGTATGCATGAGGACTGGAAGAAGTCCCATGGAATTTCAGGGCCCTGACAACAGGCCACTTATCTTAAAAAAGGGAAATAAGATTATTGGGTGGTCTCATTTAGCGGGTAGTAAAAAAAATATACTGGGAGAAACAAATTGAAAGTAATTATAGGATTGTAGAAGCTTAGAGCACAAAGCCGACCATTCAATCCATCATACCTTTGCCAACTCTTTGAAAGAGATATCCAATTAGTTCCATTCTCGTACACTTTTCCCATAGCATTGCATTTTTTTTCCTTTAACTGTATTTATCCAATTTTCTTTCAAAGTCACTGTTGAATTTTCTTTGTATACCCTTCAAAGTAATGCATTACAAACTACAGCAGCTCACAATGAAAAAAGTCCTCCTCATTTCCCACAGATTCTTTTGTCAGTTATTCTTAAATCTAGGGCCCCTGGTTATTGATCTTCCAGTTTTAGCCTATTCACCCAAAATCCGTCATGATTTTGAACTGTTCTACTGAATCTCCCTTTAACTTTAAGGAGAACAATCCCAGCTTCTCTAGTCTCTCCACATAACTCAAGTCCCTCTATTCTTGATACCATTCTATTGAATCATCTGCACACTTTCCAATGTCTTAACATCTTTCTGAAAGTGTGGGGCCTAAAAACGAACATAATACTTCAGCTGATCTTCGGTTGGGGTGGGGGCCTGTGAGCTGAAATAGGAGTTGGGATAGGCTATCCTGGAACAAATGCCTAGGCTGCCAGGCGTATGGGGCAATGGGGGTAGGTGGGGAGGCGGGCTGGGTGCAAGGCTTGACAATGTGCTCTGGCACTGTGTTTAAATAAATGAAAAACAATAAAACAAAAACATCCCTCCAGCCCTCAGCTCCCCACCCCCCACATCCACAGACTCCCTATTCCCCATCCAAGCCAACCTATGTCCCTCAAATCCCCTATACAAACACATGCTCCCCACCTACGCCCATTGCCCCATACCCCCATGCCAACTTAATGTTTCTCTATCCACCCTCATTGCCCCCAAGACCTCTATGATAACTTAGTTCCTTCCTACCAAGCCCCATTGCTTCATATCCCTATGCTGACTTAGGACCAACATTCCAACCCATGCCCCCCACACACCACCCTTTTCCCTTACCCCATCCATGAAAACTCAGTAGTATCCCTGGACAGTTCCTTGACAGCTTTGACACTTTCTGTACAGCTTTGACACTTCCTGGACAACTTTGACAGATTTGACAGCTGTACAAAGGGACCTGGGTGTGCTTCTACACCAGTCATTGAAAGCACGCATGCAGGTGCAGCAAGCAGTTAGGAAGGCAAATGGTCTGTGGGCCTTCATTGTGAAAGGACTTGAGTACAGGAGCAAAGATGTCTTCCTGCAGCAGTACAGGGCCTTGATGAGACACTGTGTGCAGTTATGATCTCCGTACCTAAGAAAGGATATACTTGCCATGGAGGGAGTGCAGCGAAAGTTCACTAGGCTGATTCCTGAGATGGCAGGATTAAGAACATATGAACATATGAACAAGGAACCTGGAGTAGGCCACTCAGCCCTTCAAACCTGCTCTACCATTCAGTAAGATCAAGGCTGATCTTATAGTTAGCTGAAATCCGCATCCCACCTACCTCCAATAACCTATCGCCCCCTTGCTTATCAAGAATCTATCCACCTCTTCCTTAAAAATATTCATAGGTTCTGCTTCCACCACCTTTTCAGGAAGAGAGTTCCAAAGACTCAGGACCCTATGAGTGAAAACATTTTACCTCATCTCTGTTTTAAATGGGCGACCTCTTATTTTTAATCAGTGACCCCTAGTTCTAGATTCTCCCACAAGAGGAAACATCCTCTCCACATTCACCCTGTCAAGACCCCTCAGGATCATATATGTTTTAGTCAAGTTGCCTCTTATCTTTCTAAACTCCAGTGAATACAAGCCTAGTCTGTCCAAACTTTCCTCATAAGGCCACCCATTCCAGTGTTAGTCTGGTAAACCTTCTCTAAACTGCTTCCAACATATTTACATCCTTCCTTAAATAAGGTGACGAATACTGTACAAATACCCCTAATGTGGTCTCACTAGTGCCCTGTACAACTGAAGCATAACCATAAGACCATAAGGCACAGGAGCAGAAGTAGGCCAATTGGCCCATCGAGCCTGCTCCCCCACTCAATGAGATCATGGCTGATCTGATAATCCTCAACTCCATTTTCCTGCCTTTTCCCCATTACCCTTGATTCCCTTACTGATTAAAAATCTGTCTATCTCAGCCTTGAATATTCTTAATGACCCAGCCTCTACAGCCCTCTGTGGTAAAGAATTCCACAGATTCACTACCCACAGAGAGAAGAAATTCCTCCTTATCTGTTTTAATTGGGTACCCCTTACTCTGAGATTATGCCCTGTGTTCCTAGACTCTCCCACAAGGGGAAACAACCTCTCAGCATCTACCCTGTCAAACCCCCTAAGAGTCTTATATATTTCAATAAGGTCACCTCACATTCTTCTAAACTCCAATGAGTACAGGCCCAACCTACTCAATCTCTCCTCATAAGAAAATCCCTCCATCCCCAGGACCTGCCTGCTTTTGTATTCAGTTCCCCTTTCAATAAATGTCGTATGAGGAGAGATTGGGCTGACTACGCCTGTATTCACTGGAGTTTAGAAGGATGAGAGGAGATCTCATTGAAACATATAAAATTTTGACGGGGATGGACAGACTGGATGCAGGGAGGATGTTTCCTCTGGCTGGGATGGGGTCTAGAACAAGGGGTCACAGTCTCAGGATACAGGGTAAGCCATTTAAGACTGAGATGAGGAGAAACTTCTTCATTCACAGGGCGGTGAACCTATGGAATTCTCAACACCGAAGGCTGTGGAGACCAAGTCACTGAACATATTTGAGAAGGAAAGATATAGATTTCTGGAATCTAAAGGTGTCAAGGGCTGTGGGGAGAGAGCAGGAGTATGGCATTCAGATAAAAAATCAGCCATGATCTTATTGAATGGCAGAGCAAGCTCGAAGGGTCAAATGACCTGCTTCTACTCCTATTTTCTATGTTTCTGTTTCATTCTTCTTTCCAAAATTAGGGATGGAAGTTTTTAGCAGAACAAGATCTCAGAACATAAACTATCTCATTGTATTAGAATGTCAAGTAGAGGATCTCTTTAAGTGTTAGGAAATATAATTTGACTATTGCTATGTGAGGTGGTGGATTTCAATGTAATGAATAGTAAAATGTGTCTTGGTTTTTTCTGTGAAGATCACTTCAGCCTGTTGAACTGTAGTGTGGATTGTTTGACTAAAGCTGGAAGTCTGTTTTTGTTTGTTCTGATGTGAGTAATGTTCTTCTTAGGTTTTGACTGTTGGCCAATTGTTAACACTTAAGCAGCAGCTTAAATATTTCACATATTTTCAATGTCACAAGACAGCATTTTTTTTTCAGATTAATGCAGCTAATTCATCTTTAAAAAGATCTTTGTGAAAAAATGATGTGAGCATGAAATATTTTCTAAAGGTCACGCTTTGTACAATTTCTTTTCTGACTGCTGTTTTTCTCGACTCCTTTCAAAATCAAATGCAATGTACAGTGTTTGGAGAAATGATCTTCGCATGTTTAAACTGTAGGAGATAAATGACTGAACACAAATGTTATATATGAATTTCCAGAGTTACAATTATGGAGAAGTTACAGCAAAATCCAAGGTAGCTTTAGCGCTGATGAAGCTGATGGAAATTACATCAAAATTTTCTATGAAACTCAGTCGTTTACTTCAGCATGTAAAGATTGGGAACAAACAAGTGCAAATGTTGCACCACCAATCGGTGTCTTGATATTTTGCCAAGGCTCCTTCAACATCATCTTCTAAACTCTACCATTAAGAGAACACCATCAGCTGGAAGTTCCCCTCCAAGTCACTCACCATCCTGACTTGGAAATATATTGTCGTTCCTCCCCTGTCGCTGGGTCAGGACCCTGGAACTCTCCCAATAACACCACTGTGGGTGCAACTATACCACATGGACTGCAGTGGTTCAAGAAGGCAGCTCACCACCACCTGCTAAAGGGCAATTAAGGATGGACAATAAATGCTGGCCAAGTCAGCAAAGCCCACATCCCTTGAATAAATTTTAAAAAACAATTGAGGACAGCAGGTGCTTGGGAACAGCAGCACTGTCAAGTTCTCCTCCAAACCACACACCACCCTTTGAGTCAGGAGGCTACATTCCCACTCCAGGATTTGAGCGCAGAAATCAAGGCTGATACTTCAGTGCAGTCGTGAGGGCTGTACTGTTGGAGATGCTGTCTTTCGGCTGAGACATTAAAATGAGGCCCTGTCTGCCCCCTCAGGTTCTAGAATGCCCCCTGGCACTTTTCCAAAGAAGAGTAGGGGAGTTATCCCCAGTGTCCTGACCAATGCTTATCCCTTAATCAAAACCACAAAAGCGGATTATCTTGTCATTATCACATTGCTGTTTGCTGTGCATTAATTGGTCCTGTGTTTCTTAAACTACAACCGTGACTACACCAAAAGCACTTCATTGGCTATAAAGTGCTTTGGGACAGATTGTGAAAGGTGCTATATAAATGCAAGTATTTCTTTTCTTTTTAATCTGGGTTTGAACTCATATTGACTGCCAATCGAGATGCCTGGCATTTTGTCAGCAGGTACACTGGAGAGCAAATTACTTCTGGTTTTGCCTGTCATTTTGACACAACCAGAAAGACAGTGGTTCCATTGTGATGTTCAGTAACAAAGGTTGATTTGCGCAACTTCACAAAAATATGAACAGCATCCAGTGCGGGATTCAAAATTACATTATCAGGTTAATGTTACTACTAGGTGCAGTTTCAGTTTTGAGTGCTTTTGGCTATAAGCAGGATTTCTGCTTCATAATTGGCAAAGTAATGCCAACAGAGCAGGAGCAGATCCAGGAATTTCTCAGCCCTTGTGTTGCTCTGCTAATGATTTGATTTGGTCACCACTCTCTCTCACAGCGAAAGAGAAAACTGTGCAACACCACTCTAATGTCCTGGTTATATTGAAACTGTCCAGGAAATTTGAAGTCAATTTTTAAAATCTTTTATGGGATTTAAGGCCAGCATTTGTTGCTCACCACTAATTGCCCTTAAGAAGGTGATGGTGAGCCATCTTCTTCAACCACTGCAGTCCACCTGTTGTAGACACACCTGCAGTGCTGTTAGTGAGTGCCAGGATTTTGACCCAATGACAGTGAAGGAACGATATAGTTCCAAATCAGGATGGTGTGTTGCTTGTAGGGGAACTTATAGGTGGAGGTGTTCCCATGCATCCCAGTCCCTCTAGGTGGCAGAGGTTATAGGTTTAGAAGGTGCTGTCGAAGGAGCCTTGGTGAGTTGCTGCAGTATATCTTGTAGATGTTACATACTGCTGCCTCTTTGTATCAGTGGTGGAGGGAATGAATGTTTAAGTTGGTAAATGGGGTGCCGACCAAGCAGGCTCCTTTGTCCTGGACAGTGTTGAGCTTCTTGAGCATTGTTGGAGCTGCACTCATCCAGGCAAGTGGGGAGTATTCCATTACACTTCTGACTTGTGTCTTGCAGATGGAGGACAGGCTTTGGGAAGTCAGGAGGGAGTTACTCTGCATAGAATTTCCAGCCTCTGACTTGCTCTTGGAGTCATAGTATTTGTATTGCTGTTCCAGTTCAGTTTCTGGTCAATGGTAACACCCAAGGATGTTGATAATAGGGAAATTCAGCAATGGTAATGCCTTTGGAATTGAAGATGGTTAGATTCTTTTTTTTTGGAGGTGATCATTGTGTGGCACTTGTATGGCTCAAATGCTACTTGCCACTTATCAGCTCAAGCCTGAATGTTGTCCAGGCCTTGCTGCATGGTGGGATGGCAGGTGGATGTGGCCATAAAATTGGGTGCCATGCCATGCCATGCCCACTCAACCCCTCCCATAGCAATTTTACCAGTGGTAGGGGACGGATTGGGATTTTCACTTGTCCATGAGCCATTTGAGGCCCTGAAGTGGCCATTAATGGCCACCTAACTGATGCCAAGTGTCCAGCCCAGCAAGGAAAACTTGGCAAACTGGAAGCTGGGCAAGGGGGCTGCTTTCTTTTTGGGCCCCCTGTGATAATCTAAGGGAACCCAATTCCACTCCCCAGCATTTCCACTCACTCCAATGTCACTTGCCAGCCTGGCCCTGGCAAGACCCCTGACTTACCTTCAAGTCTAGTTTCATCGTCTGGGACTCACTGCAGTCCCAGCAATAGCCTCTGTTCCTGGTGGCACTGCTGGGAGCAGAGAGCTGCCAGCCAATCAAATAGCTGGCAGCTCTTGGAGGCAGGACTTACTTGCAGGTGGGGGTAGAAGGCCCGCCTCAAACCAATTAATAACCCAACTGCTGTGAAATGGCTGTAGCGCGAACCAGCCAAGCGGAGGCAGGCTCACCCCCCTACTCTAATACCAGGGGGCCAGATCCTAACCCCAGAGCAAAATTCAGCCTAGAATTTGGGCTATGAAAACGCATTCTCTGATATGTAAAGATACAGCTTTGTGTCAGCAATCATGTTGTCATAATAGCTAAACTTAACATAGATTGGGACGCCTGCATGGGCTTTTCTCCAATTGAGGCGTTTGCAACAGGCAAGACTGACACCTACCCATGTGATTCTGCTGCTCAATTTTCCCACTGAGGTTCTAATCATGTACCCAAGGGGGTTAGGGGCAATAAACTGCTCCTTGAAGGTTTAGGACCACTCAGAGGGATGAAAGTAGAGCAGAGCTGCAGCATATAAAGCACTGCAGCCTGGAGAACAAGAGCCACATTAGGACAGTGAGTTGAAAACTAGAAGGGATCAGTAGTGGATAACACTACTGGATTCACAGCCCATGTATGCTTTGCTGGCTTAAGTAAAGGCTAGAAGGGAATGACTGGTGCTGTTAATGGCACAAAGGTGTTGCAGACACTCTGGAGGGAGGTGACAGAGACAGTCAGTGTAGCTTTCACCACTCCAAGAATTGCCACACAATGCACTCTTGACAAACTATATTCTCCATATTCATACAGCCTTCAATTAACACCTTGCCTTTTCATGCTCTTTCTGTAACATCTCATTGGAACACTCTTATATAAACACTATGGGGAAGTGTCCAAGCTAATTACATACCTTTAATATTCTGTTCTCCAACTCCACAGTAAAAGCTCACCATAACCAGCATCAGAGAAAGACAGAGGAGGAGGAGCATCATTGCTCTTCAGTCTACATAAATTGGAAGCGCTAGATATCATAGGATTATGGAATTGTACAGCACAGAAGTAATCTATTCATCCTGTTGTCTCTCTATCAGCCCTTTGAAAGAGCTGTTCAATTCCCCCAATCTCTTATCAAAGCCCAGCAACTTTACCCCCTTCAATTACATATACCATTCCCTTAGAATGAATTCCCTCATCATAGGCAGTCATGGAGGAGAACCTGTGGGGGATGACAAAATTGTAGGCAATGCACATAATGTAGCAACAAAAGGCTGATAAAAGTTGGAAACTGCTTATCATGGGTAGTGGCAGTGTGTTTTCTTAAGTATTTGCAACACATTAACACCTAATCTAGGAAAATGGTATCTGGCATAGCAAGGGTTAATGTATAACTGGGAAACAGTACCACTCACTGTGTGATATAAACAGACACATGACTTGAGATTAGAGAAAGAGTTGTGAACTGGACAGAGACCTGTATGGAAGCAAGCATGGAGTTAGCTCCCAGCATGGGCTATACCCTGTATATATGTACATAGTTATGTCAGCTTAACATCTGTCCTTGGGAAAATGTTGGAGTCTATTATAACGTGTGTACTAGCAGAGCATTTAGAAATACATAACCTAATCAAACAGAGTCAGCATGGCTTCATGAAGGCGAAATCATGCCTGACAAATTTATTACAATTCTTTGAGGAGGTAACAAGCAGGATAGATAAAGGGGAACCAGTAGATGTAATATATTTGGATTTCCAAAAGGCATTTGATAAGAAACCACACATAAGGATACTTAATAAGATAAGAGCCCATGGTGTTGGGGGTTGTACGAGTATGGATAGAAGACTGGCTAACTAATAGATGACAGAGAGTTGGGATATGAGGGGCATTTTCAGGATGGCAATCTGTTGCTAGTGCAGTGCCACAAGGATCAGTGCTGGGGCCACAATTATTTACAATATAAATTAATGACTTGGGTGAGGGAAACGAATGTACGATTGTCAAGTTTGCAGATGGCACAAAAATAGGTGGGAAGGCAAGTGGTGAGGATGACACAAAGGCCGGAATTTTATGTTCGTCAGTCGGGCAGGCCCGACCAACTCGGTGGCGGGCGGCTAATTGCCGCTGTGTCGCCATTTTCTGTGGGCGGGCCAATTAAAGCCTGCACTGTGGCTTTGCGACTCCCGTTGAGAACAGGACCATAGTCACGGGGGCGGGCGGCCTCAGTCTGCCGGTTCCAATGGGGAACGGACAGCCTGCATAAAGAGTGGCCAGGCAGCCTGTTTGAGGCAGTGCACCATGGCCACTCAGCGATCAAGAAATGTTGCATGGGGGGCAGAGAAGGAGATGGAGGAGGAGGGGGGCAGGCTGCAGGAGAGGCCAGCAGGGGGTCACTCTGCGCCCAGATTTTCGGATGCATGCCTTGCTGTCCTCCTGCAAGAGGTGAGAAAATGGTGTCAGATTCTGTATCCTGAGGATGGGAGGAGGAGGGCCCCCCACGTCACCAGCTAGGCGTGGGAGGAGGTGGGTAAGGCTGTAAGTGCCCATGATGACGTCTGGCGCACTGGCACACAGTGCAGAAAATGACTCAATGATTTGCTGCACTCCAGATGGATGAGCACCATGCATGTGTTGGCCATTTGACCCAGAAGGCAGCCTTAGCCTTTGACCTGTCCCCCACCATGTATGGCTGCCGTTACTGCATAGGGCACTTGTCGCACGCTGGGTGGGCAAATGGGTACTGACAATGCTTACACCAGCCTTAGTGGTTGAGGAGAAGAAGGGCTTTCTGCGCAGCATATATTGGTTTCTGTGGCATTTGAGTAGTTTGGGGGCAAGCTGCAGGGGAGGCCGGTAGACACATACTCAGAACTCCAACACATGTCTTATTGATTGAAATGAGATGGTCCAAGAGGTGCCCCAAGGTCTTTTGGGCAATTCCCAACTGCTGGCATCAACGCTGCACCTATTTGCTCCTCCTTGCCATGGGTGCTAGCACCCGTGTGCTATTCAAAGTGATGGACGCCGAATGTGTCCAAGGGGACCGTTGGGGGGAGGAGGTTGGGAGCAGCCGTACTATCTTCTGGGGACTCATCACCAGTAGTGTTGACAGGAGCCGCTGGAGGCCTCAGGTGGGCCACAGTGGTTGGGGTGCAGTGTGTGTGTGCAGTGTACATGAGCGAGCTGCCCCAATAAATCCTCTTCTCTATTTTGCAGGCAAAAAGTAACCACAATGCCCAGGCGCGCCTGAGGACTGCAGGTGGGCGCACCCTCCTCCAGCACTTCACACCCTTCAAGGAGCAGGCCATGGAGCTGGGAGAAGGTAGGAGGCCAAGGTGGCCGGGGGCGGCGAGGCTGTGGTCCAGCGGGCAAATATTTGAGGTCCACAGTCCCATCCACTCTGTCTGCCCACCATCCAAACCACTGATTATTGCTGCAATCGTTAATGCTACAACACTGCTCATTCACAGACTGAGACATTCTGACATTTGGGTCATTCAGGAGGGACCCTCGTCCCATTGAGGAATCGCATCTCCACCACTTTCCAAAGTCACCTTATCCCATTTGTGACCACTATCACCATGTCTAACATGCCATGGCATTGCTGCTGCACAGCCAAAGACTTATTTATTCCATCTTAGGGGGTTTGGGACCTCCTGCACCCTTTCAGCCAGTGCGCCCCACATTACTGTGTCCAGGAGGTCCTCAGCACCTCAGCTGTGAACCTCATGGCACTCAACATAGATGAATGCCACCAGGTTACTCATCCCTGCACCAAGGGGAAATGTTTCCTTCTGGCCATCCGGTCTATGCCCCTCTATATGGAACGAAGGGCAATAATGTGACCTCTCGATCTCCTGTGTTCGGCGGAAAATGTCACAACTGTTTGAGATGTTTCCTCAGCCCAGCAACTATCCAGGCAACAATGCATCCACATCAGGTACCCCTGCACTCTCCCCACTCCTATGGTTCATAACAAGCCATGTGGCATTCATGAGGCCATCTGACCAGCCTGTCTGCATGTGCATTTAGTGGTTGGGGCCCGTTTTGACTCATTTCCACCTCACCAATGTCCTTCTCCTTCGGGTCTTTAAGGGTGAGCTACTTATGAGGCTGGGGGTGAAAGGGATGAAAGGTTGAAGTGAATGAACGCTAACTGATGCACTGTCCTTGTTGTTAATTTCAGCATCACCGCCAGAGCAACCCACATGTCCACACCGCAGCCCCCCCTCTACACCTGAGGGGCAACATGTGCAACTTATGGCACATCATTTCAGCCAGCCAGGCACCAGTGCAGACAGACACACACCTCAGTGGGGACTTTACTGTCGGCTAGTGTCCCGGGTCACAGTGGAGAGGGCACATCACAATCGCTGGAGGAGATGGTAGGGGCAGAGAGTGCTGATGGCTCCAGCAGCCGGAGGGCTGCAGGGTACGGGGCACATGCTGAGTCCAGCACTGATGACGTGTCTCTGGAGTTGTCCCCATTGCAGCAGCTGCAGGAAAGGTGGCAGGAATTGCGTTTGCATCTGGCAAGGTTGCATGAGGGAATGGTTCAGTTGCTCTCTGCGACGGAGGAGTCTAGGCAGAGTGCGCGTGAAGATTCCACCCTCAGGGCAGAGCATCAGGATTCAATGAGAGATTGGCGACTCTCATAGAGAGGGGCTTTAACCAAATGGATCAAAATATGATTGGGTTACGCTCTGATCTGCAAGGTCTCAAAGCGGTATTGGCCATGGATTGTCTTTCCCATTGTGAGAGATGTTGTGGACACCAAACGCTAGCACTCGGTCCCATGCATCTGCGGTGAGCAGGGAGGTAGATTTGGACCTCATGTTGGTGCAGCAGTTGCCTGCGTCACTGCGAGCTCCTCTCATGGTGCTCCAGATGAGGGCGGCAGCTCCTCCGCCCCTCTGCCAGTCAAAGTTTCTTCCGTTGAGGCTGCGACAACTGGGAAGGTGCCAGTTCAGGAACTGGCCACTCCCTCCCAGGCGAGGCCAGCACAGGCTCCACGGGCCAGAGGACGCCCGCCAAGGTCATCGAGGCAAATAGGACACCAGAGTCAGCAGGTTGTCTCACAAGCCACTCCAAGCGATGGGGCGGCACCTAGACGTAGCACCCGCAAACATAAGCATAACGGACCTTAGGCACTCCCTGGATATGTCACTGGAGATTTTGTGTTGGCCTTAGAATAGGGACCCATTTTTCTGTCATTGTGAAATAATCATGTGGGCTTTAATTTCGGAAACAATAAAGTCCACCTTTGTTACTTTGGCTGAGTGTCTTTTCATTGTGGTGCTTTTTTCATTTTCACATAATTATAATGAGTGTTAGAGTGGAGATTGATGTTTCTGTACTGAGCCCTTATTTGCAGCTGAAGAGGTGGAAAATGTAGCATGTAAGTGCCACGTTTGGAAGTTCCAGGTAATGCTGCTCCTGCTGATCCATGTGTGTGGAGCTAGCTGAAGGTTCTTTGGATTAAATTGTCCCAGGTGTCCCTGCCTCCTTGGTGTAAACGTGGGTCATCGTTGTGCTCCCTCATCCTCTGAGCCACTGCTGGATTCATCATGTGCAGCCTTATCCAGGGCGTCAAGGTCTTCAATGTCAACTGCATCCCCCCTTTCCAGCGCAAAATTGTGCAGGGCGCAGCATGCTACCACTATCAGAGCGACGCGATCTGGGGGGTACTGGAGTGCGCCCCCTGAGTGGTCCAGGCAACGGAAGCGCATCTTGAGAAGACCGATGGCTCTCTCCACCACAGCACTTGTGGTTCCATTGCTCCTATTGTACTGCTGCTCAGCTTCTGTTCTTGGATGGCGGAGAGGCGTCATGAGTCACCTTTGCAGGGGATAGCTCTTGTCACCCAGTAGCCAACCATCCAGCCGAGCTGGAGCACTGAAGACCCCTGGCGTCTGGGAGTGTCTGAGGATGTAGGCGTCGTGGGAGCTGCCTGGGTACCTTGCGCAGACTTGCAGAATCTGCATCCTGTGATCACACACTATCTGCACGTTCATGGAGTGGAAGCCCTTCCTGTTGATGAATGCACTGGGCTCACCCGCTGGTGCCTTGATGGCCACATGTGTACAGTCTGACCACATGTGTACAGTCTATTGCACCCTGGACACGGGGGAAGCCAGCAATGGCTGCGAAGCCTCTGGCTCGCTGTGCCTTACTTGCCTGGTCACAGCGAAAGTAGATGAAGGTAGATACCCGTTTGAACAGAGCATCTGTAACCTGCTTGACACAAGTGTGGACACTGATTGGGAGACACCGCAAGGATCACCCACCGAGCCCTGGAAGGAGCCAGAGACATACAAATGGAGGGCAACTGTGAGCTTCAGAGCTGCTGGCATGGGTGTCGTCCCACACAGTTAGGAGAGATCTCAGGGCCAATCATCCGACAGATATAGTTGACTGTCTCCCTTGAGAGGTGGAGCCTCCTTCGGCACTGCACTTCAGTCATATTGAGGTAGCTGCTTCGCCGCCTGTAACCCTGGCAGCAGGATAGTGGCGTCATCTGCGGCCCCTTCCACCTTGGACAACCTCTTGGCCCTGCGCCCATTGTGCCTGCGCCTCGACACCCAAAGGTGGCTCACCTGGAGGCTGATTGTTTAGTCCTGGCCACCTCCTTATTCTATCCCTTCCTTCCTCCTCAGGGGAGCTGCCTCCACAAGAGAGGTCAGAACCCATGTCCCTAGGCTAAATGGAGGCCTCTGGAAAGCTGTAAGTCCGAAAAAGAATGCTGTCAATTATAACGTCATGTAAAACATGAACAATCCCTCTGAGTCCACATAGCCCGACATTGCAAAAGTTTTCTTAAATAATCTCCTACCCGCCTTTCCGTTGGGCCCTTGCGCCAACCCGAAGTTTGCACGGGCTCCTCAAAATCGTACACAATTGGCAAGTTAAGGGCCTTAATGAGTCCTTCAATTAATGGCGGGCAAGCTGAGTGCGCCCGCTGACTGAAATATCACCAATGCTGTGCGCTGACATCGGCACACTCGCGCGATGTCAGCGCGCAACATTTTATGCGCTGACGTGTGGGCTCCACCATCCGTACGTCAGCCGGAAAATTCTGCCCAAGGAGTCTACAGAGGGATATAGACAGATTGAGTGGGCAAAAAAATGGCAGATGGAATATAATGTGGGAAAATGTGAGCTTATGCACTTTGGCAGGAAGAATAGAGGAGCTGAATATTATTTAAATGGAGAAAGACTGAAGAAAGCTGCAGCACAGAGGAATTTGGGGGCCCTCGTGCATGAATCCCAAAAAGCTAACATACAAGTTCAACAGGTAATAGGGGAGGCAAATTGAATGTTGGCCGTTAATTCAAAGGGAATGGAGTATAAAAATAGGGAAGTCTTGCTAAAACTATACAAGGCACTAGTTAAACCACACCTAGAACACTGTGAACAGTTTTGGTCCCTTTATCTAAGGAAAGATATACTGGCATTGGAGGCAGTCCAGAGAAGGTTCACTAGGCTGATCCTGGGTATGGAGGGATTTTCTTATGAGGAGATGTTGAGTAGGTTGGGCCTGTACACATTGGAGTTTAGAAGAATGAGAGGCGACCTTATTGAAACATATAAGATTATTAGGGAGCTTGACAGGGTAGATGCTGAGAAGTTCTTTCCCCTTGTGGGACAGCCTAGGATCAGAGGGCATAATTTCAAAGTAAGTGGGTTGTGCATATTAAACAGAGATGAGGAGGAATTTCTTCTCTCAGTGGGTAGTGAATCTGTGGAATTCTTTACCGCAGAGGGCTGTAGAGGCTGGGTCATTAAGTATATTCAAGACTGAGATAGACAGATTTTTAATCAGCAAGGGAATCAAGGGTAATGGGGGAAAGGCAGGAAAGTGGAGTTGAGAATTATCAGATCAGACATGATCTCATTGAATGGCAGAGCAGATTTGATGGGACGAATGGCCTACTTCTGCTCCTAAATTGTATGGTCTTATGGTTATCATTATACACTTACTGTCCAACCAAACAAAACTCAGAAACTCTTTGCGAGACCTAGGGCAGGATCTTTCCCTTGACGAGGATGCTTGGCGGGAGCCGAGGTGGGGGGCGGTGGCGAAGCCGGCCGCTGCCCGCGATTGGAGAAGCCAATTAGGGCCCGCCCTACGTGGATCGCTAGTGGCAGTGCTGAGCGCTGCCTGTGAGGGCGGGGGAGGAGGGAGAGCCGGGCCTAGCGCATAATCCGAGCATGCTCTCTCACGGAGCAGCCTCAGGGAGATTGAAGCACTGCGTAAAAAAAAAATAATGAAGAGAATAGGTTGGACGGGCAGTGTAAATTTTAAATTTAATTAGTTTGTTAATGGCTTTAATAGGCCTTTTAATTATCGGTAGGTGCACAGCTGTCTCCGGCATGCACCCGCTGAACGAAATACACGCTCAAAGTCAACGCACATAATTTTATGCTCAGGCATGTTGGGCGTGCACCTGCACGGCGAGCTTAATATTCTGTCCCTACTGAACATATGACATACAACACCTGACTGCTATATCTCAAGAGATGCAGCTAAACAATGTATTTCACATTGTAGGTGCCTTACGAGAAGATGCTGGTCATCCCAATGACCACACTGGCGCATCCAGAATGGAATCTGCTCCAGATCCTCAGCTCCTGCCACTTCATCATCAGTGCCATTAGCCATGTCATTTACTCCAATACCAGCCCAGAGACACACACTCAGGTGGAAGAAGTTAATGAGTTAAAGGTTCGCAGCAACAGCAGTCCTCTGCCTAGTACAGCAATTACCACATACTAACAAATCAAAGAAGTGTCCCAGAAATGAATGTCACTTGCTGAACTATTTATTTTTGAGCAACCACAGTAGCGCCTCCTCAGCTTGGTGAGATCTCTCACGGTGCTTTCCCTTCCTCTCAGTTTACGTGTGTTGTGTGCTCTTACCTAATCTGGTGCTACTGCTACTTGCAATATCAGTTAGATGGCTCCGCAAAGTTGATGGGACAAAAAGATCATCATGAACTTAGGCAGCAAGGCTTCTGGATGATCCCAGTTCATGCTTTTGCCTGACCATGGTGTGGATTAGCCTCATCACACCTAACTCTCAGACTCCTGTAAAGTTGTTGGTGGGCAGTGGAAGTGTATCACACTCATGTGAACATTTTGCTAACTGGAGAGGCAGCAAACTTACACATTGCCAGATCCATCTGCCCCTGCTCCCAGCTTCCATGTCACTTTGTCTGCTGAGCAGTAACTGGCCAGACATTGCAGAAGCTAGAGCACACATGTTGCCTCTATTCCTGAATTCAACCAACAGCACCAGTATATTTGTTAGTTCTTCCTGCTGCTGACCCAGATCCATCCAACCCTCCTGAAGGTACTGCTCATGAGACACCTGGCAGTCTCTGCTACCAGAAAATTTGTCACCCCCTTAATTGGCTGTAGTTTATTAATGGTTGCCTGAGTAAAGGAGTTTTCACCCTCCCATTGGATGCAATCCTACCAGGAGCAGTGTCACAGTGTCTTTCCCTGCATTGTAAATAATGACTTCAGGAGGAAGTTGCAGGGATAAGCAGCAGACTTGTGTGGGTGTTTGGTATTCCTGCTCCACTGCTAACCTGACAATAAACGAAGAACTCAACCAACACCTTCAAAAGGTGGGAGTCTCACTCACAAAATAAATGACGTTAGCAATTGCTGTGTCGTGATATTAGCAAACAAAGACTTAACATGTATAACTTTTCTCTGCTGTTTTATTGGAAGTGTTAACCTATTTAAACAAATTGCTAATATAGCAGACGGATATGTAAACGTGTTAGCCATTTGCCTACTAATATCACAAACAGTGTGGTAATTTCTGGGCTACAACAAAACTCAGAATAGCTGTACCTCATTGAAACTCCAAAATGGACTGACTTCCTAATGTATTTTCTTTCCTTCATCAGAGGAATTAGACATGAAGTCAAAAGGAAAATGGATAATAAATAAAAACATAGGCGATTTGAAATCTTCAGGATGTGCTCATGATGTATTTTAAAATATCAATATTTTATAACCGATTTTCACACACCCACCCAATTGTTTGGAGTGAAGGGGGTGGTATCAGCACAATAAAAAAATTGCTAACGTATCGCCAGAGGCCTTGCCTTTGCAAATTTTCAAGTAAGCCACGACTTAGGCAGAAATTGTTCCCATCTGAAACCAATGGAGGCCTATCGCCGCATTGATTGGCTGATCATGTCTGTGCTGGCTCTCTGTAGGAGCAATTTACCTAGTGTCACTCCTCCTCCTTCTCCTTGTAGCCTTGCATATTCTTCCTTTTCAGATAACAATCCAATACACTCTTAAATGCTGAGCATTCAAGTGCATTCCATATCCTTACCATTTGTTGCATGAAAAGGTTTTTCCTCATGTCACCATTGCTTCTTTTGTCAATTACCTTGGGCAGAATTTTCTGCCTGTTGGGTGGGCTGTTGGGAGCAGGTGCGGGCGGGCACAGAGCCAATCGTTGCCTGTGATCAGCTGCGCGCTGCCATTTTATGTGGACGGACCAATTAATGCCCGCCCAGTGTGATGCACGGCTGGTAGTGCTCAGCGCTACCTGTGCGAGTGGCGGGAGAATGGGGAGTCAGGGCCTGCGCTCTTTCGCGTGGAGCTGCCTCTGGGAGATTAAGTTCATACTGAAGGTTTCAAATTAGGAGAGATAAAACTTATTTAGACATGTCCCCTCGTGTGACAGTGTCACATGACCTGGGACATGTTATGAATTATGAGAAAAATATTTAATTATTTAATGAAACCTTCAGGAAACCTCATTCTGCCTGTGGATGAGGTTTCCTGAAAAATGCGAAGGCCGCTTGGGCTCTTCACCTGCCTGCCAACCTTAACGTTGGACAGGCAGCATTGATAACTAGTTTCATTCGTTTTTTAATGGCCTTAACAGGCCTTTGACCATTTGGCCGATGCGCAGCCGCCTCTGGCGCCTGCCTGCTGAACGAAAGATCTGAATGAATCATGGTTACATCGGGACGCACGCCCAACGTCACCATGTGTCATTTTGCGCATTGGTATGCAAGGCCCACCTCCGCATGCCGACATGAAATTTCTGGCCCTTAGAACTGTGCCCTGTTGTCCTCAATCCTATGGGAACATTTTTCCCTATCTACTCTGCCCAGACCTCTCATGATTTTGAATATCTCTATCAAATCTACTTTCAAACTTCTCTTCAAGGAAAACAGTCCCAACTTTTCCATTCTATTTACATATTTGAAATTCCTAATGCCTGGGACCATTCTTGTGAATCTCTAATGCCTTCATATCTTTTCTGAAGTGTGGCACCCAAAATTGGATGCAATACTCAAGTTGAGGCCAGATCAGTTTAACATAACTTCCTTGCTTTTATACTCTATGCCTGTATTAATAAAGCCTGGAATACTGTATGCTTTATTAACTCCTCTCTCAACCTGTGCTGCCATGTTCAACGATTTAGGCACATGTATACCCAGGTCCCTCTGCTCCTATACCCCTTTAGAATTCTACCTTTTGTTTTATATTGTGTGCCTGTGTTCTTCCTACAAAAATGGATCACTTCACACTTCTCTGCATTAAATTTCATCTGCTATCTGCCTGCTCATTCCACCAACATGTCTACATCCTTTTGAAGTTCTACACTAACCTCCTTCCAGTTCACAATGCTTCCAGGTTTCATATCATACACAAATTTTGAAACTGTGCTCTGTACACCAAAGCCTAGGTCATTAATATACATCAGGAAGAGCAATGGTCCCACATTGACTCTGGTGAACTTACCACAAACCTTCCTCCAGTCAATGAGAAAATCCGTTAACTACTATTCTCAACCATCAAGAACTAGAGGGCACAGATTCAAAGTAGTGGGCAATAGGAGTAGAAGTGGTGTGAGGAAAAATATTTCACCCAGAGGATGGTTACAGTCTAGAACGAACTTCCTGAAAGGGTACTGGAGGCAGGTTCGATCAAAGTATTCAAAAGAGAATTGGATTGCTACCTGAAAAGAGAGGATGTGCAAGGTTACGGTGATAAGGGGGGGATAGGATTAGGTAGATTGCTCTTTCAGCGAGCCAATGCAGACCCGATGGGCCAAATGACCTCCTTCTATACTGTAAAGATTCTGTGATTCTGACACTCAAGCAATTTCACATCTATGTTGCCACTGTCCCTTTTATTCCATGGGTACTAACTTTGCTCATAAGTCTGTTTTGTGGCACTTTATCAAATGCCTTCTGGAAGTCCACGTATACCACATCAACAGCATTACCCTCAGCAAACTTCTCTGTTAGCTCATCAAAAAACTCCAACAAGTTATTTAAACATGATTTGTCCATAATAAATCCATGATGGCTTTCCTTAATAAACCCACATTTGCCCAAGTGACTATTAATTTTGTCTCAAATGATTATTTACAGAAGCTCCCCCATCACTGGGGTTAAATGATTGGTCTGTGGTTGCTGGGCTTGTCTTTATATTTGCAATTCTCCAGTCCTCTGGCACCAACCCTGAGTCGAAGGAAAGCTGGAAAATTATGACCAGTGCCTGAGCAATTTCTACCCTCACTGTCAGTATCCTTGGAAGCATTCTATCTGGTCCAGACAGCCTAGCCAATACCTCCTGCTTTTAAATTTTAAGCCCATTAAGTGTCTCAACTACCTCCTCTTTCACCATGACCTGCATGGCATCTACTTCCTTGGGAAAGACAGATGTAAAGTATTCATTTAATACCTCAGCTATGAATCCTACCTCCATGTGTAAATCCCTTTTTGGTCCCTAATGGCCACACTATATTTGCCATCCCTTTAATATTTATATGCCTGTAGAAGACTTTGGATTCCTTTTTACATTCTCATACTCTCTCATTGCTTCTCTTAAATGCTTTATCTTTCCCCCTCAGAACCTTCTATATTCAGCTTGGTTATCAATTAAATTATCTGCCTGATATGTGCCATAAGCACACTTTCTCTTCTGCACCTCACTCTCTATTTCCTTTGTCATCCAAAGAGCTCTGGATTGCTTTGCCCTGCCTTTCCACTTCATGGGAATGTACCTTGTCTGTGCCTGAACTATCTCTTCTCTAAAGGCAGCCCATTGTTCAGATACCCTTTTGCCTGCTAAACTTTGATTCCAATTGATCTGGGCCAGATTCATTCTCACCCCATTGAAGTTGATTTTCCCCCAGTTAATTATTCTTACGCTGGATTGCTCCTTGTCCTTTTCCATAACCAATCTAAACCTTATGATACAATGATCACTGCCCCCTAAATGTTCTCCTACTGACACTTGATCCACTTGGCCCACCTTATTCCCAAGAACCAGGTCTGGCAGAGCCTCCTTTCTCATTGGACTGGAAACATACTGCTGTAGAAAATTTTCCTGAACTCTAGGAACTCGGGCCCCTTTCTTCCCTTTACACTACTAATATCCCTGCTAATGTTTGCATAATTAAAGTCTCCCAGTATAACTACTCTATAATTGCCAAAAAAGAGACAGGTTGTCGAAGTTTTTTATCCTGCACTCATCAGGACAAACACAAGAATTTCAACTGATCACCACAATTTATACCACAAAAGAGGTGTGTTGAATGGTTTGCAAGCCGACGCCATTTGAGCAACCTGTTGCCAATGAGAAAGTAATGGACAACTACAATGGATAACTCAAAGGAGATGCAAGTCTTGAATGTATTCCTCTTGTTAGCAGAGAACAATGTGTACGAATGTATGCTGCTTCTAGCAAGCATAAATGAGCCATGCAATTGATTATTTTAAATAGATACACTAACAACCAATTTGTGAACTCAGGATTGTTCAGCAAGTGTTGCCCAATTGTGGAATCATGTCTAAAAGTAGACATTTTATTTTGGGTTTTGCAAGCAGAGGCAGGGTGAGTACAATCTGTACTCTGCCTATTATGAATAGCTGGAGAACATGTTGTTTAATTCAAACAGCCAATCATTGGGACCTATGGCCTTTGTACCTGACATCACACCAATACTGAAATTCATACATGATGTTGCTCAATTGTGTGGTAGGTAGAATGTCTTTTTGGAGTGACATGAGCATTCTATTAGTGGAAAATACCATTCACAGTGTCACTGCATAGAAGCAGTGTGAAATGGCTTGCTTAATCTGTTGTACAAAGTTCTGAGATACTTTGTCTTTCCAGGGCAATTTCATGTAAACCAGGCACTTTTCAAGTTTGCAAGAGGTGGCCTTTGGCCCATTTATGAGTTTGCGCAATATACTTGGACAATGGTCTGATCAGGATTGCCATTGTTCCGTGGGATACTTTTGACGCGCTCTTTTTCAGCATTGAGCCAGCAAGGTGAGCAAATGGCTAGGTTCACATTTACAAGATTGTGGATAAGAACAATCTTATAGCCCGTGGAGTCAAGTTCAGCTTTACTGACACCATTTATGCCCAAATAGAAGTAGTAGCCATGAGATCTAGGCCCAGTGCTCGCTAACATTTTTGTCGGTTTCCATGAGAAGTTTTTTTTTGATGGAATATGCCCTAACTTCCTACTCTGGGCATATTTTTGATACTTAGATGATACTTTCAGGTTCTTTGAATCTGCAGCCATGTACAAATCCTTGCACACCTTAATGTGCTCCACCACATGCTCCAGTTCACTTTTGAGATGGAGTAGTAGAACATACTCCCTTTCTTCAATGTACTAGTTGAGGAATCCACTAATGGGTCCTCCGCTAATGTCTACAGCAAGCCTGCTTTCTCTGGTCAATATACGCATTGGGATTTGTACAGCTCCATGTGAATCTTGACTGCTGACATAGTTTTTGCCTCCACCTCTAACCCTGGAACGGAATTCTGCAGCCTCACAATTCATGAAGGGGTTTCTCATGTCCTCAGTGTTAAATGTTTGGAATTTAATCTTGTAATGTCTCTCATTTCATAACCCTCAATTACTGGTCTGCTATCCAAAAAGGATGCCCTGTTACCCTCAACTGCCAGACTGGTGCCATACCAAATAAGGTAAGAGAGATTACACCTTTCTACTGAACTTCCTCCAAAGCTAAAGTGATGGAAAGGGAAAAACAGAGGTCTCTGGATCAACTGGGAATTCTTTTTTATCTGCACATTGAAATTCTTTCTCAATCCTCAAAGGTTACTTTAATTATAATTAGTATATTAGCTGGGTTTCATGATGGATATAGACCGCCCCCAGCCTAACATGCTTGTCTATAATCGGATTCTATCTCCCACTCATGACGTCAAAGGATTGTAAGGCGTTGGTAGGAACATCTTTGTTTTGGTTGCTGAAAATTACAATAATTAACCAATCCTATTTGCAATATTCATTGTATCAGAATCTGTCAGGTTATGAGACAGCTCTTGTACCATTACAGCATATTTTTACAAATTTGCATGACACTTTAAATCAGGCTTTTGTGTTGCATCAATAGCCTTCAAACAACTACAATTTGCATTATATTTAAAGTTTAAGAAGGGCAATAATTGATGATGCAATCACATCATTATGTTGCCTGTGATGCTCTGGGTTTCTTTTATATCACCCTCAGACATGTGGCTTTTTTAAAAAGTAAATTTTAATAACACAAAGATGAAAAATTTGTACACCCCATGTAACACCTGCATGTCTTCACTTAGCACCCTGCAGCGTTCAGAAAGCAATTTCTCTGCTCTTTATGGCTCCTAAACTACACAATCGCATACTACTGTCATACAGCAGTAACCTGGTCATTGGGCGGGTGTCGCAGGTGGGCAGGCCCAGGAGTGGCCGGAAACGGTCCGCCATCTGCAATCGGCCCCCCGACCATGACTTCATGCTGGCTGGCCAAATTAACAGCCAGACAACGTGAAGGGTGCACTG
The DNA here is from genome assembly GCF_017639515.1 of Carcharodon carcharias. Taxonomy (NCBI): domain Eukaryota; kingdom Metazoa; phylum Chordata; class Chondrichthyes; order Lamniformes; family Lamnidae; genus Carcharodon; species Carcharodon carcharias. The sequence continues at coordinate 134,607,517 of NC_054471.1, forward strand.
AGAACCAAGGCGCTGTCTCGCAGGAGGGTGCAGGAGGATGCCGAGCACAAAAATCTGCACACACACAGGGGAGCACGCACTGTAAGCTCCCTGAAGGGAGTGAGCTGCCTCAGGGAGCTGAACAATGTTAAAATTGAAAATAAAGATTTTTAAGATCTGAATAAAATGTCCCCACGTGGGACTCACTCACAATAACATAAGCAGAATAAAAATTCTGCCCAAAAATTTATGTTTTTTTTTTCGTTTAATTGTTGAAAATTCATCTCGCCCGAGGATGAGATTTGCTAAAAAATCAAAAGGCCGTCTAGCCGATTTGCTCGCTTGCCAACTGTAAAGCTGGACAGGCAGCGAAATATAGGTTCAAATTAATTGATTAAGGGCCTTAATAGGCCTCTTAATTGTTGGTGGGCACACTGCTGACTCCTGTGTGCGCCCCCCCACCGAAATATACGAGTGCACAATGACATTGGGATGCTCGCCTGACGTCATCATAGACTATTTTACGCCCAGTTGGGTCAGGTGTACAACCCTGCCCCTAAATATCTATATCACTAACTTTATTAGCATAATAAATTTGTTGCCCTTGCTTAAAGTTTATATTATGGTGACACTCAGGAGAAGCAGGTGCAGGGAGTAGCGGGAGTTACGGGAACAATGCATGGAATTTTATGCCGGCGGGATTTTACTGTCAGTGGACTTTGAACAGCTTGCCACATTTTACAGCCCCGCCCCCACCCAATGGGGTCGTAAAATTCCGCCGAATGGATTTCCCAGGTTGCAGACAAAGGCATAGGGATAGATATTAATGTAAACTGCGATATGACATAAAAATGAATTGTAATATAAAAAGTGACACGAAACGTGTTGCGATATGAAATATGCTGTGACTTAAAACATAAAGGGCCTTAACTTTGTGGAGTGGCAAACAGAATCGGATTGCCGCATGGCTTTTAGTTTCCTACCTTGAAATTCAGGCCCTCCTTTCTCATCCGACCTTGTGGCTCAGGCCAGGTGGGAACTGTGTTGGGCAGCGTGCTCCCGAGGCCTTTGAAAGGTAAGTGGATTGAATTGAGGATGGGGGCTGCTGGGTTGGGGAGCTGTTGGATAGTTGGGGGAGATCAGGGGATCAGTGGGTGTGGTCAATCGGGAGGGTCAGTTTGTTGAAGGGAGTGGGAGGGTGGTCAGTGGGAGGATAAAAGCAGAAAATGCTGGAAAAAGTCAGCAGGCCTGGCAGCATCTGTGAAGAGAGAAACAAGATTAACGTTTCAAGTCTGTATGACTCTGAAGAAGTTAATGAAATGTTAACTGTTTCTCTCTCCACAGATGCTGCCAGATCTGCTGAGCTTCCCTAGCATTTTCTGCTTTTATTTCAGATTTCCAGCATCCGTAGTATTTTGCTTTTATGGTCAGTGAAGGGGTTCAGTTGGAAGGGTCAGGTGGTTGGGGGTTGGTGGTCAGTGTGGAGGGGGGGTTCAGGTATTTGGTGGGGGGTTTTGTGGTCAGTGGAGGGGTGTCAGATGTTCGAGAGGAGTTGGGCGGGCAGTTGGAGGGGGTTGAACGGTTGGTGGGGGGTGTGGGTCGGATGGTCGGGGGGGTTGGTCAGTAGGGTGTCACGTGTTCAGGAGGATCCAATGGGGGCGGCAGGTGTTGGGAGGAGTCCGATTGGGGGTTGGTACTATAGCTACCCAGGAATTAGAATTGGCTTTAATTTTTCTAACTTTTCCTGGGTAACTATACCTGTAAGACAGTTGGAGCCATCTGAAGTTTGCGATTTAAATTGTACTTTCGGATGGTTCCAATTGCAGGTCAATTGCCCAGCTGAAGTTTGAACTTCCCAGGCAATTGCCAGGCAATCCTAACCTGGGGACTTCTGGGGAAGGTGGGGATGGGGAGGTTCTCCTGCAGATCTTTGTGGTACCTCCCCCTCCAGTTATGACTCCTGGGAGCTCAGATATTATGGGCCTTAAAGTGATACAAAATGTAACATGATGCAAAATATGAGGTTAAATGAGAGGTGAAGTAGCATAAAACATGACTTAAAAAGGGACATGATGTAATATGCGACATGACATGGAACGTAGAATGTGATGATATAAAACATGACCAAAAATACGATGTGACAGAAATAACATGACATAAGAAATTATGTGACATGAAACATGTTGTGACATGAAATGTGTCATGATGTAAAGCATGCCATTTCATCAAACATGATATGCCATAAACATGTTGGGTGGTGAAACCTGGTCTGATGTAATGAAAACTGTGACGTGATAGAACAAATGATATAATGTAATTTGTGACATGATGTGAATTGTGACCTGATATAAAGTGTGGTGTGATGTGAAATATATCATATGACATGAAAGGTGAAGTAATATTAAACATCGCAGGATGTGATATAAAAAGAGAAATGGCATAACATATGACACCTGCTTAGAACATTCTGTGACATGTCATATAGAACAGTATGGCTGTAACTTCCTCGGAGTAGCATTCAGCATTGGATTGCCACTCTCTGCCCAAATAGCTATGGGATTTTCTTATGAGCCCGTCTTGTCCCATGGACTGTTGGTCTGGCTCTTTACAACAGTAATTCTCCAAACTTTTTTTGAGCAACCATTGGTGTGACCCTGTCGGAACCATCTGAAGTTTACGATTTAAATTGCTTTTTCAGATGGTTTCCAGTGCAAGGCAATTGTCCAGAGGAAGTTTGCGCTTCTGGGTAATTGCAGTGCAAACACTTACCTGTGAATTTCTGAGATGGGTTCTTCAGTACATCTTTGGAGTACCCCCCACACCCCCAACCTGACGCTGGGGAGCTAGGACGTTATGGCCCAATGTTACATATAGGATGATGTGATGGGAAATGTGACGTAAAATATGCTGTGACCTTGGTCATCAATGGAATGACTAATGTTTCTCCCTCCGAGACAGAATTTTCAACTGCTTGCTGCCCACTTTGCACACACAGAATGGGCACCCAATGAATTGAGTTTCTTACTTTCACGTCATGCTGCCACTGCTAGATCCTAAGTACTATTGTTGATTTCCTGACAAAGGTTTACCTTCTTTTCTTGCTGCAAAACCCTCAGTCTAACTGCTATCAAGAAGGCAAACTGTAAAAACTCATGTCCTTGATTTTCTTGTTTCATTTTTAACTCAACAGCATTGTTTGCTTTAAAACTCAGTGACACCGTTTCTTAATTCACACCATCACAACAATTCTTGGAAAGTTTGAGAAAATTGGTTCTTGTTAATTTGAATCCCATTCATAACTGTACCATTTTAGTAATGCCCAGTTACTGTTAAATTTTGGTACCACATTTTGCCTTGAATATCATGTTTGAATATTTTATGCACTCCATTGCATTTCCAGAAGTGATCTACAAAAAATCAAAAATTGCACACACTTTTAGTCAAGATGTGATAGACATACAAATGTTTAAAAAATGCATGAAAACCCCCAAGCAAGCTGAAATTATATTGGATATGATTGCATAATGGTTATGCAAATAGGCTAATAATCTGGACATCCGGAGGCTGAATAGCCTTCTTCTGTGCCATAAATGACTCTAAGGGGAGAATTTTCTCCATGTCGGGGATGGGGGGGTTTGGGCGGGATCAGGCGCTGGTGTACACGCTGCTGATCGCTGCCCGCGATCGGGCTGGGTGCCACCATTTTATGTGGGCAGACCAATTAAGGCCCACCCAGCGTGACACATGCGAAAGAGCGCAGAAACCTCCCTGAAGCACATAGCTGCCTCAGGGAGATTAGTTTAATTTCCAAAAAATTTACTAAAGGGAAAAAAAGATTAAGACATGTCCCCTCATGTGAAACTATCACATGAGCTGGGACATGTCTATTAATTTATTGAAAAATTTTTCAAACCTTTAAAAACCTTCATGAAACCTCATCCCGCCCGTGGATGAGGTTCCATGGAAAATGCAAAGGCCGCCTAGGCTCTTTGCCTGCCCGCCAACCTTAAGGTTGGATGGGAAGCACAGTTTATTGTTTTAATTGATTGTTGACTGGCCTTAATAAGCCTTTGACAATTCAGAAACGCGCACCAGAGTCAGCTGCGCACCCACCAAACTGAAAATCTGAATGACGTGCGGTGACATTGGGATGCACATCCAATGTCACCGCTCATCATTTTATGCTTCGGCGATCGAACTCTGCTTGCTGAGCCGAAGATTCTGCCCTATGACTCTATGGACAGTATTTAATGCAGATGATAGGGGTCTCGCTAGAGCCAACGAGAGCACTGCATCCCTTCCTTTCGGTAAGGTCCTCCAAATTAATTGTCCTTCAGGCAATTAAGTGCACAGCGCAGGCCTTCCCCAGGGTCAAGGATTCCAGGGGCGGATGTCCTGTCCCCCAAGAGCTACCAGCCAATCAGAGGCCAGCAGTTGCACATTGTAGACAGGGCTAGCTGGAGCGGTGAAAGTCACCGCGATGCACCCAATGGCGGCCAGGATCACCAAGGGACCCCAGGACTAGAGTGGGTGAGGACGGGATGGAGAACACAGGGGGTGTCGACTCCCAGCTGCACCTCCTTGCCTCACACCATGCCGGGTCCCACGATTAGGTGCTGAGTGCCTTTGAACGAGGGACCCCCCAGGACCCTGCAAGCAAACCCAACACGCTTTTGCTTTTTTGGCTCCGCGCTTGGCGACTTTCCACCTGCTGCTGGTTGAATGCCCATGGCACCAGAATTAGGCCCTTAAGTGGACATTAATTGCCTACTTAAGGACCTCAATTGGTGGGAGGGCAGGAAGGTTGTCCACGAATCTTCCTACCTCAGATTCAATGAGGTGGAGGTGGGAGGATGGAGGGACCCTACCCGCCACCCTCCTGCCTGTTTCAATGTTCCTCTGTCTCCAAAGTACAAACTCCTTGGCAAGGCATTCAAATTCTGCACTATGACTCTGTGAGTTCAAGTCCTGCCATAGCTGTTTGTGACTTTGAATTGAGCTAATTAAATACATCTGGAATAAACAGCTCATAGCAGTAATGTTGACCATGAAGCAGTCAGGTTATTGGTTTATCAAAGTCCTTTAGGGAAGGAATATAGTTGACTTTTATTGCCTTTTTAATGGCCTACTTAGTCATTCATATGTATTAATTCACTACAAAAAAGTATAAGAGTAAAATTGAACAGACCACACGGCATCAGTCTAGCCACCAGATTCAGACACAACAAAAACGCACCCAGAAAATCAACCCTACAGATTCCCCTTCAAGAACATCTGGGGCTTTGTGTCAAAATTGGCAGAGTTGCCTCACACAATAGTCAAGTAACAGTCTGACATAGTCACACTTAGTCACACCCTTCACATCAAGGTAACATTTGACTGAATGTGGCATCAAGGAGCCTTAGCAAAACTGGAGTCAATGGGAATCAGGGGGAAAACTCTCCACTGGTTGGAGTCATATCTGGCACAAAGGAAGATGGTTGTGGTTGTTGGAGCTCAGTCATCTCAGCTCAGGACATCACTGCAGGAGTTCCTCAGGGTAGTGTCCTAGGCCAAACCACCTTCAGCTGCTTCATCAATGACCTTACTTCCAGTATAAAGTCAAAGGTGGGGATGTTCGCTGATGATTGCACAATGTTCAGCACCATTCGTGACTCCTCAGATACTGAAGCAGTCCATGTCCAAATGCAACAAGAACTGGACAATTTCCAGGCTTGGGCTGACAAGTAGCAAGTAACATTCACACCACACAAATGCCAGGCAATGACCATCTCCAACAAGAGAGAATCCAACCATTGCCATTTGATGTTCAATGGCATTACCATCACTGAAACCCGCACCATCAACATCCTGGGGGTTACCATTGACCAGAAACTGAACTGAACTAGACATAAGTATTGTGGCTACAAAAGCAGGTCAGTGGCTAGGAATTGTGTAACAAATAACTCACCTCCTGACTCCCCAAAGCCTATCCAACATGTACAGGGCATAAGTCAGGAGTGCGATGGAATACTCCCCACTTGCCTGGATGAGTACAGCTCCCACAACACTCAAGAAGCTTGACACCATCCAGGACAAAGCAGCCCATTTGATTGGCACTACATCCACAAACAGTTGCTTCATCCACCATCAACGCACAGTAGCAGCAGTGTAACCATCTAAAAGATGCATTGCAGGAATTCGCCAAGGCTCCTTCGACAGCAGCTTGCAAACCCATGGCCACTACCATCTAGAAGGATAAGAGCAGCAGACACATGGGAACATGGGAAGTTCCCCTTCAAGTCACTCACCATCCTGACTTGGAAATATATCGCCGTTGGGTCAAAATCCTGGAACTGCCTTCCGAACAGCACTGTGGATGTACCTACAACACATGTGCTGCAGCGATTCAAGTAGGCAGCTCACCACCACCTTCTGAAGGACGATTAGGGATGGGAAATAAATGCTGGCCCAGCCAGTGAAGCCCACATCCTGTGAATGAATAAAACAAACCTCACCGAATTATACCTTACAGTCAATGTCCAAAATGCCTCCGTCAATATCCCTTGGTATGTCCTGTCCCACCAGCAGGACAGATGAACCAAAAGTGATGGCATAGAAGTCAATGGTCAGAAGGAAGCATCTGTGGAAGTCCTTAATATTAACTCTGGATCCCATGAGGTCTCATGGCATCAGGTGGTGGGCAAGCAAACCTCTTGTTGATTACAACCTACCAACCTATCTCAACTGATTACACCTCCAAGTTTAACACAACTTGAAAGAAGATCTGAGAGCACATAATGCACCAAAGATGGAGGCCTTCAACATTCCATGCTAAGCACCAGCCCTGACTGATCTGACCAAGTTTTGAAGGACATAACTGCCAGATTGAATTTGTGGGAGCTGGTGCGAGAGCCAACACAATGGGAATACCTACTTGATCTAATTCTCAGAATCTACCTGTTGAAAAGTGCATCAGTTCATGATGGTTTTGGTAGGAGCAACCACTGCACAGTTCTTAAGGAGCCAAAGTCACATCTTCATGCTGCAGACACCCTCCACTGTGTTGTGTGGAACTACTACTGTGCTAAATGATTTCATTCAAAACAGATCTTCAGCTTAAAACTGAGTTTCCATGAGGAGCAGTGGGCCATTAGCAATTGTAGAATTGCATTCCGCCACAACCCAGCATATCTCTTACTGTATCATTAGCATCAAGCCAGGTGGTCAACCCTGCACCAATGAGGAGCGTAAGAGACCATGCCAGTGGCAGCATCATGCATGCCTGAAAATAAGGCGCCAGCCTGATGGGGCTGCAACATTGGACTACTAAACATGCTAAGCAGTGGAAGAAGAAAGCTGAACCAAGCAATCCCATAACCAACATAGAAAATCAATGCTCAGCAGTTTTGTAGCATCTCGGTGTGAATGGCGAAGGACAATTAAAATGCTAATGAGGGTTGGAGGCTCTGTGAACATCCCTATCCTCAATGATGGTGGTGCCCTGCACCTGAGTGCAAAAGAGAAGGCTAAAACGTTCCCAACCATCTTCAGCCATATGTGTGAATGGGATAACGTATCACGGTCTCCTCCTGAGGTGCCCCGAACACCGAAGAAAGTTCAGCCAATTTCAAATAATATCAATAAATGGCTGAGTGCACTGGATACAGCAGAGGCTATAGGTCCTGACAATATTCCAAATGAAAGACCGAAGATGTGCTCCAGAATTAGCTATGGCCCTAGTCACGCTGTTCCAGTGCAGCTGCAACAATGGCATCTAACTGACAATGTGGAAAATTGTCCAGCTATGTCCTACCCACAAAATCTGGACCAATCCAACTTGAACAATTATTGCCCTTTCAGTTTACTCATTTCATCAGCAAAGTAATGGAGGGGTAGTTGACAATACTCTTGGGGGACGTAGTCAGCAATAATCTGCTCACAATATTTTATTTGTTTTCTCAGCTCCAAGCCTAACTATAGTGTTACAACAAAATAAGGAAGGATAGAATGGCTCCCCTCTTTTCCCACTCCTCATTTAACAGCAACAGATTTTTTTTAAAAGGATATGCTTTCCAATTCAGTGAGAGTTTAACTGTTTAAGTCCTGTGACTATCACAGATGCACAGAAACTGGTTTCCTTATGAGTTTCTTAAAAGAAAAGAGAATACCATTTTTGTACTTAACATCCGGTCTAACTAATAATAATAAAAACGCTCCAACTCTCTCACACACATACCTTTGAGGGTACACACACACACACACACACACACACACACATTTAAGTTACAAAGTGGGAGGATAGAATAAGTAGTTTTTAAAAGTCCAGTGAAAGTCAGTGGACTTAGATTGATGACTTAGATGTTTACAGGCTTGGCTCGATGATCCTTCTGGTTCTGCGTTGAGATAATTTAAAGATGTTGATGGGTGATTTATCTTTTCTTCTGAAGGCAACATCTGCTGGGTTGATTCTTAAAACATTGCCTCTGGTGTGTGGGTGGTGAAACAACTGGCAAGGCTCAAACTTGAAGGATGAATGGAGAGAAAGAGAGAGAGAGAGCATGAAAGAGAAAGAACATGTCCACTTAGGGGCAATCTTCTTCTCTTCTCTGGCCAGGAGAAAAGCAATTTCTTCAAAACATAAAAGAGGGTTATTTGGCTCATCACATGATCCTCTCTCCAACTAACCAGGTACCCAAACATGGTCATAACAAGTTGATTCTAGGTTCATGGTAAATGCATGATTAGATTATTGCTGGTTGAGTCACTTCCTCAGCCAGGGTCCATTGTCCAAAGTTATTTCATCTAATGGCTTGTTCCTCACCCAGTTGAATATACAAGTGATTGTCTAGATGTTTTGTGAATGGGTCAGGAGATGTGGTCATTCACATTCTTCTAAGATGATTGCCTTTGATGGGTTCTTATAGACCAGCGCTTCGTAAAATTTTTCTCCCAGTGTGACCGCATTTTAATGACTTGGTATGACTCCAGAATTGTTGAGCAGGGTGCGCAGGCCTTCAGTTTTTTGAGAAGGAGGTGGGTGGTGCCAACATGTGACAAAACAGCTGGATAGTAACCATCATTATTTTATTATTAAAGTGCCAAAATAAAACAAAACAGCAGGGTAATAGCCTTCAGTACTGCCTTTTGAAGTGTAAAACAAAACAGCAAATGATAGCCTTCTGTACTCTATCAAAGTTTCAAAATAAAACAAAACAGCCCCATTATAACCTTCATTACTGTAGTGTATGAAAATGTCAAAATAAAACAAACCAGCAGCATATAATAGCCTTCAGTACTGTATTATTGAAGAGGAAAACAAAACAGCGGCATATAATAGCCTTCAGAATTATATCTAAGGCTTGGATTTTCACCGAGCAGCATGACTCATGGGGTAGAAATTTCTCCCCGTTGTGGGGGGGTTGTGCGGGTTGGGGGTGGGGGAGGGGGCGGGCGCAGGCAGGCACGGACCCGATCAGCGCCTTTGATCAGGTCTGTTCCGCTATTTTACGTGGGCGGGCCAATTAAGGTCTGCACAACGTGACGTGTGCTGGGAATCACTGAGCGCTCCCTGTATGGGTGGGGCTGGGGAGTTCTTTCGTGCATGCGAGGGAAAGCTCAGAAATCTCGCTGAGGCATAGAGGTACCTCAGGGAGATTACTTTCACTTATGAAATATTGATTAAAGGTAAACAAAAATTTTAAGGACATGTCTCCTTATGTGAAACTGTCACATGAGCTGGGACATCACATTCATTTTCTTAAAAACTTTTAAAACACTTCAAAAACGTTCATGAAATTTCATCTCGCCTGTGGATGAGGTTCCATGAAAAATGTGAAGGCCGCCTGGGACTCTTGAATGCCTGCCAACCTTAAGGTTGGAAGGGCAGCTCAGTTTAAGTTTGATTGATACTTAAATGGCCTTAATAGGCCTTTGACAATTTGGCGGGTGCACAGCCAACGCAGCTGCACGCCCACTGAACTGAAAATCTGAATGACGTGTGGTAACGTCAGGACACATGCCCAACCTCACTGCATGTCATTTTATGCCTCGGCGAGCAGGCCCTGACCCCGCTCACTGAGCTGAATATTCAGCCCATGAGCCCTTTATAAATGGCCTATGGGCTCTGATTTCGGGATTCCCAACCCCATTCCCAGGCTGTCTGATTTTAGTGGGTGCTTTTAAAAGATGTACACAGGGTCCTGTCAAAAGCCCATATGCTGCACTCTTAACCTAGTTGGCTCCATTGTAAAGATAGGAATCTCCTATGCCTCCACAATTTTTGGAATCAGGCCAGGTTTTTAGAGTCAAGGTTTACTGCCCCTTGGAGAAGTTGTGAAGCCTAGCTTGCATGAGGGGACCTTTTGAAAAATGAGTTCAAAATTCCTGCCCCCATGCCATGGTATGCCACCTACCCACAATCCATGGCCCTTCATGTCCCCTATGACAAACTCCGCCCTTCTACCCATTCCTATGGCCCCAAATACACCCCAATGCCAAACTTTGTCCTTCTACCTACTCCCTACAGCCCCACAGGCCCTCTATGCCAAGCTATTTTAGTGACAGCGACCACAACATGGTACAATTTAAGCTTGTTATGGACAAAGAAATAGACAATTTGCAAAAAAATGTTTTGGATTAGGGGAGAGAGGATTTTAGTAAAATAAGGCAGGATCTGACCAAAGTAGACTGGGAACAGCTACTTGTGGGGAAATCTACAGAAGAGAAGTGGGGGCATTCAAAAAGGAAATGGGGAGGGTACAGGTTCAACATGTTCCCTCTAGGGCAATAGGAAGGAGTAAAAAGCACAGAGAACAATGGATGACTAGGGATATTCAGGATACAGTGACAGGAAAAGAGAGGCTTTTTAGCAGGTACAGGGGAACAAATCAGCAGAAGCATTAGTGGAGTACAGAAAGTGCAGGGTGAAGCTTAAGGAAGCAATTAGGAGAGCAAAGCAGGGAAATGAGAAAGCTCTGGCTGGTAAAAGTTGGGAAAATCCCAAGATATTCTGTAAGTATATCAATGAGAAGAGGATAACCAGAGAAAGAGTAAGGCCCATTAGGGACCAAGGGGGCAATCTATGGGTGGAGCCAGAGGACATTGGTAGAGTGTTGAATGAATACTTGACGTCTTCACCCAAGAGAATGAGGATGAAGGTAACAATTTCGGGGAGAAAGACTGCGAGGTTCTTGAACTTTTTGAGATAGGGAGCGACAAGGCATTGGAGGTGTTGGCAGCCTTAAAAGTGGACAAATCTCCATGTCCAGATGATTTCTGTCCCAGACTGCTAAGGGAGGTAAGGGAGGAGATCGCAGGGGCTCTGACCCAAATTTTTAATTCCTCCTTGGCCATGGAGGAGGTGCCAGAGGACTGGAGAACAGCTAATGTGGCTCCGCTATATAAGAAGGGTTATAGAGATAAGCCAGGGAACTACAGGCCAGTGAGTCCACGTCAGTGGTAGGGAAGCTATTGGAAAAAATTCTGAAGGAGAGAATCTATCTCCACTTGGAGAGGCAAGGTTTAATCAGGGATAGTCAGCATGGCTTTGTCAGAGGGCGGTCACGCCTAACAAATGTGATTGAATTTTTTGAGGAGGTGACCAGGTGTGTAGATGAGGGTGGTGCAGTTGATGTAGTTTATATGGATTTCAGCAAAGCCTTTGACAAGGTCCCAAATGGGAGGCTTATAAAGAAGGCAAATGCACATAGAATACAGGGTAATTTGATAAGGTGGATTCAAAATTGGCTTAGTTACAGGAGACAGAGGGTGATGACAGAAGGATGCTTTAGTGACTGGAATCCAGTGTCCAGTGGCGTACCACAGGGATCTGTGCTGGGTCCCCTATTATTTGTCATTCATATAAACGACATAGATGACTATATTGTGGGGGGGGGGGGCGGTGCAGGTGGTGGGTAGGATTAGTAAGTTTGTGGATGACACAAAGATTGGCCAGGTGGTTAACCGTGAGGTAGAGTGTCTTGGGCTACAGCAAGATATAGCCAGGATGGTGAAATGGGCAGATAAGTGGCAGATGGAATTTAACCCTGAAAAGTGTGAGCTGATACACTTTGGAAGGAGTAATTTGACAAGGAAGTATTCAATGAGCGGCATGACACTAGGAAGTTCTGAGGAACAAAGGGACTTTGGCGTGTGTGTCCATAGATGTCTGAAGGCAGAGGGGCATGTTAGTGGAGTGGTGAAAAAGGCATATGGGACAGTTGCCTTTATCAATCAGGGAATAATTACAAAAATAGGGAGATCACATTGGAGTTGTATAGAACCTTGGTGATGTGATTGCACTGGAAGGGGTGCAGAGGAGATTCACCAGGATGTTGCCTGGGATGAAACATTTAAGTTATGAGAAGAGGTTGGATAGACTTGTGTCGTTTTTGTTGGAGCAGAGAAGACTGAGGGGGTGACCTGGTCGAGGTGTACAAGATTATGAAGGGCATGGACAGGGTGGATAGGGAGCAGCTGTTCCCCTTAGTTGAAGGGTCAGTCATGAGACGACACAAGTTCAAGGTGAGGGGCAGGAGGTTTAGGGGGGGTGTAAGGAAAAACTTTTTTACCCAGAGGGTGGTGATGGTCTGGAATGCACTGTCTGGGAGGGTGGTGGAGGCGGGTTGCCTCACATCCTTTAAAAAGTACCTGGATGAACACTTGGCACATCATAACATTCAAGGCTATGGGCCAAGTGCTGGTAGATGGGGTTAGATAGGTAGGTCAGGTGTTTCTCACGTGTTGGTGCAGACTTGATAGGCTGAAGGACCTCTTCTGTACTGTGTGATTCTGTGATTCTATTACATGACCATTGACCCAAAATTCACTGCATTGAATCAATAAACCCTATAGTGACAGTAGGATATGTTTTAAAAATGCTTTAAAAAGTAATTCATTTATAACTTTCTACGATGTTAAAAATGTTATTCCACTAGAAGGCAATAAACCTTTCAATTAAATAGACCATTTAAAATATTAATAACAAAAACTGTAAGCACTTGAAACCACTTAACCTTGTGTAAATAAAGATTGTGAAATTGAACGCAGAGATCAGAGAGCCTGAGCAGTCAATCAATCTCAGCTGTTTCAAAGATAGTAATGGTTGTGCTCTCATCCAAGCATACATAATGCCCCAATTACATCGTATTCTCCCTCCCCAACTTACTGTTCTACCAACTGAGATTTCTATTGAAGCTGCGTGGTGGGAAAAAGCACATCATTGGACCTCAGAGTTGGCCACAGGATGAAATCTACCCTCCATGGCCACCATTACAGTCTGAGACATTATGACACCCACATTTTGTTCCATGATCCCCACTGGGGGTCAGGACCCACAGTTTAGGAAGCCCAGTTATAGACAATCTGACTCCGTTGTTAATGGCTCTAGAATTCAAAAGGTACAGTCATGCAAATGTTCAGCCATTATAGAAGCTGCTGTTTTAAGTCACTGAAATGCTGCTGTTCAGTCTTTTAAGACTCAACCAGTGATTTCAGCACAATAAATCATTATAAAGCATACCAACAGCCTTATCCCAAATATGGACGAAAGAGCTGAATTCCAGGAGCAAGGTGAGGTTGACTGCCCTTAACATCAAGACAGCATTTGACAAAGTATGGTGTAAAAAAAGCTCTGTTATAATTTAAGTCAATTGCAATCAAGGGGATAACTCTCCATAGGTTGTAGTCATATCTAGCACAAAGAAAGGTGGTTTCATTTTTAGAGGCCAATCATCTCAGTTCCAGGACATCACTGCAGGAGTCCCTCAGTGCAGTGTCCTAGACCCAACCATTTTCAGCTGGCTCATCAATGGCCTACTCTCAATTATAAGGTCAGCTCATGATGTAGGGAGTAACAAATTGCATTGATAGAAGATTGGCTAGCTTACAGTAAAAAAACAGAGTAGGCATAAATGGGTCATTTTTTGCTTGGCAAGATGTAATGAGTGGTGTGCTACAGGGATCATTGCTGGGGCCTCAGCTGTTTACAATTCATACAAATGACTTGGATGAAGGGTCCAAAAGTATGGTTGCTAAATTTGATGATGACACAAAAAAGTAGGAAAATAAGTTGTGAAGAGGACATAAGGAGGCTTACAAAGGGAAATAGATAGGTTAAGTGAATGGGCAAAGATCTGGCAAGTGGAGTATAATATAGGAAAATGTGAAGTCCATTTTGGTAGGAAGAATAAAAAAGAAGCATATTATCTAAGTGGTGAGAGATTGCAGAGCTCTGAGATGCAGAGGGATCTGGGTGTCTAAGTGCATGAATTGCAAAAGGTTAGTATGCAAGTACAGCAATTAATTAGGAAAGCTAATAGAATGTTATAGTTCACTGCGAGAGGAATTGGATACAAAAGTAGGGAAGCTATGTTTCAGTTGTACAGGGCATTGGTGAGACCACATCTGGAGTACAGTATTGGTCTCCTTATTTGAGGAAGGATCTAAGCGTGTTGCAAACAGCTCAGAGAAGGTTTATTAGGTTAATACCTGGAATGAATGGGTTGTCTTATGAAGAAAGGTTACAAGCTATGCTTGTATCTGCTGGAGTTTAGAAGGGTAAGAGGCAACTTGATTGAAACATATTAGATCCTGAGGGGTCCTGACAGGGTGGATGTGGAAAGGACGTTTCCTCCCGTGGGAGAATCTAGAACTCGGAGTCACTGTTTATAAATAAGGGGTCACCCATTTAAGACAGTGACGAGGAGAATTTTTTTCTCTCAGAGGGTCGTGAGTCTTTCGAGCTCTCTTCCTCAAAAGGTGGTGGAAGCAGAGTCTTTGAATATTTCTAAGGCAGAGGTAAATATTTTCTTGATAAGCAAGGATGTGAATGGTTATCAGGGTAGGCAGGAATGTAGAATTGAGATTACAATCAGATCAGCCAGGATCTTATTGAATGGCGGAGCAGGCTCAAGGGGTGGAGGGGCCTATGCCGGCTCCAAATTCATATGTTCAGTTAATGGAGCAGTCCATACCTGCATGCTGTTTGACCTGGACAATGTTTAGGTTGGGCTGATAAGTGGGAAGTAATGCTCGGACCACACGTGCAGGCAATGCCCTTCTCCAACAAGAGAACCTAATTACCACCTCATGATATTTAATGGCATTACCATCATCAAATCCTCTACCATCAACATCCTAGGGTCATAAATGACAAGAAACATAACTGGATCAGTCACAAAAATATAATGGCCACAAAAGCAGGTCAGAAGCTGGGAATTCTGCCGTGTGTAACTCACCTCCTCACTCCCCAAAATCTTTCCACAATCTACAAGTGAGGAATGTGATGGCATACTCTTCACTTGTCTAGCTGAGTGCAGCTCCAACAATGCTCAAGAAGCTCAACATCATCCAGGACAAAGCATCTTGCTTGATTGGCACCCCATCAACCATCTTTAATATTCATTCCCTCCACCATTGATGTAAAATGGCTGTAATGCATACCATCCACAAGATACACTGCAGAAAATTGCCAAGGCTCCTTTGGGAGCACCTTCCAAATCCATGGCCTCTACCATCTACAAGAACATGGGCAGCAGGCACGTGGGAATTCCAACACCTCCAAGTTCCCCTTCAAGTCACGTACTACGCTGACTTGGAAATATCTTGTCATTCTTTTATCAATGCTGGATCAAAGTCCTGGAACTTCCTCCCTAACAGCACTGTGGGATTACCTCCATCACACAAACTACAGTGGTTTTAGAGGTTGGCTCACCATCACCTTCTCAATAGTAATTAGAAATAAACAACAAATTTTGAATTTTCCAGAGATGCTCACATTCTTTGAATTGAATACATTTAAACAATGCATATTAATAAAATAAATCCTAATTTCCATAAAAATTCCAATCTATTTACTAGCAAATCAGCTACAAAGTGCCGCAGGAGTAAAGAAAAGGAAATTCATACTGAAAGAAATTGCATTGCTTAAGCGACAGTTTGAGAAGATGCACTTTTTCATCAGATAACCATCGAAAATTTGCGAAAACTGACACCTTGGTTACAAGTGAGGTATCAATGAATATTGCTCAAAGGTAGAATGTTGCTTCATGTTCCTGTATCATTGCCTTCATAGATATATTGGAAAACATTTAACTGCAGCTTAATATTCAGGAAACTGCACACAACCTGGATGGAATCCACAGTATTTAGAGTATTTTCCTGATGAGAAATAAGATGATCACTGCAAGAGACAGGAATTGCAACATTGCTGGCCTCCGGATATCCTGTCTGTTTTTATTTCTGATTTAATCCTAATGACTGGTTCAGAGACGCCAGACTGACTGCCAGTGGCAATTGGGGTCAAATAAGGACCACTGGTTTCATTGAATACACTGTCATTATTAGCTTCTGACTGTTGTAGCGCATGTGATGTGTAATAATCTGTGAGAGAAGGTTTTCACTTGAATCAGCTGCTACAGAACACCTCACAAACTTCGGTGGTGTTTAATTCTATTGCATCTTGTCACTGTGACAGAATGGCAAATACCATTCACATGGGACAGACTGAGAATTTCCCAAGTTCCAGGAGCATGTAAATTATATTACAACAATTTTACAATATTGATTTTCATTTGAAAATTATTAAAATATTAAAATCCCTACTTTATCCCTTTTTTCGCTTCTAAGTTAAGTTTCCAATTTAATTTATTTTAATCCTTATTTTATATTAAATTTGCAGCTTATCAGCAGTCTTTCATTTAAAAAAATAGAATCAGAAAAAATAATGAAAAAACAAAATAGGATGAGCTTCTTATTCACTGATTTGCTGGGTGTTAAGTTAAATTTTAAATCAGATGGATCTGCCAGTTGAGAGTCAGTGATGTCAACATACTGCAGAGGTTCAGCCAAAGCTGAGAAATATCTGCCTACTTTATTACCTTTCTCTTTCTTTTATATCTGTGGGATCAGAATTCTGATCCCGTAGATGTTTAAAGGAAAGAGAAAGGTAATACAATGGGCAGATACTGCATTTTTTTAAAAAATGTTTGCTGGTGTTTTAGGCTTTAGGCTTTTACAGTTATAACCAAAAATCAGGAAATCCATTTATAATACTTGAAAACAAGTTTGATTTCCAATGCCTGACCTTTTTAATAGACTAAAGATATTACCGAGTTACAAAAAAAAACAACTTTGACAATTGAAAACAATATTGTACACATTTTATTTGCGTAACATTGGAAATTCATCACACACTCAAGTCTGTCACAGTTTACAGTTTATATGCGACGTGCAAGTAAAAATGAATTTGGGATGCCCTAAATCCTATGAAAAATCAGTCTGGCTAAATACAATATGCCTAAATAGGTAAAAGCGCTAATGGCATTCAATCTCAAAACTGAAATTCAGTTAACATATGTCATTGTATTAACTATATGTTTTCAATAACAGTTGAATCAAGTTCCATATCATTGCACTGAGTCACATAACAAGACACAATCTATTTTTAGCCTACGCTGGTTCATTATTACTACCTCTGCATTCAAATTTCTTCCTCAAGTAATGTATTTTGAACTCTTCTGAATTTTCCATGCATTCTAAGAGATCAAGCAAATATTCAAGGCTGTTCTTCATTAGAGTAATGAATCTTATAATTTCAATGGCATTCATAAACTGTTCAAGTTTCACTCTTACATTATATGCCATTGTCTTTGCAATGTGCATTCCTCCATATTTTTTTGCAAACATATATGTAATGCTGATATGTAACCCAGATTGCATGTCTGTATTTAGTCATATGAAATGCATAAAATAACATCAATGCCACTAGTTTGAATCATTTGCATCAAAGCCTGCCACAAGGTTTCAAAACGAAATGGGGCAGATATGAAAATACTGTTCCTCTTTGGCTGATAATGAACAGCTTCTTTTGAACACGCTGTGAATCCTCTGTCATGCTTAAATAAAAATAAAAGATTTACAGCATTACCTCATCTTACATTTAAGTGGTAAAAATCCATAAATTAAAAGTGGAAGATTGAAATGGCATCCTAGCATGAAACTGATTCTGTTACAGTTTCCATGGCAACATAGCTATGTTGGAAAGCAAGTGCATCAGTATTGGTTTCTTTAACAGATATCAGGATTCCTTCAGTCTAATGTAGTTCATCTATCAAACAATAGGGACCAATGTCATTATTAGATAAAAGATTTTAATTGTTATCTTGACATTTTCTCACCATAGAAGCTGAATTGTCCAAATAAAATAGTACAGAAACACCCAGGGATGTTGTATGATAGGAGCAACCGGAAAGAGAAAGGTCATTTTTATTAATAGCAGTATAGGAACATTTACTTAGCCCTGTAATGGCAAATGTACTTTGCTCAGGATTGTATCATTTATAGCTACAGCTTTTTAAGTTAATATCAATCTTCTCATAGCTTTGGATTTTGTAACAATAATTATAAGTGAAAATCTAAAGAAATAAGGACCCTCTGCCTTCATCTTATAAAGCTCTGCTCTCTTTCAAAATTGTAGCATTAGTGTCGTCACTTAACAACATTGTCTAGATATCCATAAGCTCCCACTTAAACTTGGCATCTTGAGATGGCTTACCACCTCTTGAGGTTTCTGGTTGTAAAATGGGCTGTGTAGCACTGGTACTTGCAGTAAAAAATATGGCACGGGATCCATCTGCGGCCACTTCCAGCATGGCTTGCACTGATTGCCATGTTTTGAAGGGCAATTGCATGGGTGTCTCATCCATGCATCAGTCATTTATTGTGAAATTAGTCAAAAAGAAAAGGGAAGCATTCGTAAGGGCTAGAAGGTTGGGAACAGATGAAGCCTGTGGAGAATACAAAGAAAGTAGGAAGAAACTTAAGCAAGGAGTCAGTAGGGCTAAAAGGGGTCATGAAAAGTCACTGGCAACCAGGATTAAGGAAAATCCCAAGGCCTTTTATACATATGTAAAAAGCAAGAGGGTAGCCAGGGAAAGGGTAGGCCTACTCAGTGACAGAGGTGGGAATGTGTGTGTGGAGCCAGAAGAAATAGGGGAGATACTAAATGAATACTTCTCATCAGTATTCACCAAAGAGAAGGACTTAGCAGTCGACTTGTCTAGGGAAGAGTGTGTAGATAGCCTGGATCATGTTGAGATCAAAAAAGAGGAGATGTTAGGCGTCTTGAAGAATATTAAGTTGGATAAGTCCCCAGGGCCAGATGGGATCTACCCCAGAGTACTGAGGGAGGCAAGGGAGGAGATTGTTGGGACCTTGACAGTAATCTTTGTATCCTCACTGGCTACGGGTGAGGTCCCAGAGGACTGGAGAAAGGCCACTGTTGTTTCATTGTTTAAGAAGGGTAGCAGGGATAATCCAGGAAATTGCAGGCCAGTGAGCCTTACGTCAATGGTAGGGAAATTATTGGAGAAGATTCTTTGTGACAGGATTTACTACTATTTGGAAGCAAATGGGCGTATTAGTGAGAGGCAGCATGGTTTTGTAAAGGGGAGGTCATGTCTCACTAACTTGATTGAGTTTTTCGAGGATGTGACAAAGATGATCAATGATGGAAGGACAGTGGATATCATAAACATGGATTCCAATAAGGCCTTTGACAAGGTCCCTCATGGCAGACTGGTACAGAAGGTAAAGTCATACGGGCTCAGAGGTGAGCTGGCAGGATGGATACAGAATTAGCTTGGTCATAGAAGACAGAGGGTAGCAGTGGAAGGGTGCTTTTCTGAATGGAGAGCTGTGACTAGTGGAGTTCCGCAGGGATCAGTGCTGGGACCTTTGCTGTTTGTGGTATACATAAATGATTTGGAGGAAAATGTAACTTGGCTAAATTAGTAAGTTTGTAGACAACACTAAGGTTGGAGGAGTTGCAGATAGTGAAGAGGATACAACGGGATTTAGATCGGTTGGGTGGAGAAATGGCAGATGGAGTTTAATCCGGACAAATGCAAGGTAATGCATTTTGGAAGGTCTAATACAGGCAGGAATTATACAGTAAATGGCATAACCCTTAAGTGCATCGACAGGCAGAGGGATCTGGGTGTATAGGTCCAAACGTCAGTGAAAGTGGTAACGCAGGTGGATAAGGTAGTCAGGAAGGCATATGGCATGCTTGCCTTCATTGGCAGGGGCATTGAGTATAAAAGCTGGGAAGTCATGCTGCAGCTGTATAGAACCTTGGTTAGGCCACACTTGGAATATTGCGTTACCAGAAGGATCTGGAGGCTTTGGAGAGGGTGCAGAGGAGGTTTACCAGGATGCTGCCTGGTCTGGAGGTTATTAGCTATGAGGAGAGTTTGGAGAAACTCGGATTGTTCTCACTAGAGCGACAGAGATTGAGGGGCGACTTGATAGAAGTTTACAAAATTATGAGTGGCATGGACAGAGTAGATAGTCAGAAGCTTTTTCCCAGGGTGGAAGAGTCAATTACTAGGGGACATAGATTTAAGGTGAGAGGAGAAATCTATAAAGGTGATGTGCGGGGCAAGTTTTTTATGCAGAGGGTAGTGAGTGTCTGAAATTCGCTGCCAGAGGAGGTGATAGAAGCAGTTACGATCGTGGTGTTTAAGAGGCAGCTTGACAAATACATGAATAGGATGGTAATAGAGGGATATGGACCTCGGAAGTGCAAAATGTTTTAGTTGACAGGAAATATGATCGGCGCAGTCTTGGACGACTTCTTAAACAATGGAACAACATTGGCCATTCTCCAGTCCTCTGGGACCTCAACCGTAGCCAGTGAGGATACAAAAGTGTGCTGTACTTTTCTTTGTTCTTTGTTCTATTTGCAAAGTAGGCAAATCATGACATCAGTCAGTGTCTAACTTTGTTTTGATGCATGACCTGCCATTTTCAACTTCGTCAATCCAATCAAATGCACACAGCCAAACATTCATTCAGCTGTACGAGGACAACATCCCTCCCACCCCCCATACACCCGCCCCCACCCACCCACCCCAACCCCCAGCCAACACCCCCATGTCCCTAATCCTGGCCGCCAACACTATTTAAAGCTATCATCATTCAACTTTCAGTTGAAGTGCTTTGCACTTTATACTTGCTACAATTAGTCAAAGCACTGTTGTTGGAGAAGTTGATAGAAGTTTTTTCAGTCAGAGGGGAGTGGTGCTGAACCTTTGAAAGGGATAATATGGGTTTGAAAAACCTCTGAGTGCATCACTTATTCCAAGAAATGGGGACAGGAGTTGCAGTTCCTCTTGGGTTGCAGCATCACAGGAAGATGGAATAGAAGCAGCAGAAATGAGGAGCTGTTTGCAGATTGAGGTAGAGGAGAAGCAGGACTCTCAGCAGGAAATTGTACCCAGCCAGGGTCTACAGAGAGCATTCCTCATACCTGAACCTTAGTCAGGAGTCACGTCTGAGATGATTGCACTTCATCAAGATGATGGTCACTGAACTATGACACTTCATTTAAGAGGACCAATACCCTCAGACTAGGGCAAGGGTGGCACAGGCAGTGACTGTCAATGTCACCCTGATCCTCAATTTCTATGTAGGACAATCATTCCAGGCTGCAGTCAATCACTAATATATCTCAGCTTATCATGCATCTCTGTATTTGGATTGTCACTGCGGTCCTGTACATCAGGACACCCAGCTTTAGTACTGTATTTTCTATCCAAGCAGAATGAACCAGGAGGTGTGGGCCTGTGGCTTGACCAGAATAGCAAGCTTCCCCGTAGTACAGAGAGCCATCAACTACACACATATGTCCTTGTGAACGCCACATCTCAAACGCAATTGAAAAGGGTTGTATTCCCTGAACATGCAGTTCATGTGTAACTATGTCCAGAACACATTGTTGGTTAATTCCTGCTAACCTGTCATCCATTATAAATCTCTCATTCAGTGCGGTGTCTGCCATTCCGGCTATTTCTGAGCCTCCAGATTGAACCAGAGAATGGCTGCTTGGAAACAAAGATTACCGACTGTACATATAGCTGATGATCCCCCTCCGCCACACAGGGACAGAACACCTACAATGACAATCATGCTCAACTAGAAGCATCATGGAATAGTCCACATTTTTGCGGTCAGGATCACTCAGGGTAGTTCTTCAGCACTTGGCGGAATGTGTGTCCTGATTCGTAGTGGTCCACAACCTGACCATCATGAGGGCGCACCTTTGCCATGAGGGCTTTGGTGGCTACCTCAGGATGGGAGGAAGAGGAGGAAAGGTAGAGGCAGCAGGCACATCCACATCCCAGATAGGCTGTTTGTCTGTGCATCATCACACTCTGCTTCTTCTGAATGAAACTTCAGATTCCTGTTGCTCAACAACGCCCCATCTTACCACCTATCTGTTACATGTCATCACAGTGTCCTTTTGGCTGGAATCCTGAAATAAAAGACAATACCATACCAACTTTACCCAACAAACATTCCTATAATACACTCAACACTCAATAAATCACCCTTGTGTTTTCCCTTAATGATTGTTTTTTGGGTGTTGTTGCCAGGTCTAGTGTTCCTATGCAGTGCTACTCCAGCGACAGCAGCAGAGCTGGTGAAAGGCTTTGAATTTCAATGGTGGAGACTGCAGTTGCAGGACACTCACGAGCAGCTCTGGGCATTGAGAGCCCAGCTTCAGATTATGCCAACTCAGCATGGATGACAGCAGTCTGGGCTGGCTGATAGGCAACAGCAGGAACACTAGCAGTAGTGGGAGCATTATTCTGTCATGCTGAGAGAGGAAAGCTGGATCCTGCCATGGAACCACTGACAGTCCCCCAGGCTGTGCCTCAGTAAAGCTAGTAATCTACTGGAACACAGATTTCTGGACTGCTGAATGAAGGCAGCAGTCTAAGCCTGCATGGCACAAAGCTGGGCTTCCATGACAACAAGCTGAGATCTCATTCCGTCAGTATGAACTCAGACATTGTGTGGCTTCTGCTTGTGCTGCAATGGAAGCTGAGATATCAACCAGCTGACGCTACATCATATTTTGGTTCACAATTATCCTCATGGAGCTGCTCATCATTTCCATGTTGGCCCCCAAGACCTGAGCAAAACTCTGTGCCAAGTTGCATTCTGACTCCTTCATGCATGCTCCTTGACAGTGACAACAGGCTCCCTGGGATGCCTGTCAATGTACCAAGTATGTCCATGTGCATGCTAATCAGCTTTTCTCTGTTCACCATTCCATCAAAGTTCTCACCTGAGTATTCTGCAGCAGGACTTGTTTGCGTCTTTGCTCTCCGGGAAGCTGGCACACACGCTATCCTTTCCCCTGTTCTGGCAGCAGCCCACTAATACCCAGTGACTTATCACATGCAGATCTTAAATTTATATTGCACTCTAAAGTGCAAGCAGTGCCAGTATCTGAGCTGGTGGCTGTGCATGTCAGATCAAGCACAGTGCTTCTTCATCAGAGCCTGGACCTTCATGCTCGGCCACCACTAGCTGGTCAGGTGGCATATCTGAAAGCATCAATGCAGAAGAGCAGGGTTGACCTGAGGGAATAAGAAGGTTGGGATACATATGAGGTGCATGGTCACACCAATAGCAGCGTGCACTTCATACCAGGTTGCAGGTTGAGGGTGAAGTGGAATTGCAGAAGGCGTATAAGGCAGGAAGATACATCATTCTAGCTGGCTTTAGTGATCCCAATTGCCTGGCCCTCAGTGATGGCAACACCAATAAAGCCAAGGGTCATTTTCTCCAAGTGAGTAAGGACAGGTAGGTGTGCCTATCTGCTCCGATTCTTTGTTATTATCTCCTCTTTTTTATTTATTCATGGGATGTGGGCATTGCTGGCCAGGCCAGCATTTATTGCCCATCCTTGATTGCCTTTGAGAAGTTAATAGTGAGCAGCCTCCTTGAACACTGTAGTACATGTAGTGTAGGTACACCCGCAGTGCTGTTAGAAAGGGAGGCCCAGGATTTTCACCCAGTGACAGTGAAGGAATGGTGATGTACCACCCTGCAAGAGAGAGGAAAGAGAGTCAGTGGGTGTGTTGCAATGTGCTTGGGTGATGCGTTTGTCATAGCTGAATAGTGGAAAATATGTGGAAGCCGTGAAATGTGAATGTGATGGTTGCGGCAGTGGTAAGTGAGTGAGGGTAAGGAGGAGCACACGAATATTAGACATGACTCCTGATCGTTGAAGATCATTGACGGATCAGTAATGAGGGTGTAGTGTGTAAGGTTGGTGGTGCAATTACTAGGACATGGCATTTGAAGGTGCATTTGCTGAAACTCGACTACTTGAGTGAAGTCATTTAACTTTTTCTGCACTGCATCAAGGTCCTTTGGGGTTAGGCTCCTGGCATGGACCTCAGTGGCTATCTACTTCCTTGCAATGTCTCTCTGGAGGGCCCCTGGCCCACTTTGAATAAAGCATCTATTTCCTCCTTTTAACCCTCTGAACTAAAGCCTCCAGTGATACATTGGAGGACCTAGGAACTCTCTCCCTGGCTTGCTGCACCATTACTCCGGTTTGTTCAGCTCGCCATGTTTTCCAGCCAGTTAAATGAGCTTTTGAAGCCAACATACACCACCCACTCCGCCCTCCCACCTGTCCCAACCCCTCCACCCCACCACCCTTTTATGAGGTTCAGGCTGCCTTTAAGAAATTCAGACTACTTTATCATGCACTAGTCTCACACAAAGTTTGCATGCTGCTTGCATTACTTTCAATGGACAAGAGTTAGCCATTCATTGCCACATTCATTAATGGGCTTTATCCAATTTTTAGGCCTCTATGTTTGGCAGACTCATTTTTGAACTATATCACAGTTCCTTGACCCTCTCTATGTCAAAGTCCTGGAACTCCCGTTCTAACAGCACTGTGGGTGTACCTACATCAGTTGGACTGCAACAGTTCAAGAATGCAGCTCACCACCAACTTCTCAAGGACAATTAGGGATAGGAATAAATGCTGGCCTAGCTAGTGATGCTTACTTCCCATGAACAAATAAAAAGGATAATTTCCCCATTTCAATTAAGAGCCAGATTTCTAATTTGCTTTTACAAATGCTGGGAAATACTATTTACCAGCTCTCAAATTCCCAATGTCCATTCCACTGGCCCACCATCACCCTAACTTATTTGTTGCACGCAACCTCAAGCACTCCTTTGTCATTACTTTGAATGCAAGCATTCTCCTTACATCTTTCATAATATTGAAGCAGCCTATGTCAGATTATAGCAGGACCTTGTCAAATTCTTGATAAATTGAAGGCAATAATCCTAAAACATAAGTCGCAGTCAATGACAATCTCCAACAATGCCATGAATCTCATTTTATCAAGGAACATCCTGGTGGATAAGGGTAATCCCAAACAAAAAGCCACCTCCTTCTAATTTATTCCTCTAATTTCCTCACTTTACATCCAATATGAAATTTGAGGAAATCATTGATTTCTCCGTCTCAGAGATTAAGACTACCTGCTCAGAAACATCCTCCTACATCTGTACCCTTACCCAGTATTTCCACAAGTTCTACGTAGCTTTGAACCAACCCTGTATAACTCTACACATTCTCTATCCTCTGTCTCAGTCACCTTTCATGATACTTAGATCCTGCAGATTTAACCTTCAGCCACCATAATACTATGTAGATATCATACATTTACCCTGCATGAGTTCAATACTCGTTGATATCAACAGTGTCTCTCTCCTCAGACTTCATCTGACTATTTTCTAAGGCTATCATGATCAATCCCTTCTCAAAAATATCATATTTTTCAAACTACAGTACTATTTCAAACTTCACTTTCCTTTCTAAAGTCCCTTAATATGTCTTTTCCACCCACCTTCCCCTACTCTCTTGCATCAATCTCCCTTTGAATTTCTTTAACATTATTTCTACATTGCCCAAACTAGCAAGACTGCACTGGTCAAAATCAACAAAGACATCCTCTGTGACTGTGACCACTATGTGCTCTCCTTGGTTATCCTTTTTGACATTTTTGCGACATTCAACATAATGAAACACTCCACCTGCCTTCACTATCCCTTCTGTTGTCCATCTACATGACAGGGCATTGGTAGGGGGGCTCCAATTGCTTTAATATCACTGGTTGAGGGAGAAAAAAATATATCAGGATTTCCATTCTTCACTCCACTCCTGGTTGTGATTCAACAACTCTCGCATAGGTATGAACATCAGGGGAGGGTGGATTGTACTTCTTTATGATGTTCACACGGTCGAACAGTCTGCCAGCATTCACTGTCAAAATTGACACGTGGACAATGGCTTCTCAGGCAAAGATATTGGAATGCAAATGCCATCCTAGCAAGCTGTTAACCTCTTCAGGAAGGATGGAGAATGGACTAACCCTGCATTTATTTTATTAAATTCTGTTTTAAATAAGGCAGAAGTTTGAACTTAAATAAAAACAGAAAATGCTGAAACACTCAGCAGATCAAGCAGCATCCGTGGAGAGAGAAACAGATGTTTCAGATCAAGGAGCTTTCTCTTTACTTAAAGGGAAGTTTTCTTGGTATGGGTGCAAATATATTTTACTAACATTTTATAAAAATGAAGCAAAAAGATTAGGCAGTTATCAAAGGTGTAAACTCCAAAAAATATCTAGTACTCAAAGGGTTAATCCACATAATTTTATTTCAGTGTCTACCATTGCTTCTATTTTTCTGAATGATGTATACAAAGAAAAGATGATACCATCATAAACATAACAGATTTGAAAGTGCAACACTTATTAGTTTGGGAATATAAAGCTAAATATTCTTGTTAGAGAAAGACAGGAATGATTAATGAGACTGTCTGGTATTTTAGCTCATAACATTATCAATTCACAGACTCAAGATCTAAGGAAGTACATCAGTAGTGCAGGCTCAGGGGCCACATAAAAAGAGTATTTCCAAACTAAATATATTGGGCTGTTGGGAAACAAGGTTAGATATTATTTTGTGAAAATATCATCCAATATTGCTAAGTACTAGAAGTAAATAATTGTTTGGGTACATTACCCCAAATGCATATATCTCACCCAACTCAGCATACATTTCTATCGAATCATAAATAAACACACACAAATACCTAGAGGCTGAAAATTGACAGGAAATGAACTCAATTGAACTTGGCAGATGTTTTATTGCTGAAACTGGTGATGGGCCCTTGGGACCCAGTAGGTTTCCTTCCTGAAAAATAATAAAAGAATGATGCCAATAGCTACCGTAATTAATTGACGGAAACTGAGACCATAAGAATAGACTCATAAAAAACTGTATACGTGTGTATGGGTCATATGTAAGCTACATTAAATGTGAGAGTTTGGAGTAGGCTTCATTAACCATTCAATATTTGCCCAAGACTAGAAAATTACAAGACTCAGTTATAAGTTTTTAAACACATTTTGTTCACAGTTTGTGCCTTAGATGATTTAGTGCGTTGTTCAGTAGGTTTGTGAATATACATTAATCATGGACTGTAGCACTCTGGTGCTCTGCTGCACTATATGCAGGTAATGAAATATTGCTGGCTTTTACAAAAAAAATGCACACACGAGAGAAATGGTTACAAGGGACCCCCCATCACCGTACCCAAGAAAGATTAAGGGCAGGATTTTCAGTTTGGCAGGTGGAGGCGATCGGGGACCAGGGAGCGGCCGGGAAAGGTTGCCGCTGCCTGCCATCAGCCCCCTACCGCGATTTCACACTGGTGGGCCAATTAAGGCCCGCAGAGCATGAACAGCATCTCCCCAATGTTCGGGAAGGGGCGGTCGGGTGGGAGCAGAGGATGGGGCCTGTCGGCCACTGGGTCGAATGGTGATCCGGCGGCCAGTTTAAAACCGGCACAGTCAGGCCCTGGGAGGCTGCCAGTGACAAAAACATCTTTGGTGTTGTTAACAAGAGATTACATATTATAGATTCTAATGTGGCTGCAGATGCCAGGTGGGAGGGCAGGTCGGGTGGGCATTCTGTTTTTCTGATGAGTGCCACGCATTCTTCCTGGAGGAGGTAGCGGCCAGGAGGTGTCCCCAGGGATGGGAGGAGGAGGTCATTGCACCTTACAAATAGATAAAAGCAAAATACTGCAGATGCTGGAAATCTGAAACAAAAACGGAAAATGCAGGAAAAACTCAGCAGCTCGCCCAATGTCATCACGTGCTATTTTACACTCAAGCAGTTCCGGCCCCCGCCTGCCTGCTCAGCAAGACATTCTGCCACAAGAAATCCAAAATAACTGGATTATTGAATAATTTCTGCGCTTTACTACATAAACATTTCAGACTATTCTTCGAATTTACCCCTTTCATAGGCTGGGAGAATCTTTATAGCCACCTTCTCTCCACTGCTGTACCCTCACCGGGTTGCAACGGAATGCCCATTTCATTGAGCACCATGTTATTAAAATTGAAGGGATTGTAAATCCTATCTTAAAATGGTAGATTCCATGGAGTAAGTAAACAAACAAAGCCCAGAATGGGATGGAAACTAGAGGTTCCAAATTTTTGCCCCGAGGACTGCCATCTAACACGAATGGTGGGGCATGTGGATGAATCCATGCACGCAGGTGACTAGAGCACAGACGTGAGGCCTACTCAGGGTTCCGGTTCTGGAACTGTCATTAGAATGCTTAATGCTTGAAGAATTTCAGACTCCTTATAAAAATGGCGTCAAATAGAAATATCACTTTGTCTGCCAGCCTCCAGCTCCCGCACCCCCCCCCCCAACAATCTGTTCCCCCACCACCCCCCACCCCACACCCCTGTCCAACGTCTAACAAGCACTTATGATGTGCGTATGGCGGCATGGACATCTGCCCAATATATGCAGCAGTCTGGCCCTGGAAACTTTGGAACTGGAAGGGTCAGGAATGGAGATAATCACAATTCAGCTAGTGGAACAGAAGAGTGCTTGGGATTTTGAAAACTAGAAATTATTTAAGAAATCAAAATTAATTTGATTCTAATCAAAATTGAATAATGTCACTATGATTGCAAATAGCAATGTTAGGGATAAAAGGAACAAATATAAAATAAACATGGATCCTAGCTCAGTAGCACAAAGCTGAGCACACCTCATGCATAATTAGCTCAGCTATTCATTGCCAGATCTGCTCAGTATCATCAGTGCTTGTTGGATGGTGGGCAGGGGTTGGGGTGAGGTGGGGTGGGGAGCAGGCAAAGTAATATTGTGCAGAATTTTTATTTGATGCCACTTTTATAAGGAGTCTGAAACTCGTCAAGCTTTCAGTATTCTAATGAGAGTTCCAGAACCAGAACCCTGGCTGGGCCTCACTTCTGTGCTCTAGTGATCTCCGTGCTGGGTCCATCCACATGCCCCATGTCACCATCAAGGTCTACTGGGCCTTAACCTCCTTTGTTCTGCTGTGCTAAAAATCCCCTTACCCAGAGCTCTTCATTCTCCTTCTAACAAGTGTGAGAAGCACATGAGTTTAATCATCACCACCAAGATGAGGGAGGGATTTTCCAGCCCGGACACTGGTGGGTATCGTTGCGGGCAAGATGGGAAAATTTGAAGAGCCGTTGATTTTTAACAGCTCTCCAACTTTTCGTGTTCCACCCACAACAATGCCTACTGGTGTCGGGGCTGAAAAGTCCTGCCCAGAGACTTTGCTTATCCAGCATAAGGTCGGTGTTAACCCTCTGAATTTTGTGTTGTAATCTGCCATGCCCAAACTGTGTCAGAAGTCATTGGCTGCTCTATTGACTTGAGTGGCTTTTTGTCATCGAGGATGCTTGCCCCTGTCAGGTATTAGGTGCCTTAAATATTCAAGCCAGGGCGCTACACCAAATGAAAGATCTGACTGCGAAATGCAAGGCTGATTTTTCCGCTGTGGGTAATGTCCCACTGCCGGGACCGAAAGTGGGAATGGACCCTGCTTTGGCAGGCAAGAGAGGCCAGCCCGTTCAGAGGGCCAGCAGCTTAGCAGCCCTGGCCTTGCCACCACTAACAGTGGTCAGTGTTGAGGCTGCAGCTCCAGAATGAGGGAGGCTCAATGGCAAGGAGCTCTTGAAAAGTGGTGACTTTGCTTTGGGAATGCTTAGGCCAAGCAGGCTTGTCCCAGTGACCGGGGGAAGTGCTGTCCTGATGCACCAGGAGGCTTCGCTGTAGCCCATTGGCAGGTTGCCAGGATTAATCTGACCATCTCCTTGTGTGGCGATTGGCCCTCTAGAAGCAGGTCATGGAGGCAGGAAGTGACCCTTAATTGGAATATTAAATGACACATTTGGCTGCCCAGTTGGCAGCTGAGCCACTGACAATATGCCATGGTGGTGGGAAGACGTTGGGCTCCCCTCCCAATGTCTTTCCCTGCCATATTGTCAGCTTTCTCACCCCCCAGCCTGTTTCCAATGGGCTGGGAAAATTCAAGCCATAGGTACCAATGATTGTAGTTTGCCAGCTTTGCTTGTTGTTTCCATGTGTTGTTTGGCCTACCCACTAAAGAAACACCTGGAGAAGCAGGAGGGCTCTCTCAGCTTCACAAGAAACCTCCAGCCCTTGGCCTGCATGCTCAAAGCCTTCTAGTATCACTACTTATTCCCCACCATTATTATGATCCTACCAATTGGCTAGAATTGTGGAAATCGCTTATTTCTTGTCCTCTCCGACCAGCCAGCTGATGCAGGGCAGTCATTTAACATTCTTCAAAATCATATCTACTTCAAGAGGACAGCTCACAAATACATTATCAAGGGCAATTGGTGATGAGCCATAAATGCTGGCCTAGCCAGTGAAGCCCTCATTCCTTGAACGAATGAAAAAAAGTCTCACTAAATTAGTGATCACCCAGCTTCAATTCCCAGGCCCCATGTTAGTTGACATAGTTGATAGCTCCCCCAGTTCAGATACCATCACTCCCCTGCACCTTCAATACTATCATTGTCACCCTCTTTGTCACTGTCCTCAGTAACTCCCATTTCTTGTTCACATTTCCATTCTAATCTAGGTGACAGGATGTCAATTTCATTTTAAAAGGGGCCCACTATCTGAAACAGCCAGGGTTTCCTGATGACCAGCAGTAGGACCCTGTAAATCATTGGGGGTTAAAGGATGCAAAGTTTACAGAGTCCATTGTACCATCAAATTAATGCTAATTTTGCCAAGTTAAAATCAACGTGTGATTGTTACAGTGAAAATACCAGTAGAATGTAAACAGATTGTTTTTACACCCATTTTCCATGTTTTATTATCCTAATTTGATAATATGGTCTTAAAGTTCATTATTTTTATTTCTGTATGTTAATCTCAATGATTAATTAAATTAGATAGTTCGCAGAAGGGATAATATAATAACAATAAAACACAGCACGATATTTAACAATACTATGTGGTATTCATTAATATTACACCCGTTGAGCTGAATTTTATAAACAAGCACTTTTGCATAATTAGTATCAAGATTAAATATCATTAATAATGTGGTATCCCACAGCTTGTGGCATTAATGCCAATTAGAGGCACTCAGCATGACGACCATAAGGATTTGCATTTATATAGTATCTTTAGTGAAATACTCACAAAAACCTGAGTTTAGTTTGTGTTGAACGTGCAAATACAGCAACTTAACACCATACATTGCATTTAAAAGGTGAAGCAGGCAGTGAGATGTGGTTTATATAAAGCTAACAGCAGAGCAATACAACAAAGGCAGCAACTTTTAGATGTTGACATATTCTGATCTCCACCTGGGGCAGAAATTTATGTTGAGCGGATAGACGCGCGCCCGACTCGCTCGGGTGTAAAATGACACGCAATGACTTTGGGCAAGTGTCTCGACAGCATCACACACTCCTGCGATATTTCGGTCGGCTGGCGTGCATGGGAGTCGGCAGTACATCTGCTGACAGTTAACAGGCCTATTAAGACCATTAAAGTTGTAACTGAATGAAATTTTTCGCTGCCCGTCCAACTTAACAGGCAGGCAGGCAAAAAGGCCAAGTGGCCTTTGGATTTTTTAGGAAACCTCATCCACGGGCGGGATGAGGTTTCCAACAGCAATTCAAATCAGATTAAAATTTTAAAATTTCATTCATAACATGCCCCTGCTCATGTGAAACAGTCACATGAGGGGAATGTTTTTAACAGTGGTAACTTTTTTATTTTTGTGTTTTTAAATCTTCAGCTCCCTGAGGCGACTCTGTGCCTCAGGGAGCTTTCATTGTGCGCACTTGCGAGCATGTGCGAACTTCCATGCTCGCCCTTCTCCTGCCCCCCACACAACAGTGCTGAGCGCTCCAGCACACATTTTATGCTGACTCGCCAATTAACTGCCAGCCAGCATGAAATTGATACCAGGGTCCGATCGCTGGCAGAGGTTGGCTTCGTGACCGCTCCCAGGCTCGCCCGCCATGCCCATCCGATGAGGTAAAAATCCTGCCCCTGAAATTGCTGCATCATTTAGACATAAATAACTGTGAGCATCATTATTAACCTACCACTATTTTGACAGCAAATATGGCTGCGTTTCTTTCAATCCAATCTGAAACACAGGATTGTATTACATAGCTTTAAATTTATAACCATCCCACTCGGTACATTTTTGTACCACCTCAAAAGCGGCTGCTTTTCATGGCTGGCTTTTATGAGAGACAAGATCCATTAATCTATACTGCTTCCTTGAAACCTGCTGCTATTATTATCCACCAATATTGCTTGTATCCTTGACAACCCAATGGCATTGTCATGGACACAAACCATGTTGAAGGCCCATAGATTTCATTTCCTTTGAATCAACGAAAGCAGCTATTGTTACTTTCATTTTCCAAGCTAATCTATTTTTGGACTTTCAAAATAAAACACATAAGAAATGAAAACACTGGTAACTTTTCATTTAAGAACTACAAGCTTATCGGACTAAGATTCTGGGTGCTACCTTAAAAAGAACAGAAATATTGCAGAATATATTGTGCAACCACATACCTTAAACGCAAAAATAAGAAAGATAGCAAGAAATCATATATAGAGTAAGACTGATTATAATTGGAACAGATTGCAGCTTCTTTTAGTGCACTTCCTGAATTGAATGTAATCATTATCTTTCCTGAAGCCATTGCTTCCTGCTGTGACCCTTCCATACAAAGAGAGCCTTCACTAGCATAACAAATTTTGTGCATCGTGATCGATCCCTTGGATCCTATTGAATTATGAGACAACTGTGCATCCAACAATGATCATGTTGCTGTGTTTCACCCTGCCATCTGAATCGCAACCTTAATCTTTTACACATGTGCCAGAAATGGCATCAATTTTGCTAGCCATTTCACAGGGTATGAGAGCCATTTTTATCCTATGGAATATTTAACATCAAAGCAACCGAACCCAATCGATGTCGCATTAATTTAGCTTATAAGTGCACTTTAAAAAATGTACAATGGAACTTGAAAGGCAGGGGGCCCAAGTTCATTTTCATCCTTGATCTTTGTTTCTTTACACTGGGGGGCTATAAAGAAGCAGAGCTTTGGTCAAGTAAGGAGAATTCTGCACAGGTCTATCAATGAAGCAGAAAAATCAGATCATCGGTAAGAATATGCCTGTGTACTGCAGGAAGTAAGTTGTACTAACTGACAACTCCACCTGCTCTCCAACTTCCCCATCTGCCACTTTTTCAGCTGCGTAACTCCCAAGAGCTCGCTAATCACAGGTGCTATTCGGAACAAAGGCTCACTCATCATTATGTAAATTAGCTGATCTGGAAAACGAGTTTGGATCGTGTTATTCATGTGGGGTGGGGAGGGAGTAAATGTCCTGTGGCTTGGTGCTAGAATCAAGGAAGTGGAAAAAGACAGCTGGCATTTTTCAATTCAGTTTGATGACACTTCAGTGTCGAACAAAGACTGAGATGCATTGTTGGGGGGTAGCGTCCTTCAGCTGAAATGCTGAACCAAAATTCTACTTGCCTGTTTCAGTGGTTCAAGTGGGCATTTAGGTTAAAAATGCATTATTCAAAAAAGCACAGGGAAATCCCCTGGTACTCCTGGTACTCTGGCCAACATTCCAATCTCAATCAACATAGCCCTCCTCATTAACATCTGGGGGCTAGTGCCAAAATTAAGAGCTATCTCACAGACAAGTCAAGCAAAAGCCTGACGTAGTCTTCCTCACGGAATCAAAACTTACAAATAATATCTCAGACACCGCATCGCTAACCCTGGGTATGTTCTGTCCCACCAGCAGGACAAACCCAGCAGAGCTGGCAACACAGTTCTCAGGGACATTATTCAGACCCCATGAAGTCTCATGGCATCAGGTCAAACATTGGCAAAGAAACCTTCTGCTGATTATCACGTAACGCCCTACCTCAGCTGACGAATCAGTGCTCCTCCACGTTGAACATCACTTGGAGAAAGCACTGATATTGGTAAGGGTGCTGAACGTACTCTGGTGGGGGACTTGAATGACTACTACTGGCCAAGCTGGCTGAGTCCTAAAGGACATAGCTGCTAGACTGGATCTGCAGCAGGTGGTGAGGTAACCAACAAGAGGGGAAAACATAGTTGACCTCATCATCACCAATCTGTCTGCCACAGATGCATCTGCCCACAACAGTATCGGTAGGATTGATCACTGCATAGCTGTTGTGGAGACAAAGTCCCACCTTCACATTGAGGATACGCTCCATCTTGTTGTGTGGCACTACCACCATGTAAATGGGATAGATTTCGGACAGATGTAGCAACTCATGAGGTGATGTGAGCCATCAACAGCAGCAGAATTGTACTTGAACACCATCTGTAACCTCATGGCCTGGCATATCCCCCACTTTACCATTACCATCAAGCCAGGGGATCAACCCTGGTTCAACGAAGAGTGCAGGAGGGCATGCCAGGAGCAGCATCAGAGGCAGAATTTTCCCATTCGCGTGCGGGGGCGGACTCCACACATCTGCCCATAAAATGACGCGTAGTGACGTTGAGTGAGCGTCCCGACGTCACCATGCGCCATAGCGATATTTGGCTGGGCATGCGCGTAATGATATCTGACACACGCCCGCCATTAATTAACGGTCCACTTTCGGCCCTTAAGTGTTCAAGAGATGGCGATTTTTCTGTGCCAGTGCAATCTTCGTGTCGGCGCACAGTCACGACGGGCAGGCGAGTAGGACACATTTGTATTAACCTCACCCACGGGCAGGATAAGAGGGCTCAGTGAGGTCACAAATGTGCACAGTCAAGTATTTATTTTTGAAAGTTTTACAAACTTGCCTGTGTGATCTGCAGTACTTTAGAACACATCCCAGCTGCTTTTTCTGGACTCTTAACCTTCAAGTCAGCACTTTGCAGTAAGGAATCTTTTCCAGGCCTGCAGGTTTCAGGAAACTTTCCCTTAGCCTGGGGAAGCAGTTCCTCTGAGGAGGAAGGGGGGCTAGAAAAGGGAGGAAGCCAGAAGTGCACATTCAGCCTCCAGAGAGCCACCTTTGGGAGGACAGGAGCAGGCACAAGGGTTGCAGGGCCAACAGGTACTCCAGGGCGGAAGGGGCGGCAGAAGACGTCACTATCCTGCTGCCAGGGTATACAGGTGGCAAAACAGCTACCTCAATTTGTCTGAGGTGCAGTACCATAGGAGTCTCTGACTCTCAAGGGAGACGGTCAACTATACCTGTCAGATGATTGGGCCTGAGATCTCCCCTTACTGTATAGGGGGACACCCCATGCCAGTGACTCTAAAGGTCACAGCTGTCCTCAACTTCTATGCCTCTGGTTCCTTCCAGGGCTGGGTGGGTGATCTTTGCAGTGTCCCCCAATCAGCTGTCCACACACTGTTCAGGTGTGCATTGACCTTCATCCATTTCCGCTGCGACCAGGCCAGCCAGATATAGCGAGCCAGAGGCTTCGTGGCCATTGCTGGCTTCCCCCGCGTCCAGGGTGCAATAGACGGTACACATGTGGCCATCAAGGCTCCAGCAGGTGAGCTCGGTGCCTTCGCCAACAGGAAGGGCTTCCACTCCATGAACGTGCAGATAGTGTGTGATCAGAGGATGCAGATTCTGCAAGTCTGTGCAAGGTACCCAGGCAGCTCCCATGACGCCTACATCCTCAGACACTCCCAGGTGCTGGGGCTCTTCAGTGCTCCAGCCCGTCTGGATGGATGGTTGCTGGGTGACAAGGACTATCCCCTCAGAAGGTGGCTCATGACATCTCTCTGCCATCCACAAACAGAAGCTGAGCAGTGGTACAATGGGAGCCATGGCACCACAAGGGCTGTGGTGGAGAGAACCATTGGTCTTCTCAAGATGTGCTTCTGGTGTCTGGACCGCTCAGGGGACGCACTCCAGTAACCCCCAGATCGTGTCTCGGTGATAGTAGTTGCATGCTGCGCTCCCCACAATCTTGCGCTGGAAAGCGGGAGGGGGCAGTTGGGGGTGCGCAGTGGACAATGAAGACATTGATGCATTGGCTGCGGCTGCGCACGATGAATCCAGCAGTGATTCTGAGGATGAGCATGCACAGGGAAATGCTGAGGGGGTAGACGCTGGCCCAGGCATACTCCAGAGGGCAGGGACACTTGGGAGGCTTTAATCCAACGAACCTTCAGCT
Organism: Carcharodon carcharias; assembly: GCF_017639515.1. Lineage (NCBI taxonomy): Eukaryota > Metazoa > Chordata > Chondrichthyes > Lamniformes > Lamnidae > Carcharodon > Carcharodon carcharias. The sequence goes on from NC_054471.1 coordinate 134,643,924, forward strand.
AGAACACCACAGATGGTCCAACAGGACAAGCCTGGGCTATCGGCTCGACACTCGACTACTAATTGCAAGATCTGCCGGTTAGCAACTAAGGACAATGTTAATAAAGCTGAATGTCCAAAAAAGCACTCATTACAGTTTTGGAAACCGTACACATGCAGAAGAAAAGAGGCACCCTCAGCCATGGTGACATATCTGAATTTAATGTCTGAAACAAAGCAGCTTATTACAAAAAAAAGACAAGAGTGTTACAAATCAAATAAAATCATAAGGGCCTCATCTCAGGCCAACAAAAAACCATCAGTGAGAAACCCGTGGTGTGCCTAAGGTGCCTTATGCTTTTGTTTCTGGTTGCTACCTTTTGGTGCTGCCCCATCACTCAGAGTGGCAGCTGAGCCAGCCTGCTGACTCTGCTGTCCTGTTGGCCTCGATGACCTTGGTGGTCGTCCTCTGGCCCGTGCAGCCTGTGCTGGCCCCACCTGGACGGGATCAGCCTGTTCCACAGCTGGCATCTCCCCAGTCATCACAGCCTCACCAGATGATGCAGTCACAGGGTGAGGGGTGGAGGAGCTGCCGCCATAATCCGGAGTGTCCTGAGAGGAGCCCGCAGAGACAACAGGCAGCTGCTGAGCTGATGTGAGGTCACTTCGGCTTCCCTGCTCACCATGGATGGATGGGCACTGAGCTGGGAAACTTGGTGCCCAGACCATTTCCCACATGGCACTGACCAGCTGAGGTCAATGCCGATGTGAGGGCTTGCTAGTCCGAGCCTATCCCCAGGAAGCCCTAATTGGTCTCCTAGAGGAGCTTTCCATGAGAGTCACTACTCTCTCCATAGAGGAGGCATGGCACTTGGCCATGAGGCTCATTGCTTCGGTAAGCATCCATGTAGACTCCTCCACCACAGAGACCAAGGTAAGTAGAGCCTCATGTATCTCCCCAAGATGCTCCCACACACCCGGCCGCATTTCCGGCACCTGCTGCATCACGGACAACTCCAGAGGCACATCATCAGGCACCGACTGAGCATGTGCCTGGTCCCCTGCAGTCCTCCGACTACTGGTGCCATTGGCACTCTCTGTCTCCACCAGCTCCTCAAGCGAGTGTGAAGTGCCGTCACCACTGTACCCCGGGACACTAGCTGTTGTTCAAATTCCCAGGTGCAAATATCTGCACTGGTGCCTGCCTCGCACAAATGGTATGATGTTGGTGAGACTTCAGGGCCCTCAGGTGTGAGGGGGGGCCTCTGCTGCTCCTCATCCTGGTCCTGCTCCGAAGATGCTGAAAGGAAGAACAAGGACATTAAGTCAGCTAACGTGGAGACAATGACAAAGTCCATCCCTGTCCCCCAGATCATTACGCGCTCATCCTTCCGTAACCAATGGTCAACCCTTGTTACAAAACGAAATCATTTAACATTCAGCAGTGTGATGGCACTGGGAGGACAATGCTAACATTACTGTTGGGCACAAATACCTGGCCATGGCACCCCAGCCTCAGCAATGCCAGTGGACCTGGGTGCATGGTGCCTCTCCAGATCCAGGTTGAATCAGCTTAGAATGGCGATCTGCGCCTGGCCACCGCCAGTCCTCACCTGCTGTGCCGCCTTATGACTATCTTCTCCTGAAAATGAGAGAAGAGCATTGATTGTGCAAATTGTACATGGACTCTCTTCGCGCATGGCCCACCCCAATCAGAGTGGGACATATCAGGGCGCCAGTGCCTCCTCACCCCGCTGCTGCCGAGCACTCACACAAAGATACTAGGCCTGTTCCCCAACTCCCCACCACCCGCCTTGGACACATGCTGCCTACATCAAATTAGGTACCACACTGTATATTCTTCCAAAGCAAGGAGGCGCAAGCATGTGGAGTGCAGAAGGCAGCGGATGGTTTGTTGCCACGCCACCTTGAAGCTCCCCTCCCACCATCTCATCACCCTGACTAGGACATGTGTTGGAGTTCAAACACAGTACCTAGGTGCAGCTGCTCCAGGTTGCCCCCACATAACTCATGTTGGACTCAGTGTAACACATGCTGCGGAGGCAAAACACATCACCTCATCACCCGCTCAGGCTGACCTCAGCATGAGCAATATCTGTTTGCCCACCCAGCAAAAGACACATGCCTTCAATGATCAATGCAGTCACAACTCTCAGACTTGGCAGCGGAGTTGTGGGTGGTTGGGGGGTGGGGGGGGGTGGTGGGCGGTGTGGGCGGTGTGTGCAGCAGTGGGGTATGTTAAATGCCCAATGCCAACATGATACTCACTGCCAAAGTGCAATGAGTTGTTAAAGTGCTTGCCACACTGGATCCATGCGTGACGTGCCATGTTGCGGGAGCTCACCCCCTCCAACACCTCCTCCCAGGCACATTTCATCATTTGGCGGGGCCTCCTCCTCCCATCCTGGTATACAAGGACCTCCCGCTGTGCTGCCACCTCCTCAAGGAGGGCAGCAAGGCAATCATCCAAAAAATGAGGGGCACACTGGTCCCCCGCCCTACCCTCCAGCCTGGCCTGCTCCACTGCCCTACCCCCCAGCCTGGCCTATCTTGCTGGCCTACCCTCCGGACTGGCCTACTCACCAGAAGCCCTCTGCTGTGGCTTTGCATTTGCCATTGGGAGCAGCCTAGAAAAGGCTGCCAGATCTTCATTTAAGCAGGCTGCCAGGTCGCCATTGGACCCAGTGGTCTGTGCATGCCTACCACTGCCAGCCCACTCCCACTATCCTTGGGAAATGAGAAATACGTTGGGCGGATCTTAATTGGCCATCCCGTGTAAAATGACGATGTGGACCCAATCACAGGTGGCAATCATGTCTGCGCCCACCCAGTCCAGCTCCGCTCCCCCACCAGCCAGAAAATTCAGGCCCAGGCATACCTAAAAATAAGGTGTCAACCTGATGAAGCTATAACACAGGACTACTTGCATGCTAAACAGCATAAGGAGCAAGTGATAGACAGAGCTAAGCGATCCCACAACCAAAGTATCAGGTCTAAGCTCTGCAGTCCTGCCACATTCAGTTGTGAATGGTGGTGGACAATTAAGCAACTCACTGGAGTAGGAGGCTCCACAAATATCTCCACCCTCAATGATGGGGGAGTCCAGCACATCACTGCAAAAAGTAAGGCTGAAGCATTTGCTACAATCTTCAGCCAGAAGTGCCGATAAGATGATCCATCTTGGCCTCCTCCGGAGGTCTCCAGCATCACAGATGCCAGTGTTCAGCCAATTCGATTCACACCACGTGATATCAAGAAATGGCTGAATGCACTGGATAATGGAAAAGCTATGGTCTCTGTAAATATTCCGGCAATAGTGCCGAAGACTTGTACTCCAGAACTTTCCGCGCCACTAGACAAGCTGCTCCAGTACACCTACAACGCTGGCATCTACCCGGCTATGTGGAAAATTGCCCAGTTATGTCCTGTCCACAAAGAGCAGGACAAATCTAACCTGGCCAATTACCGCCCCATCAGCACACTCTCGATCATGAGTAATGGAAAGCGTCATCAACAGTGCTATCAAGTGGCACTTACTTAGCAATAATCTGCTCACTGATGCCCAGTTTGGATTCCACAAGGGCCACTCAGCTCCTGACCTCATTACAGCCTTGGTTCAAATATAGACAAAAGAGCTGAACTCCTGAGGTGAGGTGAGAGTGACTGCCCTTTACATCAAGGCTGCATTTGACCAAGTTGGAATTATACCTAGCGCAAAGGAAGATGGTTGTGGTTCTTGGAGGTCAGTCATCTCAGGTCCAGGACATCATTGCCAGAGTTCCTCAGGGTAGTGTTCTAGGCCCAACCATCTTCAGCTACTTCATCACTGATCTTCCTTCCAGCATAAGGTCAGATGTGGGATGTTCACTGATGATTGCACAATGTTCAGCACCATTCGCGACTCCTCAGATACTGAAGCAGTCCATATACAAATACAGCAAGACCTGGACAATATCCAGGCTTGGGCTGAGAAGTGACAAGTAACATTCATGCCACACAAGTGTCAGGCAATGACCATCTCTAACAAGAAAGAATCCAACCATCGCCCCTTGATGTTCAATGGCATTACCATCACTGCATCCCTCACTATCAACATCCTGGGGAGAGTTACCATTGACCAGAAACTGAACTGGACTAGTCATGTTAAAACTGTGGTTACAACAGCAGATCAAGAGCTAGGAATTGTGCGACATGTAACTTACCCCATGATTTCCCAAAGCATGTACATCAATCTACAAGGCATAAGTCAGGAGTGTGATGGAATGCTCTCCATTTGCCTGGATGAGTGCAGCTCCCACAACACTCAAGAAGTTTGACACCGTACAGGAAAAAGCAGCCCGCTTGATTGGCACCACATCCACAAACATTCACTCCCTCCACCACAGATGCACAGTAACAGCAGTGTGTACCATCTACAAGATGCACTGCAAGAATTCACCAAGGCTCCTTCGACAGCACCTTCCAGACCCACGACCAGTTCCATCTAGAAGGACAAGGGCAGCAGATAGATGGGAACACCACCACCTGGAAATTCCCCTCCAAGCCACTCACCCAATCTGACTTGGAAATATATTGCCGTTCCTGCACGGTCGCTAGGTCAAAATCCTGGAACTCCCTTCCTAACAGCACTATGGGTGTACCTACATCACATGGACTGCAGCAGTAAAAGAAGGCAGCTCATCACCATCTTCTCAAGGGCAAATAGGAATGGGCAATAAATGCTGGTCCAACCAGCGAAGCCCACATCCTGTGAATGAATAAAAAAAGTATACTTTATTTATCATTCACCCCACTGCTGTTTGTGCAGATCTTGCATTTGCCTCCATTTAAAAAAATGCTTCCAACTTTGAGCACATTACTTTAAAAATGTTGTAAAGGCCATAAAGAGGTTGAAGAAAGGATTCCTTAGGTGACTTACTGACCTTAGTTCAGAGAAACTAGAGAAACAGCAGATTTTTATTGGAGTAAAATAAGCTAAGAGGAGACCTGACAGAGATTTTCAAAACTATAAGTGGTTTTCATGAGGTAAATTGAGAAAAACTATTTCCATTGTTCATTTACTTGATACTTGAGTTAAGGTTATTATCAAAAGAACCGTGGGAGAAGTTAGCTGGAATTCTTTTGCACAAATAATTGGATTGCTTGACTTGAAACCGTAATGCAAGAATCCACAATGGATTTTGAAAAAATTGGCTAAATATTTGACAAATAAACCTTTAAGAGGCTTTATAGAAAAAAGTTGGCAAATGTGTGTGATGAACGGCCTTCTCTGGTGCTGCAAATTTTGATAGTTCTCTAAACACAGTCATTTTATGTCAAAATATCTCAATGCACTTTGAGATGTTTCTGAGACATGTAAGTTACTATATAACTTTAAGCTGTTGTTTATTCATTTAAATGTGGCTTAATTTTATTCCCCTTTGTTACAAGATAAATTTTAAGTTATTTCTTTAAGTTTATTATGTGATGGCGCATCTCAAGCAGGCCTGAAAAGTTGTGATGCTTCTGATTTAGTGCCCTCACTTCCAGAAATCTGTCCCCTTCACCATGAGTGGAACAAAAAGAATTTGAAGCTAAATAGCTTTCCCATTTTATATACTTTCTTTGGCCACAGGATGACTAGAATACATACATTTATATTCTTGTTCATCCTTCAATTCAAAGATGACCTTAAACTGGGGTGTTTGGCAGGATTCCCACGGATACATAGGTGTCTTCTAATCTGTGCCCGGAAGGTTCCACAGCAAATAAGACAGGATACCATAGGCAATTGACGAGTTTCTCACTCGGGATTTCTTCTATTTGCAATTTCTTTCTGCTTCTGATATGCACTTGCTTTCAAAAGTGGCCACATCATTTATTATTTGGTTGCGCCAAGTGCAGCGATCCTAGTTGAACTAATGCCAGGGCTCAAAGTTGACATCAAAACATTTCAACGAAGCCTCCAGAATGTTCATGTAGTGCTTCCTTTGACTGCCATGAGAGCACACCCCAGACTTGAGCTCTCCATAGAAGATTCGCTTTGGTACGTGAGTGTCAGACATTCTGGCTACATGACTAATCCAACTCAATCGTGACTGTCTAAATATGGTGTGGCTGCATGGCATGCCAGCTTGGATGTCACCTCAATGTTTGGCATTTTGTCCTGCCATCCGATCTTCAGAAGCTTCCAAAGGCAGCTCAAGTGAGGTTGGTTCAGCTTGGCATGATGCTGGTACAAGTCCAAGTCTCACAGGCTTTGGGCAGAGTGGGTAGCACTATTATTCTTGAGACTTTCCATTTGGTAGGCAGACTTACTCCTTGGCTACACTTGCTTAGAAAATTCTTGCATGTGTGCTGTCATCAATATAATTAGCTTGAGAGAGTCTGCTGCTGAGATAAATTTATTTATCCACTGCTGACAGGTCCTGGTCATGAACTGAAGCATTATGTTTGAGCTAGGGCTTTCCTTGAGCAGACTGATACATTATTTTGGCTTTCTTTGTGTTGATCACAAGAGTCAAATTGTTGCACGCGTTAGAGAACAAGTCCATGCTACATTGCATGTCCAACTCTAGACTGGCAGCTAGTGCACAATCATTGGCAAACAAGAAATCATGAAGTATGTCCTTGGAGACCTTGGTCTTTGCTTGGAGTTGTCTTAGATTGAGCGGCTTCACACCCATGCAATAGCTGATTTCAATGCCAGGATCACCATCATGGAAGGATTGGTGGGCATGGCAAAGATAAACATGCTGAAGAGAGTTGGCACTAGCACGTAGTCCTGCTTAATTCCATTAATGACTGGAATAGGTCATATGACTCACCATCACCCAGGACACTGGTGAACATGCCTCCATGGAACTGTCAAACCACTGTAATAAATTTCTCAGGGTAGCCAAATTTTTCCATTACCTTAACCCAAAGGCCATCATGGTTGACTGTGTTAAAGGTCAATAAACATGGTGTAGAGGTCCATGTTCTGTTCTTGGCATTTCTCTTGGGGCTGGCTATTTGTACACATCATATCATTGATTCCTCGAACTTTTCTGAAACTGCACTGACTCCCTGGCAGCAGATCCTGTTTGAGATGTTGCACTAAGTGGTTCAAAAGGATTCTGGTGAAGATTTTGTTGGCAGTGGAAGGGGGTGAGATTCTTTTATGATTGTCATCAGATTGACAGGCTCCTTTCTTCTTGTACAGATGGACAGTGGAGGTATATTTGTATTCTTGCGGGATAGACTGAGAGAGTTCAATGAGCTCCTTGTGCAGGGGTTGACCTCCAGCCTTGTAGACCTGAGTTGGGGTAAGACCAGTGTTATGACATGGCAGAGATGTGTGATCAAATCCACGAGGGAAACTTGATCGCGCTGTCACAGTGGTTTTGCAATTTGTATTTATTTTGAGATGCGTGCTGAATTCTGTAGGAATAAGTCCACCAAGACTTTAGAGATTTTAAAAAATAACTAATATTAAAATATTTGTTAGCAAAAGAAAAGATTTCAAGCACATACATAGGTCTACAAATTACTACTATAATAGCTCTTAAAATCCCTAATTAATCTGGCTTCCAGTTACACCCCCTTTAAGGCAATGGTCCAAAAATAGATTTTAGATTTTAAACAGATCCAGCAAATTAACACAATACCATGGACAGTGGAATTCAAAATGGCTTTGTTTTCCACAGGCAACAGGCATATGCAAAAATACTGGAGGCTTCACACACTTCTGTTCAGTCTTACAATGTCTTCCTCTGACACATAGCCTCATTTTCCTTTATACATGTTTCCCCTTTTAAATATGTAAATTCCATTGTTTCCATATGTCTTTAGAACTGTATCTCCCTTATAATATAAATGTTCATAATATAATATATATAATATAATATTCATGTTGCTACTATTCTTATTAACCTCTTTGAAATTCAAGTCAAGGGGGATTTGAATTTCAATTTCATCTATTTAAAAGTTCAACTTTCCTTTACACCTTACATGCTACGACCCCAACCATGTTTACTCATTAGCATATTAAAGACACTTCTACACCTTACATCTTTTGATAACTTCAACTTGTAGTCTGCTTGGCTACAAAATTTAATTAAATCACACACACAGACGGAAAATACAAGCACCTATAAACCTACTTTACAATAAACCAAAAAAAAATGATGAAAATTATTATACTTTCATGACAACCAGCTCCTCGAGTTATGCCACTAGATGGGAGTTTGATTGTGTCTGTAATTTCTAACAGCATGGAAGGGTCATCAAGAAAGATGACACGGTGGCAACCTGTCGATTGCTTCTTCATGGATCAAGTAAGGCCAATTGAGGGTATGGTTAAAGTGCTGTGCAGTTGTGAAATCATGGCTTATTTCTCCAATACAAAATCCACAAATCCTAGAACAACATTACGTATGAATAAGAATAGACCATTCAGAACTTTGAGTCTATTCCGCACTTCAGTTGGATTATGGCTCATCTACACTTTGACTCAGTTTACCCACCTTTGCTCCATATCCTTTGATACCCTCATCCAACAAAAATCTATGAAACCCAGTTCAGAAAATGTTGATGGACCCAGGATCTACAGCCTTTTGGAATGGGGATAGGGAGGGGCAGGCAGAGAGAATTTCAGAGGTCCACAAATTGATTTGAAAAAATGCTTCTTGATTGTGCTCTTAAAGGGCTTAGTTCTCACTTTGAGATGATATGCCTGTGTTCTGGATTTCCAGAAAACAATTTCACTTACGCTTTGAATTCCTTAGCCATTTTAAATACATTGTTTAGATCACATCTCAGCCTTCTAAACTCAAAGGAAAGAAGCCAAGTTTTTTGCAATTTGCCATTTTTTTAAGCATTCTGGAGAACCTGTGCTGGACCTCTTACAAGGTCAATATACCTTTCCTGTGATTCAGTACTCAAAATGGCACTTCAGATGGGATCTCAACAATTGAAGAATCACTTCCTTGTTTTAATACTTAAATCTCATAAGTTAAAGACCAACAATCCATAAGGCTTTTAAAATTTAGAAGTGCTAAGAGCATCCCAGGATGACTGGTTGTCAGTTTTTCCTCCCTTATATATAAAATAAATTGCCTGCCCTCTGCTCTATATCCCGTCAAAAAAGACAACAACTCAACAGCTTGCACTTACGCAACATTTCTATATAGAAAAACACTTCAATGCACTCCAAAGGTGTTTAAAATGAAAAAAAAAATGGACAACAGAGATCGACAACATACAACTTGAGGAATCATGGCCGACCACTCAATGTAGCATCAAACTGGAATTCCAATGTGTACCATGGCACGCGTTAAGTGCCATCTTAAATACTGGTATTGGATTCCTCACTCTATGGTTCTCAGGACCTCGGTTTTTCAAAGTGTTTTGCTGCTATTCTGTATTCCCTTCAAGAAACACAGGATAATGTTTTTACATTTATCTATTTTCTTTATCTTTCACATTACACTGCATGTGAGCATGAGACTGTTTTACACGATTCTATTTATGAAAATTGATTACAGATGGCATAACACAAAACCCTGGCAGATGCACAACCTTGTTGTTTTGTAGTTCTTAGTCACTCACTGCCATTTGTTAGGTCAACGGAAATGGTATACAGTGTTTCTTTGTTATTCAGGAAGCAAAAAATTACTTATTAACTCTCAATGTCCTTTTTAATTGTTTTTAAAGAGGTGAGGAGTCTCAATGCTGGGAAATAAAACATCTTTGCACCTAATATCACATAATCTTAAATTAGAAGCAATTCAAATGAGTGCCAATAAAGCATTCACAGATTTTCCTCCCTCTTGTGCTATTCAAGCTTTGATATCTTATTTTTAAATGCCTGTTCTGTTCTGTGCAAATATCCTATTATACCTCCTTTATTCCAGGATTTGTGCATTTTGCATTGGAGATATGAACCATGCTTTCCAACTGTATCCTCTATTACTGATCGAAAGAGGTTGACATTAACTCAAAGGAGTACAGGAACAGCCCTAAATTTTGACCTTCCTAAGTTTTTGTCCGATATCTTCCTTTGTTACCTTGTGCAGAATAAATAATGGTGAATCCAGAATTAGTAGTTATGAAAGAGATGTGGGCGGAATTTTATAGTCCCTTCGCCGAGATGCCCATGCTAAAAGACCCGCCTCCATTTGCCGAAACGTTGGCCATATTTTTCAGGTTAGTGCAAAGCCCTCCTCACCCTCTTATTCTCCCACCACTTTCAGCCCCCACCCCCCTCACTTCCTTCACTTCCCTCAACCCCTTCATCCTCCTCATCCCTGACTAACCCATTCACCCAGTATGCACTTTATAAACAAAACTCACAAACCTATAATACCATTTGGAAGTCTTTGAAAAGCTCATAAATCTGTCAAAATAAATAAAATTCTCTCAGACAGGCACACATTATCCTCTTCAGAAGTTCGTAAATCTGTCTAAAACATTAGCTCACATTCCCTTGGGCAGCTATGTAAACAAACCTTACAGTTCAGGATCAACCAATGCTTTAGAAGGCAGTCAAACCATCAAACTGACATTCCCCTAGACGGCTGTGTAATCAAACCCTGCAGTGCAGAATCCATTAGTGTTTTGTTAGGTAACCAAGCCATCAAACCCATATTTCCCAGGAGCAGACGTTGCTATGATGACGGCTGATGTTATTGCTGAGCAAGCCAGACCCTGGAGTGAAGTCTGTCTTGCTGATCAGAAAACTTATTTTTATTGTGAAACTGAGGAAGAGGAGCTACTGACCTCAAAAGCATAGAACTCCAGTAACACCTTTAGAATTTTAAAAATTAAAAGATTTTTCAAAAGAAAAAAAAACTTAAGCACACAAGATAAAAGTTACACAGTTAAAACAGTCTTACAGAACATTCTCCCACCCACCCCCCTCACATACACACAAAAAACATGCTTTGTCAAAGGTACGCAATTAAACTACTGTTCTGGCAACAGCCCCTTATAAATTTTTAACCGTAAAATCCAGTAAATATTATCCTAGTCAAGAAATTGCTGTCAGTTTAATAAAGGCACACCTCACAACTTCTCAAACATTTCAACCCCGATGTGGAATTCCAAAAGGATGTTCAGAAACAAAATGTTTCCTAAAACAAATACTCTTCTGGCTTAACACTGGGTGGCTCCTTCCAATTCAAAATTTTCATAGCTTCTCAGCAGCTCACACACAAAGAAGTTGGCTGTTTGTGGGTTTCCCCACAGCAACTCTCAACAGTTAAATGTCCCTTTCCTTAAATATATTTTCCCCTTTCATCTCAGGTTCCATTGTCCTCAAACACCTCTTTGAAACTCAACTTCTCCAAACATAAAAATCTTTCATGTTTTTCTCTTTTTCCTCTATTTTCGGGTCAATAAAATTTAATATAACCTCCCCTGTTTACTCATGGACCCCTGTAAGATACATATGTTGCTTGTTACTTCTAAGCTCCCTTTTGAAATTCAATGGCTGAAAAATCAATTTCCCAACTTATCTCAAAATGCAAATTTCATATCCAACCTATTTACTTGTAACTCAAACCCACCATCACCTCTCATTACAAATGCACAAACCTAACATCTTTAACCTTTCATCTCTTAAACCTTACAGACAACCTCTCTCTAGTAACATTACTCCTGTTTAATTACTACTGAACACACATATATCCACAGCTTTCTACACAGAAAACATAATTCCCAAAATATAAAAATATACATCTCTCCCCACACTATGTAAACAAATGCTGTGGTGTGGTTCAAAATCCATGAGTGCTTTTGAAGGCAGCCAACAGCTTCTACATCTGTCACAGCTTTCAAACAGCAAAACAGATGGCTCGCTCTTCTTCAAAGAATTAAGGAAAGCCATAGGGAGAGTTTAAACAATGAACTATTGATTTCACACTGGCTAACCTTTCATAGGAATATAGGAAATAGGAGTAAGGGTAGGCCATTTGGCCCCTTGAGCCTGCTCCACAATCCAACTAGATCATGGCTGATCTTCCACCTCAAAAGCATTTACCATCACTATCCCCATATCCCTTGATATCTGAACCAATGGATCAGATCTAAGCACTGCATACCTTCCACACCTAGTTGTGAATGGTGCTGGACAATTAAACAACTAACTGGAGAAGGAGACTCCAAGAGTATCCCCATCTTTAATGACGGGGGAGCGCAGCACATCAGTGCAAAAGACAAGGCTGAAGCACTGGCAACAATCTTCGGCTAGAAGTATCAAGTAGATGATCCATCTTGGCCTCTCCTGAGATCCACAGCATCACAGGTACCAGTCTTCAGCAATTCAATTTACTCCACGTGACATCAAGAAATGGCTGAAGGTATTGGATAGCACAAAGGCTATGGGCCCTGACAACATTCTGGCTATAATAATGAAGACTTATGTTCCAGAACTAGCTGCACCCTTAGCCAAGTTATTCCAGTTTGGCTACAACACTGGCATCTACCCGGTAAGGTGGAAACCCCAAGAATGTCCTGTCCACCAAAATCAGGACTAATTCAACCCAGCCAATTACTGCCCCAGCAGTCTACTCTCAATCATCAGCAAAGCGATGGAAGAGGTCATTAACAGTGCTATCATGCAGCAATTACTCAGAAATAACCTGCTCATTGACACTCAGTTTGGGTTCAGCCAGGGTCACTCAGCTCCTGACCTCATTACAGCCTTAGCCCAAAAATGGACAAAAGAACTGACCTTAAGGGACAACACCACTAACTCACACACACTGTCACATCTCCATCAGGCTCATATCCTCTTGAGCTCACATCCTCATCCTGTCCATGGCTCTGCTCACCGCACAAACATTCCACACAGTGCTATGTGTCTTGCTCACACTCTCTACATCTGTTTCCCCATAGGAGGAGCCTGCTCACATCAACAAGAAGAGGTTCCAGACTGAGGATGGAGCTGCCCACATTAGGCCCCTCACTCATTTTGAGGACTGTGCCATTGCACTGACTGGTGAGGATCCTGCACCACATCATTACTTTCTCAACGCAACTGTGAGCGCTCTCCCTCCTGCTTTCGATTGTGCTGCCATGCACTAATTATCTCTCCTTTGATTCACAGGGAGCTCTGCCAAGCGACTGACACCCTTAGCCAGCCAGATGCTCAGCTCCATCCCCAGCCAAGAGGACACATCCTCCATCGAAGGAAATAAGCAGCTTGGAAGACCCCTCACAGCACCTATCCACACCCTGCACCAGCGCAGAGACACACACTTTGGTGGGATCTAGATCTAGAGCAGAGTCAGGTTCACAATCAGGTAATCACCACACAGACACATGTTCACAGCAGGAGGATGCAGGCTTGGCCAAGTTCCCCGGCACACGGAGCACTGTTGGGGAAAAGGCATCTGTGAGATCTGAGTCAGATGATGAGCCCTGGATTTGGCCTTCCAACTCATCCTGGAAAATCAGCAGAAGGTGGGGGAACATCACACAGAGCTGTTGGAAGCCCTCAACAGAGTGGCACATGAGTGGAAGAAGTGCATCCGCCTGCTTTCTGCTGAAGTGTTGTCCACATGTGCACATATGGGGGTCTCCATGGGGAGTATGGCGGATGCCATGGAGACCCTGTTCCAGCACAACGTGGAGATGTGCACAGACCTCCACTCCATCACGGGAGCCATGGGTGAGTTGCTGCAGTGGAAACACGAGAGGGAAATGGGGCAGCTCAATGTCCCCCAGGTGCTCCTTCCCCTCAAGGAATCAGGCCAGGGCTCCAGGGCACCCAAATGTTGGAGGAACAGCAGCTGAACACCCCAGGATCATCCACTCAGGAATCTCGGAGGCTGCCCTCTCACTCTGAGTCCTCTTTGCCTTTGAGCCCCTTCAACATCATCCTCTGTCACTGCCAAGGGAGCAGCTGGCCAATGAATGATTCTGGAAGGAGAAGTGCATATACAGCAGGGCCTTTTGGAGCCTCGTGGAAGCACTCTCCCACGCAGATCCTTCACGTATCACACTCACCTCAATGTCTTGAGTATCTTGAATGCTTCCTGCTGGGTTTTGTTTTCAGCAGTACATGTGAGCTGACCAGTACCTCTGCACACCCAATGATCACACTTCAATGCAGCACCTGATCTTGCCCACTACGACTGTCATTTCACTTTTGATTTAGGCAGCATGGTCTGGATTCAGTTTGTCATGCTCTCTCCTGTCTTTTCCCCTCCTCCAGTCACAAATTTACTTTCCTCCATTACAGTTGACCCTTCTGGCATCATCTTCCACCTCCCCTGTGCGACCGACCAGGCACAATCTTTTTCCTTCGGGGATGTCCAGGTGAACGTGAACATTCCCTTCCTTCCCAAAAATCCCTCCTCCATCCACATTCACCACATTGAACTCCTCCCTCCCACCCCCAGGGTCTGTGTTTGCCTACGAGTCCCCACCAATCACACTCGCCATCCCTTCTACTACTCCCGTCGAACCCTTACCCTTCCACCTTACCACCTCACTCTACCCTTGGTCATTCCCACTATTCCCTTGTACCACTCCAACCTCAGTTCGCTCCGCAGGAGGCAATCATGGACTCATCAGTGCTCCTCCAGAGCATTTCACCTGGACACCACCCCCCCCTCACTTCAGACCCTTTCCCCTCTTGGAACCCCTTCCCCGGACCTCCCTGGACATCCTCCACCTTGATCCTCCCGCCCCGGGCTCCACTCCACTTAGTCCTTCCTCCTTCCTGACTTCTCAGACACCCTTACTTCTTCTGCACCCTTAGCCCTCTCCTGACTCTTTCATCAAGACTTACTCCTTCCGCTAGATTTACTCCCTACATTTCCACCAAACTTTTTCTCCTCTCCGCATTCCTTCCCCTCCTCTGGACTCCTTCCTTTACTCCTTCCTTCCCAGTGGCCATCTTCTCCCTTGTTACTCCCTCCTTTTTTTATTCATTCAGGGAATATAGGATTCAATGGCTGGCCCAGGATTTATTGCCCATCCCCAGTTTCCCTTGAGGAGGTGGTGATGAGCTGCCTTCTTGCACAGCTACAGTCCATGTGGAGTAGGTACACCCACAGTGCTGATAGGAAGGGAGTTCCAGGATTTTGAACCAGCGGCAGTGAAGGAATGGCAATATATTTCCAAGTCAGGTTGGTGTGTGGCTTAGAGGGGAGCTTCCAGGTGGTGGTGTTCCCATCTATCTGCTGCCCTTGTCCTTCTAGATGTTAGTGGTCGTGGGGTCGGAAGGCTCTGTCTAAAGAGCCTTGGTGATTTCCAGATGTGCATCTTGTAGATGGTAAACACTGCTGCTACTGTGCATTGGTAATGGGGTGGATGAATGTTTGTGGATATGGTGCTAATCAAGCAGACTGCTCTGTCCTGGATGGTATCAAGCTTCTTGAGTGTTGTGGGCGCTGCACTCATCCAGGCAAGTGGGGAATATCATATCACACTTCTGACTTGTGCCTTGTAGATGGTGGACAGACTTTGAGGAGTCAGGAGGTGGGTTACTCGTTGCACGATTCTTAGCTTCTGACCTGTTCTAATAGCCACAATATTAACATGGCTAGTCCAGTTCAGTTTTTGGTCAATGGTAACCAACAGAATGTTGATAATGGGGGATTCAGTGATGGTAATGCCATTGAATGTCAAGGGGCAATTGTTATATTCTCTCTTATTGGAAATGGTCATTGTCTGACACTTGTGTGGCTCGAATGTTACTTGCCACTTATCAGCCCAAGCCTGGATATTGTCCAGGACTTGCTGCATTTGGATATGGACTGCTTCAGTATCTGAGGAATCGCGAATGGTGCTGAACATTGTCCAATCATCAGTGAACATCCCTACTTCTGACCTTATGATGGAAAGAAGGTCATTGATGAAGAAGCTGAAGATGGTTGGGCCCAGGACACTACCCTGAGGAACTCCGGCAGTGATGTCCTGGAGCTGAGATGACTGATCTCCAATAGCCACAACCATCTTCCTTTGTGCTAGATATGACTCCGACCAGCAGAGAGTTTTCCCCCTGATTCCCATTGACTCCAGTTTTGCTAGGGCTCCTTGAGGTCACACCCTGTCAAATTCAGCCTTGATGTCAAGGGCAGTCACTCTCACCTCACCTCAGGAGTTCAGATATTTTGTCCATGTTTGAACCAAGGCTGTAATGAGGTCAGGAGCTGGGTGGCCCTGGCGGAACCCAAACTGGGCGTCAGTGAGCAGGTTATTGCTAAGTAAGTGCTGCTTGATAACACTCTTGATGACCCTTTCCATTACTTTACTGATGATTGAGAGTAGACTGACGGGGTGTTAATTGGCTGGGTTGTATTGTCCAGCTTTTTGTGTACAGGCCATACCTGGGCAATTTTCCACATAGCTGGGTAGATGCCAGTGTTGTAGCTGCAATGGAATAGCTTGGCTGAGGGCATGGCAAGTTCTGGAGCACAAGTCTTCAGTACTATTGCTGGAATATTGTCAGGGCCCATAGCTTTTGCACTATCCAGTGCCTTCAGATGTTTCTTGACATCACATGGAGTGAATTGAATTCGCTGAAGACTGGCATTTGTGATACTGGAGACCTCATGAGGAGCCGAGATGGATCATCCACTCGGCATTTCTGGCTGAAGATTGTAGCAAATGCTTCAGCCTTACCTTTTGCAGAGATGTGCTGGACTCCCCCATCATTGAGGATGGGGATATTTGTGGAGCTTCCTCCTCCAGTGAGTTATTTAATTACCCAGCACCATTCACGACTGGATGTGGCAGGACTGCAGAGTTTAGATCTGATCTGTTGGTTGTGGAATCACTTAGCTCTGTCTATCACTTGCTGCTTATGCTGTTTGACACTCAAGTAGTCCTGTGCTGTAGCATCACCAGGTTGACACCCCATGGTGCTTCTCCCAGCATGCCTTCCTGCACTCTTCATTGAACCAGGGTTGATCCCCTGGCTTGATGATAATAGTAGAGTTGGGTATATGCCAAGCCATGAAGTTGCAGATCGTGTTCAAGTACAATTCTGCTGCTGCTGATGGCCTACGGTGCCTCATGGATGTGCAGTCTTTAGTTGCTTGATCTGTTTGAAATCTATCTCATTTAGCATTGTGGTGGTGCCACACAACATGATGGAGGGTATCCTCAATGTGAAGGCAGGACTTTGTCGCCACAAGGACTGTGCAGTGGTCACTCCTACCAATACTGCCATGGACAGATACATCCGTGGCAGGCAGGTTGGTGAGGATGAGCTCAAGTATGTTTTCCCCTCTTGTTGGCTCCCTCACCACCTATCACAGACCCAGTCTAGCAGTTATGTCCTTTAGGACTTGGCCAGCTCAGCCAGTAGTGCTGCTACTGAGCCAATTTTGGTGATGGACATTGAAGTCCCCTACCCAGAGTATATTCTGCACCCTTGCCACACTCAGTGCTTCTTTCAAGTGATGTTCAACATGGAGGAGCACTGATTCTTCAGCTGAGGGAGGGCAGTACATGATAATCAGCAAGAGGTTCCCTTGCCAATGTTTGTCCTTATGCCATGAGGCTTCATGGGGTTCAGAGTTGATAATGAGGACTCCCAGGACAACTCCTTCTAGACTGTATACCACTGTGCTGTCACCTCTGCTGGGCCTGACCTGTCGGTGAGACAGCACATTCCAAGGGATGGTGATGGCGGTGCCTGGGATATTATCTGTGAGGTTTGATTCCTTGAGAATGACTATGTGAGGCTGTTGCTTGACTATTCTGTAAGACAGCACTCCCAATTTTGGCACTAGCCCACCGATGTTAGTAAGGAGGACTTTGCAGGGTCGTTCCCAGTGCCTAGGTTGATGACGATGGTCCATCCAGTTTCATTCCTTTTTTGAGACTTTGTGGCTCCCCTCGTATTCCCTCCCCCCTCTAAACCTCCCCCCAACACCTTCATTCCCTCCCTCCCAACCTCACCCCATCCTGACGCTTTTATTCCTCCCTCCCAACCTCACTTCATCCTGATATCTCTTCCGCTCCCAGTCGATCTTAGACCTTCCTTTTCCACCCCCAGTACATGTTCCTCTCCCAAACAGAGCTGGACCTTCCTCTCCACCCCCTCGACCATCATCCATTGAGCAGACCCTCAGTGGTGACTTTCCAACTTCCCATGCGCTGCTTCGCAGCAGAGCCATGTCCATGAGAATCCACCCAGCATGCCATGGACATTCCTTCAGTGTGCTGTTGCTGTCGGGCTGCAGCATCTTCTGCTCCTTGGATGTCTGCGATCTGAGCAAGGCCCTGGTGGTAAGTCCCGACTTCTGCATGTCACATTTGTCAAGACTTGTTCTGCACTGGGGTGCTATCACGCCGATGTGAACGGATGATCCAGCAGATAGTTCTGGTGGGCTGGCCTTATAATGATATGCAGATGTATTAGAATGAGGTTCCCAATGCCGGATGGTGGGAAATGCAGCCTGCCATCGATGGGCTGAGCAGATGATTGCAAATTGTTTTCATAATGTCATGAAAACGATTTTTGGCCTTCTTTCCATATTCTGTGGTTCACACTGATTAGTAAAGCCAGCGCCAGCAGACATGGATGATTCTGCCCAGGCATTAACCTTCACGATGCACTGCTTCTGGTTGCACACCACTGGATACTGAGGGAGTGGAATTCCTTCTGGTTGCGGTACATCTCAGAGCGCAAATGCAGAACCCAAAAAGTAACATGTATGTCATCAATGGTGCCCATGCCATGGGAAGCTTGCAAATCCTAGAAAAGCCATGTGCTTACTCTGGTTGCTTCTCTCTGTCAACAATGAATGATGAGCTGAAAGATGTTGCAAAAACTGCTTGCTCCAGCCCGAAAGAAGCTCAATGCATAAAAGTTTATCATCACAGTCACCTTTACAGCCACTGGGAATGCCATCCGAGAGTAATTGATCTGAGAAGAACACTTAAGTTCAGAAGAAAGGACTTCAGCATATGCTGCACTACTTCCTGTAGGCTATAACAACTTTAAATAGCAGTACAAACCATCAGACACTTCTGCCAACTCTGCAACAACCAGTGGAAATCAATCAACAACAGTTGATGATCTCTTGAAATAGTGCTGCTGTGGTGGGGAGGCCCTTCCTGCCACAGAACGCGTGTTCCGCTGTGCGAGGTTAAGAGAGGACATTAGTAGAAGCATTTAGGTCGAAACTGTGCCAGTACTAACGCACTTCTCAAATAGCGGCCAGTGCCAGAAGTGAGCACACAAGCAGTGGAAGCTAGATCGGACCCAATACTGCACCTGAAGTGCTAAAAATACAGACGCTACACCACCATGTTTTCAGCTCTCGTTTCTCATAAGTTCCAAAGGTTTCTTAAGCTACTGAGGAAGCAGGACTTTGAAGTTTGATGCGGCTTGTCATTAGGAATGAGGAGCTTAAATTCATGACACTTTCTGCTTCAGGCACTCAAGCATTTCTGCTGAAAGCTACATACAGCAGAAATCAGTTACCCCATCAGGAATGCTGTAGGTTGTTGTATACATATTGTGTACTTTACTATCCTCATGAGTACATACAGACATGGGGCTGAATTCTGAGGCCTCCTCCTAAGAGGAGACAAATGAGAAATTAGTCTAATTGTGCAGGCCATGAAACTTGCTAGATTCTGGCACTTCCGTGTTTTATAACTAAGTACATAGCAGGTTAAACATTGCATAATTATAAAGATGACTTGATTGCTTGTAGTTCATAAATAATACATTTAAGAAAGTTTGTGTAATTTTAGATTTGCATTGATACATGGCTTGTTAAAGCTCACTGCATAAAAATAAATATACATGTAAAAATCGGATTGACCATGTTAAAAATTCTCACACATTAGTATGTTGTTTGCATGCACATATAAAATATTTGGCCTGCTAACTACGTCACAACAATTCTTATTAATGTGCTAACATCTCATCGTTAGAAAATGCTGAGATTGTTAACAGGCAAGTAAAGGTTGCTTGCTTTCCTTATACTATGCATAGGTTTTCAATTGTAATGTACAAATGACTCCTGTAAAATGACCTGGGTAACCCTTCCCATACTGTATGCTGTTTTCCTGCACCAACTCAGAAACAATACTGAAGAGCTAATTGGAGTTCTTGCCATGTCTTGGCGTGAGTAGGAGTGGAATATGTTTGGTTTGGCTATGAATGTGGAGCATGCAGTGAATACTAATACAAAAGGCAGCAGGACAAGTTCACTGTGATTGAACTTAGGATCACTGCACGGCCTTGACTTTTTATTTGTTTATTGTTTGAGTTGAGACCAAATGAGTGAGAACTCATCTGGCCTGGCCTACATGCGACTTCAGACCCACAGCAATGTAGTTATCACTTAAATGCCCTCTGAAATGGCCAAGCAAGCTATTCAGTTGTATCAAACTGCTACAAAGTCCAAAAGGAATGAAACTGGACGGTCCACCTGGCATTAACTTTGGTTCCAGAAATGATAAGGGCAAACTCAATCCTGCTGACCCTCCAAACTCCTCCTTACTAACATCTCGGCGGCTTCTGCCAAAATTGGGAGAGCTATCTCACAGGCTAGCCAGGAAACAACCTGACATAGTCATACTCATGGAATCATATCTTACAGACAATGTCCCAGACACCACTACCTCCATCCTGGGTATGTTCTGTCCCACCAAAGGACAAATCCCCAACAGAGGTGGTGGCGCAGTAGTATACAGTCAGGAGGGAGTTGCCCTGGGAGTCTTCAACATCGACTCTGGACCCAGAATCTCATGGCATCAGGTAAAACATGGGCAGGAAAACCTCCTGCATGTTACCACCTATTGCCCCTCACCACTCTCAGCTGATGACCCAGTGCTCCTTTATTTTGAACACCACTTGGAGGAAGCACTGAGGCTGACAAGGGCACAGAATGTATTCTCGGTGGGGGACTTCAATATCCATCACCAAGAGTGGCTGAGTTCTAAAGGACATCGCTGCTGGACTGGGTCTCTGGCAGGTGGTGAGGGAACCAACAAGAGGGAAAACCTTACTTGACCTCATCCTCACCAATCTACCTGTCACAGATGCATCTGTCCATGACAGTATTGGTAGGCATGGACCCCTCACAGTTCTAGTGGAGACAAAGTTCTGCTTTTACATTAAGGATATTCCCCCATTGTGTTGTGTGGCATTACCGCTATGCTAAATGGGATAGACTTCAAACAGATCTAGCAATTAAAAATGGGCATCCATGAGGCACTGTGATCCATCAAGCAGCAGCAAAATTACAACCACAAACTGTAATCTCATGGCCCAACATATTTCCCAATCTACCATGTCTATCATGCCGGGGGATCAACGCTGGTTCAGCGAAGAGTCTAGGAGGTGAAGCTACAACACAGGACTACTTGCGTGCCAAACAGTGGGAGAAGCAAGTGATAGACAGAGCTAAATGACCCCACACCCAACGGACTAGACCTAAGCTCTGTAGTCCTTCCATGTCCAGTCGTGAATGGTGGTGGACAATTAAACAACTCACTGGAGGAGGAGGCTCCACAAATACCCCCATCCTCAATGATGGAGGAGCCCAGCACATCAGTGCAAAAGATAAGTCTGAAGCATTTGCTGCAATCTTCAGGCAGAAGTGCCGCATGGATGATCCATCTTGGCCTCCTTCAGTTCCCTTCCAAACCACTCAACATCCTGGCTTGGAAATATATCGCTGTTCCTTTGCTGTTGTTGTGTAAAAATCCTGGAATTCCCTCCCTAACAGCACTGTGGGTGTACCTACACCATATCGACTGCAGCGGTTCAAGAAGGCAGCTCATCACCACCTTCTTGTGGGCAATTATGGATGGGAAATAAATGCTGGCCAGCCAGCGACACCCACATTCCATGAAAGAATTTTTAAAAATTGGACAGCACTTGCTAAACAATCCTGATTGTGCTAAGAATTACACTGAAAAATAATTGAAGATTATCATTTGGGCTCGCAGTGTGGCTCGCATAGCTGCATGTATATTCATACACAGGGCTCTATCCTTTGTAGACAAAAGGAGCATGTCCACACATTGCACCTTATTCAACTAAACAAAAGCTTTGGGGATAGGTATTCCCTGGTTCTTTCCCCAGGGCAATGCCTTGACCCATCAGAGTCAACCTCTCTGGTTTGAATTTAAACAAAAGCTTGGCAGTTAACTGCACCCTGGTGCATTCTCCATGGCAATACCTCTACCAATCAGGGTTTACTGACCAACCAATCAGCACCTTCTTCTGATCCAATATAAATTGTTTTTCCCTTTACAATTGTTATTCTTGCAAATCTGTCCTGATGGCTACAAGACAAAAAGCTTCAACAGCATATCTGTTATTTTCAGCAATACCTAATTGTCACATTATGCAAATGCTTTGATCAGCACTGTGATATGTTCTGAAGTATGGGAATTATGTTTAGTTTTGTTTTGGAGAACAATATTTGATTAAAATTAACAAAGCAAACATAAATCATCAGAAAAGATGTGAACAGCCCTTTAAAGTGGAGTACCGTTAATGTGTAAGATAGTTCCTTTGAAGTTGGCAGGTTTCTGTCACTTAATAATCAGCCAATATTCACGTTGCCAGTTCTCAGAACATTCAATAAACATCACATTGTCCCCCATCTCTATTAGTGTCTCATATTCCATAGTTTACAACAATAGAAAGCAGAAATTGACGAGTAACTGTAAACAAATCGGAAAGTAGTCCTCAGCCAGCCAAAGATCATATTGAGAAAAATGGAACAAATTGGACATTGAAAATACAGATAATGAACAGATGTTTAATTATGGAACTAAAATTAAAGTTAGAACTTGTATTTATGTAGCAGCTTTCAAGTCATCAGGATGTCCCAAAGTGCATCATAGCCAATTAAGTACTTCTGAAGTAGTCACTGTTGTTTTGTGCTGACATGTGAGCCAATTTGTACAGAGGAAAGCTCCAAACAGTAATGAGGTAAATAAATCGGCTGGATTTTAATACATTCAAAGCTCACCCACTTGCACAGCATTAAAATCTGTCACAATGATTTTTTTTGAGGATGTTGGTTGAAGAATTATTGTTACGGAGAATTGTAAAACCTTATTAAAAATAGTCTGTATTAGTAAAAATAGTTAAAAATATACAAATAGATCTATTTATAAATATAATTATTACTGAAGCATGCAATGTACAAACCTTATTAAACAGCATAATATAACACTAGAAATCCAGAATCAAATCCAACAGATTTATTTTCCGTTATTGTACGTCTTGAAATAAATGCTCTCAGAAATAAGTATGCAACTTTATTTATCAAAGAAACCAGAGCGCAATCTTCGAAGATACTGCTTTTTTAAATTCATTCATGAGAAGCAAGTGTCACTGACTAGGCCACTATTTATTGCCCATTCCTAGTTGCTCTTGAGAAGGTGGTGGTTCAAGCTGCCTTCTTGCAGTACATGTAGTGTAGCTCAACCCACAGGGAGGGAGTTCAAGGATTCTGACCCAGCGACAGTGAAGGAATGACTTGCAAGAGAACTTGCAGGTGATGATGTTCACATGTACCTGCTGTCCTTGTCCTTCTAGGTGACAGAGGTCACGGTTGGAAGTTGCTGTTGAAGGAGCATAAGTGAGTTGATGAAGAGCATGTTGTGTTATACAATGCTGCCATTGTGTGTCAGTAGTGGAGGGATTGGATGTTGAAGGTGGTGGATGGGGTACGAATCAAGCGGGCTGCTTAGTCCTGGATGGTTTCTAGCTTCTTGAGAGTTGTTGGAGCTGCACTCATCTAGGCAAGTGCAAAGTATTCCATCACTCTCCTGACTTGTGCATTGTTGAAGGAGGACAGGTTTTGGAAAATGAGGAGGTGAGCTACTCTCCACAGAACTCCCAGCCTCTGACCTGTTCTTGTAGCCATAGTATTTATATGGTTAGTCCAGTTCAGTTCCTGGTCAATGATAACCCCCAAGATGTTGCTAGTGGGGGATTCAGCGATTGTAATGCCATTGAATGTCAAGGGGAGGTGTTTGGATTTTATCTTGTTGGAAATGGTTATTGCTTGGCACTTGTATGGCATGAATATTACTTGCCACTTATCAACCCAAGCCTGAAGGTTGTCCATGTCTTGCAGCAGATGGGCACGGACTGCTTCAGTATCTGAGGAGTCGCAAATAATGCTAAACGTTATGCAATCATTCGCGAGCATCCCCACTTCTGACCTTATGACGAAAGGAAGGTCATGGATGAAGCAGCTGAAGATGGTTGGGCTGGGGACACTACCCTGAGGAACTCCTGTCGTGGGACTGAAATAATTACCCTCAAACAACCACAACTATTTTCCTTTGCGCTTTGAGTCCAACTAGCAGAGAGTTTCCCACCTGATCCCCAATGGCTTCACTTTTGCCAAGCCTCCTTGATGCTACTCAGTCAAATGCTGCCTTGATGTCAAGGGCAGTCACTCTCACATCACCTCTGGAGTTCAGCTCTTTTGTCCATGTTTGAACCAAGGCTATAATAAGGTCAGAAGCTGAGTGACTCAAGAAGAACCCAAATTGAGTGTCAGTGAGCAGGTTATCGCTGAGTAAGGGCTGCTTGTTAGCATTGTTGATGACCCCTTCCTCATCACTTTGCTGATGATTGAAAGTAGACTAATGGGGCAGTAATTGGCTGGGTTGGATTTGACCTGCTTTTTGTGGACAGGACATACTTGGGCGGTTTTCCACAGTGCTGGGTAGGTGCCAGTGTTGTAGCTGTACTGGAACAGCTTGGCTAGGGATGCATCTCATTCTGGAACACATGTCTTCAGTACTATTGCCGGAATATTATCGAAATATTGTTGGATTATTGCCGTACCTTCACTGTTGCTGTGTCAAAATCCTGGAACTCCATTCCTAACAGTACTGTGGGTGTATCCTACAGCACATGGACTACAGTGGTTCAAGAAGGCAGCTCACCACCACCTTTTCAAGGGCAACTAGGGATGGGCAATAAATACTGGCTCAGCCAGCGAAGCCCACATCCCATGAATGAATAATAAAAAAAAACTATTGTCAGGTCCATAGCCTTTGCAGTATCCAGTGCCACCAGCCATTTCTTGATAGCACTTGGAGCCAGTCGAATTAGCTGAAGACAGGCTGTGATGCTGAGGACCTTTGGGTGAGGCTGAGATAGATCATCCACTTGGCACTTCTGGCTGAAGATTTTTGCAAATACTTCAGACTGGGGCACTGATGTGTTGGGCTGGCCCATCATTGAGGCTGGGGATATTGGTAGAGCTTTCTCCTCTTGTTAGTTGTTTAACTGTCCACCACCATTGATGACCGCATTTGGTGGGACTCTAAAGCTTAGATATGATCCATTGGTTGTGGGATTGCTTAGCTCTATCTATCACGTGCTGCTTTCATTGTCTGGCATGCAATGTCCTGTGTTATTGCTTCACCAGATTGACACATCATTTTTCAGTATGCCTGGTTCTGCTTCTGGCATGCCCTCCTGCATTCTTCACTGAACCAGGGCTGATCCCCTGACTTGGTGGTAATTGTAGAGGGGGATACGTCAGGCCATGAAGTTACAGGTTGTGGTTAAATACAATTCTGCTGTTGCTGATGGCCCACAGCAAATCATGGATGTCCAGTTTTGAGTTGCTAGATCTGTTCGAAATCTCTCCCATTTAGTGCCACACAACACAATGGAAAGTATCCTCAATGTAAAGATGGGTCTTTGTCTCCACAAGAACTGTTTGGTGTTCACTCCTACCAATACTGTCATGGACAGATGCATCTGCGATAGGAAGATTGGTGAAGATGAGTTCAAGTAGGTTTTTCCCTGTGATTGGTTCCCTCACCATATAGACAGACCCTGTCTAGCACCTCGGTCCTTTAGGAGTCAGCCAGCTCAGTCAGTAGTGGTGTTACCAAGTCACTCTTGGTGATGAACATCAAAGTCCTCCACCCAGAAGACATTCTGCGCCCTTGTCACCATCAGTGTTTCCTCCAAGTGGTGTTCAATGTGGAGGAGCACTGATTCATCATCTGAGGGAGGGCGGTACGTGGTAATCAGCAAATGTTTCCTTGTCCATATTTGACCTAATGTCATGACACTTCATGGGGGCGGGAGTCGATGTTGAGAACTCCCAGGGCAACTCCCCCCCCGCCGCCCCCCCCATTGTATGCCACTGTGCCACAACCTCTGCAGAGCCTGTCTTGCCTGTGGGACAGGACATACACAGAGATGGTGATGGTTGTGTCTGGGACATTATCGGTAAGTTATGATTCCGTGAGGATGACTGCGTCAGGCTATTTCTCAACTAGTCTGTGAGACAGTTCTCCTAATTTTGGCTCTCAGATGTTAGTAAGAAGGACTTTGCAGGTCGACAGGACTGGGATTGCCATTGTCATTTCCAGTGCCTATGTTGAGACTGTGTGATCCATCTGGTTACTTTCCTTGTTGTAGGCTTCATAGCAATTTTGGTGCAACTGAGTGGCTTGCTTCGCCATTTCAGAGGGCATTTAAGAGTGGCTCTGGAGTCACATGTAGGCCAGGCCAGGTAAGGATGGCAGATTTCCTTCCCTCAAGGGCATTAGTGAACCAGATGGACTTTCACAACAATCGACAATGGTTTCATGGTCACTATTACCAAGACTAGGGATGGAATTTTCTGTGCCCGCTGGCTTCGTGTAAGTTTGGTGGTGTGAGCAGAGAATGTGGCGAGAAGGCTAAAAATCAGATTTGCAACGTCGTGAAACCAGTTTGCAACATCTGCTCTCCCCATCAATGACCGGCCACATTTTCCATCGTTGGATGTTGGGAATCTCTTTGTAATACATCTGCATATCATTATAAGCCCATCCTGCCAGAATCATACCCCCACACTGGATCATCCACCTACATCGACGTGATTGTATTCCAACGTGTTTCACAACAGCATATATAAGGCATGCACTTGGTGGGCTGCACTTTGAGGGGAACTCAAGGGTGAGGACACAGTAATGTTGTACAGCACTCGCCAGGGTCGCCTGTTGGACCTCAAAGTTGAGGTGCTACACATTCAGGAGAGGGCACAGGCAAGCCGCTTTTTTCTGGCTGGCTGACAGTGCAGTGCTGGGGCAAGGGTTGTCCTGCACTTGAGGTGAATTGGGGGAGGGGCAAGGGATGCACTGCGGTTGATGGTAGTGCATAAGCTCGTGCGGGGTTGGATGGGGGTGAAGGAAGTGGTCATGCCTTGTATAAAGTGACCATTCCTCTGAAGCTGAGACAGTTCAGGACGCAGAAACGCTGACATGCTTAGAGTTGGGCCTTTAGTTATTTGCTCACTCAAGCAATGCAGAAGTCTGGAATTGCCACCAAATGCTCCTGAACTTTTCACCCCTCCGGCACAGACTGCAAACTAATGAGCATTTTAGTGGACTGCAGAAGAGTTGGACAACTGGCCACGTTGTAAAATCTCCTTGCTAAAGCTGATCATGAAGCAGTTCTGGTGGAGGTGCTCACAGCCCCTTGCAATGTCAGCATCCCGGTTTGGAGCAGCCTCCCCCATGGTTCAAGCTAACAGTGCAGCCTTGCAGTGTGGATTAGGGGAATGCCTGCATCTGAGCTGAGAACACAACATGCAGTCCAGTGGGCAAAGCTGCTGACAATTGGTCAGATGGAGTGGGGTAGAGGCGGGTAGGGTTTTGGGCAGCCATGCAGCGCACTAAACTCTAGCCATCCAAATGGTGGCCAGCACTCTCTGGGATGTGTTAAGGAGCCTTCAGGCTTAACCAAGAGAAGTTCTTAGAAAACCCAAGCTAACCCACGCATCTCTCTCTTTCATCCTGTAGGTGGAGAACATCAGCGGCATGGAGCCGCTGTATGCCTCATGGCATACAGGAAGCAGAGATGAAGGAGAAGAGAGTGATGGAGATACCTGGCTGGGCAGAGGGAGGACCAGCACCCTCAGGAAGAAGGGGTGCCTGGGGCTCATGCACATGCCATTGAAGCGCCACAGTGAGCTGTCACTGTTCAGCACCTAGTTAGATCCAGGATCTATAGACGTCGCCTTTCATTCCTGCAGATGTTGGAGAACCAGTGTTCCTGAAGACTGCGCATGTCTAGGGAACTGTTCTGTCACATCTGCCAGCTGCTGCAGGATTTCACGCCAGGGGAAAAGGAGGGCATCCATTGCCAGTGGCTGTGAAAGTGACCGTGGTGCTCAATTTTTATACCAGTGGCTCCTTTCAAGGTTCCACAGGTGACCTCTGTGGGATATTGCAAGCCTCCACCCACACATGCACCCATGAAGTCATGGATGCCATCTTCGCCAAGACATACAACTTTATTAATTCCGCCCAGGATCAGGAAAGTCAGGATGCAAGAGCAATTGGATTAACCCAGATCTCGGGTTTCCCTCAGGTGCAGGCCTTTGACCGCACGAATGTGGTGCTCAGATCTTCATTGCAACACGCGGTCAACTATGTCAACCTCAAGGGCTTCCATTCACTGAATGTGCAGCTGGTGTGTGACCACCACAAATGCATCCTGCAGGTGTGCACAGGGTTCCAGAGAGTGTCCGCGACTGCTAAATTCTCAACTGATCTCAGATCCCTGACATCTTGCAGGGTCCACATAAGCTGCAGGGATGGCTCTTTGGGGACAAGAGCTACCCACAGAGGACATGGCTGATGACATCCATGCAACAGCCTCAGACTGCAGCAGAGTGACGGTACAATGAGGCTTATGCTGCAACTCTCACCTTGGTGGAGCAGACTATCGGGATCTCAAAATGAGGTTCCAATGCAGCAGTACAGGAGCGACATCTTAGACCAAGGTCTCCATGGGGGCTGCCATCCTACCAGTGTTGACTTTGGTGTGTTGGCATGCCAGCGCTATCACCTCAGCCTGAAAGTAGACGGACTCCTCCATCGTGCCTTGCAATCTCAGGAGTGCAGCGGACATCCCTTCCTGGTGTTCCCGAGCTTGCCTTTGCAGCTCCAGCAACTGTGACATGACAGAGTCCAGAAGCTCATCATCTGCCTCAGACTCAGCAGATTTTGGCCTTCAGCAGTTCACCAAGTGCCGGAAACCTGGGAGGACCCTGCCGCCACCTGCTGTGGACCAGACAGTGCGATGTGCTCACCAGATTGTGAACCTGAGGCTACGCTGAAGTTAGGTCCCACCAAGGTGCGTGTCTCTGTGCTGGTGAAGGTTGTGGGTGAACGCTGTGATGGGTCGTCAATGAAGGTGCCATCAGATTCCGTTTCAGACGTTTCTTTGGGGCTCGATTGGACGCCCTGGGTCGTGGACTCTGTCAACTGTTTCCGAGATGTGCCTGCGAAAGCAAGGAGAGATAATTAGTGCATGGCAGTGGCCTGTGAAACAGGACACATCACTCACAGCATGGTTGTCTAATGGATGTTGCACTGCTAGATCCTCCCTTGGTAGAGCAGCGCCAACCTCACCATCAGCACAGGACTGGTCCAGATCCTCGCCAGCCAGCTGTTTTCAAAGTCAGTGAAGGCCTTGATGTCAGGCATTCCCCCACCAGTCTGCAACCTCTTCATCTTGTTGTGTGCCAGCTTGTCCTGCATAAAAAGAGATGGTGAGAGTGTAAGCAGGATGCCTGCCAGGCCAGATGATAAATATGCCTGGCATGTGTGGATGGTGATGGTCCCATGAAGGTGTGTGTGAGAGGGTGAATGATGATTTCCCTTGAATTGGCAGCGAGTGAGATCCCTGTGGATGTGTGATGGGTTTGTGAGTGTGTGAGTTGAAAGTGATGAGAAGAGTGACTTACCCTGGTGGAATGGAGGAGATCATTCATTCTTTTTCGGCATTAGGTGGCTGTCCTCTTTTGTAGGGCATTGGCACTGACCACCGCTGCCACCACCTCCCATGCTGGATTGGTGATGTTGCTACTCCTTCTGCTGTCAGAGCGGGGGTAGAGGACATCATGGTGGGCCTTCACTGTGTCCAAAAGGCACCCGAGAGACATTCGTTAAACCAGAGGGCTTCATTCTTGC
Organism: Carcharodon carcharias; assembly: GCF_017639515.1. NCBI lineage: Eukaryota > Metazoa > Chordata > Chondrichthyes > Lamniformes > Lamnidae > Carcharodon > Carcharodon carcharias. The sequence continues at coordinate 134,673,833 of NC_054471.1, forward strand.
CTTCTGAGGCCATGTTTTCTTTGCAGCAGTCCTTGTCTGGAAGCACTGAGAGGTGTTTGCCTGGCTGCACTTTAAATATGTTGCTTGGCATGATAAAGCGGCGAGGCAATGGCATGGTAGGTGAATGAGTGCCCACCCTCCATCACAATGGCATGTTTCCCTGGAATACATAATTAATGTGACGGGATTGGGATGATATGGCATGAAAAGCCACGATTGCGGTTGGCGGGTAAAAAGCTATTTTTCCTGCCCGCTCCTGCACTTAGTTGGATGATTCCATTCAAGTTTCTTAATTCCAGATTTTATTCAATGAAGTTAATTCCCACCAGCTGCTGCGGTTGGATTCAAAGCCCCTAGAGCATTACCCTGCGCCTCTAGATTACTCATCTGGTGACATTGCCACTATGACACCACCTCCGCCTGAAGCATTAAGTATTAATTTATGGAGTTTAACCCATCACAATCCACAACAGCAAGATCAATGAACAGCTCATACACAAATGTTCTGTTATTCCTTTGAAGTACACCTGTCAAAGAAGTGTGATTGGCTAAATTGTACCGTCAATAGTTTCCATCTTTCGGCAAAAAGTTGCAAAGACAGCCACCTGGGATATTGATGAGAACCACAAATTAACATTATTTGGATGTGTGTATTTAACGTTTAATTCACACCCAGCTCATAGTATTTGTAACATAATTTGTTTCTGGTCAAAGACAAACAGCCTTATTATTGTAGTTGAGAGAACACTGACTGCCTTTTTGGATCTTTGAGCTTCCAGTTGTAAAATTAAATTTCCGTTGCTTTTAAATATCTGTATACTTCATGATATTAACTCTGTTGACTTTTTATTAGTTTTTCAACAAAAAGGCCACAACATTGATCACTTGTAATCTAGGACTGATTTATGGGGGAGAATTTTCTCTCCGTCGGTTGGGCTGGGTGGGAGCGGGCACGGGCAGGCATGCTGCCGATCACTGCCCATGATCCGCTGCACGCTGCCATTTTCATGGGCGGGCCAATTAAGGCCCACCCAGCGTGATGCACACCCAGAAGTGCTCAGCGCTATCTGTGCAGGCGGGGGGAGGAGGGAGAGTCGAGGACCACGCTCTTTCGCGCATGTGCATGAAAGAGGCAGCTCCGTGCCTCAGGGAAAGTAAGAAAAGTTATAAAAATGAGAAAAATGAGGAAATAAAATTATTCAGACATGTCCCCTCAAGTGACATTGTCACATGAGCTGGGACGTGTTTATGAATTTACATGAAACATTTTATTAAATTAATAAACCTTCATGAAACTTCATCTCGCCTGTGGATGAGGTTCCATGAAAAATGCGAAGGCCACCTGGGCTCTTCGCCTGCTTGCCAACCTTAAGGTTGGATGGGCAGTCCTGACAAGTACCTCAATTAGTTGATTAATGGTCTTAATAGGCCTCTGATAGTTCGGCGGGCGCGCTGAACTGAAGATCGGAATGACGCGCCGTGACATTGGGATGCACCCGATATCACCGCGCATCGTCTTACGCGTCAGTGAGTGGGGCCTGCCCCTGCATGCCGAACAAAGATTCAGGCCATGAAGAAAGGTTAGACTCCAGGCTTGAAAGGATACATGTCAGAGAGGATCAATCGAGCTGGATAATATCAGATGTAAATATGGAAAAGCACAAGTAACTTGATCACATATTTTCTATCCATTCATTCTCTGCCACAGTAACACGATCAAGCTTTGAAGGATCACTTTGTAAGGAATCATTGCTGGAATTACCAGCCCACAGTCTTAACCAATGGAGCCCTATTCATTTTGAATGGTAACAATCTTGCACATTTCTCTCATGAAATCCTTCAGTGATGCTTGGTGAAAACAACAGATGCACAGTTATTACAGCACAGCTTCGAGACCTGCAGCACTGGGATCATGACCTCTGCAGTTTCAGAAATATTACTTCTTGTGTGACTTATTTTTACCTGAATTTCCAAATGGATAACCTTTTTAGTCCATTCCAATGTTGTGAGTTAAAAATGCAGTTAAAAAGAGCAAAAAAAAAGTTTAAAATCAGTAAAGAATATCTTTAAATATGGTTTGCATAACCTCATGAGACAAATAGTTAACTTATACCTTGAAGATCACTTTGTTCTGTTTGCAGTAGTTCCACTCTCATTTATTTGGTTTATTAACAAAAGCAAATCCTGTCTGTGAAGTAAGAAACCTATGGAGTAACCATTGATTCTTGACCTAATCATCTTAAGTATCCAAAATAAAAAGCTAAAACATTTGTTTAGCACTTATTTATGTGTATTCATATTCTGGCAAGATGTTGACACTTCCCAGTAGACTTTAGTGTCATGTTTACAGAGCAGAACTTCCTCTACTGGGATACACCGAGACTGTCAGAAACCTAAATTTACCCTGTTTACACTAATGGACAGATTCATGAGCATTTGCAGCATCACCATGTTTGAAGAATCTTGCACTCGTGCCAATACTTTCAATTCATATTTGCAACTTTAAGCTTATGGTCAACGGCATACCCCAATGTGATGGAAAGTGCGGACAAGCCAGCAATGCCAAAAAGTCTGTTACATGCTACAGGCGAATGGAAGGGGATCTGTTTTTCTCTCTTGTCTCTCTGCCTTTCACAACCTCCTTGAACTAAACCTGCAGCTTTTGTGGTTTTCATCCACTCAGTACCAGTGTGAAACAAATGAGGTAGCTCTGGTCCAAGCCCTGTTAACTATTTTCAGCAAGGTCAACAGAAACATTGTATGGGGCGCAGTGTGCTGGGAGGCAGAGTGGGTGTAAAATTGGGTGTGCTGGCAGGGGGTGGTGTGCCCTTCACTTCACCCACAATTAAGCAGCGGTGAGGAAGGTGGAAAGTGGTGCTCCCACCTTAGGTCAATTGAGGCTCTTAAGCATACGGCCGATTAAAGGGCCACATAAGGGTCTCTTCCTACTGGTATTAACCATTGGAATGTGGGCTCTGCACCATGCAGAGAGACCAGCATGTATACCCTGGCAGCCTCCTTGTGGGCTAGGGATGAGAGGGGATCTCCTGATTGGGAACTCTGTGTCCCACAGAGGACCACGCCCCGCCCCTGGCTGCAAGGGTTGCCACAGCTGAAAGACAACCCCTGCCTCTCAAACACACACCCCTGCCAGCCCCCTATCCCCAACGAATTGACCATTGTGAGTCCCACTTGACTTAACCTTAATTCCGGGGCCTCCTCCATGTGGCTGCTCCAGGCCTGCTGCAGTACCACCAGTGGCCGTCGCTTCCAATTGGCTAGTCACTCCTGGAGGCAAGATCATGTCCCTTAAAGGGATGGAAGTCTAGCTGCAGGAAATCAATTGGCTGGGGAAGATAAAACGCAATCTGGGTTTCCATGACCAGCCGAGCTGGGGTTGCCCCAACTTTCCATTCTAAGGAAGGGGGTGACCGTCACCCTGTAAAATCCCGACCAATAATGCCGAGCTGGAGAGGGAAACCTTGAATGGTATTCCCAGCACCTACCTCTGGAAATCAGCTAAAACAGACACACCAGGCGAACCCCCACCTACTACTGGGCTAATTCCTACAGCAGCGGGGTGTGGCCCTTAAGTGAGCAATTTATTGGTGGTAGGGTGGGAAGGCCGTCCATGTAATTTCCCGCCATGGACTTAATTGGGGTGAAGATGGGAATGCGGCAGGCTTCCCACCTTCCACCTTCCTGCCAGATTAAATGACCTCCCACCACCAAACTTGCCACGGGGAGGGCACAAAATTCCACTCACTATAAGTGAAACACTGTTGACAGCAAGTGTTCACCCTAACCCCCTCAAGCTTCTGTTGCTCCTAGTTGGTGGGTGGTCCTTGGCTGCCTGTGGTGCTTTCCTCCCTCTGGGGTCCCACAGTGACATAATGTAGCAAAATAAAACTGTGCAACAGGCAGCACATGACAACGATGTTTGAAATTTAAGCCAAACTATATCACAGGGCATGACCTGAATGATCCAACCACCTGAAGCACACATTAAACATGCCTAGGCCATGCTTAATTATAACATAGGTAACTGCATGGATCTTATTATACTAACGCTCAGCTCACCAAAATGATATAAAAATGACATCAGCAATGGCTGCAAAAGATAACCTTGAATTCCCAGAAGCCAACCAAAGATTTTACTTATTGGGTGGAAGAGTACTGGTATGCTGGCTTACCTTAAGTGGAAATTATTATGGTTTCTACTAGGGAAACAAGCTTTCACTTACAAGATACAGTACTGCTGAATTTGAGTGAGTTTCACATTGAGTGAATTGATGGGGGGGAGGCGATGGTGTAGTGGCATTGCTCTGGTGACCTGGGTTCGAATCCTGCTACAGCAGATGGTGGAATTTTGAATTCAATAAAAATCTGTAATTAAAAGTCTAATGATGACCATGAAACCATTGTCGATTGTTGTAAAAACCCATCTGGTTCACTAAAGTCCTTTAGGGAAGGAAATCTGCCATCCTTACCTGGTCTGGCCTACATATGACTCCAGACCCACAAGCAATGTGGTTGACTCTTAAATGCCCTCTGAATTGGCCTAGCAAGCTACTCAGTTATATCAAATTGCTACAAAGTCTCAAAAAAGGAATGAAACCAGACAGACCACCCATCATCGGCCTAGACAACTTAAATGACATCAGCAAACTCAGCCCTGTTGACCCTGCAAAGTCCTCCTTACTAACAACTGGAGGCTACTGCCACAATTGGGAGAGCTGTCTCATAGGCCATTCAAGCATGTTATGAAGCAGCTGATGGTAAATGCTGAGCTGCTCAAATCCCAAAGGGAAACTTGAAACAACTGCCACAACTGTTTTGCGATTTGTATAAATTTCGAGATGCGTGACTTGACTTCAGTAGTAAGACCACCAAGTCTTATAAGTTTCTTACAAAACTAAATTAAGAGAGGGGATGATTTTAAATACATACATAGATCTACAAATTACTAATATGATAACTTCTAAATCCCCTAGTTAATCAAACTCCCAGCTATACTTTCATTAAGGCAACAGTAAGACACACAGGTTTTAAAAGACCCAGGCAAAGAAACACCATAGCCTGAACAATCTAATTCAAAGCGAGCTTGCTTAACTTCAGTTTTTTGTAGACAGCAGCTTGAGGCTTAGATGCTAAAAGCTTTTCACACAACATTTTGGCAATGGTACCAAAAACTTGTGCTCAAGAGCTTGCTGAGCCCCGAGCCAAGCCTATTCCAGTACAGCTACAACACTGGCATCTACCCGGCTATGTGGAAAATTGCCCAGGTATGTCCTGTACACAAAAAGCTGGACAATTTCAACCCGGCCAAATACCACCCCATCAGTCAACTCTCCATCATTAGTAAAGTAATGGAAGGGGTCATCAACAGCGCTATCAAGCGGCACTTGCTTAGCAATAATTTGCTCACTGTATAGTTTGGGTTCCGTCTGGGCCACTCAGCTCCTGACCTCATTACAGCCTTAGTTCAAATGTGGACAAAAGAGCTGAACTCCTGAGGTGAGGTGAGAGTGATTGCCCTTGATATCAAGGCAGCATTTGACTGAGTGTGGCATCAAGGAGCCCTAGCAAAACTGGAGTCAATGGGAATCAAGGGGAAAACTCTCCGCTGGTTGGAGTATTACCTAGCACAAAGGAAGATGGTTGTGCTTGTTGGAGTTCAATCATTTCAGCTCCAGGACATCACTGCAGGAGTTCTTCAGAGTACTGTCCTAGACCCAACCACCTTCAGCTGCTTCATCAATGACCTTCCTTCCATCATAAGGTCAGAAGTGGGAATGTTCGCTGATAATTGCACAATGTTGGGCACCATTTGTGACTCCTCAGATACTGAAGCAGTCCATGTCCAAATGCAGTAAGTCCTGGATAATAACCAGGCATGGGCTGACAAGTGGCAAATAATATATACGCCACACAAGTGCCAGGCAATGACCATCTCCAACAAGAGAGAAGCCAACCATCGTCCCTTGACATTCAATGGAATTACCATCACTGAATTCCACCCCCCATCCCAACATCCTGGGCGTTACCATTGACCTGGAACCGAACTGGACTAGCAATATAAATACAGTGGCTACAAGAGCAGGTAAGAGGATAGGAATCCTGTGATGTCCCCCAGAGAGGGACCAGGAGGTAATGTGGGAGGAGTGGCAATTATAAAGTGTAAGGAAAACCAGGCCAAAGACCAGAATGGGACCGGGAGGCAGTGCGAGAGGAGTGGCCTCCTTGGTAAGATTTAAAAAGAGAGGGAAATGAGAGAGCGGAGGTTTAAAAAGAGCGGGAGCTAAGAGTCAGAGAGGAGGTTTAAAAATGCGAGAGCCAAGAGTTAGAGCGGAAATTTAAAAAGAGCCTGAGCTGGACTTGGGGCTGAAAGCAGTACAAGGATAGAGCAAGAGTTCCAGGGAGATCGGGGCTGAAAGCAGCGGGAGGATGTCATGATTCAAAAAGTGATGTAATGCAGGGGAGGCTGCTGATTGGTAAGTAGGATCAGGTGAATACTTCTACTTCTACTTTTTCTACTAATTAAATTGGGGCAGTCTATTAGCTTAAACAAAATAACGTGAGGACTTTGGACTGTAGTGGGAGTGTTTGGAGTGGATTAAGGCCCCTAATGTAATTAGCGTTCTTTAAAGAGAGTAACTAATGAGCTTAATCTAAAGGGAAGTCATGGCAGCAGAGCTTGCACCCATGATATGCTCCTCCTATGCTATGTGGGAAGTCATGGACGCTTCGAGTATCCCTGGTGACCATGCGCGCAGGAAATGTGTCCAGCTTCAGCTACTGGGTAACGACATTTCAGAGCTGGAGCTGCAGGTAGATTCACTGTGGAGCATCCGGGATGCTGAGATTATCATGGATAGCATGTTCAGTGAGGTAGTCACGCCACAGGTAAAGACTGAACAGGCAGAAAGGGGATTGGAGACCACCACATAGAGTAGAGAAAGGCAGGTAGTACAGGAGTCCTCCCAGGGGAAAGCAGCAGGAGTCAAGTACATGGCACCATGGATGGCTCTTTTGTACAAGATGCGAGGAAGAAGAGTGGCAGGGCTTTAGTGAAAGGGGATTCAACAGTAAGGGGAACAGACAGATGTTTTTGCGGCCGCAGAAGAGACTCCAGGATGGTATGTTGCCTCCCTGGTGCCAGGTTCAAGGATGCCTCGGAGAGGCTGCAGGGCATTCTGAAGGGGGAGGGGGAACAGCTAGTGGTCATGGTACATATAGGTACCAATGACATAGGTACAAAAAGGGATGAGGGCCTACAAGCTGAATAGAGGGAGTTAGGATGTAAATTAAAAAATAGGACCTCAAAGGTAGTAATCTCAGGACTCAGTGCCACGTACTAGCGAGAGTAGAAATAACAGGATATATCAGATGAATACCTGGCTGAAGAACTGGTGTAGAGAGGAGAGATTCAGATTCCTGGGACATTGGGACCGGTTTTGGGGAAGGTGGTACCAGTACAAACAGGACAGGTTGCATCTGGGCAGGACTGGGACCAATGTCCTAAGGGGGTGGGGTGGGAGGGGTGAGGGGGTGTGGGTGCTTGCTAGTGCTGTCAGGGAGGGTTTTAACTAGAATGGCATAGAATGGCATAGAATGGCAGGGGGATGGGAACCTGAGCAGGGAGATAGAGGAGGGGAAAACAAGGATGGAAAAAAAAAAGATAGAAAAGCAAGAAGCAAAAGTGGAAGGTAGAATAAACAAGGATGAAAAGCAAATGGGGTCATAGTGCAAAATAAAGCTAAGATGACTAACAAAGTTAAAAAGACAAGTCTAAAGGCATTGTATCTTAATGCGTGGCGCATTTGCAATAAAGTAGATGAATTAACAGTGCAAATAAGTGTAAACTGTTATTATATAGTTGCAATTACGGAGACATGGCTGCAGGGTGACCAAGGATGGGAACGGAATATCCAGAGGCATGCAATATTTAGGAAGGACAGACGACTAAGGAAAGGAGGTGGGGTAGTATTGTTAGTAAAGGAAGAAATCAATCCAATAGTGAGGAAGGATATTAGCTTGGAAAATCATGATGTGAAATCTGTTGGGGTGGAGATAAGAAACACAAAGGGGCAGAAAATCATGCTGGGGGTTATCTATATGCCCCTCAACTGTAATGGAGATGTAAGGGAAGACATTAAGCAGGAAATTAGAGATGCATACAACTGTAATCATGGATGACTTTAATCTACATATAGATTGGACAAACAAAACTAACAATAATACTGTGGAGGAGGATTTCCTGGTATGTGTACATGATGGTTTTTTAAACCAATATATCGAGGAACCAACTAGAGAACTGGCTATTCCAGACAGGGTATTGTGCAATGAGAAAGGATTCCTTCCCACCTACATCCGTGATTCCTCTGACACCTTACGTCACATCAACAATTTCCAGTTCCCTGGCCCCAACCGCTTCCTCTTCACCATGGACGTCCAATCCCTCTACACCTCCATCCCCCACCAGGATGGTCTGAGGGCCCTTAGCTTCTTCCTCGAACAGAGGCCCGAACAATCCCCATCCACCACTACTCTCCTCCGTCTGGCTGAACTTGTTCTCACACTGAACAACTTCTCCTTCAACTCCTCTCACTTCCTCCAAATAAAAGGTGTGGCTATGGGTACCTGCATGGGCCCCAGCTATGCCTGTCTCTTTATGGGGTATGTGGAACATTCCTTGTTGCAGTCCTACTCCGGCCCCCTTCCACAACTCTTTCTCCGGTATATCGATGATTACTTCGGTGCCGCTTCATGCTCTCGTCAGGACTTGGAAAAATTTATTAATTTTGCTTCCAATCTCCACCCCTCCATCATTTTCACGTGGTCCATCTCTGACACTTCCCTTCCCTTCCTTGACCTCTCTGTCTCAATCTCTGGTGATAGACTGTCCACCAATATCCATTACAAACCCACCGACTCCCACAGCTATCTCGACTACAGCTCCTCACACCCCGCTTCCTGTAAGGACTCCATCCCATTCTCTCAGTTCCTTCGCCTCCGTCGCATCTGTTCCGATGATGCTACATTCAAAAACAGTTCCTCTGACATGTCCTCCTTCTTCCTTAACCGAGGTTTTCCACCCACGGTCGTTGACAGGGCCCTCAACCGTGTCCGGCCCATCTCCCGCGCATCCGCCCTCACGCCTTCTCCTCCCTCCCAGAAACATGATAGGGTCCCCCTTGTCCTCACTTATCACCCCACCAGCCTCCGCATTCAAAGGATCATCCTCCGCCATTTCCGCCAACTCCAGCATGATGCCACCACCAAACACATCTTCCCTTCACCCCCCTTATCGGCATTCCGTAGGGATCGCTCCCTCCGGGACACCCTGGTCCACTCCTCCATCACCCCCTACTCCTCAACCCCCTCCTATGGCACCACCCCATGCCCACGCAAAAGATGCAACACCTGCCCCTTCACTTCCTCTCTCCTCACCGTCCAAGGACCCAAACACTCCTTTCAAGTGAAGCAGCATTTCACTTGCATTTCCCCCAACTTAGTCTACTGCATTCGTTGCTCCCAATGTGGTCTCCTCTACATTGGAGAGACCAAACGTAAACTGGGCGACCGCTTTGCAGAACACCTGCAGTCTGTCCACAAGAATGACCCAAACCTCCCTGTCGCTTGCCATTTCAACACTCCACCCTGCTCTCTTGCCCACATGTCTGTCCTTGGCTTGCTGCATTGTTCCAGTGAAGCCCAACGCAAACTGGAGGAACAACACCTCATCTTCCGACTAGGGACTTTACAGCCTTCCGGATTGAATATTGAATTCAACAACTTTAGGTCGTAAGCTCCCTCTCCCATCCCCACCCCCTTTCTGTTTCCCCCTTCCCTTTTTTTTCCAATAAATTATAAAGATTTTCCTTTTCCCACCTATTTCCATTATATAAATAAAAAAAAACCCCACTAGAGCTATACCTTGAGTGCCCTACCATCCATTCTTAATTAGCACATTCGTTTAGATAATATCACCAACTTTAATTTTAACACCTATGTGTTCTATTGTACTATTGTCGTTGACATCTTTTGATGATCTGCTTCTATCACTGCTTGTTTGTCCCTACAACCACACCCCCACCCCCCTCCACCTCTTTGTCTCTCTATCTCTCCGCCCCCCACACACACACCTTAAACCAGCTTATATTTCAACTCTTTCTTGGACTCGAACGCAAGTTCTGTCGAAGGGTCATGAGGACTCGAAACGTCAACTCTTTTCTTCTCCGCCGATGCTGCCAGACCTACTGAGTTTTTCCAGGTAATTCTGTTTTTGTTTTTAATTTACAATCTTGTTGTGCAGGGTCCCTTGGGGAAGAGTTACCATTAAAATGTGAGAATTGTTCATTAGGACGGAGAGTGAAGAAGTTGAAACCGAACCTAGGGTCTTGAATTTAAATAAAGGGAACTATGAGGTAATGAGGCGTGAGTTGGCAATGATGGATTGGGGAACCTTACTACAAGGATTGACAGTAGATAGGCAACGTCTAATATTTAAGGAATGTATGCATGAATTACAACAATTATTCATTCCTGCCTGGCGCAAAAATAAAACAGGAAAGGTGGTTCAACCATGAATTACAAAATAAATTAGAGATAGTATTAGATTCAAAGAGGAGCCATATAAAATTTCCAGGAAAAGCAGCAAGCCTGAGGCAAAAACAAAAATTACTGGAAAAACACAGCAGATCTGACAGCATCTGTGGAGAGAAAAACAAAATTAATGTTTCAAGTCCGCATGACTCTTCTTCAGAACAGCCTGAGGATTGGGAACAGTTTAGAATTCAGCGAAATTGGTCAAAAAGATTGATCAAGAAGGGGAAAATGGAGTATGAGAGTAAACTTTCAGGGAACATAAAAACTGACTGTAAAAGCTTCTATAATATGTGAAGAGCAAAAGATTAGCGAAGACAAATTTAGGCCCCTACAGGAAATTATAATGGGGGACAAAGAAATGGAAGAAGAATGCAACACACATTTTGGCTCTGCCTTCACAAAAGAGGACACAAATAATTTTCCAGAAATATTAGGGAACTAAGGGTCCAGTGAAAGAGAGGAATTGAAGAAAATCAGTATTAATAAAAAAAATGATGCTGGAGAAATTAATGGGGTTAGAGCCTGAAAGATCCCCAGGGCCTGATAATGTACATCCCAGAGTACTAAAGGAAGTGGCCCAGGAAATATTGGATGAATTAGTGGTCATCTTCCAAAACTCTATAGGCTCTGGAGCAGTTCCGACAGCTTGGAGGGTGGCAAATGCAACCCCACTATTTAAAAAAGGAGGGAGAGAGAAAACAGAATTACAGACCAGTTAGCCTAACAACAATAGTGGGGAAAATGCTGGAGCCTATTATAAAAGATTTGGCAGCAGAACACTTGGAAAGCATTAACGGGATTAGACAAAGTCAGCATGAGTTTATGAAAGGGAAATCATGCTTAACTAATCTACTGGAAATTTTTGAGGATGTAACTAGTAGAATAGATAAGGAAGAACCAGTGGATGTGGTGTATTTGGATTTCAAGAGGGCTTTTGATAAGGTCCCACATAAGAAACTAGTGGGCCAAATTAAAAACATGGGATTGGAGGTAATATACTGGTTGACAGACCAGAAACAGAGAGTGGGAATAAATGGGTATTTTTCCAGGTGACAGGCAGTGACTAGTGGCGTACCGCAGGGATCAGTGCTTGGGCCCCAGCTATTGATGATATATCTATAAATAACTTGGGTGAGGGAACCAAATGCACTTTTTGCAAGTTTGCTGATGACAGAAAATTGGGTGGGGTTGTGAGGAGGATGCAAGAAGGCTTCAGGGTGATTTAGATAAGTTGTGTGTGTGGGCAAACACTTGGCAGATGCAGTATAACCTGGATAAATGTGAAGTTATACACTTCGATGTGAAAAACAGAAAGGCAGATTATTATTTAAATGGAGATTTATTGGGAAATGTGGATGTACAAAGGGACCTGGGTGTCCTTGTACACCAGTCAATGAAAGTAAATAGGCAGGTGCAGCAAGCAATTAGGAAGGCAAATGGTATGTTGGCCTTCATTGCAAGAGGATTTGAGTTCAGAAGTAGCGATGTCTTACTACAGCTGTACAGGGCCTTGGTGAGAGTACACCTGGAGTACCGTGTGCAGTTTTAGCCTCCCTACCCAAGAAAGGATATGCTTGCCATAGTGGGAGTGCAGTGAAGGTTCATTAGGCTGATACTGGGATGGCAGGACTGGCTTATGAGAGATTGGTTTGACTGGGCCTATGTTAACTAGACTTTAGAAGAATGAGAGGAGATTTGATTGAAATGTAAAATTTCTAACCGGGCTAGACAGACTGGATGCAGGGAGGATGTTTCCCCTGGTTGGGGAGTCTAGAACCAGAGGCCACAGTCTCAGGATAAGAGACAGGCCATTTAGGACTGAGTTGAAGAAAAATTTATTTCCTCAGATGGTGGTCAACTTGTGGAATTTTCTACCACAGAAGGCTGTGGAGGCCGGGTGACTGAGTATATTCAAGAAAGAAATTGATAAATTTTAGGGACATCAAGGTGTATGGAGAGAAAGCGGGGATATGACTTTGAGATAGAGGATCAGCCATGAACATATTGAATGGTGGAGCAGGCTTGAAGGGCTGAATGGAGGAAATGAGGCAAATGGCCAATGGGGTTTAACCTTTAACTCCATGGGCCTTTAAGAATCACTATTGCTGTGCCCTCATGGACTGCTGCTAATTTTGCTTATTCTTTCATGGGATGTGGGTATCGCTTGCAAGGCCAGTATTGCTTGCCCATTCCTATATGCCCTTAAACTGAATGGCTTGCTGGGCCAATGCAGAGGGCAGTTAAGAGTCAATGACATTGCTGTGGGTCTGGAGTTACATAAAGGCTATACCAGGTAAGGATACAGATTTCCTTCCCTAAAGGTTATCAGTGGGCCTGATGGGCTTTTATGGCAATTGATGATAGATTCATCATTCCTGGGATTAGCTTCCAATTTCAGATTTTTATTAATTGAATTTTAAATTCCACCAGCTGTAATGGTGAGATTTGAACCCGTGTGCCCAGAGCAATAGCCTGAGCCTCTGAATCTTTTTTTTATGTTTGTTCATGGGATGTGGGCATTATTGGCTAGGCCAGCATTTATTGTCCATCCCTCACTAGTTCAGTGACTAGTCTAGTTATTCATGGAGCAGTGGATGAAGCTACTTGCTTTTGTAAACTACCCATCTATGGCTTATCTGTGCACAGCTGAGTGTATAATCTTAGAAAGAAAAGGAAATCTAGGCTTTGTCTTTGTTACATTTTAAACCACCTATATTGACATGGGTAAAAGTATTGACTGGTGCGGTACTAAGTCTCAGGCCAGCTTTGACACCTAAGAAGTAATTTGCAATTTAACATTTGTTTGCAGGGATTGCAGGTAGGAAAATCAGAGCCACAATGTTGGAACCCTTTCTCCAGTCAGTGCTCCCTGAAAGTGTGGTTTCCTGCTGCAAACTTGGGGATTACTGCTCTGGTCTATGCTGGGTTAGCCAATCTCAGTTGATCTAACTGCGCTTAGTCCAGACTAAGGAGAGGGAAATTGAACCACGATTCCTGGACCTGTTGGAAAGTGAATGTTTCCAGAAGATCATTAAAACAGTTCTGAAGAAGAGTCATATGGACTCAAAACATTAACTGTCTTTCTCTCCACAGATGCTGTCATACTGGCTGAGTTTTTCCAGCAATTTTTGTTTTTGTTTCATTAAAACAGTATCAGGCAAAGCTGTGATAATTTCCCATTTGTCAACACTCACAGTCAAGTATCACACATGAAGACTGATCACTCACATGAGATTGTTGCTGATATTTTTATTAATTCACTTAGGAGATGTGGGAATCACTGACAGGGTGAGTATTTGTTGTTGCTCTTGAGTAAGTGATGGTGAGCTGTCTTCTTAAGCCACTGCAGTCTGTATGTGAAGATACTCCCAATGTACTGTTAGTTATAGGGAATTTCAGGAATTTGACACAGCCAACTATGAGGAAATGACAATATATTTTCAAGTCAGGCTGGAGTGTGACTTGGGGGGTGACCTTAGGGGTGGTGGTATTCACGTATGCCTGCTGTTCTTGTCCTGCAAGATGAAAGTGCTTGTGGTTTTGGGATGCGCCTTTCATGGAAAAGGAGGAAAAAATGCAAAAATAAAATAAATCTCTCTTGTTTTTTCAGTTTCAAATTAAACATATTTTTCACTAAATTACAAACGTGTTTATTTTCATTTCATTGAAAATAACAGCATCGTGACACCTTAATAATTGTTTAACTGAAAAATGCAAATCTACATTACAGTGGCACCGTAGAATGGGAACCAGGTTTCGTAATTGCAACATAATTGTAAAGAAGTATTTGTAGCGTAATTTCTTTTGAAAAATTGTAAAACTATGATATATTAATCTGGCCTATAAATGGCTGCTAAATATAGTCTTTTTGAATATGATTGGAATTTTGCCAAACAAGCATTCACAAATTCCATCATTTATTGAACAATAGGCCTCTTTTAAAGAGGAGATATTTCGGATACAGTTGAAGCACATTCGCAGGCAGGGGAAAGGTAAGGCAACAAAGCCAGAGTTCACTGGATGATGAAAGAGACAGAGACTAAAATGAAGCAGAATATGGCAAATGCCAGGTTGATAATGTTAGTCAGAACCAGGGTGAATATAGGGGGCAGGATTTTTAGTTTGGCAGGCGCTTGGGATCAGCAGGCCCGGGAGTGGCCTGGAAATGGGCCCCCGACCGCAATCGGCCCCCAACCGCTATTTCACGTTGGCTGGTCAATTAACCTCCAACCAGCATGGGGGAGTGCTCATAGAAAGCTCCCTGAGGGCAGAGAGCTGCCTCAGGGAGCTGAAAGATTTAAATGCCAAAAATAAAGATTGTAAAAACCAGGAAAAAATGCCCACACATCATAATCAGTCACCAGAACATATACCAGATGAAAATTCTGCGCAAATGTTTTAACATATTTTTAAAATTAATATCGTAAACCTCACCCCACCATTGGATAAGGTTTCCTCAAAAAGGCAAAGGCAGCCTGGCCAATTCGCCCACCTGCCAACCACAATGTTGGACGGGCAGCGGAAAATCACAGTTGATTAATACGTTAATGGCCTTAATAGGCCCCTTAATTGTTGATGGGCATGCTGCCGACTCTCGCATAGACCAGCCAACTGAAATATTGTGCAATTGCACGGTGATGTCGGGACACTCACCTGATGTCATCATGCGCTATTTCATGCTTGAACATGTCGGGTGCGCGCCCGCATGCTGAGCAAAAAATTCTGCCCCCAGAAGTTCAGAGAGGAAGTGAAGAAAGAAATAATAGGTACAGCGAGAGAATATGAAAACAGGGTGGCAGCCTACATAAAAGAAAATCCAGAAGTCTTATAGAGGCATATAAATAATGAAAGGCTGGGAAAAGGAGGACTAGGTCTGTTTAGGGACCAAAAAGGGTATTTACAATTGGAGGCAGAGGAAATTGCCAAGATATGAAATGAGTACTTTGCCTCCGCCTGTTCCAAGGAAGAAAATCCTGCCAAAGTTGTAGTGAGGTAGGAGGTAGTTGAGGCACTGGATGTGCTAAAAATTGATATCGAGGAGGTATTAGAAAGTCTGGCTACATGTAATGTTGATAAGCCACCGCCAGGGTCTTATGCATCTGAGAATACTGAGGGAAGTAAGGATGGAAATTGCAGAGGCGCTAGCTATAATCTTCCAATCCTCCTTAGATACAGAAGTTGTGCCAGAAGACTGGAGAATTGCAAATGTTATAAAAAGTTGTACACAATTAACCATCAGTTGAGCAAGTATGAATTAAGTAAGGAAAACCAGCTTGGATTTGTTAAAGGCAAATCATGTTTAACTAAATTGATTGAATGTTTCAATGAGGTGGAAAGAGGATTGATGAGATATGTGCATGGATTTCCAAAGATATCGGATAACAATGCCACATAACAGGTTATTCAGCAAAGTTGAATCCCATTGAATAAAAGGGGCTGTAGCACCATAGATACAAAGTTGGCTGAGGGACAGGAAACAGTGTCATACTGAATATTTGATTTTTAGACTGAAGGATGGTATATGGTGAGGTTCCCCTGTGGTCGCTATTAGGACGACTACTTTTCTTGATTTATATATATATATATGTAAATGATCTAGGCCTTGATGTGCAGGGCACAATTTCAAAATTTGAAGATGATACAAAGCTTTGAAGTATTGTAAACTATGGAGGAGATAGCGATAGACTTCAAGAAGGGATAAACAAGCTGGTGGAATGGTAGATGAAATTTAATGCGAAGAAGTATGAAATGATACATTTTGGTTGGAAAAACGGGAGAGGCAATATAAAATAAATGACACTATTCTAAAGGAGGTGCAGGAGCAGAGGGTCTTGGGATTATATGTGCAAAAATGGTTGAAGGTGGCAGGACAGGTTGAGAAGGTTGTTAATAAGGTATACAGAATTCTGACTTTTATAAATAGGGTACGAAAGTAAAGAAGTTATAGTGAACTTTTATAAAACACTGGGTTGGCTTCAATTGGAAGTATTATGTTTAATTCTAGGCACACTGCTTGGAATCATAGGCCAGAATTTTACATCCTGCACACGCACGCCCAACCCGAACAGGGGTAAAATCACGTGAGATGATGTCGGGAGAGCATCTCAATGTCATAGCGCACTCACGTGATATTTCACTCAGCGGGTGTACGCATAAGTCGGAAGTGTGCCCGTCAACAGTTAAGCAGGCAATTAAGCTGATTAATGGCCAATTGTCAGTGATTTTTCATGGCCTGTCCAACCTTACGGTTGGTGGACGGGCCAGTCAGCCAGGCAGGCTTTACATTTTGGATGAAACCTCAGCCAAAGGTAGAATGAAATCTCCGTTAGGATATAAAATAAAAAGAGATATTTGGGGACAGCATTTTTTATAAGATATGCTTTCCGGTGCTTGATTGTGCTGCAGCATTCTTATGCTTTTTTTTATCATTTGGAGGTCTACAGCTCTCTGTCTACATTTAATGAGCTCATGGAAGCGCTCACCAGCACCCGCGGGTGATGTCGGCACCCGCCCTCTTCTTGCTCCCACCGGCAATGGCTGAGCTTTTCGTAGAGTGTGTTTCACGCTGGCTGGCTGTTAATCGGCCAGCCAGCGTGAAATCACGGTCAGGGGCTGATCGCAGTCGGGGGACTTTTCCCATCCACTCCTGGGCCCACCAATTATGCAGGCCCGACGAGCGCAAAATTCAGGCTATAGAGTCATTAAATCAATATGCCGCTGAAGGAGACCATTCAGCCCATCAAATCCATGGTGACGCTCTGTAGAACAATCCATTCGTCCCATTCCCCTGCTCTACCTTGTAGCCCTTGAAATTTATTTCCCTTAAGTCTCCATACCATTTCCTGTTGAAATCCTTGATCAACTCTATTTCCACCACCCTCATAGACAGCGAGTTCCAGGTCACTCGCTGTGTGAAGAAAGGCCTTTCTCACATACCCCCTGCATCTTTTCACCAAAACCTTAAATCCATGTCCTCTAGTCCTTGTACAATTAGCTAATGAATACAGCTTCCCTTTGTCTACCTTAGTGATACCTGCCATAATTTTGTACATCTCTATCAAATCTCCCCTGAATCTCCTTTTCTTCAAGGAGAACAACCCCAGCTTCTCCAACCTAACCTTTTAGCTAAAATCCTTCATCTTTGGAATCATTTTGGTAAATCTCCTTTGCACTGTCTCAAGAATCCTCACATCCTTCCTAAAGCATGGCAAGCAGAACTGGACACAATACTATTGTTGTGCCCTAAGCTTTATAAAGGTTCAGCATAACTTTTCTGTTTATGTACTCAATGCCTCTATTTATGATACCCAAGATCCCATATGCTTTGCTACAGAGTATGGGAGAGGGGATGCAGAAGGGGCCAAACACCAGAGCCTGGAGCGAAGTGGGGCCTGTGCTTCATGTTTTAAATGGAGTTTCTTATCATTCACACTGAGCAGCCAAAGCCACAGACCAGCTTAAAAAAACAGAACTGGAGAGGTGCAATCTTTTTAAAGCTGGCCTGTCAGTGTCAGTGTAAATTTTGTTGAGTTGCTGTGGTGTTGCTTCCAACCTTCGGGCAGCTTGGTGGTTCCGATTTTTTTTTTGAGAATCCCACTAAAAAAACCAAGTTGCCCGAAAATCAACAGCTATGCAGCAACTGTGAGGAGAGTGTTCTTGCTTGAAAAATAGTAAATGAAGTCCCTGTAATTTTAGAACCAATTGGATGTGGTTTGTGTGTGTATGCGTCTGTGTATGTGTGTGTGTGTGTGTGTTTGTGTTGGGGGTAGTTGGAGATGGGCCTGGGGGAGGTTGGAAGGGTGATGGGGGTTGGGGAGTTGGGGTGGTGGGTGGGAGGCAGAGAGATGTTGGGGGTTTTGGGGGGATGATGGGGGTGTTGGGGTGGGGGAAGATTCTGGGAGAGGTTGGAGGGGGGGGTTCAGTGGAAGGTTGGAGGGGGTGTTTTGGGAAGTTTGTGGGGGAGGTTAGAGTGAGGAGTTGGGGTGGTTAGAGTGGAGATGGAAGGGAGGTTGGAGGAGGGTTTGAGGGGGCATTGGGGAGAAGTTGGGCGGGGTTGGGGGGAGAAGATTAGCCATAGAGTTGCATTGTTTTGTAAATGTAGTAATTCTTTGGAGCCACTTTCCTAACATCAGTTGATTACTCTGTGATTAACTATCCTTAGAGAATCTAATTTCACCATTGTTACAGTCACTCTGTCTACTCCATGCAGGTGTAATGAAAGAGAGGTAAAACCTACATTTATAAGGCACCTTTTACGATATCCCAAATTGCTTTACACCCAATTAAGTACTTCTGAGTTGTAGTCACAGGTATAATGAAGGTAATGTTATCAATGGCAGAGCAGGCCTGAGGGGCTATATAGCCTAAGTCTGCTCTTAATACCTATCTTTGTATTTCATTCTAGAATGGATGAGATGAACTAGGCTAGATGGCCTTTGTCATCCAAGATTATCTTGCGAATGGAGGGTAGATTCATGGCTGGAATTCTGTTTATTTTGTTGCTAATGAAAGTTTACTGTGAGTGGCTTTGAGGGGTGAGATTTCCAGGACAGAAATGTGTAATGGTCTCATAGTAAATCAGTAACCTGCTTTACACTGCATATAATTCTAAAGAATTTTTTCCAATGACTTCAATCTTGTCCTTTTGCCTACTTACCTATTATTCCATTCTGTCTTGATGCTTTTTATGAGTTTTTTGTGGTATTGAAATACTGTGACAAAATTGTGTTGCACAATAGATATTGATAATATATTGAAGTGAGAAGCAGCAATTAGCAAAATCTTCAGACTTGCTGATCAAGAAAACACAGATACAATTATGAACCATTTAGTCTTTGCCCTCTGGCTTCTTAAAAGTTGTGTTGCACAGAGACACCCAAGGGCTCCAATGCTTCTCACTGACAGTGAAGTTGTACAACCATTCCACAATGTTGTTCAGCAGTTATCTGATCTTTCAGATAAAATAGAATTGAATTACACACCTTGTATGAAATAATTATATTGAATAATATCATGCACCCAGGCAGAAGAAAATATTCTTCTACTTCTACAGAATGGTAAATACCTTGTGCAGCTTATCTGGGTTGCAAGCATTGAACCTTTCCCCAAAATAAGAATTTGTTGTCATTGTGTCCATATGGTGCAATGTGCATAACATGCTAATCAGGCCTGATGCAATTACTGAAATTAGTGTTATCATCTGTATATTGTTATAAATAACTAATTGGATATTTTCTTGTCAAATAAACAGTATTGCACAATGCTTTTAAAGTAAAATTTGTACTTTTTGGTTTGTTTGATAGTCACACTGGGATCATCTATAGGGCGCACACAAACCAACACTGCATTATATCGTTGCTGCTCTTAATATTAATGACCCATGTTGCATATAAATCAGTTGAAATTTGTAAGCAGATGCCAACAATGGTGTTATCATTTTACTTGGGCCTTTTTGTGAGTGTTTGTTGAATTGATTGGCGAACCTTGAAAGGGAAAAAGTTATCACGCATGAATGAAGGGAAGGGTTAAAGTTGGGGTGGCTGGGGGTGGGGGGGTGGAGGAATAAGGGGCCAGGAAAAAGGGAACAGGAGAAGCACCGGGCCTATGATTTCTCTTCATGGGTCTGCTTTATTAATTATGCTGTCAACATACCCTGCTGACCAAAGATTTTTGAACATAAACCCCCAGTTACTTTTCTCCCTGCATGCTCTTTAGAACTTGCCATTAAGTCTATAATGTCTCTCCCTATCCTTTGTACCAAAACGCATCACCTCACATTTCCCTGTATTAACTTTTAGAAGGATGTTATGATCTTGGAGAGCATGCAGGAAAGATTTACAAGAGTGCTTGTGGGGATGAGAGACCTCATTGCATGGATAAATTGGAGCAGCTGGGGCTGTTATCCTTAGAAAAGGTTGAGGGAATGTTTGATCAAGGTGTTCAAAATGATGAGACATCTGGACAGAGTAGACAGGTAGAAAGAGGTGGGTATGCCACTTTTGTGGTTTAGCACCACAAAGCTAAATACTGTATGTTTCTCAAAGTTATCTTTTGAATTTAGACCAGCATATAAATAGCAGTCTAAATTTTACCATAAAGTAGGCACGATTCAGATGACATGCTGTGCTGATGTACCAGAGGCCGGAGAATCTTAGGCCTCATCAAAATAAATGTAAGAAACTAAAAACCGAGAGCGATGCAAAAACAGGGTGTTGACTCTTGTAAAGTTTGGGAATGAAACCCTTATTTGCCACTAAGAGAGCTCTCAGAGAAAGATTTTACAAACCTCTAATACATCCTAGGTTCACCCCATCCTGCACCACCCTGTTTAAAATCTACCACCTAGAAGACCAAGTGTAACAGGTGCATAGGAACACCAGCACCTGAAAGCTCCCCTCCAAGCCACACACCATTCTGACTTGGAACAGTATTGCCATTCCTTCACTATCGCTGGTTCAAAATCCCAGAACTGCCTTCCTAACAGCACTGTGGCTGTGCGTGCAACACATGGACTGCAGTGATTTAAGAATAAGGCTCAACGCCACCTCTCAAGGGCAAGTAGGGATCAGCAATAATTGCTGGCCTTGCCTGTGGTGCCCACATCCCCTAAACATCCCTGACTAAGTACAACTCTAGCCAATAGAGAATTTATCCCTGATTCCCACTGACTTCAATTTTGCTCGGGCACCTTTGAGGCACACTCAGTCAAATGCTACCTTGATATCAAGGACAGGTCCTCTCACCTCACCTACGAATATCTACACCATAGCATTTTTTAACCTCCTACCCACCACCCAATTGATAATTGACAATTTTATCTCTATCTCCATTTTCAAATCACCATTCTACAATATCCATGGTGTCCACGCTGGTCTTGACGCAGCAGCTGGAGTCATGGTATAAGATTTTGAAGATGTTAATATGCTGCTCCGGGATGCCATACACTGTCTTGTGGTGTACCAGAGTGGCTGCTGTTAGATGCTATCAAAAGCCTTCTTGATGTCAATGAATTTGATAGCAAATAGCTTCTGATATGCTAGGCTCTGCTCCATAATGTTCTTGAGCATAAAGATCCATTCGCAACGTGATCTGCCACCCATAAACCTGCTTATTCTTTGTGAAGGATAACTTCTACTTCTGCTTTCATTCTATGGAGGAGTACTGTGCTGTAGACCTTGCCAGTACTGACAGTAGTGTTATGCCCCTCCAGTTATTGCAGTTGCTCAGGTTCCCTTCCTTTGGCAGCTTTATGATTATTCCACACCTCCAATCATCCAGGATGTCCTCTGCAGTTCAGATCTTGTTGAACAAGTCCATGAGCTCTATTCTTGTTATGTTTCAATAGTTCTGCTGGTGTCTCATCGATTCCAGATGTCTTTTGTTGTTCTCCAGGCTCTTGGTGGCTTCTTGGACCTTTGATCTGGCAATTTCTTCCAGGTTGATGTTCAGCTGTTAAGATGCAGTGCTGTTGTTGATGTGGTGTTGGAGCGCAGCATCGTAAATGAGTACAGAGAGGCTGCATGGTCTCCCCATTCCTTTTCCTCTTGGTTATCGATTTCATCATGAGGAAGGTGATGGTGGGAGCAAACTTTGATGTCCCATTGCAACACCACCAGTTGAGGGACCTGGATTTCGCAAACGACATCGCCTTGCTTGCTGAAGGATTGTGTGCACTGCAAGACATGAGCACCGAGTCTTGAGAGTAATGACGCCAAGGCTGGTCTATGCATCAGCTGAGAGAAGACCAAGACAGTGATAACTGGAGGGCAGCGAGGCCCTTCCATCACCATTGTGCAACAGCCCATGCTGTGTTTCAGTTTTATGACTATAGTGTGTATGATGATAACCATCAAACATACACAAGCATTAGGACTTGTCAGGAGGGGTAGCTTTTTGGGTGTGGTGAAAAGCAGAGAGGATGTGTACCACCTAATGGATACAGGGAAATGACAGGTTGTGGGGAGGTGATGCCAGGCATCTTGGTCTGCTGAGTGAAAATAATGAGAGATGTGAGTAAGCTCTCCCACCTTAGCAGGTTAAGTGAGGTCCCTGAATAACTGTACGTACTGCAGCCAGGTTCTGCAGAACAAGTTATCTCTTTATTCACAACCCAATTTCTGTGGCCTCATCTAAAAACTGAATCACCCTCCTACTCATTTCCTTAACTGCCAGAAAACAGATCAGTGAAACTCTTCCAACTTTGGGCACATAAAGTATATGGTCCCTTTAAACTGTTTAGATCTTTAAGATCTGCAGCAACAGCAGACTCTCTCTCTTCTGTTCCACTCCCCAACCCCACAATGGGCCATATTGTCTATCCCAAGTGTGTAAATGAGGGTGAACCCACAAACTAAGTTGGCTTCACTTGTATTTAACTAACTACCTTGCTCTCCCATCAGTTTCACACTAGAATACTAAAGTTGGCCTTATTGTAACATCATTCAGCAATTTGTCAATGCCGCTTCACCAAATTCCTTTAAGAGAGATTTTTGCGCAGATATTTAAAACAAATGAGTTTGCCAGGAAGTTTTTTGAATTCCAATTAACAAGCAATTAACATCCTAAACTGCTGCCACACACACACATACACAATCTGGGTTTTTTTAGGCTCAGTAATATACTTTCAAAACTAACAAACCAAATAGAACAGGTCAATTATAACCCCAGGTGTTAAGGCTTTGCTGGAAGGACATCCATTTTACACATTTATTGACTCTGAGCTGTCAGATTTCAGGACTAATTGCTTCTTTGTGCTTCATACATCAGACATTGTTGCAATTTTACTGTTTATTTCATGTTTGCATTTACAACAGTGGGATGAAGTCCAGTTGGTTTGGTGATTATAACATAACACATCTAACGGGAATGTACAGATTCAGCTGGGACTTCAATGGTGAGTAAAGTTGGACTTGGTGTAAAATGGACATCTAACCCAAGCCCACCACCTCATTCCTGCCAGTCGAGTTATGTTAAAATTCAAATATGAAACAGACGAGATTATAAATGTAAATTATTCATTACTCGGTGTCATTTAATAACAATATTTTATAATTTCAACAGCTTTGATAAAACCAGTTCTTCAACCTAAAATGTAGATAAAAAATTCTTCTGCACAATCTTTATGAGTGGATTCCAGAACTGATATTTTTACCCTTTCTAGTTTTCTGTACTGTTTTGAAAATGTTTACTGCTGTTATATAAAGAGGGAACCAATAGCAGTGTCCACTGACATGTGAAACATCTTCTCATATATATATCAAAAAGGACAGCATATGACCCACTCTCTGAAATTGTTTACTCCACACCTGAAAACTGCAACCTTTTCCATCAAAAAGATCCACCACTAAGGGTTAATAATTTAGCTTCTTGTGCATAGTGTTGTATTTAGCATATCTCACAATACTATATCTTGACAAAAGGCTGCGGTTATAATGTAAGTAATCAAAAAAAAGGAAAAAAAGAGTGCCTAGGGCTCAATCCCTGTTGAAGTTTTATAGTTTTGCCTGATTCGTTGGCATTGGATCCAGTCCCCAAGAGACTGAATCAGACATCTGCTGCAGACTAGAGTACTTAGAAGCACCCTGGCCTCTTCCTGAAAGGGAAGAGGTCAGTTTTGAGTAGAGAGTGCTCCCTGGAAAATCGGCTAAGCATAACAAAATCTCATTTATCTTATGTTTGTTTCAGCATGCAGTAGGGGGTGTGATCATGATCTATTATTTCACTATCCATTGCTCTTGTGAGGCTTTACTAATTATCTAACTGCAAACAGACACAAAATGACAGCAAAACAGTGAGCACCAACAAGCTTAAATTTTAAAAAGTCAGCTCCTCAATAAGCTGAAAATTTTAAGGGGCTAATTACTCACCAGTTTCCCACAGCTAAAACACATGGGCACTAAGTGTTAAATCATTCATTGTTCCATTGTGTAGAATTAAACAGCTGCTGGTCTAACTAATGTATAAAGAACAACTTCAAAAGATGTTGCTGAAGAAATCAAATCTAACACTCAAGATATCACTATAAGAACTCCAAAATATGAAGGCATCAAGATAAAACAATATTTCATGACCAGTAATCGTTGGTGTTTGTGTGCTTTTTTAATTAGAAGAAATGACAAAGATCTTAAATGATGGAGAAAATAAAACCAAAAAATTTTTAGAAATACAGCCCAGAATAGTTTGCATCTGCAAGAGAAAAAAAAATATCGTGCACTTCAGCTTTTCATGATTCAGGTTGCAGCATTGTTGTGTTTTCTTTTACTTTTATCTGTTGGTTCACTGTAAGCTGTTTTCATACAAGAGTCTAATAACTGCTTACAGAACACAATGGTTAATGCAATTTTTCAATTTGAAGAGTTTTTCATGATCTTAATTTGTCCAGCTTTCTTCAAAGCTATCATCACATTACTTTGGTAGTGTGTGGTAACCATCACTTTCAGAAATACTGGATATATGTAATCCATCTGAATTATGAAAGCAATAAACAAATAACTCTTCATGTAGCTTTTGCAAATTAAAGCTAAAATAATTTCAAATAAAAGTAGAGCTTGACCCTGACCAATTGGTACAAAATAGAAATTTAGTGTAAAAGAAAGTCCAGACAAAGGGAAATCATGTTTGATTAATTTATTAGAGTTCTTTGAGGAAGTAACAAGCAATGTGGATAAAGGGGAACCAGTAGATATGATTCTTCAGAAAGATTTCCAGAAGGGATTTGACAAGTTGCAACATCAAAGGTTATGACAAAAACAAGAGCTTATGATGTAGGGAGTAACATATTGGCAATTTTGAGGATTGGTTTGCTAAGAGGAAACAAAGAGTATGTGTAAGTGGGTCATTTTTGGGCTGGCAAAATGTAACAAGTGCAGTGCCACAGGGATCAGTGCTGGGGCCTCAACTATTTACAATCTATATCAATGACCTGGATGAAGGGACTGAATGTATGGTTGCTAAATTTGCTACTATAAAAAATATTAGGAGACTATGTATTGAAGAGGACAATAAGAATTTGCAAAGGGATATAGATAGGTTAAATGAGTGGACAAAAACTTGGCAGATAGAGTATAATGTAGGAAAATATGAGCTTGTCCACTTTGGCAGGAAGAATAGAAAAGCAGCATATTATTTAAATAGAGAGAGATTGTAGAACTCTGTGTTCAGAGGGACCTGGGTGCCCTGGTACATGAATCACAAAAATTTAGTATGCAGGCACAAGGAGTCATTAGGAAGGCACATGGAATGTTGTTGTTTATTGCAAGGGAAAATGGAATATACAAGTAAGGAAATTTTGTCATAGTTGCACAGGGCATTGGTGAGACCACATCTAGAATAACGTGTATCATTTTGGTCTCCTTACTTACAAAAGAATATAATTGCATCAAAGCAGTTCAACAAAAGTTCACTCGACTTATTCTTGGGATGGGGATTATGTTATGAGGAAGGGTTGGACAGGTTGGGTCTGTATCCATTGGTATTTAGAAGGATAAAAAGCAATTTTATTGAAACATATAGGATCCTGAATGGACTGGACAAAATAGATACCGAAGGGATGTTCCCTCTTGTGGGAGAGACAAGAACTATGGGACACAGTTTAAACATAATGGTTCTCCAATTTAAGATGAAGATGAGGAGAACTTTTTTCTCCCAGAAGTTCATGAGTCTATGGAAGTCTCTTCCTCAGAGAGTGGTCACTGAAGATTTTTAAGGGAGAGTTAGATTCTTGACTAACAATTAAGAGTCAAAGAGTATTGGGGTAGATAGAAAGTGGAGTTGCTAAGAGCAAACAGGGGCCAGAATTTTCTCCTCGGTGGGTAGGCACTCGCCCAACCTGCTCAAGCATAAAAAGACATATGATGACATTGGGCGAGCATCCCGACGTCAACATGCAGTTGGGCAATAGTTCGGTCAGCGCATGCACAGAAATCGGCAGCGCAGCTGCCAACAATTAGAAGGCCTATTAAGGTCATTAAAGCATTAATTAACTTATATTTATTGCTGCCCATCCAATCTTACGGTTGGCGGACAGGTGAAAAGGCCAAGTGACCTTTGCATTATTTTGGAAATCTCATCTACAGGTGGGATGAGGTTTCCAACATCAAATAAAAATAAAATAAAAGTTTTAAAATTTCATTTATAACATGTCCCTATTCATGTGACAGAGTCACATGAGGGGACATGTTTTATAATGGTTTAAAAATCTTTATTTCTAATTTTGAAAACTCTTCATCTCCCTGGGGCAGCTCTGTGCCTCTGAGAGATTTTCAAGTGCTCACTCACACGCATGTGCGAAGGTCCCCACTCACCCTCCTTCCCTGCTCACAGAAGCAGCGCTGAGCATTGCCGCTCGCATTTTACACTGGGCAGGCTTAATTTGCCAGCCAACGTGAAGTTGCGGTCAGGCACCGATCACTGGCGATGGTCGTGACCCATCCCTGCCGAGCCCGCCCAGCAAGGGCAAAATTCTGCCCAGAGCGCATGCATAAATGGCTAATTTTCTGGCTGGCAAAATGTAATGAGTGCTGTGCCATAATCTTATTTGATCAGCCAAGGTTTTATTAAATAATTGAGCAGGCTCAAAGGGCTAAATGGCCTATTCCTGCTCCTAATTCTTATGTTCATAAGTTTGTATGTTTATAAGAAAATGATCACACAAGCAACTATGTTTCTAAAACCCCTGTCTGGCATAAACACTCAGAAGTAGGTTAGTTTTTACTGGACAAGGTCCATAGGAGCCTAGTAAATGGAAGTGGTTGACAAAGAGTATCATTTCTTTTCTGTTCTCTGCAAACAAATACATAATCAGAACTGAAATACAGCTGCTATAGACTGATAGTTGTTGCCGCCAGCTGAAGACTTGAATAATTGTTAACTGACTTGTCCTGAGCATCTTTTATGAGCTGAGGTTATTACTAGTGCCTAGCCCATGGCTTTGTGCCAAATATCAACTAAATACCGCACTGTGAAATTTAAGATTCAGCACAGTGTAGGAAGACCAGGATGGCACAGAGTGGGTGGAACAAAAGAAAATGCTTGAGTCAAAACCTGTTGTCCTGGCAATATTAGTGTGCTTTATATAAGGACAAATCCTATTACATCTTTAGGCTAAAAATACCATGAGAACCTACACAATATATTGTATATTTTACACATTCAATTGTTGGGGACAGGAGGTGGGCTGGTGGTGGTGGCTGACAGACACTGCATTGGAATAGCTGAAAAGGAATTAATTAAAATGATTTCTTTACAAACAATGAGTTTGCTGGGTTTTTTGGGCCATTTTATTTTTCTGTGTTTTTCCCTTTATTATTAAATAGGGATAAAGTGCACCCTTTCATTCGTAGTAAAATGTATTGGGCTGGAATTTTGCTTGTCCGTTGGCATTGGGCACCATGGCGGGTGTGAGCCGACAATATGACGGGGAGGCCAAAAATCGGTTTCATAATGTTGTGAAATCAGTTTGCTATCATCTGCTGCACCCGTCAATGGCAAGCCTTGTTTCCTGTCACCGCACATCGGGAACTTCATCTTAATACATCTACATATCATTATAAGCCCTCCTTGCCGGAATCACCCCTCAGGCTGGATCATTCGGGCATGTCGGCGTGTGTTTCACAACTGAACATAAGCGATGTGCACCTGGTGAGCTGCACTTCACTTGGGTTTGTTTGCTGACCTTACTTCAGGCACCACTCGCGGTTATCAATGCCACGTTTCGCAGGCAGTGTCACATCATTTTTAGCGGGGCGCATGGGTAGGTCTCTACTTACAAGACCAGAAGTGAGGCAGGAGTGGCTTTTCAACAGCTGCAGGGCTAGGTCTTGCTTGGGGAAAGGGGATAAGTGGCCTCAGGCAAGGGAAGAGGCTGAAGGGCTAGGGCATTACAGGGAAAGGGAGTTATCCCAGGGTTTGTGTGGGGGCACATGTTGATCTATGCAAGTGGCCTCAAGAGGGTGAGGAGTGTGGAGGCCGTCTCCAGAGTAAATGAGGCCAGGTGGAGATGTTAGGATGTGTGTGAGAGAGTGAGAGGTGATGTCCCTTGAGCTGGCAGTGAGTGAGATGCCAGTGGATGTGTGATGGGCTTGTGAGTGTGTGAGTTTAGAGTGGTGAGATCATTGTCTTACCCTGGCGGCACAGATGAGGTCATTCATCCTGTTTCTGGACTGGACGGCGACCCTTTTCTGTGCAGTGTTGGCACTGACCATCGCCTCCACTGCCTCTCAAGCCAGAGTAGTGACACTGATCGGCCTCCTGTGGCCAGAGTGGGAGTACAGGGCATCGTGGTGAACTCCAGTGGTGTCCAGAAGGCTTCCCAGGGATGCGTCACTAAATTGGGGGAATGCAGTCTTTTTGCCTTTCTGGGCCATTTGTCTTCAATGCAGCAGTCTTGGGCAGGATTTTTAGCTTGGCATGTGGGCATGCGTGCGCAAAATCGCACGAGATGACGTTGGACGAATGTCCTTACGTCACCCCACGCTCACGCAATATTTCAGTCGGCGGGCGCACACGAAAGCCGGAAGCATGCCTGACAACAGTTAAGAGGGCAATTAAGCCCATTAACAGTGCAGTTGACTCCGATTTTTCATGGTCTGTCCAACCTTACAGTGAGCAAACTGGCGAATTAGCCAGGCGGCCTTTACATTTTTCATGAAACATCATCCACGGGTGGGATGATGTTTCCATTGTTAAATGAAAGAAATATAAAATCTATGGACAGCATCTTTATCATGTATATATTCAGGTGACTGATTGTGATGCCTGCACATCTTTTTCCCTGATTTTAAAAACTTTATTTAATACTTTCCATGTCTTCAGCTTCCTGAGGCAGCTCTTTGTCTTCAGGGAGCTTTCTGTCAGCGCCTGCCCTCTTCCTTCCCCATCCTGGCAACACTGAGCTTCTCAGCACATATTTCACGCTGGCTGGCCAATTAACGGAAATAGTGGTCTGGGGCCAATCGTGGTCGGCGGTCCATTCCCTAGCTGATCCCAGGCCCACCGATCATGTCCATCTGCCAACCTAAAAACCCTGACAGGTGTGTGCGTGGCTGCACTTAAACCTGGCACCCGGTGTGAGGAAGCAGCGAGGTGACAGCATGGTGAGTGAATCGGATGCCTTACGCCAGCGAAACAGCATGTTCCCAGGAATGCATGATTAATGAGGCGGGATTGGGGCAATACGGCGTGAAAAGCAGCCATTGCGGTCAGCAGATAGAACATTCTTTTTCTTACCTGTTACCGTACTTAGTGCAAATATGGGGCGATTCTGCCCTTAGTGTTCTTCACATTTGATTCATCAGAAGAATATACAAAACGCAAAGTATGGATTTCGTTTTATTATTAATTTAAACAAAAAATATTGCAAATATAGATAGAATTATATGCTAAGTAATAAGTGATTTAAGAAAATTAAGAACATAGCATGTAACAAATCATAAATGTCACCTTATAGCATTCTTGCATCCAGTATTTCATCAAAGGTATGGGTTAAAAACCAATGAGCAAAGCTGGACTTTTTGGTGTCTGCTGAATTACACCTAGATTGAAATTGCAGCTTTACAATCTAACAGGTCCGATTACTGGTGTGAGATATGTTATGTATGTTGACCTTTAAGGCATCAGCAAACTTTCCTGAATTTCAAGGAAAATATTGCTACCCTTATTAATATCCTTTATTCTGTTTAAAACATATGTCCTCCTCTGTCTTTTTATAACAGTGGCCCTAATTTTTGTTAGCAATGAGTTTACCTTTACTGCCCTAACAACTGTGTATTGTTTACGGATGCTAGCATAGATATTTGCTCTGTGTGCATGCCTTTGTGTGTGGGTTGAGGTGAAGCAGAATTATCTCCCCAAATGTAAGTGAAATGTCTTTATGTAACTAGACTCATTCCACACAGTAAAAATCTTGTCCTTCTTCAACATTTAGTCTGAAGGGTTTCCTTTCTATTTAATGAAATTGGACTTCATGCATTACAGATTTTGCCATGAAAAATAAATGGCATTGAAATGTTCAGCATGGACTTTCAAAATCTGTACAATTGATAATAAATAGGATATCCAGTTTCAATCAATCCATAGCTATAATGGTATTTTACCAGCAGCTCCTTTATCTTTCATTTTAAATAACCTTTTGCTCAGATTCCCAAGATTTGAGGTGCAAAATGCAATGAGAGTCAGACTGCAAAATGAATGCAGTCAATAAGGCCTTGTGCACCCTTTTTCTTTCCATAATGTGAGGAGTAGTAAAGTTCTCTTGATCTCATGACCACCAGCAGCAGCAGCAGCTTTTATTTGTTGCACTTGTGTCTGGCTCAAACTGCCAGACTAACAGGCATACGCAGGAGACATCTCTGAGACAGAATAATTAGGGTCATTCTCTGTTAATGTTTTGATGACATGTGACACATCAATTTATTTGTTACATTCTCAGCAGGCTACAAAGTGATGGTGACTGTGTATGGAAGAGCTGTGTAAATGTGTATAAAGATATAACTAGACAAGAAAATGGGGGATGCAGTTCCTTCCATTAGGGAGAAACAAATATTTGTGCATTCACTGCTGTAAAGTGACTTATTTTGCTGTAATTCCTTATTGTCATAATGCATGTAATTTCTATACCATTGGCTATCTCATTGATTTATTGCAGAGGAGCAGAAAAAATTAAATCACAAAACATCAAATTGCATAATAGACTTTGGCATGAACAGCCAACTTGGGTGGGGACTGGGGGGCTGAGGCAGAGGTTATAGGACTGAAAATGGCCTCCAGCAATCAAAAAGAACAAAATGAATATGTCTGCAATACATTTATTTATGTATATGTATATCTGTATATATGTATATGTATATATGTGTGTATATATATGTGTGTGTATATATGTGTATATATATTTATATGTGTGTATGTATATGTATATGTATGTATATGTATATTTTTTGTGTATATATATATACATATATATGCTGGAATCTCACCTAATATCAAAAACATCCAAAAACAATGACGGAGCCATTCAATATATATATATAATATTACCATATTGACCAAATAGTAGAACTTGGGAGTTGTGTTCGCATAGAAATTGATTTTCCACATTCAGTGTAAATTATTTACAGAAAAAGGCAAAGTAATAAATGATATCTACCCTTCTGAACTTGACCCAAAGCTGTCAGTTAGTGCCTAGATATATTTCAAGGCAAAGTCACTATTATTTCATGCCATATATTCGTGGCACAGGCAGATGCCAGTTTGAAAGTGACTAATCTATTTTGACAGTTTGAAGGCAGTGGTTTAAAGAAAAAGAGAAATTAGTCAAAATATCATGAAAGAAAGTTGAGCACATATTAAATGTGGGAGAGAAAAGACTTAAGGAAGAAATCCATACACACGTACACATTTCCTATGTCTAAGGTTAAAGGTCACTTATTTGACCTGCTAGTTAACCTCTTCTGCCCTCAGACTCCATTATACTTAATGCTGAGGTCATGTTAAAAGCTATAGACTGGATGTGCTTTATCCAAAATCAATGTATTCTTCACAGAATCACAGAATTGTTACATCATAGAAGGAGGCCATTTGGCCCATTGTGTCTGCTCCAGCTATCCATAGGAGCAATTTACCTAGTGCCACTCCCCCACCTCCTCCCCTTAACTTGCACATTCTTTTTTTATTCATTCATGGCATGTGGGTGTCGCTGGCTAGGCCAGCATTTATTGCCCATTCCTAATTGCCCTTGAGAAGATGGTGGTGAGCTGCCTTCTTGAACCTTTGCAGCCCATGTGGTGTTTTTAGGGAGGGAGTTCCAGGATTTTGACCCAGCGACAGTGAAGGAATTGCAATATATTCCCAAGTCGGGATGATGAGTCACTTGGAGGGGAACTTCCAGGTGGTGGTGGTTCTATGTGTCTGCTCCCCTTGCCTTTCAGATAACAATCCAATTCCCTCTTGACTACCTCAATTGAACCTGTCTCCACCACGCTCTCAGGCAGCGCTTTCCAGATCTTAACCTCTCACTGAATGAAAAGGTTTTTCCTCATGTCGCCATTCCTTTTTTTTAACCAAATACCTTAAATCTGTGCCCTCTTATTCTCAATCCTTTTGTCAATGGGAACATTTTTTGTTCCTAGCTACTCTGTCCAGACCTCTCATGATTTTGAATACCTCTATCAAATCTCATCTCAGGCTTTTCTGTTCCAAGGAAAACAGTCTCCAATCAATCTACATAACTGAAGTTCCTCATTCCTGGAAGCATTCTTGTGAATCTTTTCTGCACCCTCTCAATAGTCTTCATATCTTTCCTAAAGTGGGGCGCCCAGAATTGGACATAGCACTCCATTGAGGCTGAACTTGTTTTGTACAAGTTTAACATAACTTCCTTGCTTTTATACTCTATTAATAAAATCTAGAATATTTCATGCTTTATTAACCACTCTCTCAACCTGTGTTACCACATTCAATGAATAATGTATATACCCAGGTCCCTCTGCTCCTACATCTCCGTTAGAATTGTACCCTTTATTTTATATTGTCTCTCCGCATTCTTCCTATCAAAATTAATCACTTCACACTTCTCTGCATTAAATTTTATCTGCCACTTTTCCACGCATTCCACCAAATTTCATCTATCCCGTGTCTGTGCAATCCACTATCCTATGTTCTTTTGAAGTTCTGCACTATTTTCATCATAGTTCACAATGCTTCGAAATTTCGTATCATTTGCAAATTTTGAAATTGAGCACTTCATTAAGATATTATCAAGAAGAATAAGAGTCCTAACACTCACCACTATGGAAGACCACTACAAACCTTTCTCCAGCCCAAACAACATCCATTAACTTACCTGCCACGCAGCCAATGTCATATCCATGTTGCTACTATCCCTTTTATCCCATGAACTATAACTTTGCTCAAAAGTCTGTTGTGTGGCACTTTATCAAATGCCTTCTGAAAGTCCATGTACTCCACATCAACAGCATTACCCTCACCAACCTTCTCTGTTATCTCATCAAAAAACTCCAGCAAGTTAGTTAAACACAATTTCACCTTTAAAACTCCATGCTGGCTTTCTTTAATTAACCCACATTTGCCCAAATGACAATTAACTTTGTCCCAAATTGTTGTTTCTAAATGTTTCCCCATGACTGAAGTCACGTTGACTGGCCTATAGTTGTTGGGCTTAACTTCACATAATTTTTCAAACAAGGGTGTAACATTTGCAATTCTCCAGCCCTCTGGCACCACCCTGAGTTTAAGGAAGACTGAAAAATGATTGTCAATGCCTCTACAATTTCCATTCTCAATTCCCTCAGTATCCTTGGATGTATCCCTTCTGGCCCTGGTGCCTTATCAACTCTTAAATACAGATAGCAAATCCAATATCTCCTCCATATCAATTTTAAACTCTTCAAGTGCCTGAACTATCTCCTCTTTCACCATGACCTGCTCAGTATCTTCTTCTTGGGTAAAGACAGGTGCAAAGCATTCATTTAATGCCTCATGCATGCCCTCTGTCTCCATGCGTAAATCCCCTTTTTGGTCTCTAATCAGCCCCAATCCTCCTTTCACCACTCTTTTACTATTTATATGCCTAAGTTAGATTCCTTTTTATGTTGGCTGCTAGACTCTTTCCATATTCTCTCTTTGCTTCTCTTATCTGGTTTTTCACTTCCCCTCTGAAACTCCCATATTCAGCCTGGCCCTCGGTTGTATTGTCCACCTGATATTTGTCGTAAGTACACTTTTTCTTCTTAGAACCATAGAATACTACAGCACAGAAAACAGGCCATTCGGCCATTCTAGTCTGTGCCAAAATATTATTCCGCTAGTCCCATTGACCTGCACCTAGTCCATAACCCTCCAGACCTCTCCCATCCATGTATCTATCTAATTTATTCTTAAAACTTAAGAGTGAGTCCGCATTTACCACGTCAGATGGTAGCTCATTCCACACTCTCACCACTCTCTGAGTGAAGAAGTTCCCCCTAATGTTCCCCCTAAACCTTTCCCCCTTCGCCCTAAAGCCATGTCCTCTCGTGTTTATTTCTCCTAATCTAAGTGGAAAGAGCCTACTCGCATTTACTCTGTCTATACCCCTCATAATTTTGTAAACTTCTATCATATCTCCCCTCATTCTTCTACGCTCCAAGGAATAAAGTCCTAACCTGTTTAATCTTTCCCTGTAACTCAACTCCTTAAGATCTGGCAACATCCTAGTAAATCTTCTCTGCACTCTCTCAACCTTACTGATATCCTTATCTTCATTCTTCATCTTAATAATTCATTCTTCATATTCTTCATCTTAACCCCGATCTCTTTTGTCACCTAGGAAGTTCTGGATTTATTTGCCCTGCCTTTTCACTTTGTGGGAATATATCTTGTCTGTGCCTGAACTACCTTTTCTCTAAAAGCATGCCATTGTTCAGATATCGCTTTACCTGCCAACTTTTGATTCCAAATGATCTGGGCCAGATTCATTCTCACCCTATTGAAGTTGGCTTTCCCCCAGTTAATTATTCTTATTTTGGATTGTTCCTTGTCTTTTTCCATAACCAACCTAAAACTTACAATACAGTGATCACTGTCCCCTAAGTGTTTCCCTACTGACACTCGATCCACTTGGCTCACCTCATTCCCAGGAACTTGTTCAACAAGGTTGAACAATGCCTCCTTTCTTGTTGGATTGGAAACATACTGCTGTAGAAAACTCTCCAGAACACATTCTAGGAACTCATGTCCTTTTCTGCCCTTTACACTGGTTTATTCCAGTCTATATGCAGATAATTAAAGTCCCCCATTCGATAATTATTGCATCTCTCTATATTTTTCTTGTAAATTCGTTCCTCTACATCTCTCCCACTAGCTGATGTCCTGTAGACTACATCAAACAATGTAATTGCAGTGCTTTTGTTCCTTAGCTCTAGCCAAATAGATTATGTCCATGACCCCTATAGGAATTCCGCCCTCTCCAGCACTGCAATGTTATCCTTAATCAATACCTTCCCCTCCCCCTTTCCTTCTTTTCCTATCTTTCCTGAACACCTTGTATCCAAAATGTTTAATACACAAGCATGGGTCTCTGTTATAGCCACAACATAATATTTCCACATAGCCATCTGAGCCTGTAGCTCACCTATCTTATTTACCACACTCCATGCATTCACATTTGTGCACAGCAACCCAAATTTAGACTTAATCCATTTCTCCCATAATTTGATCCCACCTAATAACTTACAATTTCCACCTAGTTTGCTCCTACCTAATATGGAGCCATTCCCTTTTCTAACACTGCCTAATATACATTTTTAATGAAAAATTAATGGCTAGGATTTGTTTTGGTTCATGTTCAAATTGCTGAGGCAGAACTAACAATAAACAATGTTTCCAATCAACAGAATCCTTAATAAATAGCTTCATTAAAAACATTGACAAATTTTGTTTTCTTCCATTTCATTTTTTAAAAGCATAGAATTAGCACATCGGCCATTTTCTTAATTCCACCAGTTTATAAAATGGATTCAGTTTTAATAATGTGTTTGTTCTGTGTTACTAAAGTTTGGGCTTTAGAAGGAAAAAATGTATATTTTACAGCAAATCAAACAAATGATCTTATATTAATGAAGCAAATTTCTGAAGCAAATGTCTTTCATAAATATTAATCTCATAAATTTCTGACTCCACCTCTAGAGGGTGCTGTGTGTCTAGATGATGGTATACAGCATCCTGTTATAACATTTAAATAGTTGGCTACTATTGAATTTTGTACCACATTATTGGGTAGCTCTCTTCTCTGTAGATGTAGAGAGATCATATACATGTAAAAGCTACTTTTGATCAAAGGAAAAGTTATGAAGGCCTTTAAACTTCAAGAGCTTCTTTTAATGTGTTTCTCCTCTTGGACCCAAAGTATTGGTTTAACCAACACATCACAAAGCTTTCAGCTATTTTAATTAAAAAGAAACTTTTTACATGCAGATTCTCATTGGTGATTACTGTAACCAGTTCATAGAAAGGAACATATATCCTTTGCAAACAGGAGCTTAGGAGGTCAAAATCAGTACACTTCCTTTAAAACAAGATATTATTTTAGGATATATACTTTTAAAATTGCTAATTGGTAATTGGCAGCATTGTTCATAGAGCTCTGATGTCAGGGGAATGGCTTCTAAAGCTTGGTGGTCCTGTTGCAACTTAATCAGACAGCAGTTTATCTATTGCTACCTTACTTCAACTTACAGCAAGCTCCCTCCTATTTCTCACCTTTATGCTGCCTCCAACAACATCATCTTACAGCATCAGTTCCCACCTACACACTAACAACACCTAGACCTACCTCACTGCCACCTTTCTTGATCCCGCCATGTCTTTTTCAGACTGTTTGTCCAACGTCCACTACTCGATCAGCAGAAATTTCTTCCAACTAAATATTAGGAAAATCAAAGCCATTGTCTTTGGTCTCCACCACAAACTCCAGACACTAGCTACCAGATCCATCTCTCTCCCTGGAAACTGTCTCAGGCTGACCTAGACTGTTCACAACCTTGATGTCACATTTGACCCAAAGTTGAGCTTCCAACAACACAGCCATGTCAACAGTAAGACCACCTTTTTCCACCTCCATAACATTGCTTGACTCCACCTTTCAGCTCATGTGCCACTGAAACCATCAGTCATGTCTTTGTTATCTCTGGACTTAACTATCCTGATGCACTCACAACTACCTTCCGTAAATTTGAGGTCATCTAAAATGTTATTGTCCATGTCCGAACTGGCACCAAGTCCTGTTCAACCATCATCCCTATGCTCGCTGACCCATATGTCTCCCTACATGGCAACCTCATTTCAAAAATGTTTAACCTTGTTTTCAAATCCCTTCATGGCTTTGCCCCTCCCTATGCCTGTAATCTTCTCAAGCCCTATAACCCTTCAAGGTATCGGCAATTCTCCAATTCTGATCTCTTGGGCATCTCCAATTTTAATCACTCCACCACTGGCAGTCATGCCTGCAGGTGCCAAGGCCCTAAGCTCTGGAATTCTCTCCATTAAGCTCTCCACTTTGCTTCCTCGCTTTCCTCCTTTAATATGCTCTTTAAAATCTATCTCTTTGATTAAATGTTTGGTCACCTGCCCTAATATCTCCTTAGTAGTTCAGCGTCAAATCTTGTTTGATAATCTGGATTTGGGGTAAGTGTGGATCACCGATGGAAAGTCCTTCCACTCAATGAGGCAACACTACCTAGCTAATTGTTCTACCAGGTAACCTATCTTAATTCTCTCAATGGTGTCGTGGCCCTTACAACCCAGATTTATTCTTGATCTGGATCTACTTTTTTTTTTAGCACTTGAACGTTTGAATACATTTGATTGAATTCCACTAAAGATAACGGGGAGAACTTTCTCCCCGTCGGGGGGCGGGGGGGTGGTGCTGAGTGTGAATGGGTGGGCATGCAGCCGACCGCCATTTTACATGGGCGGGCCAATTAAGGCGCACCCGGACATGCTGAGCGCTCCCTGTGCGGGTGGGGGGAGTAGGCTCAGTCGGGGCCTGTGCTCTTTCACGCATGCACGGGAAAGAGTGCAGAAATCTCCCTGAGGCACAAAGCTGCCTCAGGGAGCTTAATTTCATTATGAAAAATTTTAATAAAGAAAAAAAAATTCAGACATGTCCCCTCATGTGACAGTGTCACATGAGCTGGGACCTGTCAATGAACTTTATTGAAAATTTTTATTAAAGTTTAAAAGTTTATGAAATCTCATCACGCCTGTGGATGAGGTTTTATAATAAATGCAAAGGCCGCCTGGGGCTCTTCGCCTGCCCGCCAACCTTAAGGTTGGACTGGCAGCTCTGTTAATTATTTTAATTGATATTTAAATGGCCTTAATAAGCCTTTGACAGTTCGGCGGGCGCACAGCCAACTCTAGTGTGTGCCCACTGAGTTGAAAATCGGAATGACGCGCAGTGATGTCGGGACGCACGCCTGATGTCACCTTGCGTCATTTTACGCATCGGCGAGCAGGGCCTGCCCCACATGCCAACCCTAAGACCCTGGCCAATGGAAAACTAAATATCCACATGGACAAAAAGATATTAGGAGAACAGAACTCATAAGAGTGGAAGCAAAAGGATGTTTTCAGACTTGAAACGTGGTAAACCAAGTCCCAGAGCAGCCTATGTTCAAAGGAATTCCTGAGGCACTTGGATGTGCCAAACAAGTTGCTTCTCTTATTTTTCTTTCTGAACTCTGACCCCCCTTCAGCAAGGCCAAAGCTATCCAGCTTGAGGAACAGCATCTCATCTTTCAACGAGGCACTTTGCAGCCTTCTGGACACAACACTGAGCTCAACAACTTCACATCACAACCTCTTTTTCTTGGAGGCAGTTGATGTGGTAATTCTGCTTTCTTATTCACACCTTATTTGACAAATCCTTTGTCCTTTTGCTGGTCCCATTACCATCTCCTTCATTAGCACCCCTTTTATCACTTCTATCTTTTATGCCTTCCACTCTATCACAGACTCGTTCTTTTGTTCTTTCTTCCCATCCCACACCCCCTGCCCCACTTTCCCTGCCTGTTTTATGAACTGTTACAATTCAAAGTACTGTCAGTCTTGATGAAGGGTCACTGAGCTCAAACATTGACTGAAATTTTACTCTTGTGGCATGGGTCTTATTGAGGAGCCTGAAAGAAGGATGGGGCTGGCCTCACTTTGGCGGAGGGTGGAACCCAGAGCTGTATCTTACAGGGAGGCAGGCATTTAATCATTTGCCATTTGTGTGGCCATCCCTATTAAGGATGGATTTTTTTCTTTATTCATTTGTGGGGTCTGGGCATCGCTGGCTGGGCCAGCATTTATTGATCATCCCTAGTTGCTTTTAAGAAGGCGGTGGTGAGCTGCCTTTTTGAACTGCTAGTCCACGTTAAGGATAGCTGCTTTCTTCCAATAGCCATTGGCCAATTGGAGGGCTGGCAGTTCAGCAGTCTTAGCAGCGGGAGTGGCCATTGTCACTGAGGAAGATCTCTGTGGACCAAAGAGTGCCTGAATAGGAGGGGCCTTTCCCAAAACCCAGTGGGAGGCCACCAGGGTTTACCTGGTGGTTTCCCCAAAAGCACCTTGAAAAGGGCCAGCAGTGGTGGAAGAAGAACTTAATTGACCACTTAAATGGCTCAACTAGCCTCTGTGTGGGAGGACCAACTTCCCTGCTGGTAGCAAGATGGCTTGGTGGTGGGAAAACAATGGACACTCCACCCCTGCCTTTCCGCCATTTTATGGGTCTCTCTGCCTCCCGGCCCATCTGCAGAGGGCAGGTAAAATTCAGCCTGTTAACTCTGTTTCTCCCTCAATGAATGCTCATAGACCTGCTGATATTTCCAGCATTTCTTGTTTTTATTTTATATTTCTAGCATCCACAGTAAATTGCACTTGCCAAAGTGATCCTGTTTGGCAAAACATACGAACATACGAACAAGGAGCAGGAATAGGCCATTCATCACCTTGAACCTGCTCTGCCACTGAATAAGATCATCGCTGATCTGATAGTAAACTCAAATCTGCATCTTGCCTACCCCGATAATTATCATCTCCTTGCTTAAAAAATCTATCCACCTATGTCTCAAAAATACTCAAAGACTTTGCTTCCACCACCTTTTCAGGAAGTGAGTTCCAAAGACTCACAACCTTCTGAGAGAAAAAAAATTGCTACATCTCCGCTTTAAATGGGAAATTCTTTGGTTTTAGATAGTGACCCCTAGTTCTAGATTCTCCCACAAGAAGAAACATCCTCTCCATATCCACCCTGTCAAGACCCCTCAGTATCTTATATGTTTCAATCAAATCACCTCTTACTCTTCTAAACTCCAGTGGATACAAGCTTAGTCTGTCCAACCTTATTAGACAACCCATCCATTCCTGGTATTAGTCTGGTAAATGTTCTCTGAACTGCTTTCAACACATTTACATCCTTCCTTAAGGAAGGTGACCAATACTGTACACAGTACTCCAGATGTGGTCTCACTAGTGGTCTGTATAAATGAAGCATAACCTTCCTATTTTTGTATTCAATTCCCCTTGCAATAAATTATAACATTCTATTAGCTTTCCTTATTACTTACTGTACCTGCATATTAGCCCTTTGCGATTCATGCACTAAGTCACCCAGATTCCTCTGCATCTCAGAGCTCTGCAATCTCTCACCATTTAGATAATATGCTCCTCTTTTATTCTTCCTGCCAAAATGGACAATTTCACATTTTGCCACATTATACTCCATTTGCAGGTCTTTGCCCATTCACTTAACCTATCTATATCTTTTTGCCATCTTCTTATGTCCTCTCCACAAATTACTTTCCTATCTATCTTATATCATCAGCAACTTTGACAACCACCCCATCCATCACTTCATCCTAGTCATTAATATAACTTGTAAATAGTTGAGGTCCCAGCACTGATTCCTGTGGCACACCACTCGCTACACCTTGCCAACATTGAAAAAGACCCATTTATGTTTACTGTCTGCTTCCTGCTAGCTTGCTAATCCTTTATCCTTGCCAATATGTTACCCCTACACCATGAGCTTTTATTTTCTGCAATAACCTTTGATGTGGCACTTTATCAAATGCCTTCTGGAAATCTAAGTACAGTACACCCACTGGTTCCCCTTTATCCACAGCCAATGTTACTTCTTCCAAGAACTCCAATAAGTTGGTTAAACATTATTTCCCTTTCACAAAACCATGTTGACTCTGCCTGATTACCTTGAGCTTATCCAAGTGCCCTGCCATAGCTTCTTTAAGAATAGCTTCTAACATTTTCCCTATGACAGATGCTAAGCTAACTGGCCTGTACTTTCCCACTTTCTATCTCCCTCCATTTTTGAATAATGGAGTTACATTTGTTATCTTCCAATCTAATGGGACTTTCCTCACATCTAGTGAACTTTGGAAAATTAAAACCAATGCATCAATTATCTCACTACCACTTAATTTAAGACCCTTTGATGAAGTCCTTCAGGACCTGGGTACTTTTCAGCCTGCAGCTGCAACAATTTACTCAGTACCACTTCTCTGGTGATTGTAATTTTCCTGAGTTCCTCCCTACCACCCATTCCAGCTGCC
Organism: Carcharodon carcharias; assembly: GCF_017639515.1. NCBI lineage: Eukaryota > Metazoa > Chordata > Chondrichthyes > Lamniformes > Lamnidae > Carcharodon > Carcharodon carcharias. The sequence goes on from NC_054471.1 coordinate 134,715,547, forward strand.
TCTGGGATGTTACTTGTCCCCTCTATAGTGAGGACTGATGCAAAATACCTGTTCAATTCTTCTGCCATTTCCTTGTTTTCCATTATCAATTCTCTAGACTTACTTTCTATAGAACCAATGCTCACTTTGGGTGAAATTTACACTAAGTGCGATAGTGGGGGGGCAAAATGGTGTTCCACCCGCCGGCCACGATGACAGGTTTACACGCTGTATTGTCCCGAGCCGGCCACGTTACTTGTGCATTCCCAGGAAACACGCCGTTTCCATGTCGGGTGGGCTCTCCTTGGTCTGCCTGCCATCACCCCGCCATTGCATCATGCCGGCTGCCCCACCTCACTACTGCTGCCCGGCAGAAATGATGAGCAAAGGAAAAAAGATCGCAGCCCCCACTTCAATAACGGGTCCCTTGAGCAACTGCTAGATGCTATGGAGGCCCACTGGGATGTCCTGTACCACCACTTTGGCCACAGGATGGGCAGCAACCTTACCAATCCAGCTTGGGAGGCAGTGGCAGTGGTGGTCAGCAACAACGCCCTTCAGAAAAGGACAGCCACCCAGTATCACAAGAGGATAAATGATCTCCTCCATCCTGCCAGAGTAAGTTACTCTTCCCATCACTTTCAACTCACACATGACAAACCCATCACACATCCACAGGGCCCTCACTCACTGCCAGTTCAAGGGACATCACCATTCACCCTCTTACACTTAGCATCATTGTCCTCATCCCGTCCATGGGAACACTCACCACCCATGCATGCCAGGCATACTTGTCATCTGGCCTGGCAGGCCTCCTGCTTACACTCTCTTCATCTTTATCCATGCAGGACAAGCTCGCACACAACAAGAGAGAGAGATTGCAGACCAGTGGTGTAATGCTTGAAATCAAGGCCCTCATCGACTTTGAAAACAGAGCCATCCAGCTGGCTGGCCATGATCTGGACCAGTCCTGTGCTGATGGTGAGATTGGCACTGCTCTACCAAGTGAGGATCCAGCAGTGCAACATCCATCAGACGACCATGCTGTGAGTGATGTGTCCTCTCTCATAGGCCGCTGCCATGCACTAATTATCTCTCCTTGCTTTTGCAGGCACATCTGCCAAACAGCCGACAGAGTCCATAACCCAGAGCCTCCAATCAAGCCCCGAAGAAACCTTTGAAAAGGAACACTCCCTAAAATCCCATCACAGTACTCACCCACACCCTCCACCAGCACAGAGACACATATCTTGTCGGGACCTAGCTTTAGAGTAGCCCTGGGATCACAATCTGGTGAGCGCATCACACTATCTGATCCACAGCAGGCGGAGGCAGGGACTTCCCAGGTGTCTGGCACTCAGCGGATTGCTGGAGGCCAGAATGTTGCTGAGGTTGAGTCAAATAATGAGCCTCTGGACTTGGTCATGTCTCAGTTGCTGGAGCTGCAAAGGCAAGCTTGAGAACACCAGGAAGGGATGAACACTGCACGCCTCAGATTGCAAGGCACAATGGAGGAGTCCATCTGCCTTTAGTCTGAGGTGATGGCGCCGGTACGCCAATACACCAAGGTCAACACTGGTAGGATGGCAGCTGCCATGGAGACCTCAGTCCAGGACTTCTTCCTGCAGTACTGCCCGAGCTCAACTCCATCGCTGATGCCGCAGTTGGCCTCCAACACTGTGTACGTGACAGGGGTGCCAGGGAGTTCAATCTTACCCCAGCTACCCCTGCTCCTCAAGGAGTCAGCCTGGAGCTCCTGGGCATCCATAGAGAGAAAGATCAGCAGGTGCGCACTCCAGGCCCATCCGTCCAGGTGACTCCGAGAGTATCCGGCCCTCTTCCTGTGACCTCAGCAGCTCCAGCTTCACAGGCCATGGAAGGTGCCACTGCCACACAGCAGAACCACGAAAGCAGGCCGGGGCCCTCCAAGTCTCAGCTCTCCAGAGGATGCCCACCAAAGCCTTCATAGACAGGGAGTCACTGTCAGCAGACTGCCTCCACTCCGCTGTGGATGTCCGGGGAGCACCAAGACGTAGCAGTAGGGTTAGGACAGTTAAGAAGAATTAGTAGCACAACCTAGGCATAGGCATTAATTACTTATACATACTGTTCACTATTGTCAATAAACTCCCAAGAATGTCTCCCTGACCATGGCTTCTTGTTCTGATGAGCAGTGTTCTTGTCACTCAGATGTGAAACCTTTCTGCACAAGATAAAGGCACGTGTCTCAGTCCAGGGCCTCTTCCCCGGGCTCTGTGCAGCCTTCAGAACAAAGTGATAGTCCGGCCTCACGCTCTCTGAAAACATTACTGATGTAATTTCATTGGCGGTACTGGTTATTGCTACCAGAATGTAATGGGCAGGCACCACAGAATTCTCTCATTCTCTCGGTGTGCTTTCAGCACCTTTAAGGACGGACTGGCCCCACCTCTTCAGCATCGGTAACCAGTGACGTTGTGCTTCTGAAGGGATCAGTTGCTGAAGGCGGACAAGGCATCAGATGCTTCTACAGTTTCATGGCTGCATCTCTATGAAATGACCCTGATCACAGAGCACAAGTGAGTGGCCCTCGGCCAGACAGGAGTCAGACATTCTCAGAGGCTATGTGAAGATTTATGGAGTGTCCTCACAGCATGTCATCATCATCTTCCTAAAATCAACTGACTATTAAGGCCTCCACTGCCTCTCCATGACAGGAGCAATCTCACAGAGGGTATTCATGTTGCAATAAGCCAGACTGGAGTCAAACGTTCACAGATGCAATATGAGGATCAATGGAGTCATCTCACTGCATGTTGTCATCATCCTCCACAAGTCTAGAAGCTATGAGGGTCTCCTGAGTACGCCTGCCTCATCTATCTAGTGTGAGGGCCTCACCCCCATCAGCATCGCCTCTGAGGACCTCCTCACCCTCAAACCCATTGGCGTCCTCCTGATCGGAGGAGACGTGCAGCTCCTCAGTCTCCTCATTAGCCAGCTCGTCCCCCCCATTGCAGTGCCAGATTGTAAATGGAGCAGCAGACAATGACGATGCCTGACACCCTCTGTGGACCATATTGCCGGGCTCCATCAGACTGGTCCAGGCACCGGAACCTCATCTTCAACATCCTGATGGTTTGTTCAACCAAGCTGTGAGCTGCAGCATGAGCCTCACTATAGCATCGCTCGGCTGCAGTCTGAAGCCACTACATGGGTGTCATCAGCCATGCCCTCTGGGGGGTAGCCCTTGTCCCCGAGAAGCCATCCCTGCAGCTTCTGTGGACCCTGGAAGACTGCAGGGATCTGTGACTGACTGAGGATGTAGGCGCGTGCACAATCCCTGGAAACCGTGCGCACACCTGCAGGATGCATTTCTGGTGGTCGCACACCAGCTGCACATTCAGTGAGTGGAAGCCCTTGCAGTTGATGAAGTCGACCGAGTGTAGCGATGGAGACCTGATCGCCACATGAGTGCAGTCAATCGCACCCTGCACCTGTGGGAATCCTGGGATCCTGGAGAATCCAATGGCCCTTGCACCCTGGCTGTCCCGGTCCCGGGCGAAATGCATAAAGTTGTGTGCCATGGGTAAGATGGCATCCGTGAACTCTTGGATGCATTTGTGGGTGGCGGATTGTGAAATCCCTCAGAGGCCACCTGTGGAGCCCTGAAAGGAACCATTGGTATAGAAATTGAGTGCCGCAGTCACTTTCACAGCCGTGGATGCCCTTCATGCCCCTCTTGGCGCCAAGTCCTGCAGTAAGAGACAGATGTGAGCCACCCAGTCCCTAGGCATGCACAGTCGTCAGTGACACTGGTCTCTTTCATCTGCAGGAATGGTAGGTGGTGTCTATAGACCCTAGGTGTCGCTAGGCATCGACCAGCCCTGGCTCGCTGTCACTCCTGGGCAACGTGTGTGGGAGCCCCTGCTGCCCCTTCTTCATGAGGTTGCTGCTCCTGCCTTTGCACAGCCAAGTGCCTCAGTCACTCTCTCCTCAGTCTTCTTCACTCTCTTTAGGCCATCAGGCATACAGCTAGGTCACCAGGATCCATGATCCTGATGTGGTCCTCCTGCAGCATGAAAGAAAGAGAGAGAGACGTGGTTATCATGGCTGTACTTAGCACCTTTCCTGGCCCTGTGTGACTGCCCCTTAATGCTTCCTGGAGAGTGCTGGTCACCCCTAGGATGGCCACAGATGAATGTGCTGCATGGCTGCCCTGTCAGCCTGCAACATGGGGGAGACTGTTCCTAACCAGGTTGCTGAGGTTGCAAGGGGCTATGAGCACCTCCAGCAGTGACTGCTACATGGCCAGCGTTGGTGAGGAGATTGTACAATGTGTGCAGCCCAATTGCTCTGTGGTCCAATAAAGTAAATTGCGGATTCGCAGCCTGTGCTGGGGGATTTGGGGGGGGCGGGGTAAGGTCTGGAGCATCTGGTGTCCCTTTGGTGCCTCTGCGTTGCTCGCGTGGTTGGGCAGGCTAGGACCCGACCCTAATCATATCACTCTGTCTTAGTTGCAGAGGAATGGTCAGTTTAAGCTGGTGTCCCTACTGTGTGGCCACTTCTCCCACCTTGTTTTCTTGTGCGCAGGATCCAATGTCAGGGCAGCAGTTTCCCCCCTACCCTGCACCCCGACAGTAGTTGTCCCTGGGAGAACCCCCCGACAACAGTTGCCTCCAAGGCAGGGCGGCATTTCACCCCAGCCCCCCCGACACCCCTGAAGCTGCAGAGCAACAGGTGAAACTGATGAGATCTGCAGAACATTGCTGTTCACTCACTTCCAGTTCCCCAAAGTGAAGGTCGCCAAACGCATGCCCTCTCTGTGCCGTTGTGAAACACGTCGATGTGCCTACCCGCCGATGTGGACGGATGGTTTGGCGGGTGTCCAGGAGCCTGGCGGGGTGGCCTTTTAGTGATACGTTGATGTAAATACACTTAACTCCCTGATCACCATTGGTTTGAGCTGCGGTCCGCTGGTGGACTGAGTGGATGATCGCAATCTGTTTTCCCGCCATCGTGAAACCGATCGCACCATATTTTCTGCGCACGCCACCTATCATGCCTGCAGCCAGTGGGCATGGAAAATTCTGTCCTTTGTTAACTCATTTCTTTTAAAAATATTTATAGAATCTCTTACTATCGGTTTTTATATTTCTGGCTAGCTTTCTCTCATACCCTTAATTTTTCCCTCCTTATTAACCTTTTAGTCATCCTTTGCTGTTCCTTATATTCTGTCTAATCTTCTGGACTTCCACCTATCTCTGCACAATTATATACTTTTTCTTTAAGTTTGATACTATCTTCAACCTTTCTAGTTAACCATGGGTTGTGTGTCTGTCCCTTGAACTTTTCCTTACTCGCTCAAATGCACCTATTCTGTGTATTCTGAAATATCCCCTTAAAAGTTTGCCACTGCATCTCTATTGGCCAATTAATTTGCCAATTCACTTTAGCCAGCTCTGCTTTCATGCCTGAATAATTGCCCTTACTTAGGTTTAAAAACATAGTCTCTGACCTGCTCCTCTCTCCCTCAAACTGCATGTAAAATTCAATCATGTTATGGTTGCTGCTATCTAGGGGTGCCTTTACTATGAGATCATTAATTAATCCTATCTTGTTGCACAATACCAGGTCTAGTATAGCCTGCACTCTAGTTGGTTCCAGAACACGCTATTCTAAGAAACTATCCCGGAAACATTCTATGAACCCCTCATCTTTGCCCATTTGACTTTTCCAGTCTCTATGTATATTAAAATCTCCCATGATTATCGCTGTGCATTCCTGACAAATTCCCATTATTTCTTCCTTTATGCTCCATTCTACAATGTGGTTATTATTAGGGATCCTGTACACGATTCCCATAATTGACTCCTTGCCTTTACCATTTCTCGTCTCTACTGAAAGCGTTTCCACATCCTGGTTTTCTGAACATAGGTCTTCCCTCTCTATTGTGCTAATGCCATGATTACCTAACAGACCCACCCCTCCACATTTTCCTCACTTCCTTTCCTTCCTAAATGTTGCATACACTTTAATATTCAGATCCCTGTAATGGCTATCAAATCAAGGTGTTGTGCGAATGCAAGGCATTGGCATGCATTAACTTTAAGGTACTGTTGATAATTTTAGTGTGACCATTCTGATTTGTAATGTGTCTCATGTATTTAAAATGTCTTTTAGATGGCTACAACTACTGCTAGGCTATTATATAACTAACTAATAATCCAATTTACAATATTAGTAGCATGAACATAAATATCCATGTGAATCAGCTTACATATTTTTTCCTGAAAGTTGATCAGTTTACCTTCATCAATTATTACATTTTCCAGGAAATCGAATAAATGACAAATAATACCTTTCATGAATTCATTTGAGATTTATTATGTGTGTTCTTGCTCAGCAATCTTGTGTAATTCCTTTGAAAAATACTCCAGTGTTTTCCCATTACAGAAGTCAAGGGGCAACCATGATCTAATTGAATGGTAGAGCAGAATTGAAGGGCTGAATGGCCTGCCCTATATCATATGCTTCTGGGTAGAGATCTCTGCTTCCCAATGCCATGCACTGACATTTTAACTAGCTTTTTACATCCTTTAGTACCCTCTCTGTATTTTTGCACCTCAGTATATTTTCTTCACTGTGTTTCTTTAGGAGCAAGCAATTCTAGGAGCAATTGGTCTATTGCTAACATTACGTTTTTGAGAGTTTGAAAGCTGCTCCAGACAGTGCCTGCAAAAATAGACCAGGATTCCCGATCAGGAATCTGGCTCTGAACTTTGGACAGATAACCAGTGGGATATTTGTATCCAGTGGGTGAGGGTGGTCTCTGTCATTGTATGGGTTGAGGGAGTTCATAATCCCTTCCCATCATACAGAGCAAATCATCCTACAAACTGGCACAAAAGACATTTACTGCCGTGGAAATATTGTTCATTTTGCCGCCTGTTAAATTATTAATTATTCTGTGAAGCCTTCCACTACTTGGCATCATTTTCCAAAGTAGGAGCATGAAGAAACAAAAACAACTATGGTTGGATTTTTTCTGAATCATAGAGGTGTCCTGTGACTGAGTCCCATTGCTACAGTCCCGAGGCCAAGCGAACAGGTGATGGGACACTTTGCTGGATTTTACTGGTGGCGACCAGTTAAGAGGCTTCAACCGGAACCACTGTTCAAATGAATAGAGCAACCTGTCTCTCAGAGCTGCCAATACAATCAGAGGCTGAAGCTGCAGAAAGGAGAAGAGGGCACTGCAATGTTGAGGCGTCCTCAAAGGTGAGGTAAAGTTTTTTCTTTATGGTGCTGAGGCCAGGCAGGCAGGACCCTCCAACAGCAGTATCAGGGCCACATGAGTAGCCATTGTTGTTGGGGTTGTGGGGAGGAGGACGTTCCTCCATAGGTCATAGAGCAGCTGATAAGGAAGCTCCCTTCCCTCCCTCCAAGAACCGGCTGAGAGGCCACAGATCTGATCTCTTCCAGATTTGGGATCCCAACGCCAGTCTTGGCCATACCCCAGTGTTGTGGGCCATCTTCTCCTGAAAGGAAAAGAGGGAAAAGGTGATGTGCAGGCTCAATGAGGCATGGAGCTTGGAGATACCTCCTAGATGTCCTAAGGTCCCTTGCTCAATATCCACTATTCACATGCACATTATTTGCCTTCACCATGTCCATGGACACATGATACTGCAGCACTGCTGAGCATCATGTGCCCTGTGTTTTCCTGAGGCCAGCCATGCTACATCCAGCATGTGTATAATAAGAATATGTAATAGAAACATCTCACACCTCACTGTAGTATTGCAGGTCACTGGATCCAACTTCACTGGTTATGGCCCGAGGCACTGACCACATCAGCTATCTTGCTCCAGGCTGCCTTGGTGGTCCTGGGAGGCAGCCTTGGCCCTAGAGGGGAAGAGGACATCCCTGTGGATCCCTACCTGCTGCAGCAGTAACTCCAGGTCATGTTCAGAGAAGCTGGGTTCAGCTCCCTCCTGTGACTCCTGGTTACTCCGGGCATCAGTCATCCTGGAATAAGGGAAGAGGAGGCACATGAGTCAGCATACGTCATTGTCATGGCTTTCCTTGACTTGAATTTCATGGGATTCAATGATCGTTCGGAGAAGGTGCTGATCGTGGCATGGGAGGGAAGAGTTTGGCTATCACAGGCTTGGTGACCTAAGCATTGCATTGCAAGTGACAGGTTGACAAGCCATATCCCAGGTTGCTAGTGCAGTAAGGACCCAAGAGTTTTGAGGAGTATTCATGACCTGCTTTGCAGTGCTTCTGGGGTAGGCCTAGGAATGCTCAGTGTGCTGCTTCCTCTGAATGGGAATGGATTGAGATAGGTATTGTGGGTGTGGGATGGTCTGAGTTGCTTTGAGGCACAGCAGGTGAACTGCGCTGCTGTGATGACTTGCAGAGCTGTCTGCATGATGTTTCTTTAAAATTCAGAGACTTCCAGGATGAACAGTGTAAGGCTGGTGCAGCAGAGTTCTCAAAAGGTAAGGCAACATTGGCTTAGTGAACACATCACCACATGTTGGTTTACCTTTAAGTATGCAGTCAATGGACCAGCTCACACAGGGGAACAATGGGCAGAATTGTCCTAGGTCTGCACTAAGCATGGTAGTGGGCATGAAAAACAAAATTTTACCCACCAGCCGCAATGGCGCCATATCGTCCACTTCCCACCTCATTAATTATGCAGCCACAGGAAACATGCCATCTCACTGGTGAGTGTCCACTGGATTGCTTGCCATGCCATTATCTCACTGTTTCCTCACTCCGGGTGCCATATCTAAACTGCAGCCACGCACACAGCTCTCAATGCTTGCAGCCCTGGATTGCTCCAGTGAAGACATGGCCCTGAAGGTCCAGGAGAGCTCAGTGACCTGTCACTGGAATGCCTTTTGGAGGCCCACCGTGATGTCCTCTACCCCAGCTCTGGCTGCAGGAGGTCCAGCAATCTCACCATTCTGGCTTGTCAGGCACTGGCAGTGGTTGTCAGTGCCAATGCTGCACAGAATAGGTTGGCCATCTAGTGCAGAAAGATGATGAATAATCTCATCCGTGCTGCTAGCATAAGACAACCATCTCATCACTCTAAACTCACAGACTCACAAGGCCATCACGCATTCACTGGCATCTCACTCACTGCCAGCTCAAGGGATATCACCACTCACTCTCTCGCACACACCCTCACATCTCCATCTGGCTTCATCTCCTCTGGAGACTGCCTCTTCAGCCCTCACTATCTTGAGGCCACTTGTACAGATCAACATGTTCCCCCACACACACCTTGGGATACATCTGTATGGCCCTCACCCTGCAGCCTCTTCCCTTGCCTGAGACCACTTCTACCCCTTCCCCAAGCAAGCACTAACCCTGCAGCTGTTGAAAAGCCATCCCTGCCTCACAACTGGTCTGTTAGTTAGAGATCTGCCTGTGAGCCTTCTAAAAGTGATGTAGTGCTTTCTGTGAAGCCTGGCGCTGATGACTGTGAGTGCTGATCGAAGCAAGGTAGGCAAACAAACTTTGCAGTCTCGAGCGAAGTGCAGCTCACCAGGTGCACGTCACTTATGTGCTGTTGTGAAACATGTCAGCCTGCAATCAAGTCAATGTGCTCAGATGATCTAGTGGGGGGCGGGGGGGTGGGGGTGGGGGGGCGCGGGTGGTGATTCTGGTGAGCAGGGCTTATAATGAGTTGCTAAAGTATTGAAGTTAGGTTCCCGACATGCGGCAGCAGGAAACATAGCCCGCCATTGATGGGTGGAGCGGACGATCGCAAACTGGTTTCGCGATGGTGTAAAACAGAATTTTGGCTTGCTCGCCATATTGTCTGCTCACGCCCGCCAAGGTGCTTGCCGCCAATGGGACCGGACAATTCCATCCAATGTTTCAGCCAATGTCAAACCACACAGTACATACAGTGCAAAGGTTATAGGTTATCTCTAGTGCATGGCGTGGCAGGACTATCTCTGGATAGACCCTTGGTTGTTATGCCGTTTACTGCACTTTTATTGGGAAGAGCACCTGCCTCCGCCCCTGACCTCTTCTATCCCCGAACGTGAGCACAGGCCCAATTGCAAACTGCACATGGGACCAGCACCGTTGCTCAAAAATACAAAATTCCTGGGAAAAGTCAGTCCTGAGTTGGATTTGCATTTTGGAAACCACAAAAATGCCTGATTCAAATTTCACAGTCCCGAGAGAAAAATCTGACCCCCTAATGACCTCAACCTCCTCGGAATTGCTCTTGCTCCGTTGTCATAACCTCCCTCGAAGAGTGGAGGAAATGCTGTTAGCAAACATAAACCAGGTATCTGCTACATTTCAATTAAATTATAATAGTGGAAGCAGCTCTGAGAAAATTCTGTAGCACAGTGTATTCCTCAAATGAACCAATGGCACCCAGAGTACAGCAAAATATTTTGCATTGTTGGAAATTTAGGTAATAATGATTAGGCTTTTAATTCATTTCCTTATGACATCTCAATTACGTCTTTTCAAGCTCGACTCAGTCATTAATAGTCTGGCACCTAAGTCAGAAGCTGTAGTTTCAAGCTCTTGCAGCTGGGAGGAAGAAAGAGCTGCAGAGAATAAACAGGCATGGCTGCAAATGGCAGAAGGTCAGGAGCAGGAGTGTGGTGCCTCCCTTCTGGATGCAGTGCCACAAGAGATTTAATGCCTTCCCCAGCCAGCTCCTGCACAACAAGTCCCCCTCTCTTCAGGCACTTCCTCATATCCCCTTCTGACCATCCACCACTGACATTCGCCTTCACCTGGATGCAATGTCACACCCATCCCTCACAATGACCCACCACAAATGTTGTCCTTCCATCCTCTCAAAATATTTCACAGCTCATGCTCATAGATTTCCTCTTTCTTTCCTTGCTGGAGAAGAAAGCATAGAACACAAGGGAGAGGCAGAAAACTAGAATTTACCCTCTAGTCACTGCCTCGCTGAGAGCAGTGGAGGGGGAAATGCTTGCGATGAGCCAGGTCTTTGCATTGCCCATTGGCGATGGAGTGGTGGGGGTTTTCCAGCTATGTGCTGACAGAATTAAATACCACATGGCCACGTGACACACATGTTGACTTCAGGTCACCAGCCACTGAAATATGGGGCAAAATGTTTAGCTCATTGGGCGGGCGCGCGCCCAACCCGACTGAGCATAAAATGACACGCAATGACGTTGGGCGAGCGTCCTGACATCATTACGCAGTCGTGAGATATTTCATTCAATGGGCGAGTGCCGAATTCGGCAGTGTGCCCACTGACAATTAAAAGGCCTATTAAGGCCACTAAAGGATCAATTGAAGAGGACTTTTGGCTGCCCGGCCAACTAAACGGTCTTTGCACTTTTTAGGAAACCTCATGTTCCTGCTCATGTGACAGTGTTACATGAGGGGACATGTTTAATTACATTATTTATTTCTTTTTTTTTTGAAAATTCTTCATCTCCCTGAGACATCTCTGTGCCTCAGGGAGGTTATGTAGCACACACTCATCTGCATGCATGAAGGTTGCTTTTATCCCCCTTGCCCTCCTCCCCCTCCCACACAGGCAGCACTGAGTGCCGCCGCTCGTGTTTCATGCTGGGTGGGCCTTAACTGGCCCTCTAGCGTGAAATTGCCTTCCAGCCTCAATTGTGGGCAGCGGTCGGCTTCCTGTCCATTCCCACCCACCCCTGCAGAGGCTGCCTGACAAGGGTGAAACCCTGCCCATGATGATTTGCACAATGATGATCTAAAACGCCTTCATCTTGTTGGTTCTACTTCATATCTTTCATCTCCCTTGGGTCCTGCACAAATTTCCTGAGCAGCTTCTGCTAGAGGAGAATGAAGATTCCTCTGAGGAGGTCACACACTCTGAGGAAGCACATGCACAGCCTCCAGCAGCTCAGACACACACATCTTGGTTGGGCCACTAAAACAAGTAGTTGGGTTATCACATGACCAAGCACACTTCAAAAGGGAGCAGGTGCTGGTAGTGGAGACAGGTAGAGCAGTGGAGCTTCTCCATCTGCGGTTGTTTAACACGATGTTAAATTATCACTTTTCTGTTCAATGTTTGTCAACCATAAACTTTATTTCAAACTTCCATTGTCCCATCCACCAGGTTGTTGCTTGGCAAGTGGCCTTCTGCCTTGTGAAAAACCTTATGATGAGAGGTAAAGATTAGCAGTGGATGGACTATTGACCCTAGAACTGCTTTGTGTTTTTAAGGCCGAGTGAGGGATGTAGATTGGGTTGAAAATTAGTGTGCCAGGTAGCTACACTGCCTCAGTTTAGGCTGAAATATGCCTGAATGAGTCACCCAGGGCATCCATAGCCATTACGTGAGAGGGTATAGGTGCCCTTGCTGCATCAGGCCCCTCCTTCTCCATTTCCTCCACCTCCTCCTAGTCCACTTGTTCAATGAGCACTCCTGTGTGCATCGCTTTTGGTTGCACCTTTCCTAGTGTCAATGGTAGGTTTTCTCATAGGTGTCATCAACCATCCTTAAAGGGTAGCCCTTGTCTCCAAGGAGCCATCCACTGAATCTGTTTGGAGGTATGAAGATCTGTCAGAGATTTAACTGGCACAGGATAAAGGCATTGTGGCAGCTTCCTGTGTATCTTACAAACACTTGCTTGAAAAGCTTTTATAAATAAAAGTGGAAAAAGCTGTAAATACTCATTAGGTCAGGCAGCATTTGTGGAGAGAAACAGAGTTCATGTATCAGGTCTGTGACCCTTTCTCAGTTTAGATAATCTTTCAGTGATTACATACCAGCTGACCATTAATGGAATGGAATTCAATTCAGTCGATAAACACTTAAGGATGATCTGAGGGTGTCTTGGTTACCACGAGCATGCAGTCTACAACTCCCTGTGCCTGTGGGAATCCAGCCAGAGCAGCAACCTGAGAGCCCTCACATTCTGACTGGACTCATCATTAGCGAAGCGGACGAAGGTGGCAACACCAACAAACATGTCATTTGCCTTGGAAGATGCACCTGTACACAGCAGGGTGTGAAGTTCTATAAATGCCAACAGTGGACCCCTGGAAGGAGCCAGACGTGAAGAAATATAAAACAAAAACAGAATTACCTGGAAAAACTCAGCAGGTCTGGCAGCATCGGCGGAGAAGAAAAGAGTTGACGTTTCGAGTCCTCATGACCCTTCGACAGAACTGACACTCACTCAGACAGAACAGTTCTGTCGAAGGGTCATGAGGACTCGAAACGTCAACTCTTTTCTTCTCCGCCGATGCTGCCAGACCTGCTGAGTTTTTCCAGGTAATTCTGTTTTTGTTTTGGATTTCCAGCATCCGTAGTTTTTTTGTTTTTATCTCTGTGAAGAAATATAAGGCTGTTGTGACCTTAACTGCCACTGGTAATGTTCACCTGGTCCACTTGGCAGGAGGTCTCCTAACACCAGGAGACTGCAAATGTTAGTGACCACCCACACAAAGTCTAAGCCTCCTGAGGCACTGGTGCTCAATAAGGTCCAGGAAGCTAACCTCTGCTTCGATACACTGTATTGGGCGTATCTCTGGAGCTCTGTGTCCATTCCCTTTGTTCTGTAAAGTGCAGATCATTAAGGAAAGGTCTGTTGCTGCTTCAGTTGGTGCTGCTGTTGCTGTTGCTCATGATGCTTGCTGTGTTCCTCATCAGAGCTCCAGGGTAGAACTGCATGAACAGCTCCCATGGTGTTGAGAAAGCTGACAGCTGGGAAGTGCAGAACAAAGCAAAGAAAATCTCCAAGGTAGCTGAAATGGCCCCCGAGGTCTTGGAAATCACCTCCAAAGCAGTGAAAGCTCACTCTCAGAACATATCCTGTGAAGAAAAGCCTTTTACTTAGACCAATAAGCAGCTGTCATATCTTAGTGTTTAAAGGATATCTGACATGTCAATTGCTCAGGCCCGTCAATCCCTGCTGTCCTCTCACCTTGTTTCACAATGTTTTGCTGATACCTGGGAAACTATGCTCAGAGAAGGGAGGATAACCTTTGTAGAGGGTCACAGTGAGGGATAGCAATAAGGTAAGAGTGACTGTCAGTGGTGGCTAGTCAGATATGTATGTGCAGAGGTGCCTCGATAAGGATATGTGCACATGAAACATACAAACATATGAACAAGGAGCAGGAGTAGGCCATTCAGCCCCTTGAGCCTGCTCCACAATTTAACAAAATCACGGCTCATCTGAGAGTAACCAGAAATCTGCATCCCACCTACCACCGATAACCTATCACCCCCTTGCTTGCCAAGAATCTATCCACCTCTGCCTTTAAAATATTCATAGGTTCTGCTTCCACCACCTTTTCAGGAAGAGAGTTCCAAAGACTCAGGACCCTCTGAGTGAAAAAATTTTACCTCATCTCTGTTTTAAATGGGCGACCTGTTATTGTTAAACAGTGACACCTAGCTCTAGATTCTCCCACAAGAGGAAACATCCTCTCCACATATACCCTGTCAAGATCCTTCAGGGTTTTATACATTTCCATCAAGTCACTCCTTACTCTTCTAAACTCCAGCGGATACGAGCCTAGTGTGTCCAACCTTTCCTCATAAGACAACCTGAACACTCCAGATATTAGTCTGGTAAACCTCCTCTGAACTGCTTCCAACGCATTTACATCCTTCAAGGTGCGTTGATCTCAGAAGCATTGTGCAGAAGACTGGGAAGTCAGGTGAGGGCGTTTGCACTTCAAATGTGGCATGCTACCCACTTTCCCTGTCCTAATGCAGTCATTGAACCTCTTGCAGACTTCCTCAGTCGCTTCCAGCCAAATCTGCTTGTTCTCCGAGGCAGGCTTCTTCCTATCATCTGTTGGAGACAGAATCTCCCTGTGGGCCTCTGTGTCCTGCAGCATGATGCCCAGGGTTGCATCTGAGAAGTGTGGAGCAGGCACTCCATCTGTCAAGTAGCAAATTCTCTCTTGACAGTTGTCAAATGTTAAATAGAAACAGGAAATGCTGGAAAAACTCAGCAGGTCGTGAAGAAGGGTCATACGGACCTGAAACGTTAACCCTGTTTCTTTCTCCACAGATGCTGCCAGACCAGCTGAGTTTTTCCAGCATTTCTGTTTTTATTTCAGATTTCCAGCATCCATAGTGTTTTGCTTTTATTTTAGTTGTCAAATGTTTCTATTCTGACTCTTGTATTGTCCCTCAAAATAGTGAAACTTCAACATCCAAGAGCAGATTGTCACCCACTTTAATTGGTCAGGAAACCCAGATGTGGGATGTTATACTGGGCTCAGTTAAAACGCCACCGAAAAAACCCACAGCTCAAATTGCTTCCCGCGCTGACAGCGGGCCGAAATGTTAAAATTCAGCCCAGTCTGCAAAGGGAAATATTCAGATTAACTGAGTGGGCAAGAAAGTGGTGGATGGAGTATAATATGGGGGAATTTAAAACTGTTCACTTTGTTAGGAAGAATAGAAATATAGGAAATTTTTATAAATGATGGAAAGCTTTAAGGCAGGGGTTTTATCTGTGGAAATAGGGACTCCTGCCAGCCCTGCACGTGTGTAAACTCCAGCGTGATGACATGACCCTGATGTCAATACGTCGATTTCCCATAATACAGCAGTCAGGCAGGTGCTGAAATTGGCAGCTTGCCTGCTATTTTGTTGAACAAGGAGAGAGGAGGCATTGATGCATTGAGATCGATTGGTGGTTGTGAAAGTGGAAAGGGACATTGTTGACTAAGCGAGTGAAGAATGTGGCAGCCTTATGAAGGCTCATGGGGGATAGAGGATATCCACAGAAGACCTGGCTCATGACACCTGCGCGGAGCACACAATGCCCAGAAGAAGAGAGCTATAATCCCGCCCATACCTCAGCAAGAACAACAAAGAACAGACCACTGGACTGCTGAAGGTGAGGTTCCGCTGTCTGGACTGCTCTGGTGGAGCACTTCAGTACTCGCCACAGAGAGTCTCCAGGGTCATGTGGCTTGCTGTACCCTGCATAACCTTGCGCAGCGTAGGGATGAGGAACTTGCATAGCCAGAGGCCTCCTGAGACTGGTGTCATGGTGATGTGCCTTGTGTACAAGTGATACTAATTTGTATTTTCACTGGCTGATCAAACGTATATTGAACTGTTTAAAAAGGAAGTTTTAAAAGCAAGAAAAGGCAGAATGAGCCTGGAGTGTGTCTGCTGAATTAAGGACTTGCTGTGGATGGCTGCCATTTATTTCATGAGTTCGGATGATCCCTAATTAGTGCTGACAACAGATCTGAACCTCAGTTGCCAGCACTTAAAAGTTCAGAGTTGAGCCTTCTGGGCCTTATGAAAGAGTGCCCATCAAAATTGATGCCTGCCCAAAATCTGGTCCTTCTATGGAGTTGCCACCTGCCCTTACCCCCTCCCTAACTGACCTTCCTACATTTTAGTTTGGCTCCAATGCCACCCTTAAGCACCTAAAAACCTTCCAGCTTACCTTTCAAGAAACTTCCTTGCCTTCTGTTTTATCTCCATGGCAGTTCTTATCTCTGCTCACTCAATGGGGTGGCAGAGGGCTTGCAGCTCGCCCACCCCACTGAAGATCCCAAAAGGCCTGACCTTCCACCTGTTAATAGAGGTGGGCTTCCTGCCCCATGACCTTTCCCGTGCCCCACAAAATGTTCACTGGTGGAAATGGAGGTGGGACTTCTGCTCATGCCACTTGGGAGCCATTTTATTGCCATCCGACATCCTGGTTTGGGACCGCAAAATCCAGCCCTAAATTTCTCAATTGTTTATGGCAACAAATGTCTATTTTAAAGGATCCATTTAAATTAAGCCTAAACTAGAATGTTCCTCAGTGAGGTTTAGTATTATTAATTGTCTAATAATATTTGCTCTTGCTTAGAGGTTGGTAATTACTACTATGTTACTTAACACCACGTTGGTTGAAGGCCATTTCTCATCATTTATAAGCTTTGGGCCATTAATAGGAATGCTAAGTTGAGTTGCTTACAGAAATTATTTTGATTAAAAGCAGGTTTGCTTTGGGAAATCTTATTTGTTTTTATGAGGTATTCACAATGTTTATAATATCATGCATTCAGCCAAATTTTCCCCATGTAATATGCATAAAAGTAATGTTGCTCAATAAATTTTTTTCAACTCTGCTGCTGAAGCTAGCATGCAGTGTAATTAGTTTAACTATTCTGGTAGGCTGTGGCACAGCATGATTTGTCTTCTTATCGTCCTTTGCAATTTTGTACAAACGCATGCATGCATAGACAAGTGTGCATGTGTGCAGACACATATACACACATAAACAAACACAGATCCTAGCAAATTATGGATCCAATCATTATTTAAGTAAGATATACACGGTCTTGAACTACAATGTTACTTCTAAATAAACAGGCAAATCAGCCTACTCACTTCAGATTTTGAAATCCATTTTGTCACTTATTCCTATCGCAGTTCTGCTTCAGGGGTTGTCCATTTGATTTTGCAGAGGGTTTCTGAGAAGTAGAGGGCACAATACAAGTTCTGGCCTGTTGGCAATTTTCATATACTATGAATTGCTTCAAACATGGCTTTGTTAACAGCTTGATATCAAAGTGATGCATTTTAATACAGAATTACACAAATTTAAAAAAAACGAACGTGGGTATGAACAAACCTTTGAACAAACTCAACAATGAACATTCATAATCCTTCAGCATGAAAGATGATATTTTGACTCTTTTTGTTGCTTGGTAAGTGAATGGCAGCAATTTTAATCTGGGTCAGTCAGAAACTCATCTGATTTCCCATGGTGGTTTAAAGCCCAAGCCTTAATTAATTAGGTAAATGCAAGGAAGGTAGAAAGTAAAGTGTACATTTTCATTTGTTAAAAGAAACCATTCAAGACTGTGGGTGAAATCTTACACCTAGCTAGAAGATGCCAAGCAAGATGTTTATTTTTTTCAGATGACTAATAAAATTGCTGGGTTGAAAGGATGTTGTTGCTAGAAGAAGTAAAGTTAAAAGCCTAGTGATACAATGGAAAATTTACATTCAAAGAGAAATATATGTATAAAGGAGAAAGGAGATTGTGTGGAAGGTAGAGACATTTTAAGATCCAACAAGTGTGAGAAGCCTCCAGGCTGTGAACATCAAGTCTGTCTGCAAGGACGCAGAGCTGAAAGAAACTCATTTTGAATGTGACTGTCCAAGAGTGTGCTTTGCCAGAGGTCTGTTAAATCTATGATATTTACTGTTGCCTTACCTGGGGTGTAATTGAGAGTCAGATTAATTAGGGGGTTTTTGTAGTTATTATAGGAGTAAATTTGTAGACATATGTATGTGTTTACAATCTTTCTTATATTAATAAATGTTTAATTTAGTTTTATAGAAAACCTCTAAAGACTCGTTGGTCTTATTACTATTAAATTCAAGGCCTGCATCTCGAAACATACAAATTGTAAAAATGCTTTTTGACAGTTGTTTCAAGTTTCCCTCTAGGATTTGAACAACTCAGCCTTCACCATCGGCTATGTCATAATAGAGACATCTGATCCACTTTCCTTCACTATGATTGAGATCAGAGGTTTTTTTATTGATTCATGTGATGTGGACATCATTGGCATTTATTGCCCATGCTAATAGTCCTTGAAAAGGTGGTAATGAGCTGCCTTCTTGAACTGTTGCAGTCTAGGTGGTATAGATATACCCACAATACTTTTGGGGAAGGAGTTACAGGATTTTGACCCAGCGACAATGCAAGAACAACAATATAATTCCAAGTCAGGATAGGAACTTGCAGGCCCTGGTGTTCCCATTTACCTGCTGCCCTTGCCTTTCTAGGTGATAGAGATCATGGATTTAGAAGGTGCTGCTGAAGGAACATTAGTGAGTTGCTGCACTGCAACTTGTAGATGATACACAGTGATGCTGCTGTGCATCGGTGGTGCAGAGAGTGGGTGTTTATGAATGGGGGCCCAATCAAGCCAGTTGCTTTGTGCTGGATGGTGTTGAGCTTCTTGGGTGTTGCTGAAACTGCACTTATCCAGGCAAGTGCTAAGTATTCCATCACACTCCTAACTTGTGCCATGTGGATGGTCAACAGGCTTTGTGGAGTCAGGAAGTGATTTACTTACAGCAGAATTCCCAGCCTCTGACCTGCTCTTGTAGCTATAATACTTATATGGCTAGTTCAGTTTAGTTTCTGGTCAATGATAACCCCAAGGATGTTGATAGTGGGGGAATTCAACAGTGCTAATGCTGTTGAATGTTAAGGGGACATTGTTAGATTCGCTCCCATTGGAAATGGCTTTGTGCTATGTATGACTCCAGTCAGTGGAGAGTTTGTCCCCTTATTCCCTTTGGCTTCAATTTTGCCAGGGCTCCTTGGTGCCACACTCCGTCAAATGCTGCCTTGATATCATAGGCAGTCATTCTCATCTCACCTCTGGAATTTAACTTTTTTGTCCATGTTTAGAATAAGGTTGTAATGAGGTCTGGAGCTGAGTGATACTGGAGGAACCCAAACTGAGCATTGCTGAGTGGGTTATTCGTGAATAACTGCCACTATTGACACTTCCATCATTTTGCTGATAATTGAGAGTAGGCTGATGGGTAATAATTGACCTGATTCAATTTGACCTGATTTTTATCAACAGGATGTACCTGGTCAATTTTCCACTTTGTTAGGTAGATGCTAGTGTTGCAGCTGTATGGAACAGCTTCGCTAGTGGCACAGCTACTTCTGGAGTACAAGTTGACAGAAGTACATTTGGGATGTTGTCAGGGCCCAAAGCCTTTGCTGTATCCAGTGCTTCCAGCCTTTTCTTAATATCATGTTGACTGAATTGAATTGGCCAGATGTCAGTTGTGATGCTGACGACCTCAGGGGGAAGTGCTCTCTGAAGGTCCTGCATGATATGTCCTCCTACTGGGAGTCCTCATCCCCCTCCATTTCTTCTCTCTTTGAGCAGCTTGTCCCCTTCTCTGTTGCCTCTGCTTATTCTCCTGGTTATGCTGCAGGACATAGAGGATTCAAACTACTTGGGACACTTTCAGTAAAGGCAGGATGTGAGGTGAGAGGGGATTACACAGCAAATGAGTTATGTACTTGAGTAACACACTATTTTAACTCTCTGGCCTAATTGGAATTTTATCCCTCAATCAACATCACAAAATCCTGCCCAGTGCGTTTGGTCTTTATCACATTATTCGGTTGTGGGAGCTTGTTATGTGCAAATTGGCTACCATGTTTCTTACATTACAAGAGTGACTACATTTCAACAGTATTTAATTGGCTGGAACATGCTTTGAGATGTTGTGTTTTTTTTAGAACTGTCTCCTGCCCAAAATCAGCAGGAATGGCATCACGCTGTGGACAAAAGTGGATATTTGGTCAGGAGCCGAACACCTCCGGGGATCTAAGTAAAGGATCCCCAACATAAGGCTCAGTACTGGGTGGGAGTTTGAAAAGAGCTGCTGCTCAGAAGAAGAAAAATAAATGATGAGGCCTAGGAGGTCCAAACACTGCTCCTAGTTGGGAGAAGGTGACATGCAGCAGTGGTAGAGACTCCTTCAATTTAATGCCTAAAGTGGTCCTTCTGCATAGTTCATCAACAAACAATGCACCAATAAACACAACATCGTCCATTCTCATCATTTTTAAATAACCTGGGTTTTTGGTCCCTTCTCAGAGTAGCCGGCTGCTACTCCAAGTTTCCAATCTTCACACTGCTCGTTGTCCTCATCAGGCCACTACACTTGTGAAAGCCTTCCCTTCATATTGAAATGACCCCTTCCCTGGGATTTGTAAGGGGTTAATGGTGGGGTCACAGTGAGAAGTGGAAGTTCTGTCCGATGTCAGTGCAATGATGCTAGCAGCATTTCAAGGTAGGTAGTCTTGTCTTTGCATAGATTTCATTACATGCAAAGGGCCACAAGAAGGATTGGCAAACATTGAACACCAACACATAAAATATTCTGACTCATTTAAGTTTTTAGCTACAATTGTCCTAGTTATGAACAGAAATGTAGTCTATGTGATTTTGACAAGGTAGGAAAGACCTGCTCATTTCTCTCTACCATGTTATTGAGAAACAAATTTAAAAATTTCATTGGTGGATCATTGTTTTTGTTGGCATAAATGGAGGCATTGCATCAAATGAAATAAGTATCAAATTCTACTGTTAACGAGTACAAACCAGAAATGACCCTCTTGAGCCCAATAAATAGATCTTTGGAGATTTTGTCTGCAAATCTTGATTGACAACTTGTTAAAAACTGGGCCCAAACCCAAGTACAGTGTGAGGCAGCTGGAAAGTTTAATTGAGGACATGAGGACCATTGCTCTGTTGGTTAGCAGCAAGGAAGTGGCACAAGCCATATTATTGACAACTAAACAAAGCTAGCAGATTATTCAAAGTTTCAAGTACATCAAATGGTTAGCAAAGGAACAAATATAGTTTTTAATTAACCCAGGTGGACAACAAAATCTTCAAATATTATTAGTAAGGGAGGAGACAGGCCAACAGATTTTTTTTCATCAGTGATTGATTCAATGACCGCAATGTTAGTCAACACACCCTCTGCTCACCAGAAGAACAATTATTTTACAGGAATTTACCAGTGAACAGAACATGTGTTGAGCAGCTGGTTACTGTGCCAGCTGGCAGAGAACATAATAAAATTGTTCCAAGATTTATCCAAATTTCAAAAACAGGTAAGAAGAATTTAAACTTGTGCTTAATAATGCAGATCAAGATGGAAGGAGGCAGAGTGCTTGCATTTCATAAACTGTAAGCAAAAAAAGATATACTTTACAAGTTTCTGAATGCATCTCAATTAGCTAGTCAACATCAATTTAAACTTCATACAGCACGTTGGCCTTTTGAATGGTTCATTCATTTTAAAATTCCATTCACATTTGGCTGGATTAAAAAAGGGAAGCCTTTTTATGACATTTGCTGATTAAGCGATTCATTGGTTGCTTCTGAAGTGCGAACTGACATGTTGAAAGGTGCCCACTTTTGGATCTCAGCAGTTGGAGATTTGCTAATGACTCATGGAGAAAAAGAGCAGAATGTCTGTCAGCTCCCATTTTTATTTGCACTAGTTATATTTGGAAGATAGAAAAAATAATATATTTATCTCTTCTGAAAAATCTTAACCTTGTTTCACCAAGGCCTCGGTTCTCACTATCTCTGTAACATCTCAAAGCTCTACAACCCTCTAAGAACTCTGTGTTTCTCTAACTCTGTTATCATGCATCTCTATTCCTTTCACCCCTTTCTTGGTAAATGTACCTTCAGTTGTCTGGGCTCTAAGTTCTTGAATTTCCTCCCTGAACCGCTTTGCCTCTCCATCTCTCTCCTCCTTTATGCTGCTTAAAACCAACTCATTGACCAAATGTGTGATCACTTGTCCTAATGGTTCCTTCTTTGACTTCTTTGTCAATTTTTGTCTGATACACATCTGTGAAATGCCTTGTGACATTTTACTACATTAAAGGTATGATATAAATACAGTCTGTCATTTAAGACAATAAAAAAATCATAGAAATAGAAGTTTTCATTTTTATGTTGGTAAATTTCTTAAACTGTGATTCATGTGGATTTTTGGGTTCAACTTAACAGTAAACAATTAAATGCAGCTGCAATTCTACCTACTGGGCTTCACAGACTTGCTATTTGGGTCCATAAAAACAATTCATTGATCTCACGCAGTTGGACAGTTAGGCAGACTAAGACGCACACTTCAGCCGAAAATCTTATATTTCTACAACATCTATTGAATGTTTTGTTCCTCAAATAATTCTGTTCACAAAAAAATGTCCATAATGCCCACAACTCACAGGGAAATTTGTTGTGTGATTTTTAGGTCTACATTCATTTGCTTTAAATTCTGAATTGTAGCCCCATTAGGATGGATCCATCCCAACATTTCACTGAATTTAAACATTTTTGTATGCATGAAAATAATTTTTCTGATGAATAGTTAATTAATTAATAGTTTACAATATCCAGTACATAGATCAATCAAAAATATAAAACTGCTCTCTATTAAACTTATATTTCTGGAAAACTTTTTATACGATTCTTTCATCATTCAGTTTTAATACTTGAGTTCAAAGTTATGTACATACCAGTTGAGCATTGCTTCAATAGTTTACAACATTATCCAAATTCCTTGACAAAATTATAATCTTGAAATCTCTTCTCAAATGTCAGATAAATATATAAAAATGATTGCCCTGAAATATTTTATGTGCATTGCTAAAATTTTGTGGCATAACATAAAACAAGCTTTGATGTTGTTCACTGACCGCCTAGAAACAGTTCCAAGTGGTGGCTGATATGATTCCGTTGGTTTCCCACTGGGTTAAGATTACCTCCATTGTTTATTTTACATGTTTCATCCTCCACAACTGCATTTCCCTATTTTGTTTACTTAATTTTTGCATTCTAGGAACCTTTTGGCCTCTCACATATGACATAAGCAAGAAGTGCCTCCAACCACTTGTATTCAGGCCAATGTTCCTGAAACTGAGGAGCCACATCAAAGTATCACCTGGTGCTCCTCAAGTTCAGGGGTTACATAGAATTAAATAAAATCTACAGCAGCAAAATAGGCTTTAAATCTCAGATGATCCACATTAGTGCATGCAGCTGGGATACTTTCTGTGGATATTGTATTCCGCAAATATGAAACATACGACCATGTGAATTAGAAGCAGGAGTAGGCCACTTGCCCTTTGAGCCTGCTCTGCCATTCAAAAAGATCATGGCTGATCTGGATATAACCTCAACACTACATTAAGATAAAGCAAAATGCTATGGATGCTGGAAATCTGAAAGAAAAACAGAAAACGCAGGAAAAACACAGCAAGTCTAGCAGCATCTGTGGAGAGAGAAACAGAGTTAACGTTTCAAATCCATATGACCCCTCTTCAGAGCTAAAGAGAAGAGGAAATGTGATGAAATTTATACTATTCAAGGGGGGTGGAGCAGGTGAAGCTGGATAAAAGGCCAGTGATAGGTGGGGACAAAGGAGTGGTTGGCAAAGATGTCATGAAATAAAGGACAAAGAGAGTGTTAATGGTAGTGATAACACCTAAAAAAAGGTGCTGAATATGGTGTAAAGGTAAGAAAGCAGAATGTGATAATAGCAGAACAAGGGTAAGTGTTGTGTGAAAGAACAACATGGAACAAGTAACAGATGGCCGTTTTGGGGATAGGGTGAGGTCAGGGGCGGTGGTGGAGGGAAAAATGGATAGAAAATAGGATAGAAGGGGGGATAAAAAAGAGGATAAAACAATGAATAAATGAATAAAAAATAAAAATAAAAAGTGGATAAGAAATAAAAATGAATGTAGAAATAAACAAGATTAAAAAAGGATTAGGGTAGAGGAGAGAGTTCATGGTCTAAAGTTGTTGAACTCAATGTTAAGTCCAGAAGGCTGTAAAGTGCCTAATCAGAAGATGAGGTGCTGTTCCTCCAGTTTGCATTGGGCTTCACTGGAACATTGCAGCAGGCCAAAGATAGCCAATTGGGTATGAGTGCAGAATGGCATGTGGAAATGGCAAGAATCACGAAGGTCTGGGTGATGTTTGCGGGTAGACCAAAGGTGTTCTCTACTTTGGGGAGACCAAACGCAGACTGGAAGATCACTTTTTACCCCCTTGTTAATCAAGAATCTGCCTTAAAGATTTTCAAAGACACTGCTTCCATTGCCTTTTGAGGAAGACAGTTCCAAAGACTCACAACAATCTGAGAGAAAAAATTCTCCTAATCTCTGGGCGGAATCATCCCAGATTTGTACTAAGCATGGTAGTGGGCAGGAGAAATGGTGTTTTACTCGCCAGACGCAATGGTGACTTTTCACACCATATCATCCCAAACCCACGGCATTAATTATGCATTCCCGGGATACATGCCATTTCGATGGTGGGTGGTCAATATTACCACTCCGGCTTGGCATGTGATGGTAGTGATCAGTGCCAATGCTGCACAAGAGAGGTTGGCTATCCAATGTAGATAGAAGATGAATGATCTCATCCATGCAGCCAGGGTATGGCAACTATCTCCTCACTCTAAACTCATATACTCAAGCCCATCACACATTCATTGGCATCTTGCTCACTGCCAGCTCAAGGGACATCACACCCATTCTCACACACATACCCTCACATGTCCATCTGGCCTCCTCTCCTATGGACACTGCCTCCTCAGCCCTTACCATCTTAAGGCCACTTGCACAGATCAACTTGTTCCCCCACACACACCCTGGGTTACCCTCCTTCCCCATTACAGCCCTCTTCCTGCAGTCTCTCCCTTGCCTGAGGTCACTTCTCCCCCTTCCCCAAGCAAGCCCTTGGCCTGCAGCTATTGAAAAGCCACATATGGCTGATCTGGTAGGTAAAGGCCTGCCCGTGAGCCCCCCTAAAAGTGATGTTGTGCTGCCTGTGAAGCCTGGTGCTGATGATTGCAAGTGCTGCCTGAAGGAATGTAGGCAAACAAGTCTTGAAGTCACAAGCAGAGTGCAGCCTGCCAAGTGCACGCCTTATATATGCTGTTGTAAAACATGTCAGCGTGTTTTCCCACCGATGTAGGTGGACAATGCAGCAGGTGGGATGTGGGGGATTTGTCCAGCGGCTGGCCCTATAATGATATGCAGATGCATAATGATGAGGTTCCTGACGTCCGATGGCGGGAAAAGTGGCCAGCCATCGACAAGCTGAATGGACGATCGCAAACTGGTTTCACAACATTGTGAAACCGATTTTTGGCCTTCTCACCATATTGTCCACTCACGCCAAAGAACATGCCCAATGCAAGTGGTCATGGAAATCCTGGCCTTTGTCTTTCTTTAAATAAGGAGGCCAGTACTGTACACAATACTCCAGATGTGGTCTCATCAACGCCCTGTACAACTGAAGCATAACCTCCCTACTTTTGTAATCAATTCCCCTCACAATAAATGATAATATTCTATTAGTTTTCCTAATTACCTGCTGTAACTGCATGCTAACTTTTTTATTCTTCCTGCCAAAATGATTGATTTTACATTTGCACACATTACACTCCATTTGCCAGATCTTTGCCCATTCACTTCACCTATCTATGTCACTTTGTAGCCTCCTTATGATCTCTTCACTTTGCTACCTATTTTTGTGTCGTCAGCAAATTTAGCAATCATTCCTTCAGCCCCTTCACCCAAGTCATTAATTAATATAAACTGTAAAAAGCTGGGTCTCCAGCAGTGATTCCTGTGGCACACCACTTATCACATGCTGCCAACCAGGAAAAGACCCATTTATGCCAACTCTCTGCTTCCTGTTAGCTAGCCAATCTTCAATCAATTTGTTACTACCTACACCATGAGCTTTTATTTTCTGAAATAACTTTTGATGCACTTTATCAAATGCCTTCTGAAAACCTAAGTACAGGATATTTAGGACCTCCTACAGTATGGGTACTCCATATCAAGGCATTGCCTGTATCCCATCACAACCTAATTTGTTTCCTCTTAAAAGTTTAATTAATTCAAACTCATATCATTTAACACCTTAAACATAAATTTATCTAACTGCAATTCAAAGCAAAGCTTCCCCTAAAGCTGAATTCGACACTCTTCCAGACTTGTGCTCCACTGTCTTGTCGCTATTCAAGATTCATCACCCACTAATTTGACTCAATTTTACAGCTCTACTATCACAGAAAACAGCTAACTCACAAACAGCTAAGTAATCCCTATACAATCAATTATCTAACCTGTTCCCAGATTTTTTTCTTTACTCTTTCATGGAATGTAGGAATTGCGGGCAAGGCCAACATTTGTTGCCCATCCCTAATCACCCTTGAGAAGGTGCTGCATGAGCTGTACAACATAGTCCTGAAGTGCAAGTACAAACAATCCCCCTGGGTACCACAGATGTTCTACATCATGGAGACAAGAGGCCCAGAATTCGCGGGTCTAACAACATGCTGTGACCTCACATGAGTAACAATCTATGGAATTGGACAGACATCACAAGGCAGATCAACCTCAGAAACTACTCCAATCAACTCAGTTTATGATGCAACATTGAAATATCCAGAATGTTTCGACATAGTTAGCAGTTTCAAGAGAGCTGCAACATTACACTGTCAGGAGAATGCAACCCCATCAATCAATCCACCATATAAGTGCAGGATCCACTTACAAGACAAATAAAAGGGCAAACTAGACAAAATGGAGTAAGACAGAATCATAAGAAGAGTACAAGAGCGCACAGATTTATGTAGCTCAGTTACATGTGTCCTAAAGAAGGACAGATCATTGAGAGTATACCTCGATCCACGATGTTGAAACACAGCTTTAAAACTTGTCCTTAAAATATTCCTACATTAGAAGTGTTAAATCCGAGATTTGCAAGGGTAAATTTTTTCTCGAAGCTTTGATGCCAAGCATGGCTATTGGTCCTTACGTCTCACAGAGAAGTCCCACGAGCTTATTATGTTTCATACCCTGTTTGGGTGATACTGTTTTCAATTACTTCCTTTCAGGCTGTTAGCCAGGGCCTCTTTCAAGCTTGCATAGACCGCATTACATGCCCTGTGCCAGGGTGCATTTGTATAGTCGCTGACATTGCTGTTGTGGAAAGAACAAAGCAAGAACATGACCATAATCTGCCTGAAAGGATGTGCCTTTCACTTGGCACAAAAACCACCAATACCTCTTTGAACACTGAAACAGTCATTATCAGAAGCATCGATGTTGCAATATTACATACCTAGGTGGCAACTACCCTGGAGATAGCTGCATCACAGAAATGTCTGGGAGCATGCACACTACAAAAAGGCAAAGCAGTTGCATTTACTTCAAAATCTCTGTCTGTAACTATTCCAACATCAAGCAGCACTAAATAAAGGATTCAGTCTGAAATGTGCCATCAATGAGCAGCAGATCAATTTCTTTAGTTCTATTTTTTCCAGTGCTGGCATATGTCCTGATCCAAGCAAAATAAAGGTTTTTAAAGCCATCTCAACATCTCAAAATAAGCACAATCTTCAAAAATGTCTAGTTCTCTTTAATTTCCTGTCTCCATACATTCCCAATTTCGCTCAAAAATCTTCATCGCTAATGGAATTGTTGAGAAAGGATGCGTCTTTCATTTGGCACAAAAACCACCAGTACCTCTTTGAACACTGAAACAGTCATTATCAGAAGCATTGATGTTGCAATATTACATACCTAGGGAGGCAACTACGCTGGAGATAGCTGCATCACAGAAATGTCTGGGAGCATGCATACTACAAAAAGGCAAAGCAGTTGCATTTGCTTCGAAATCTCTGTCTGTAACTATTCCAACATCAAGTGGAAAACATTAGCTTTAGTGTTTGGAATCATTTTCATACTTATCTATTTGGCAGAAGGTTTGTGGTAGAGACCGACCACAAGCCTTTGGAGACGATTTAGCAAAAACCATCGACCAGTGCACCGGGAAGTGTGCAATGTCTCTTGATAAAGATTCAAGGCTATGAATGTGAGTCAAGCCCGTTAACTTGATGGTCACATCAGATACACTTAGCATATTGCCTAACAAAGCAAGAAAAGGAGATATATCCTTGGATCTACAAGTTGACTTCATTGACATTCAACATGAAGATGTTTTCCAAAACAAAAACAGAATTACCTGGAAAAACTCAGCAGGTCTGGCAGCATGGGCGGAGAAGAAAAGAGTTGACGTTTTGAGTCCTCATGACCCTTCGACAGAACTGAAATGTTTTCCAAATTGATTTATTACATTTTGCGCAATGCAAATGCCAGCAGCTACACAAAGAAATGGTGATAGATTCCACACTACAGAAGCTGTGTGAAACATGACCTGATTCAGTTCAGCATGTCCACAGAGATGTGAGCCCATTTTAGCCTTAGTGGAATGAACTAGGCCTCTCCTGGGGAGCCATTTTAAAGGCTGGCAGGTCATCATACTGGAATCTTTGTGACCTGATATTCTTCAACAACCTCATCACTCATACATGGGCACAAGTTGGATGACAAAACTTGAAAGAGGGACAGCTGGGTATGAGCAGTGACATTGAAGTCATCATCAAGATGTGTGAGGCATTCCAGAGCATACGCCAAGTCAGAACAGAACGCCCCTGATTCCACATGAAGTTCCTACTAATCCTTGTTCCAAACTTGATCCGACCTCTTTTATGTCCATGACACTGATTTCCCCATCATCATCGACTACTTTACCAAATAATCCATTATTCGACAATTGCACAAAACATCAAACACAACTGTCACACGCACGCTAAGTGCTCTTTTGAGTTTATTTGATGTGCCTAGAGATGCCATTTTCTATAACAGACTGCAATTTATTGGTAAGCAATTTCAGGATATATGTGAGAAATGGAATATCGATCACACTATTTCTCCTCCTTATTACCTTAGATCTCATGACCTAGCTGAACAAATAATTCATGTGGTGAATCCTTAATTCTCAAACGTAGACAAACAAATCAAGATCTACAAATTGCAATGTTACATCTGAGAGTGACATCTTTAAGTGCTATTCCATCACATGCACAGCTCATGTTTGGCAGACCGGTGCATTCCAATTTGCCTACTCTTACCTGCTATCTGCTATCTCATAAACTAGAGAGAAAATTTTGAAACTGCAAGACAAGATGGCCAACATGCACAATTAAAAGGCAGGTACAGAATTGCCAAGTTTAGAGTTGGGACAACAAGTTCATACCCAGGATCCCACAGAAGCTACAAGGCAACCAGCTGAGGTGATAAGGATTTGTTCAGAACCAAGGTCCTATGAATGGCACAATGGTGTGGCTTAACCAAGAATAAACCAGATCTATTCCAGCTCCTGAACCACCATACAGTCCTACTGCATTGAGGACAAGATCTCAAATGTAACCAGGAACAACACCCAAGAATGATAGCCCCACAGATTACTGTGAGTCATTAAAGAAACTACCAGACAAGGTTACCATTAGAAGATGTGGGCGTACCAGCACATTACCTCTACAATTTAGACCCATAGATTCCTCAGTTCTATATACTTATGTAATAGTCACTAAACATGCACATGTATTGTAAATAGTTATACTTCTTTGGAGGGATGGAAAGTATCTTTAAAAAGAAAGGGGGATGTTGTAATACGCTTTTAAACATGCCATCCCTAGAAGGGAAGTGTGTCATGTGATCCAGTCTCAGTTTCACTTTGGCCTGTGTGCAGAACACAGCTCTATTGCTGATGTCTTCAAGTTTTCTATCCATGTATCTTTGTTCTTATGTACCTAGTCTAAATAAATGAACCCACAATGTGTTTACCCAATTCCTTGTGAGTGATTGGTGCCTGTATATCATTGTAAAAACATAACAGATGATAACTTCATAGTCACATTACCAGGGCTAGCTTTAATTTCTAGATTTATTAATTGAATTTAAATTCCACCAATGACCATGGTAGAGTTTGAACCCATGCCCCCAGAGAATTAGTATGGGCTCTGAATTGTTAATCCAGTGATATTACCATTACACCACCATCTCCAGAGGCTAAACCATTGGTAAGGAATCAAATAAACAGGTTAAATAGTTCCTTATGTGGAACAGAAACAAATTTAAGCTAAAATGCGACAAAATAACAAAGTTAAAAAATACTTTCAGCTACTCTCATGGAGACTAAACTTTAGCCTTTCCTGGACTCAGACAGCAACTCCCATTTCATTCATCTTCTTCTTTGCCTTCCAAAAGTCTCAGCAATGGAGGAGCATTGAATTATATATCCTTTCTGATACTTTTGTTTCAGTATTTAGATTGTCTGCAACAAAGACAATCTAAATACTGTAGTATATCTGGACTTCCAGAAGGCCTTTGATAAGGTGTCACACAAAAGATTAATACACAAGATAAGATCACACGGAGTTAGGGGTAATATATTAGCTTGGATAGAGGATTGGCTAACCAACAGAAAGTAGAGAGTTGGGATAAATGGGTCTTTTTCTGAATGGCAAGCTGTAACTAGTGGGGTGCCACAGGGTTCGGTTTGGGCCCCAACTATTTACAATCTATATTAATGACTTGGATTCAGGGATAGAAGGTACTATAGCTAAATTTGCAGATGACACCAAAATAGGTGGGAAAGTAAGTTGCAATGAAGAAATAAGAAATTTACAAACGGAAATGGACAGGTTAGGTGAATGGGCCAAAATGTGGCAGATGTGGTTTAATGTGGATAAGTGTGAGGTTATCCATTTTTGTTGGAAGAATAAAAAGACGACTTATTATTTAAATGGAGAGAAACTTCAGAATGCTTCAGTGCAGAGGGATCAGAGTGTCCTCGTGCATGAATCGCTGAAAGCTAGTATGCAGGTACAGCAGGTAATAAGGAAGGCAAATGGAATTTTTGTAGGGGAATAGAATATAAAAATAGGGAAGTGTT
Source organism: Carcharodon carcharias (assembly GCF_017639515.1). NCBI lineage: Eukaryota > Metazoa > Chordata > Chondrichthyes > Lamniformes > Lamnidae > Carcharodon > Carcharodon carcharias. The sequence goes on from NC_054471.1 coordinate 134,746,894, forward strand.
GTTGCAACTGTAAAAAGCATTGGTGAGACCGCACAGTTTTGGTCCCCTTGAGGAAGGATGCAATTTCACTGGAGGTGGTACACTAGATTGATTCCAGAGATGCGGGAATTGTCTTATGAAGAGAGATTGAGTAGTTTAGGCCTACGCTCGCTAGAGTTTAGAAGGATGGGGGGGGATCTGATTGAGGTATGTAAGATGCTAATGGGGATAGACAAAGTTGATGTAGAGCAGATGCTTCCCCCTGTGGGACATTCTAGAATGAGAGGCCATAGTTTTAGGCTAAGGGGTGGTAGATTTAAATCAGTGATGAGGAGGAATTACTTTTCTCAAAGGGTCATGAATCTATGCAATTCACTACCTCAGAGTGTAGTGGATGCCAGGACGCCAAATAAATTTAAGGAAGAGATATACAGATTTTAATTAGGTAATGGGTTGAAAGGTTATGCCAAGAGGTCGGGAAATTGGAGTTGAGGCCAAAATGAGATCAGCCTGATCATAATGAATGGCGGGGCAGGCTTGAGGGGTTGAATTGCCTACTCCTGCTCCTGGTTCTTATGTTCTTATGTAAGAACAAAAGGAAAGAGTAAAAAATGATTGTCCTATAACGCCCAAGTCATATGGGTGGAATAAATATATTTGGAGCCAACATTTCAAAGTTTACTGGAGGTTCATTTGCATGGTATTGCAGATACAATGAGCTCTTGAATAGTACAGAAGTTGCGTGCACTCACAGCAAAGGGCACTCGGGAAAATACACACTGAGTGAGCAGAGCAGGGAGCTAGCAAAACATATCCTCTGACCTTTTCCCAGCCTTCGCACACCACAAAGCTGAAATTGAGAATGATGCTGCCTGGTGAAAAATCCTTCCCTATATTTTACTCAAATGGCTATTCAACAAACTTGGTAAGGCTTAAGAATGAATAATGGTTGTAGCCAAACTGCACGATGAAGAAAAGTTGCTTCAGTTTTTTTCCCCAAGATATAAATACATATTAAAATGCTGCTAGCATTCCATTAGGTAATACATTAAAAAAAATACAATACAATAAATACATAAATTCACTGTGTACTTTAGTATATAATAAAATATAGCCGACATATGACATAAAAAGTGATACACTGCTATTTAATCCAGGCAACTCCAGGCTGTATCACTGTTGCTTTTTAAGGAATAGTTTCACATCAAAGGTTTACCATTAAACAATTTTGGCCCGAAGGGAAATATTTGTTCTTAAATGTACAGGAGTAAAATTAGGCTAACAGAATCTATGGGTTACTTTATAAGTTAAACACTTGAGGTGGGAAATCTAAGGTTCACCAAAAGGTAACATTCATTTTAAAGGTGGAAAGGCTCCTTTTTAAAAAAATCATTCAAGGGATGTGGACTTTGCTGGCTAGGACAGAATTTATTGCCCATACCTAATTGCCCTTCAGATGGTGATAGCGAGCTGCCTTCTTGAACTGCTGCAGTCTATGTAGTGTAGGTAAACCCACAGTGTTGTTAGGGTTGGAGTTCCAGGATTTTGACCCGGTGAAAGTGAAGGAACGGCAATATATTTCCAAGTCAGGATGGTGAGTGGCTTGGAGGGAAACTTCCTGGTGGTGGTGTTCCCATGTGTTTGTTGCCCTTGTCCTTCTAGACACATAGAATCATAGACATTTACAGCACAGAAGGAGGCCATTCGGCCCATCATGTCCACGCTAGTCAACAAAGATCTGATTACACTAATCCCATTTTCCAGCGCTTGGCCCATAGCCCTGGAGGCTATAGCAACGCAAGTGAATATCTAAGTACTTCTTAAATGGTACGAGAGTTTCTGACTCAACTATCCTTTCAGGCAGTGAGTTTCAGACTCCCACCACCTTCTGGGTGAAAAAGTTTCTCCTCAACTCCCTTCTTAGCCTTCTACCTCTTACCTTAAACCTATGCCGCCTGGTTATTGACACCTTTACTATTGGAAAAAGTACCATCCTATCCACCCTATCTATGCCCCTCATAATCTTATACATCTCTATCAGATCCCCTCTCAACCTTTGTTGCACCAAGGAAAACAACCCCAGCCTATCCAATCTTTCCTCATAGCCCAGAACCTCCAGCCCAGGCAGCATCCTGGTAAATCTCCTCTGCACCCTCTCCAGTGCAATCACATCCTTCCTATAATATGGTGACCATAACTGCACGCAGTGCTCCAGTTGTGGCCAAACCAGTGTTTTTACAGTTCCAGCATAACCTCCCTGCTCTTGTATTCTATGCCTTGGCTAATAAAGGCAAGTATCCCATTTGCCTTCTAAACCACCTTATCTACCTGCCCTGCTTCTCTCAGGGATCTGTGGATATGCATACCAAAATCCCTCTGATCTTCAGTACTTTCCAGAACCCTATCATTCACAATGTAATCCCTTGCCTTGTTAGCCTTCCCCAAGGGCATTACCTCACATTTTTAAGGGTTGAATTCCATTTGCCACTACTCTGCCCACTTGACCAGTCCATTGATATCCTCCTGTTTATGGCTATCCTCCTCACTATTTACTACCCTACCAATTTTTGTGTCATCCGCAAACTTTTTGGTCATAACTCCTACATTTAAGTCCAAATCATACATGTACACCACAAACAGCAAGGGCCCCAGCAACAAGCCCTGCAGAACCCCACTGGAAACATAATTCCAGTCACAGAAACACCCCTCTACCATCACTCTCTGCTTCCTACCTCTCAGCCAATTTTGGATCCAATGTGCCACTTTGCCTTGGATCCCATGGGCTGCCACTTTATTGACCAGTCTGCCATGCCTTATCAAAAGCCTTGCCAAAGTCCATGTAGACCACAACAAATGCATTACCCTCATCAACACTCCTGGATCCCTCTCAAAAAAATTGATCAAATTTGCCAAACACGATCTTCCCTTAACTAATCCATGATGAATATCCATGATTAATCCATGTCTCTTCAAGTGCAGATACATTCTGTCCCTCAGAATTCTTTCTAGTAACTTACCCATCACTGAGTCTAGATTGACTGGCCTGTAATTTCCTGGTCTATCCCTTCCTCCTTTTTTTAATAATGAGACAATGTTAGCAGTCCTCCAGTCCTTTGCCACCTCACCTGTGGCCAGAGAGGATTTGAAAATTACTGCCAGGGCCCCTGATATCTCTTCCCTTGCCTCCCTCAACAGCCTGTGGATTTATCCACTTTTAAGGCCACTAAACCCGCTATTACCTCCTCTGTCTCACTATGCTAATTTCCCCTAATATTTCACAGTCCTCCACCCTGATGTCTATACCTGCATCATCCTTTTCCATTGTGAAGACAGACGCAAAGTATTCATTGAGGACTGTACCCACGTCTTCGGGTCCACACATAAATTACTTCCGTGGTCCGTAATTGGCCCTGCTTTTTCCCTAGTTATTCTCTTGATCTTTATATATTTAAAAAGCCCTTGTAGGTTTTCCTTTATTCTATCCACCAATGCTTTCTCATGTACTCTCTCAGCTTTCCTACTTCCCTTTTTAAGCTCTCCCCTGCACTTTTTATGCTCCTCCAGCCATATTGAGCACTCGGTATCTGCCATAAGCTGATCTTTCTTTCTTAATCCTAACATTTAAGATCATAAGACCATAAGACATAGGAGCAGAAATTAGGCTATTTGGCCCATCGAGTCTGCACTGCCATTCAATCGAGTCTGATAAGTTTCTCAACCCCATTCTCCCGCCTTCTCCCCATAACCTATGATCCCCTGACCAAACAAGAACCTATCTATCTCGGTGTTAAATACACGTAATGACCTGGCCTCCACAGCCTTCTGTGGTAATGAATTCCATAGATTCACCACTCTCTGGCTAAAGAAGTTTCTCCTCTTCTCTGTTCTAAAAGGTCTTCCTTTTACTCTGAGCTGTGCCCTCGGGTCCTAGTCTCTGCTACTAATGGAAACATCTTCCCCACGTCCACTCTATCCAGGCCTTTCAGTATTCTGTAAGTTTCAATCAGATTCCCCCTCATCCTTCTAAACTCCATCAAGTGTAGACCCAGAGTCGTCAAACATTCCTCATATGTTAGCCTTTCATTCCTGGGATCGTTCTTGTGAACCTCCTCTGGACCTTCTCCAGAGCCAGCACATCCTTCCTGAGATACAGGGCCCAAAATTGCTTACAATATTCTAAATGTGGTCTGACCAGAGTCTTATAAAGCCTCAGCAGCACATCCCTGCTTTTATATTCTAGTCCTCTCGAAATAAATGCCAACATTGCATTTGCCTTCCTAACGACCAACTCAACCTGCAAGTTAACCTTAAGAGAATCCTGGACTAGGACTCCCAAGTCCCTTTGCACTCCAGATTTCTGAATTCTCTCCCCATTTAGAAAATAGTCTATGCCTCTATTCTTCCTACCAAAGTGCACTGGCCTTCTGGAAGTCCAAGCAGATAACATCCATTGGCTCTCTTTTGTCTAATCCACTCATTACCTCCTCAAAGAATTCTAACAGATTTGTCAGGCATGACCTCCCCTTGATGAAACCATGCTGACTTTGCCCTATTTTATCATGCACTTCCAAGTATTCTGAAATCTCAACCTTAAGAATGGACTCTAAAAGCTTTCCAACGACCGAGGTCAGGCTAATCGGCCTGTAATTTCCCATCTTTTGCCTCACTCCCTTCTTAAACGGGGTCGGGGTTACATTAGTGATTTTCCAGTCTTCTGGGACCCTCCCTGACTCCAGTGATTACTGAAAGATCACCACTAACGCCTCCACTATCTCTTCAGCTATCTCCTTCAGAACTCTGGGGTGTAATCCATCTGGTCCAGCTGATTTATCCACATTCAGGGCTTTCAGTTTTCCTAGCCCCTTCTCCTTGGTAATGGCCACCATACTCACCTCTGCCCCCCGACTCTCTTGAACTCTCTTAGTCGTGTCTTCCACCATGAAGACTGATGCAAAGTACCTATTCAGTTCCTCTGACATTTCTTTGCTCCCCACTACTACTTCTCCAGCATCATTTTCCAGCGGCCCAATGTCCACTTTTGCCTCTCTCTTACCCTTTATGTATCTAAAAAATCTCTTGCAAAGTTCTTTTATATTACTGGCTAGCTTACCCTCATATTTAATCTTCTCCCTCCTTTTCTTTTTTAGTTGTCCTCTGTTGGTCATTGTAGGCTTCTCAATCTCCTGGTTTCCCACTGCTCTTCGCCGCATTGTATGCTTTCTCTTTAGCTTTTATGCTGTCCCTGACTTCCCTGATCAGCCATGGTTGCCTCGTCCTCCCTTTAGTATGCTTCTTCTTACTAGGGATGAATTTTTGCTGTGTCTCCCAAATTACTCCCAGAAACTCCTGCCATTGCTGTTCCACTGTCTTTCCTGTTAGGCTCATCTCCCAGTCAATTCTGGCCAGCTCCTCCCTCATGCCTCTGTTGTTGCCTTTATTCAACTGTAATACTGTTACATCTGATTCCAGCTTTTTCCTCTCAAATTGCAGGGTAAATTCTATCATATTATGGTCACTTTCTCCTAAGGGTTGCTTCACCTTAAGCTCCCTTATCAAATCTGCCTCATTACACATCACTAAATCTAGAACTGCCTGTTCCCTAGTGGGCTCCATCACAAGCTGCTCCAAAAAGCCATCTCGTAGACATTCTACAAATTCCTTTTCTTGGGATCTACTACCAACCTGATTTTCCCAGTCTACCTGCATATTGAAATCCCCTATGATCACTGTAACGTTGCCTTTCTTACACACCTTTTCTATCTCCTGGTGTATCTTGTGCCCCACATCCTGACTACTGTTCAGAGGCCTGTACATAACTCCCATTATGGTTTTTTTTACCTTTGCGGTTACTCAACTCTACCCACACAGATTCTACATCATCTGACCCTATGTCATTTCTTGCTATCGATTTAATTTCATTTCTTACTAACAAAGCAATCCCACCCCCTCTGCCAACCTGCCTATCTTCTTGATAGGATGCATATCCTTGGATATTTAACTCCCAGTCCTGATCCCCTTGCAGCTGTGTCTCCGTGATGCCCATCACAACATACCTGCCAATTTCAATCTGCGCCACAAGCTCATTTACCTTATTTTGTATTCTACATGCATTCAAATACAACGCCTTCAGTCCTGTATTTATGTCCTAATCAAACCTTTTGACATCCAAGGCTCTCCAGACTTGGTCCACCACTTTGTCTTTACGGGAACATATTTGCCCTATACTCGCTATTACCTCCTTGAATGCCTCCCAAAGCACTGACACAGTTTTATCTGTAGGTAGCTGGTCCCAGTCCACTTAGGCCAAATTGTATTTCATTTTAGTAAAATTAACCTTTCCCCAGTTTAGAACTTTTATTATTGACCCAACATTATCCTTTTCTACAACTATTCTAACTCTAACTGAGTTATGGTCACTATCTCCACAATGCTCCCCTACTGATACACCATCCACTTGCTCATTTCCGAACATTAGGTCCCCCTCCCATGTTGGGCTTTACACATACTGGCTAAAAAAGTTCTCCTGGATGCAATTTAAGAATTTTGCTCCCTCCTTACCTTGCACACTCAAACTGTCCCAGTTAATACTTGGGTAGTTAAAACCCCCAACTATTACTGCTTTATTATTCTTACACTTCTCTGAAATTTGATTATATATTTGATCCTCTATCTCTCCCTGACTATTTGGGGACCTATAGTACACACCCAACAGTATGTTTGCCCCCTTTTTTTTACTCCTATCAAATGGCCTCATTTGAGGATCCTTCCAAAATATCATCTCTCCTCATTGCTATAATTGATTCTTTGATCAAAATTGTGATAACCCCCACCCCCCTTCTTCTATCCCACTCTCTATCTAATCTGAAACCCAATAACCAGGAATGTTGACCTAGATGGTAGCTGTCGTGGGTTTGGAAGGTGCTGTCTAAGGAGCCTTGATGAGTTCCTTATATTGTAGATGGCATATTGTAAATGGTACACAGTCCTGCCACTGTGTGTCAGTGGTGGAGGGACTGAATGTTTGTGGATGGGGTATCAATCAAGTGGGCTGCTTTGCCCTGGATGGTGTCTTAGTGGGAAGATGTCCAAAGTGGAAAATAAATGCTGACAATATTCTGACTGACAGACAAATAATTATACTGTCAAAATTTATTGCTGTGATCACGAATGTGTGAAATAAATATTGTAACCCTTTAGTATAGTTCAATGATCCCTATATTCAATGTCAGTATTTTTAAAGTCATCCAGTACCAAGCAGATCACACTCTTGATAACGGTTGTATATTTCATTTAACAGTTTCAGTCCCATATGACGTTTTTTCAGTAACTCAACAGTAAACACTTAGCTCGAGAGGGCTAAAATCAACCCTTTCCCCAAATACCAGGTGATGAAATTTATTAACCTCAGCAATGCTGCCACTTACAATATTTCAAATGCTTTCACCACCAGCTCTACAGACCAACATTGTAAAATTATTCTCTTAGCACAGAATGTCCCTCAACAGACATACACGGACATGATAAACAGACATGGAGTTCAGTACATCTGATTCTCAGCACAACTGATTTTCCAACAATTGAGCCCCACTTTCAGGCGTATAAGGAACCAAGTCTTATTACCATAAATGCATTTTTCTTGTACGTAGATAATTTGTCAAGCAATCAAATAGTTAGATCAATATCATGAAACAGGTTTTCTTCCTTTCACTACACAAACATATAAGATGATATAAAGGCAAACCAAAAATACAGAGCATCATTAAATTAGAACAAATTATGTAATCTCATTGATAGCAAAATGACATAGATAGCAAATAAACAATTATATTTTATATGAAAATGATATTATGCATCATATATTACATATACATCTATGAGCTTGTATTCAACCTAAACATGAAAATAAAAGCAAAAGACTGTGAATGCTGGAAACCTGAAGTAAAAACAGAAAGTACTGGAAAATCTCAGCAGGTCTGGCAGCAATTGTGGAGAGGGAAACAGTGTTACAGACTCAAAGCATTAACTCTGTTTCTGTCTCCACAGATGCCCCCAGACCTGCTGAGTTTTCCAGCATTTTCTGTTTTTATTTCAAACTAAACAATGTTGCCCTATTTACAGAAGAGGTGAATCACTGGGTGTTGAGCTTTGGGTAGATCCAATTACAAGATAGATCTTCAATTTAGTGATATTTTAGATCAGTGTGGGCAGCAATTTGCTCTGCCAAAGGGTTTTATAAAGGCCAGATTACTACTAGGCAGTGAGAGCAAAAATCCATCCCATTTATTTGATGGACAGAGTCATGAACCCACCATGACTTTACTGTGGGATAAGTGTAATGCATAGAAGAATTTCTCACCATATGCATACAGGCCCAGCACCAATCAGCAAACTGATACTAAGTTTCTGTGATTTTTATCTTTGGAGCTTCTGTGAGACTGTGAAATATATTATCTTGGTGCCCTGCTATCCTGTGCCATGTGTTCCATTTCATAGCATGATTTAATTTAGATCCTGGAGCCCTTTTCACATCATTATTTTTTCCACAGTTCTTGGCATTTCTCAGTGTTCTTAAATATTAACTTTCTTGCAAGTGACGGTATTTGCTTTCTGTTGTTAATATGCTGTTTCAATGCAAAGACTACCTTGTTCTTGTGTTTTTTTGGGATGTCACCATTATCTATATAACTGAAATGTCTTCAGTATCTAGCCTGTGCTGACATTTCTCCCGATTTTAATTTCTTACACTCTGCCAAATAGCTATAATTTGAGATATAAGATATTGTACCAGTATACCATTGGATATAATAACATACTGATATAAAGGTGCATTATAAAATTGAGTTATATGGAATATAGAATCTTAATTTACCTCTTGCCGATGCTGTGCAACATGCATGGAGCAATCTGTTGTGGTTTTCACTGTTGCAAAAAAAATACTTCTTGATTCTGTGTTTCAAAATAGCAACTATTATATTGATTCAAGCTATCTAAAATTGAGAAGTGCTGGGACTAACTTTTATAATCACTAAAAAATGAGACAGATGGGGCTGTGTTTTCAATGTTTCCATCATGTTACAGCAGCACTGAATTCATCATCACAAGTTTATGTAAATAAGGTGACACTGCTATTACCAGGGAGCAGAAATTTATCTCGGAAGATGATGTTCAGCTGCTCTTCCGGAAGCAGCAGTGGCAGCAAGTAAAAAGTCCTGGAGGGATTGATGACATTTTGTTTTCTGTTTTTCACATTGCTGGCTTGTAAGAACCTTTAGAGATTGAAGATGGTCCAAGGCCAGAAAATGAAATCTGTGATGTGCCTTTTGAAAAATGGTATACTTATTTCTCTAATGCCTTGTGTTTTGAAACTTGTCACACAGTGTAAAATGAGCAGATTTTGTAGCCCTGGGAACTCCAGAATATTGTAGAACCATTTCACATGGAAGTGATTATGTAATATGATGTGGTCATAAGATTAGTCTGGATTCAAGCAGATTTTATTTTTAAACAAAAATGAGCGAGTGAGACTTGACTGATCAGATTCACTATGTTGCTAAATGACTATTATAAGATTACAGCCTGCCTTGGACACCCTCTTGGATATGGCAGTTCCCTCCCAGTCAGTCAGCAGCCTGACTTTGACATGTTTCGGAGCTCCAGCACTGCAACTAGGTACAGATCCTTGAGGTCGCCCCCGAAACAGTACTGTAGGTGAAAGTGTACCCATGCAGCGAATACAGAACCCAGCTCAGCACCACCCTCTCAGGGTGAACTAGGCATGGGCAATAAATGCTGGCCCACCCAGCGAAGGCCACATGCCGTGAATGATTCAATGCAGTAACTACATTCAGAGTTGGGTGGTTGGGGGGCAGGGAGGCCAACCTAACTGCTGTGCTAAGTGACCAATGCCAACACAGTACTCACCCTTCCTGATCGCAACAGGTCGTTGAAGCGCTTGTGGCACTGAGCCCAGGTGCGTCGCACCGCATCGTGAACATTGACCCTTTCTGCCACTAGGCATGTTTCGTCATGTGGGGGAGCCTCCTCCTCCTATCATTCGGTACAAGGGTTTCACACCGTGCTTCCACCTCGTCGATGAGGGCAGCAAGGCACTCATCTGAGAAGTGAGGGGCACAGGGCCCCGCCAACCTGCCCTCCTGCCTGGCCTGCTCTCTGATAGCACTCTTGAGAGTTCTTCTGGTTGCCATCGTTGCCAGCCTTTGGAAGGCTGCCTGCGCACTCTTTAAACAGGCCGCCGGGTTGCCATTGGACTTGGTGGTCAATGCAGTCCCGGCCCCGCCCGCCCCCTCCCGCTGTCCTCAGGGGCCGTGAATTATGCTGGGCGGACCTTAACTGGCCCACTTGTGTAAAATGATGGCACGGAGCCGATCACAGGCACAGATTAGCTCTGTGCCCACCCGCACCCGGCCAGCCTGCCTGACAGGCAAAAAATTCTGCCCCATCTTTCTGAAAGTGGACCAAAACATTTGGCAATGCAAGGCCAAATATAGTATACTCAGTTCTTTTAGTTCACTTACAGCAAGTGAAACTACACAGTAACAACCCAAGCAAATTCTACTTACTTTTCTCAGTTTTAGTTCTCTACTCAAAAACACAATTCATAAAGCACATGATCAGTTCCCCTTCAAGGGCTAGCTTATTTTTGGCATTTATATATATACTCACATGAAATAGGAGCAGAAGTAGGCCATTCGGCCTCTTGAGCCTGCTCCACCATTCATTAAGAACATGGCTGATCTGCTTGTGTTTCAAATTCCACATTCCCATCCACACGCAATAACCTTTGATTCCCTTGCCTTACAAAAATCGATCTATCTCCGTCTTAAAAATATTAAGTGACCCCATCTCCATGGCCTTCTGAGACAGAGAATTCCAAAGCAAAAGGGTTCCTTCCTTTCTAGCAAGTTTTTTTTTTAATTTATTCTTTGATGGGTATATGGGCATTGATGGCAAGGCCAGCAATTGTTGCTCATTGCTAACTGCCCTTGAACTGAGTGGTTTGCTGGGTAATTTCAGTTGGCAGCTAAGAATCAACCATGTTACTGTCACATGTAGGCCAGATCAGATAAGGATGGCAGATTTCCTGTCCTAAAGGAGATGAGTGAATCAGTTGGGTTTTTACAACAATCAATGATAGCTTCATGGTCACTATTACTGGTTAGCAGGCCCACTTCAGTTCTCTGGGACTTTTTCCCAGTTATATTTTAGGCCCCAGCACTCACTAAAAGCATCTTTGCACCTGCGTGCCAAGGAAATCCTTTAAAAAATAAATTACTAGCAATGATTATTTTGAATAACTGCCCAACATGGGCAACAGTCCTACACATTATTGAGACAAGCTTTCAATTCCAGTTTTTAAAAAAATTAATTGAATTCAAGTTCCACCAGCTGCCATGGGGACAATTGTACCCACGTGCCCAGACCATTAGTCTAGGTGCTCTGGATTACTAGCTCAGTGACATTGCCACTAGCCCCTGTTACCTCTATTGTAACTGCAAAGCTTGATGTTGTATCCAACTCTGGAGCAAGATCATGTTTCAGAAACTTCTGTTTTACACCTGACTGCCCACTTGGGCCTTGATTCCCAAACAGGGAGAAAGCTGAGATGCTAATTTCTTTCCTATCATGATTCATCAGTAAGCCTGTCAATAAAATGAGCATCTCACCTTCTCTGAAGGTGTGGGTTTAAAGATGATGGGCGGAATTCTCCATTCTAGAGGCTAAGCGCTGTGGCGGATGGGAAAGTCAGTGTAATTCCCACTGGGCGGTGGGCAGATTTTCACGCCAGATTTTCCGCTTTTCAGCTCATTAATTAATTAGTGAAGAACTCATCAAATCTTGTGGTGGGGTGGAGAGTGATTCGTCCGGCTTGCCATTACCCCATGGCATTGAAGGCCTTGGCACGTTATTTAAATGGCACAAACACGGACATTCACTCACTGCAGGTCAGGTGTAAGCTGAAGGTCTAAGTTAGCATGGCATGCAAAAGAAATAAACCCTTTGCACCATGGTTCAACCAGGCCTCCCTGGAGAAACTCCTCCAGGACATCCAGGAAAGGCAGGAGGTCCTCTTCCCTCAGGATGGGAGCAGGAGATCCAACAATCTAACCACACCAGCCTGGGAGGAGATCACCAGGGAGGTCAGCGTGTGTAGGCCACACAAAAGGACCGCCCTGCAGTGCTGAAAAAGAAAGAATGATCTGATCTGCTCCACGAAGGTAAGTGAACATTCTCCTCCCTCTAAACTCACACTCTCCTAAGGGCATCAGGGTTAGAGTGCACAGGGATGTCACACACAAACAGCAGATGGGACAACAGCACTGATTGTCTCCCAGCCACTTTAAACTCACTATCTCATGGAAAATCCTGCACAAACGGCATCTTTATCCCTAACTGGGGAGTACTCAGCACACACAGCAAGCATGCATGCTTCTGAACTGCTCTTCCATCCATTGTGCTCACAGTTAATCCATCTGTCTTTATACAGGACAAGATTTCCCTCAACATAAGGGAGAGATTGAAGATGCTGGGTGGAACCCCATTGTTAATGACCCCCCCACCCCCCCACTCCAATAAAATGAGCATCTCACCTTCTCTGAAGGTGTGGGTTTAAACCCACACCTTCAGAGAAGGTGAGATGCTCATTTTATTGACAGGCTTACTGATGAATCATGATAGGAACAGGCCACTGAGTTGGTTGGTGAGGATAGAAATTGCTCCTGCATGGAAGGCAAGATCGGCCTCACTCAACAAGCCAGTTACTTCCTCAAAAAATTCGATCAAATTTGTCAAACACGACCTTCCCTGAACAAATCCATACTGACTATCCTGATTAATCCATGTCTCTCCAAGTGCAGATATATTCTGTCCCTCAGAATTCTTTCTAGTAACTTACCCACTACCAAGGTTGGACCGACTGGCCTGTAATTTCCTGGTCTATCCCTTCATTCCTTTTTTAATAACGAGACAATGTTAGCAGTCCTCCAGTCCTCTGATACCTCACCTGTGGCCAGAGAGGATTTGAAAAATTACTGCCAAGTTGCCTGATATCACTTCCCTTGCCTCCCACAACAGTCTGGAATACATCTTATCTGGGCCTATGGATTTATCCACTGTTAAGGCCTCCAAACCCGCTAGTACCTCCTCACTCTCTATGTTAATTACCTCTAATATTTCACAGTCCTCCACCCTGATGTTTATAACTGAGTTGTCCTTTTCCATTCCATCCAGGCCCAGCAGTTTCTGTCGGATTTGCACTCGGACCTGTATACCATCGTTCTAGTCATGAGTGCACTCCAGCAGTGGCTAGGTGAGTGAGGGATGGGGCACTTTGACCTCCCTCCTCAAGGCATCAGGGAGGTGCCCTCGGGCACATAAAGGGATGGGGAGCACCAGCCAGACACCCCAGGGCTTTCCATCCAAGAGTCTCCAAGGGTGCCCTGCTGTTCCAAATCACCTCTGCCTGTGACCCCATCAACTCCAACTGGTTAGGCTGAGGAGGGTGCACCTGCTCTGTACCAAGAGCAAGCTGCCCCTTAGCAGGCTGGGGCCCCTCCAGGCCTCGGGCCTCCAGAGGACACCCGCCAAAGTCATCTCACACAAGAGGGCATGGTAGCCAGCAGGCTGCCTCCAACTCTGCTGTGGATGTCAGGGCTGTATCTAGATGTAATGGTAGAGTAAGGAAAATTAAAAAGTTCTGAAAGCATCACAGTCACGTGAGTGTTCAATTACTGTATATGTTTTTCACCTTTGTAAATATAATTTGCTTTTATCCCTCTAAGTGTCAGGTACTGAATGGCTCATTGATGGGATGCAATGTCCCGTGTTCCTTCAAGAATGCCAAATGCACCCCACACAATTAATCCCCCACCCCCCACAATTATCTCCCATCTTGACCCTCAGTTCTATCAGGTGTCACTCAATGTCATCTCAATCAATATGCTTTAGTTCTATATCAGCGACATTAATGAAGGTACTTCCAATATGAGAATGATGATTGGATAATACACATGTAAACCTTACATCTGAGGATTACATTATGTGATATCATGGGAATAGTTCATGAATGGTTGGGGATTATTCTGATGCTGCAGCCTGTTCTTTGCGGATATTATAAATATTTATCATGAGCCACTTTTCAACGGTCTTTTACTATATCTGTGATGTATTGGTAAAAGTATTTTCCATCGTCCAGCACCATAGCCTTATATGCCTCCATGCAGTGTTATTTTGTCTCTGCTTTTAAGACTGAATAGTAGTCCTTTATTAGTTCCTACTCTACCCATGCATGAAGCTGAGTGATGGAAGTTGGTTCAACTCAGTGACATTTGAAATGTCTGCTAGACAGGCAGGAGTGTGTGATGTCAGAGGCATCTGCTCTTCTTGATGAAGCCAGCCAATGACATCTGAGAATGTTGCTTTGCTCCTGATCAGCTGCCTAGTAGTGCATGATGGAATCCCTCTGTTAGGCCACAGAACTCCAATCGATATGGATTTCATGATATGACTGTGCAAACAGTGTCTTAGGGTTCATAGCAAATATTAAACTTTGTGAGATGGACAATGTCAAGGACTATATTGGTGTGAAAGTGATGCTCCGGCACATCTCCTGAGCGCTCATCAGTATCTATGAAGGGACTAAGCTGTCATTGACTGCTGTGTCAAAATGACTGGGCCATGTCTCTCCCAGATGCCAAGGCAATGCTGGATGTACACTTGGCAAGCTTCCAATGAATGCAGGGTAATGGGTTGAACCACTCTCTATGAGGACAATATTAATGTAACTCTCAGGTTTGTGTCCATTCTGTTATGTGATAGATCATTGCGTCCTGAAGTCTGATGACATCCTGGGGCTCAGTATCAAGATACAGCTTCTGCATTAATCATATACGAGAGCTGGCATTTGGAGAGATGGTGCTGTCCGGATGTAGCTCCATCATCAGATGGTCGAGTGATAACCATTGACAGGTATTTTTCCTTTTAGAGCCGCCTAGCTAAGCTTCTGTCACACTAGCATGAGTACATCCATGTGTGCAGTAGCGTTTATGCCTCTTTAAGGCTGCCATGGCCACTGACTCTTTCATGCCATCGTAGAAAGGACTGCACTATGTGTAGTTGCCTAAGAGTGAGCTTGGGTGGAGCGCTTAGCCCATTACACAGCAGCCTTATGCTCTCTAGGCTACTGCACCTTCTAAGGATGACCCCATTGTTGAGATTGAAGGTGACTTATGCTTCCTTCATTATCATTTTAAGATTGATTATCTTTCATGAGATGTTGAAGATGACAATGAAGGTCTTAATGTCTCCCCTGCATTGAAGCATCAGGAGAATTGCATTTGTATCAACTTGTTTTCATCTTATTCCTCCTGGAATCTTGTAGCTATGAGGTTGTCACAGGCACATCTTTCGCATCATGCCCTTACAGTGGCATTCCTTGCCTGAATCCGGACCCTCTTCAAAGTCGCTCCCTTCAACATCCTCCTCATCTTGGGAGACGTGTAGCTCCTCTATGTCTTCCTGTGGCAAAATATCGCCACTTTGCAGAGACAGATTGTGCAGGGCACAGCAAACAATGATGATGTGGAACACCCTCTGTGGCGAGTATTGGAGAACGCCCCTGATCAGTCCAAACATCTAAAACGCATCTTTAAGAGGCCGATAACCTGCTCTATTAAGGACCTTGTGGCTGAATGTGCAGCATTGTGTCTTGCCTCAGATGCACTCTGTGGACAATGAATGCATGTCGTTAGCCAGATTCTTCAGGGGGTATTTCCTATCACTGAGGAGCTAGCCCTCTATGCACCAAGGGCCCTTAAAGATCTCTGGCACCTGTGAGTGACTCAACATATAAGAGTCATGAGAGCTCCCTGGGTACCTAGCACAAACATGCATGACTTGCTTTCTGTCATCACAGTTTAGCTGCATGTTCATTGAGTGAAATCCTTTCCTATTAATGAAGCTCACTGGCTGCTGCCAGGGAGCTCTCAACTTCATATTTGTGCAGTCGGTGATGCCCTGCACTTGTGGAAAGCCTGAGACAGCAACAAATCCCACAGATCTGTCTTGCTTCATCTATGTGGAACTGCACGTAATGGTGAGCTTCATTGAAAAGGGTATCAGTCACCTCCCTTATGCATTTATGTGTCACTGATTGTGAAATTTCACACAGGGCTCCAGTGGAGCCCTAGAAGGATCCTCTAGAAAAAAAAAAGTTGAGTGTGGAGGTAACCTTAAGGGCAACTGACATTGGATGCCCTCCCGGTCTATGTGGCATGAGATCGTCATGGAGAATGTGGCAAATATGAGCCACTACATCCCTAGACAAGCAAAGGCACCTGCAGGATTGTCTTCCACTCATTTCTGTATATGAGCTGCGTCTTTGTAGACCCTTGGTTGTACCAAACAGCTTCATGGATTGGGTCCCTCCTCATTGGCATCTGGGTCTTCCTGGGGCCCTGCTGGTTCTTCTTCCTCAGGGCGATGGTCTTCCCTGAGCTATGCCAAATGACAATGGACCCTTCTTCTCCTCATTTGCATCAAAGCTATCAAGAAGGCGGTGTGGCCTGCTGTCAGCATTCTCCTCTCCTCCTTGTATCTATGGACAAATAGATTTGAGACCTCATTGCACCATCCTTTTGAATGTACTCCCTCCATCTCCAAGCCAGGGCATCAGTGTGAATCCCTTGGCCTGCACTCAGCCTAGGCATGGCATCCCCAGGCCATCCTGGAGCTCCACAAGTGGCTAAGTATCTACCTCCAACTTGGCTGCACATTCATAAAGAGGATCTTCATCAGGGTGAATGCACTCACATGCTATAACCCTCAATCAGGCTCTTGGCAGCTTGCCTCCATTAGCCTCGGCACTCGTTATCGATAGCCTAGACTTGTACCAATGTCATGATTGTAAGCATTGTGCCCTGTAAGCCATGACCATTAAAATGAGAATATTGAGTCTTGTAGGAAATGTAGCTCCTGTTTAGCAGCCATGGCCCTTGATTGTTTGATCCTCCTTTACTTTTCACACGCCTCTGTCAGGAGCAGATGGCCAACGAGACCAACTCATATGTAACCCCGAACCTTAATGAATTCTCACATGAATGCATGCCATTAGTCAAGGGGCAATGCTCCTTCAATGGGCATTTGACCCTCAAAACCAATGCTCAGCTGAGTCTTGCTCTCCATTGCTTGAGCAAGTCATTAATACAGTGCCCTTTCAATCAGCCCAAAGTCGTTGTCCTGAACTCCTCCCACACTTGAGACCCCTCCCATAACATTTTTTCAAACATGTTTTTCCAACTGTGTCATTACTTAGTAAAGGCGACAATGGTGCTCCTAACCATTGTGAATGTGACTAACACTTTTCAACATCCCCCTCTCACCCACTAAGTTCCTCCCATCCTTCTCCTAATTAACAACCCCCCTGTTACTATTCAGCCTCCCCCCATTAGCATTTACTCTGTTATTGTTCATGTGGATATTCCTGTTCTCCCCACTGTTCCTTCAATGTTGATGGCCCCATGATCTTTGTTAATCTAACCCCTTTCCTTCTCAAGACGATCTGCAGCCTTACTTTCCAAGACCCTCCTAAGAGGCCATCTGTTACCTCCCCATGACTTTACAATTGATGATTTACCGAATCCAGATACCTCCCCTGCATGTAACTGTGACACTGCTTCTTAATACTCTAACTCCAACCCCCAGGACCAAATTCCTTCGTTGACTGACCATGCCATACACATCATTCTGTGCATGATCGCCACTGCCCAGAGGCATCTATCCCTGCCCAAGACTGGGACCAAAATGTACGTGTCATGCAGAGCCCTCTAACCTGGCCAGCACAGCCCCAGGACAATCAGTTCAATATGTCCCTGACAGCATAGCCTCAGCCCCAAGACAGTCTCTGAGTCCTTCTTGGACACTTGTGCCCCACTACAATCTTTCACTATACCACTCAGTTCCACCGCCCCACCTTCAGTCCCACCTCTATCTCCCTCTCCCTGCCTCCTGTGCCCAGCCTTGGTGTAACTTGTGAAGCAAGCGCCAAACATCTCACAACACCACCATTAAAGGTAGGCAAGAGAAGCAGCTACAGACCTCAAAGTTATTGATGAACTGAAGCTCGCCAGGTGCAGGCCACTTATATACAGTCGGGAAACAGACTGTTCGAATTAGCCACTGGCGGGACACTTAATTTGGAATGGGAATGTAATTCTAGTAAGTTTGCCTTTGAATGAGCATTCATGAGATGCAAATGCATGCACACGTGGTTCCTGACATAGATCAGAGAGAAACTAAACCTGTCTTTAGCCTGCCATCAAAGTAGGGAGAACAAAATTCCAAACTAATTTCCCGCCAGCGGAAATTGACTTTTGCCATCACACCAAATGTTATGCCCCTGACCGCCATGATTCCCACCATTGGCGGGAGCAGAAAATTCAGCCCAAAGATTCCCTTTGCAGGACAAATATAAGAAAATTGCATTGTGGGGGCAGAGAGTGGTGGGGGGCGCTGGGGGGGGGGAATATGTTGCATTATTAAGACAACAACAAATGGATTGTCTGAATTCATGAGTTTTAAAATCAACTCAGTCAGATCAGTGCAAAAATTAGCTCAAGCAATCAACTTCAAAATATACATTTTTTCAGTAATTCAGATATTGTGTTTTCATCATTATTTTGAGTAGACTATTTTACAATGTTGGTTGCTTTTCATTCTGTCCCAAAACATTGGACATCACACACAGCAATTATCATTACAGCTAAAGTGATGGATAACTGTAATGGATTGATAGCAAATATAAATAATCTCATTACAGGCTACACTAGGCAATGGAACAGGCCTGATGTTTTCACTGATACTTTAATCTCTGTTGACTTGGGTTCAATTAGCTCTAGAGCCCTGGTTCAACAAAGAAGTATTTGGCAAATGTTAGGCTGTTGGTAGAGAGAAGAACAAGAAGAGCCATGTATTCCTTTGGTCAAAGTGGCATCATATACATGCAAAGCAATCTTTCAATCCAACTCACATATTTGTATCATGTGTTTGTAAGCAAGTGTAAAAGTTTGCCAAACACTTGTTTATGAAGATAGGTCCTTTTAACAACATACAATATTTCTCAAGGGCAATTAAGGATGGGCAATAAATGCCTGCCTAGCCAGCTATGCCAACATGCTGTGAACAAATTTTTAAAAAAAATCACAGAACTCTAATTCGTTTTAGTCCTTCTACCCCCATAACTGCAAGACAAAGCTTGCCATCTTATTACGTGATGAGTTCTTGTTGTAAATCTGCATACTGTGAAGCACTATTGTGACAATGCAGCACACATTTGTATATTTTGTGAAAGCTAACTTCTAATCATTTTGCATATGTTCTAAAACAGTCAACCATAGTGGATGAATGAAGGACTGCCAAAACAATATGGGGTAAAGCAGTTCCAGGATCAGGTGGGTCATGTGTGACTTGTGGCTTCTACAGTAATGAACCAAAACCCTTTCAAATTCTGGATTCCATTAAACAGGACAAAATCAAGACAGTATGTCATGGAACGTCTACAGTGCTGTCTGCACAGAATGTGTGGCAATGGCTCTTTCTTTTTTGGCAAATTGAAAATCTATTATAGCAGAAGAAGGTTTAACTGCCTGTGATACTTAGATCACACAATGTACAGCTGCAGAAAATAGTAACTTCTAATTTCCTACTAATTAAAATTGTAATGGCTTCAACAAGGCAGTTTCACGATGATAAGAAAATCTGCTTCCTATCCTTAGAAACAGAGCTGTACATCCTGTCCAACTCGTGGGTCCAAGTGCCTCTGGGATTTGTCCTTGACAGTATATCCTCTGGCAAAATATACTTTCTGAGCTATGAGCCAAGGCACAGTTCACCACAGGAAATTCCACCATGTATTATCTCAAACATTCTGAAACCTCGGCCAATATAATGGGATAATATATCTCAAAGTCCCACGTGGCATTGCCTTAGTAAGAAAATGGGGAAAAAGGAGCAATGGTGTGTAAATCTGCAAAAAAAATAGCTTATTCTGATATATGAGCAAAAAGCATGAGAGTTATAAATAATAACAGAACTTTTTTTTGTCAATTTTTACATGTTTTATCTGTAAAGTATCAAGGTCACAAGTCAAATTGAAAATCATTGTAGCAATATGTGTTTCCAGATCTCTCATTCTTCATAGGTATGGCCTGGAACTTGGAAACAGTTTTTGAAAGTTGCGTGATCCCATTACAGCTTAAATATGACAATACTTTTCCCATTAGTGCATTAAATCTATTAAAACACTAGACCATATGGATTACAGAAAGTAATCATGTTACATGCATTGCTGACACAGGCTTCACAGATGTAAAATTTGAAATAGGTGACTATCTTCAGCCAGAAACGCCGAGTGGATGATCCATGTTCCAGAGGCCTCCAGCACTACAGATGCCAATCTTCAACCAAATTGATACATTCCACAAGGTACGTACTGCAAAGGCTTTGGGCCCTGAAAACATTCTGGCAGTGGTCCTAAAGACTTGTGTTCCAGAACCAGCCATGCCCCTTGTCAAGCTGTACCAAAACAGCTACAACACTGGCATTCAACCAACAATATGGCAAATTTCCCAGGTATGTCCTGTACACAAAAAGCAGAACAGATCAAACCTGGCCAATTACCGCCCCATCATTCTATTCCCAATCATTAGCAAAGTGATTGAAGGTACATTTGACAGTGCTATCAAATGTCAGTTGCATACCAGTAACATGCTCACTTACATTCAGTTTGAGTTTTGCTAGGGCCACTCAGCTCCAGGTCTTATTACAAATATGGACAAGAGAGCTGAACTCCAGATGTGAGGGGAGAGTGACTGCCCTTGACATCAAGACAGCATTTAACCAAGTGTGGCATCAAGGAACCCTAGGAAAACTGAAGTCAATGAGAATCAGAGGGAAATCTCTCCACTGGTTGTAGTTATACCTAGCACAAAGGAAGATTGTTGTCATTGTTAAAGGCTACTAATCTTATCCCCAGAACACTGCTGTAGGAGTTCCTTGGCCCAACTCTCTTCATCAATCTGTTTCATCAATGATCTTCCTCCCATCATAAGGTTAGAAGTGGGGATGTTCGCTGATGATTGTACAATGTTCAGCACCACTCGCGACTCCTCAGATACTGAAGCAGTCCATTCCAAATGCAGCAAGATCTGGACAATATCCAGGCTTGGGTTGACAAGTGGCAAGTAACATTCATGCCACACAAGTGTCAGGCAATGACCATCTCCAACAAGAGAGAATCTAATCATTGCTCCTTGATATTCAATGGCATTAACATCACTGAATCCCCCACTATCAACATCCAGGGGGTTACTGTTGACCTGAAACTGAACTAGACTAGCTATATAAAAACTCTAGGCAGAATTATCCATTCTGGGACTAGGTCCCATGATGGAAGCAGGAACCAGGGGTGTTCCCCGCTGTGGGGACTGATGGGAATTCACGGTGAATTGCGTAATTGCCTAATTAATTGTGCAGTCTGAGGTTTCCCGACATTTTGCACAGTGGGCTTGGTTGGATGGTATACACCCGCCATCGTATCTGGGTGCCATATTTAAAAGGTGCCCGGATATCAACTGACCCACCCTTGAAGGAGGAGATGGTCCCTAATCATAGGAAGCTTCAGTCCCCAGATTCAGTGACGCAGCCTTCAGAGTGATGGTCCTCTACCCTGAGGATAGAAGGAGGAGACCTACCCTGTACGGGGCAAAGTCTTCAGGCTGGTCGGTGCCCAGGGCTTCGACCAGAGGACTGCTCTGAAATGCTACAAAGTGATGAATGATCTCATCCACACTGCCAGGCTAAGTGAACCCTCAACTGCTCACGCTCGCCTCACTGCATGGTAAAGAGGACATGGGCCTCAGTGGCAAGGGCATCCGTGAAGCCCATGCATAAAAGAGATACTCAATGTGACAAGGAGATGCCTCATAGCCCCACTGCAGTCCATCTAGTTTGCAGGTGAAGAGGTCACAGTGGGTCCCTGACCCTTCCACACATGAAGCTCAGATGCTGTATGGGAGGGGTTAGGCATTGAGGGCATCAACAAGCACTGTAATGACATGCCTCTGTAAGCCTTACTGTTCAATGTGCATGGGTTCACTGCTTTGGAAGGTGCTACCCCAGAACCCTTGTGGACAACCTGCATTGCATCGATCACATGGCACACAATCCAGTGGGTTATTGTAAGACTGGAAGCATGAGAAAGATATCTGAAACCCAATTAGTCTCAACCCCATCTTCTCTCTTTGTGCAGGAAAAGTTGAGGCACAACAGGCGAGAGAGAGAATGGAAGGGGGCCGGCGAGATGAGTTCAAGGAGCGGGCAGCCCAGCTGGTAGGGGAGAAACTGGAATGAGCCTGTGTGGATGGAGAAGTCAGTGCGCAGCCCCCATCCAGTAAGGGTCCATGCATAATGTAGTCACATAGAAACCTAAGGGCCATGTGTTCCTCCATGTTGGACGCAGTTCATGCAGTCATTCACTCTCTCCTCTCTAGCAGGAAGAAGGTAAGCAGTTCCTCCAGTCCACAGAGGACCCAGGACATTGGGGAGGAGGAAATAATTGCACCTGTAGGGGCATCACAGCAGTCACCTGCATCCTCCACCAGACCAAAGAAACACACATTGGTGGGTACTAGATTTATTTCAGGCAAGGCCTTGCATTCTGGTGGTCACTGCACAGCCATGTGCCCGTGGCAGGAGGAGGCAGGGTCAACCAAGCTCACCGGCACTCAGGGTACTGGTGGGGAAAAGGCATCTGTGACGTACAAGTCAGGTGATGAGCCTCTGGGATAGGCCCTGATAAGATGCTGGGGAAGCTGCAAGGGAGGGGGAACGTCAGGCAGAGATGTCAGAGACCTTCAACAGAGTGGCACCTGAGGTAGAGGAATCTGTCTGCCTGCTATCTGATGTAATGGCTCTGACATGTGCACGCATCGAGTTCTCCATGGGGAGAATGGCAGATGCCTTGGAGAATTTGGTCAACAGAATGCCCGGTTTCTGCCGGAGAGGTGTGCAGACCTGCACTCCGTCACTGTACCGTGGGTGAGTTTTTGCTATGGTTACATGAGATGGGGACGGCGCACCTCGACCTCCCTCTAGGTGCAACTTCCCCTCAAGGAATCAGGCAAGGGCCCTCGGGCACACAAAGGGAGGAGGAAAGGCTATCGGATACCACTGAGACGTCCACTCAGGACTGTCCAGTCCTTTGGAATCCCCCTTGCCTGTGACCCCATCAGCCTCATCCTCTGTGACCACAGGGAGAGCAACTGTCCCACACAGGTCAGTCAAAGTAAGCTGGGGCCCTCCAGGCCTCGAGTCTCCAGAGGAAGGCAACAGGGCAAACTAATCAACAGGCTGCCTCCTTCTCTGCTGCAGATGTCCGGGGAACACCTAAGCAAAGTGGTAGGGAATGCAAGATTAAGAAGTTTTGATTTCACATATGCTTGCATGGCTGCACCATGATTGCTGATCCTAAGACACTTTTGTAAATATATTCCACTTGCACTTTAATGAGGTCTGATGTGATTTATTTATAATGTAGCCCTTAAGCCTGTGCGTACACACCCATCATCTTCTGAGGGACACCCCAGGCTGGGTCTATGTCCCCCAGAATCATGCATGTACAGGGAGACAAAGGTATTTGCCAAGGCTGTTGCGAGACATGTGCAAGAATTCTCCCATGCTTGCTGAGCCTTTGCCCTTCACACACTCATCTGTTCCAACGCTCCAGCATTGTAAGTACTACATGCTGGAGTTCCCCTTCAGTTGTCCAGCTGAGATTACCTGCTGCTCCGCCTACACCCGGTGAGCCAACTCCCATGTAGCATCTCGAGATCTCACCACGAGGCACTGGATAGTTGCAAGCAGGTTGTTGTCACCTTCAAAGTGCAGTTCAAGACCTTTACCCCTCCCCCGTGACCCACACCCTCCCCCCATAACCATTGAACCCTCACGGCGAACATTTGACCTTCCCACAGTAACCCTTCAACCCGCCTCCAACATCCTCCATCACAAGCAGGTGAATGTTCACGTCTTCTACTTACCCAAGGAACCCACCTCTGTTACAATAGACATGTCCCCCCCCCCTCATTTTGCTTACTCCTGGAATCCACTTGCACTTTTGTATCCCCTCCAACAACCCTCAGCGCCCCTCTGGCCATCATCACTGAAACCTCAGCCTCCCACCCTACTGGCTCCCACTGCCCCCTTTAACACTCACCATCTCTTCCTATCAACAATTCCCTCAGTATGCCCCCCAGGACTCATCCGTACACACCATGGACACCTCCCTCTGAATCTCTTTCCCCTCTTCGCCCCATGCCCCTTCACACCTGCATATCCCCTCATGCCCCTTCACACCTGCACACTCTTCATGCCCCTTCACACCTGCACATCCCCTCATGCCCCTTCACACGTACACACCCCCACATGCCCCTTCGCACCTGCACAACCCTCATGCCCCTTCATACCTGTACAACCCCTCATGCCCCTTCATACCTGCACACCCCTCATGCCCCTTCACACCTGCACATTCCCTCATGACCCTTCACACCTGCACACCCCCACATGCCCCTTCACACCTGCAAACCCCCTCATGCCCCTTCACACCTGCACACCCCTCATGCCCCTTCACACCTGCACACCCCATCATTCCCATTCACACCCACACACCTCCTCATGCCCATTCACACCTGCACACCTCCTCTTGCCCATTCACACCCGCACACCTCCTCATACCCATTCACACCTGCACACCTCCTCATGCCCATTCACATCCGCACACCTCCTCATGCCCAATCACACCTGCACACCCCCTCATGCCTCTTCACACCCGCACAACGCCTCATGCCCCTTCACACCTGCACACCCCTTCATGCCCCTTCACAACTGCACACCCCCTCATGCCCATTCACACCCGCACACCTCCTCACGCCCATTCACACCTGCACACTACCTCATGCCCATTCACAACCACACACTCCTCATGCCCATTCACTCCTGCACATCCCCTCATGCCCATTCACACCCGCACACCTCCTCATGCCCACTCACACCTGCACATCCCCCCATGCCCATTTATACCTGCACACCCTCTCATGCCCCTTCACACCTGCATATCCCCTCATGCCCCTTCACACCCGCACACCTCCTCATGCCCATTCACACCTGCACACCTCCTCATGCCCATTCACACCTCCTCACGCCCATTCACACCCGCACACCTCCTTATGCCCCTTCACACCTGCACATCCCCTCATGCCCCTTCACACCTGCGCATCCCCCAATGTCCCTGCACACCCCCTCATGCCCCTTCACCCCTGCACAACCCCTCATGCCCTTTCACACCTGCACACCCCCATGTCCATTCACATCTGCACACCTCCTCATGCCCATTCACACCCGCACACCTCCTCATGCCCATTCACACCTGCACACTACCTCATGCCCATTCACACCCATACACTCCTCATGCCCCTTCACACCTGCACATCTCCTCATGCCCCTTCGCACCTGCACAACCCCTCATGCCCCTTCACACCTGCACACCCCCTCATGCCCCTTCGCACCTGCACACTCCCCATGCCTCTTCACACCTGCACACCCCATCATGCCCCTTCGCAACTGCACACCCCCTCATGCCCGTTCACACCTGCACACCCCCTCATGCCCATTCACACCTGCACACCCCCCCATGCCCCTTCACACCTCCACACCCCCTCATGCCCCTTCACACCTGCACACCCCCCCATGCCCATTCACACCTGCGCATCCACCCATGCCTCTTCATACATGAACGCACCCCCTGCCCCTGTCCACACTCCACCATGGTCCTTCCCAACATCCTGCCCCACACCAGCTCATCCATTCCATGAACCACGCAGCATTTATCTCTTTCCCCTGTCAGCTCCAACCTCCCCTGCCCCATTTTAGGCCTCCACCCCACCCATCTCTTCATTCCTCTCCTCCCCACCCCCAACACAGACCATACAGACCACCATCACCCAACAGTACCTCCTGCAGCTGTCCAGCTGCAATTTGAAGATCCACCTCCTGTAAGCTGCTGCAGCTTGAAGATCGCATCCTGGAAGCTGCTGTGAGAAGATACACATGGTTGATGCTTCACCACACACACTGCTGCATGTGGTGCTCCAGGGTCTGCTGTCACTGCAGGTGTCTATCCATCTCTGCTCCAGGCCTTTTTGCAGGTGAATACCGACATTTGCATGTCACGTTAATCCAGATGTGTTCTGGACCAGGGTGATATCCAGCTGATGGCGCAGATCGTTGGACTCGGGTGCTGGGCGGTATGATCCTGGTCGGGCCTCCATCTGAATCCCATCAACAGGATGCAAAACAGTTTCACACCGGCCCCTGGCAGGAATGGTGACCCATGACGAGCGAGAGCCCATGTTTCCGCCGTCATTTTGCACCGGCAGGGAACCGAATTTTCATCCACCGTTGCATTATCTCCCCCCACCTCACACCCATCACCCACCATTAAGCCTACTGCGGGGTTGGAGGACTGGAAAATTCCAATCTATTGGACTACAGTCTACAACAGTGGGTCAAAGACTGGGAAATCACAGAACCACAGAATTGTTATGGTGCAGAAGGAGGTCTTTCAGCCCATCTTGTCTGCACTGGCTCTCTGAGCATTTAAACTTCGTGTCATTCTCTTGCCTTTTACCTGTAACCCTGCATATTATTTCTATTTAAATAATTATCCAATGCCCTCTTGAATGCCTCAATTGAACCTGCCTCCACCACACTTCCTAGCAGTGCATTCCAGACCTGAATTACCCGCTGTGTGAAAAAGTTTCTTCTCACCACGCATTTGCACCTCACAAATCTCACCTCACCTCCTGACAACCTAAAGCCTGGCAGACAGGGTGTGACTTCTTAGCATCAATGTCATCATGATTGGTTAAGTGTGGCTCCCTTTAAAGGTTAAGATATAAAAATAAAATATTTTGCCTGTCTTAAGTTGGTCAGCATTAGACAGTAGTAGTGTTTGTTAAGAAGTAATATTTCTCTAGAGAAAGCAAGCTGTATCTTTCTGTCTGTAGGACTAGCAGTCTTTTTATTTAGTTCACTTAACTCTCTTTTGTTCTGTATGTATCTCTATGTAACAGATGGAGAAAGATGCCTTTACAGGTATAGTATATTAGGACAAAGAGTAAAACATTGAGTTACAACATGCCAACTAATTACCTGAAAAGAAACCTGCAAGCTAATATAGATTGCAAATAGTTAAGGTCCCAAGCGCTGATACCTGTGGCACTCCAGCAGTTACAGCTTGCCAACCTGAAAACGATCCACTTACCCATACTTTCTGCTTCTTGTGAGCTAACCAATCCTCTATCCATGCTAATATGTTACCCCGTATACCATGAGCTATTATTTCATGTCATAACCTTTGATGCAGCACCTTATCAAATGCCTTTTGGAAACCCAAGTACACAACAGCTATAGGTTCCCCTTTATCCATATTGCCTGTTGCATCCTCAAAGAACTCTAATAAATTAGTCAAACATGACTTCCCTTTCACAAAACCATGTTGACTCTACCAGATTGCAATGACATTTTCTAAGTGTCCTGCTATAACCTCCCTAATAATTGATTATAGCATTTTCCCCTATGACAGATGTTAGGCTAACCTGTAGTTTCCTGCTTCCCTTCTCTCTTAATAGAGAAGTTACATTCACTATTTTCCAATCTGATGGGATCTTTCCAGAATCCAGGGAATTTTGGAAAATTACAACCAATTCATCCACTATTGCCGCAGTCACTTCTTTTAAGGCCCTAGGATGCAGTCCAAAAGGACTTGGGGGCTTGTCAACTTTTAGTTCTAATAGTTTTCTCAGTGCATTTTCCCTGGTGTTTTGAGTTTCTCCCTCCCTTTCATCTCTTGATTTACAAGTATTTCTGGGATGTTGTTTGTGTCTCCTACAGTGAAGACAGACACAAAATCGCTTCCACCATTTCCTTATTTCCCTTTATTAATTATCCATTCTTACTCTCTAGAGGACCAAAGCTCTCTCTTTAGTTACTCTTTCCCTTTTTGAATACTTGTAGAAACTCTTACTACCTGTTTTTATATTTCCAGCTAGCTTTCTCGCATGCCCTAATTTCTCCCTCCTTATATTATTTGTCATTCTTTGCTGGTTTTTAAATTCTGACTGATCTTCTGACCTGCCACTAATCTTCTACCACTCACCTGAGATCTACTCCAGCACAACGTTGGCAGACCAGACCTCTTAACCTCCAGGTTGTAAATGACATCTCCAAAATGTTGGTGAGACTTCCAAACTATATAAAGTAACTTCTAATCATAGCCAGGCTATGCCGAATACAGCAATCATAATCTGAGTCCTTCTTTCAGCCTTCTGACACCAACTCCTTGATGCAACTGGACTTGTACTCTGTATAATAACAAAAATACACGGGGCAGAATTTTCAGGTCGACGGGCGGGCGTGCGCCCAGCCCGCTCAAACATAAAATAGCACGTGACGATGTGGGCGAGTGTCCCGACGTTATCTCGTGCCCGCCCAATATTGTGGTTGGAGGGTGCATACAAAAGTCGGAAACGTGCCTACCGACAATTAAGAGGGCAATTAAGTCCATTAAAGTTGTAATTGTCCCCCATTTTTCATGGTCCACCCAATCTCACGGTTGGCAGACGGGCAGCCTTTTCAATTTTCCTGAATCCTCATCTAAGGGTGGGATGAGGTTTCCGTTACTAAATAAATAAAATTAAAAATCGAGGGGCAGAATTTTTATAATGTATATGTTCAGGTGACCGTTTATGATGCTTGGACATTTTTGTTCTGATTTTAAAATCTTTATTTAATACTTTTGAAGTCTTCAGCTCCCTGAGGCAGCTCTCTGCCTTCAGGGAGCTTTCGTTCCATGCTCCCCCATGCCCGCGCTTACACCAGCGCCCGCCCTCCTCTCGCCCGTCCACCTAGCCTGGCAGCACTGAGCATTTCAGCGCATGCTTCATGCTGGCTGCCCATTAATTGGCCCACCAGCGTGAAATAACAGGTGGGGCCTGATCGCGGTTGCCTATTCATTCCCAGTGGCCGCTCCCGGACCCGCTGATCGCACCCGCCCATCGACCTGAAAATTCTGCCCATAGTTACAGAACAAATTAAAATTTAGAAGAGAGGCAATAATGCCAGGTTTTTTTTCAGTTTAAACAACATTGCTGCTTGTAAACAAAAGAAGCCTTTCTTAATAATATTATAACAGGAATTGAAATCAAATAAATTGAAAGTTATTGTAGACTCCAATATTAATTCATTACCTAACTAGCATTGTTGAATGCTAGTGGTTGTGCATAAAATGTAACTAATATATTCCTGAAAGGTATTTTGGAACAGGGAATGTTAAAGGAAGATCTAATAGAATTGTTTAAAATATGAAAGAGATTGGAAGGGCAAATAATCTTTTTTCATTCATTCACGGGACATGGTGTCACTGGCGAGGCCAGTATTTACTGCCCACCCTTCAGAAACTGAGTGGCTTGCTAGGCCATTTCATTTCAGTGGGTATTTAAGAGACAGCTGTGGATATCTATCTCCCTTTAGCTCTGAAGAAGAGTCATACGGACTCTAAACATACCTCTGTTTCTCTCGCCATAAATACTCCCAGACCTGCTGAGTTTTTCCAGCATTGTCTGTTTTCA
Source organism: Carcharodon carcharias (assembly GCF_017639515.1). Classification (NCBI taxonomy): domain Eukaryota; kingdom Metazoa; phylum Chordata; class Chondrichthyes; order Lamniformes; family Lamnidae; genus Carcharodon; species Carcharodon carcharias. The sequence continues at coordinate 134,776,629 of NC_054471.1, forward strand.
TTCCAGAATCACATGTAGGCCAGACCAGGTTAGGACAGCAGATTTCATTCCCTAAGGGACATTAGTGAACCAGATGCTTTTTAAAAAATCATTAGACTTTTAATTACAGGTTTTTTTAAAATTTGAACTCAAATTCCACCATCTGCCAGGGCAGGATTTAAACCTGGATCCCCAGGGCATTACCCTGGGTCTCTTGATTACTAGTCCAGTGACAGGACCACTATATCGCTGCCTCCACATAACAAATAGCTATTTTTAATGATTGACAAACAGATAACAGATAAATTCAGGGTAGATGTAAAAGTATAAAGTGGGACAGTAGAAGATTATACTCATGTAAGGGGGTTTTGGCAAGTGGAATGCACTGTCACACATGGCTATTGATGTTAATTTCAGAGAACTAGATAAGTATTAAAAATATAGATCATTTGTATGGAAAAAGACTATGGGCAGAATTTTCAGCTCCCATGTTTGATGGCATGAGCATACACTGTGGCAAGAAGGCCAAAAATGCCATCATAAAGTCAGTTTGTGATCATCCGCTCCACCCATTAATGGTGGGCCATGTTTCCCAGCACTGAAGTGGCCTCAGGCAAAAGAGGCTGCAGGGCGAGTGCTGTACTGGGGAAGGGGTGTACCCCAGGGCATGTGAAGAGATACATGTTGATCTGTGCAAGTGTTCTCAAGAGGATGCGGGCTGAGGAAGCAGTCTCCAGAGGAGATGAGGCTAGATAGAGATGTGAGGGTATGGGTGAGAGAGTGAGTGCTGATGACCCTTGAGCTGGGAGTGAGTGAGATGCCAGTGAATGTGTGCTGGGCTTGTAAATGTGTTAGTTTAGAGTGATGACATGGTTGCCTTAACCTGGAGGTGCAAATGAGATCATTCATCCCCTTTCTGCATTGGCACTGATCACCTTTGCTACCACCTCCAAAGCCAGAGTGGTGAGATTGCTGGACCTCCTGCGGCCAGAGTGGGGGTAGAGGACATCAAGGTGGGCCTCCAATAGGCATTCTTGGCTTTCAGGGCCATGGAACAGTCCTGGGCTGCAAACATTGAGAACTACGTGCGTGGCTGCAGTTTAGATATGGCACCGGGAGTGAGGAAACAGTGATGGAATGGCGTGACGGGCGATTCAGAGGCCGCTTGCCAGCGAGACACTGTGTTTCCTGTGACTGTATAATTAATGAGGTGGGAAGCGGATTCTACGGCATGAAAACCCACCATTGCGGCCAGCAGGTTAAACACCGTTTTTTACCCCTGCTACTACACTTAGTGAAATTCTGGGATGATTTTGCCCTATGTAAATAGGGTTAGAGTGTATAGCAGTGTTGCAAAATTAGCACAAGGACAGAGATCATAGGGAAATATTACCTTCTTCTTCTGTGCTTACATTATAATTGTAGTGGATACATATCTGATGCCATCCTTTCATATTTGAATGATCTCCAAAAATGTCAGGTCACATACTGTCAACTAGAATTAAACCTGACAGCCTAGGTTTACTTCTGTACAGTAAAGTTATTTATCAGATTTTCTTTCCTTCCATATTTTTTCAAGCATCAGTACCTTTAAAATTTCTGATAGGTTCAAAAACAGGCAGTTGCCATGGCACAGCATGGATTCCAGGATCTTAGAATATCATGTGACTCCCACAGCCCCAAGTCTACACTGCATTAAAATCCTCCCTGGAACATTAAAATATATCAGTGCATTTAAATCCAGGAAATATCAGTTTACCAGCATGGCTTATCTAATGAAGTGCTAATTTTATCAAATCCATTAAATATTCAAATCAAAAGAAATGAACACAGTTATTACAAATATAGAGAGAACTTGCACAAAAGATCTTAACAATATGATACCATGTAAACATAAATGTCAAACAAAAACACTTTGGTACAGTACTTTGGAAGCAGTAGTCTGTGAAAAATGTTATTGCATGTTTGTTACGGTGGCATAAATTATTCAAGGATACTTATGGACCCATCATTCTTTCTCACTTTCCGTCATAAAAATCACTGTGATTTTATATATGATAGCCCTTAAGAATATCTGCTATGAAACGTCCATGAACATCTGGGAGTGTAAAAAAAGATTCCACTTCAGGTCACCATTTAAATTGAGTATAATTCTCCATGAGTCCACTTAATTATCCTGCAGCATTTTTATTTTAATTTCCATGAGAAACATTTACAGCTAACCATAACATTTCAAATGAAATAATGGCTGTGCTGTAAAATCTAATACACAAGTTCTACCTAATAAATATCAATCCCATTTATGATTACTGCTTTAATAAAAACATTGCTGCAATGGTACATTAATTTTTTGAAATGTTTATGCTTGTTGATTTATTTAAAAAATATATTTTGGGTATTTGAAGAAAAGCAGCCTATTTTAAAATATACACTTGAAGATAGAGAGATGCACTTGGTAACATTCCATGAATAGATGGCACATTGAAGAAATTACATTCATTACATTCAAAATTGCAAATACCTATGTTTATTTTCATAATGAATTTTGTTTTGGATAACTTCACATTTGTATTTTCTTACACAGCAGCATAATGGAGCCTGAAACCTATTGCTGCACTACAATGATCCCATTCTCCAAAATAAAATAACCAAATTTCAGGTCCCACGGCTTGGGCTGACTTTTTGCTTTGGGAGATGAAACAGGAGCTGGGACTGTTTCCGTGTCTAAAACTTGTGCGTGGGAGAAGCAGTTACCCTTTGGTATTTTGACCAGGGTGCTCCCTTGTTTGGAATGAAGACAGGTTCCCTGTGCAAATAAGGGCAGCTAGGTGGGCCCTTGAAACTGGAAGGCCAATCATAGGCTTCCAGCTTTCGAGGAGCAGCACCTTGCAATGGATGGTAAGGACTGAGAAGGTGCTTCAACATAAAGGTGCCCTCGTATCAATAGCAACAGAATTCAATCAAATTTTGTATCAAAAGTATATTAAATTTGCCCATTTTTGATAAATTGGGTCCAATTTGGTCATTTTAGAATCCGACACATTCGGATTTTTAAAAATACACTGGAACAATCTATTCTGTCACACATATACTGCAGCATTTTAAGAGTTGTATCCTTTTCATGGGTTTAATTTGAGGCATTTTTATCACTCCTGAGCTTTTGTGTCATCCATTTTGTGGTTTTTGGCTTCATCTTCCATTTATTTAATTCCCCAATGGAATAGTGCAGCAATATTTTTGTGTGTGCTTCTGATCTGGAGAGACCTTATTGTACTCATGAACAGTACATTATAGTTTCTTTGAACCCTAAATATGATGAACAAAAACTTCCATTACCTATGATGGAGGCAAAATTTGAATAGAGGGATTAGGTGCTTCGGAGTTCAGTACAGTATGAAGTTTGAATATTCTTGCACTAGACGGGAGATTGATTTTTCTTGCTCTTTAATTTCAAACCAATAATATTTCAGTTTAATTGGCTTGCTAGAGTCCAAAATACATGGCCATTGCCAGTTCAAATTGCAAGTTTGAGAATTTTTGATTGGCATGAAGCAATTTTAATGCAGTGTTTCCTGACATATATTCAGCATGCCAATTCTCCTGTGAGGTGTCAGTTTCTACTTCTTCTGACCCTCCAGCTGTGCACCATTCATTCAGTGGACTCAGAGGAAGACAAATCTTCCTACTTAAATATTCCAATACGTTGCACTGATATTTTTCACTTTCTGAGAAAATTCAGAGTTGATATCAGTCACCTTGCTAGCCTGTTTGGCTACTTCCTCTTCCAGCGCCCATACATCACAACATCCTTCCCTCATGTCTTACGAGGCTTTTGACTCCATGGGATTGTTGATGATTTTGAGGCTATTTGTATATATTTTGGTGATTTTATTGTGATCATTAAAGCAAAAGGGAGCTAGTGCAGAATAATGGATCAATTTTCCAATTTGTGCACCCATTAAGTCATTATGCTTTCCCAGGTTAAGCATCACATCACCTGAAATGAACAGTACCGGCATCAACTTTCCATTTCTTACCCTTGAGGTCTTTTGAGTGAGAATGGCAATTTGTGCCTAATTATTTACTGGTGATTTGTACACAGCCATAACAGGCATGTGATAAAGCATTCTCACAACTGATGAGCATAGAAACATTAAACCCCTGACTTGAAGCATATCAGACTTGGTTCAGTGGTCACACTCTTACCTTCACGTTAGAGTCACTGCATTTTGGTCCCTCTCTAATTGATGAGCTGCTTGAAATTCATAAGCAGCTCAGTGAAGGTTTGGAAGAGAGACCTGACCACAAAAACTGACCTGCTTTTGTCATGGTCCCTTTACATTTTGTGTGAAGAAGTGCTTCCTGATTTCACTCATAAATGGCCCAGTGCTAATTTTAAGATTATGCTCCCTTGTTTTAAATTACCTCACCAGAAGAAATAGTTGCTCTGTATATATTCTACTAAATTCCTTTATCATTTTAAATATCTCATTTAGATCACTCCCATCAAATCAGAGTCCTATGACATCAGTAGGACATCCGCAAATGCAAAAAATTGATTTCTTAGATGTAAACTTGCTTTTGTTTCTAAGCAGCCTAGGGTAGCCCGTTTAAAGACTGTTGATTGGACCACTCAATATACATACCAACTGGGGAATTGTGCAGGGAGCACATTATACCCACTGATACTTGAAAGTGGTTTTGGAGGCCCTTTAACATCATAAGTCCCCAGCTTGCATGAGCATGTGTTTGTTTTGGGCAGGTGTTTATTAGGCCTCCACTGTTGGTGTGCAGACTGATCCACATCTGCGACCACTTCGAACTGGCCTCGGGAGCCAAGGTAAATCACGGGAAGAGCGAGGCCATGTTCTTTGGGAACTGGGCTGACCGATCCTTTGTCCCCTTCACTGTCAGGTCTGAAGGCCTGAAGGTGCTGGGGATATGGTTCGGCGGGACCAGGGCATGCTTTGGAAACTGGAAGGAACGAGTGTCTATGGTGAAAAGGAAACTGGGCATGTGGGAGCGACGCTCCCTCTCCATTGCGGGTAAGAACCTGGTCATCAGGTGTGAGGTGCTCTCGCTGTTGTTGTACGTGGCACAGGTCTGGCCCATTCCACACTCCTGCGTGGTGGCGATCACCCGAGCCATCTTCCGCTTTATCTGGAGGTTGAAAATGGATCGTGTCCGCAGGGACACGATGTACAAGCCTCTAGATAAAGGGGGGAAAAACGTGCCCAACATCGCCCTCAAACTGATGGCCACCTTTGTGTGTGGCTGCATCAAGTGGTGCGTAGACCCTCAGTACTCAAACTGTCACTACATGCTGAGGTTCTACCTGTCCCCGGTGTTCCGAAGGATGGGTCTGGCCACGATGCCGTGGAACACTCCAAGTAGTTGGACTGTGCCGTACTACCTGTCCCTTGTTGAAAATTTTATGCAGAGAAACACCTTTGACCACAAGTCCATCAGGCAGTGGACGGCAGGTAACATCTTAGAGGCCCTGCGGGAAAAGGAGAGGGTGGATCCTGTGGGATGGTTCCCCGAGCAGACTGTCAAAGTCATTTGGCAGAATGCCTCATCACCTGAACTTTCCAACAAGCACCAAGACGTGGCTTGGCTGGTGGTGAGAAAGGCTCTCCCCGTCAGATCCTTCCTACATGCCAGGAGTCTCACACCCTCTGCACATTGCCCTCAAGGTGGCTGTGGTTGGGACAAAACCGTTATTCACCTCCTTGTGGATTGTGCCTTTGCAAAGAAGGTCTGGAGAGAGATGCAGTGGTTTCTGTTGAGGTTCATCCCGAGCAGTTCTGTGACACAGGACTCTGTGCTCTACGGGCTGTTCCCAGGGACATACACCAAGACAAACATCAACTGCATCTGGAGGATCATCAACTCGGTGAAAGAAGTTTTTTGGTCTGCCCGAAACTTGTTGGTCTTCCAGTGCAAAGAGTTGTCCCCAACCGAGTGTTGCAGACTGGCACATTCCAAAGTCCAGGACTACGTGCTGAAAGACGCACTAAAGCTTGGGGCAGCCGCCGCAAAGGCACAATGGGGAAGAGTCACTGTCTAAGACCATTCTGCCACAGTGCACCAAGGGACTGGGAACTGGTCAGAGCCCCTCGGGCTGTACAGCTCAAAATGAATGTCTGCAAATGATTGTAATATTCATTTAATGTATTTATGCACCTCGTGATACATGTTGTAAAAGTTGAACCTGATTGTACTTCTGTGATAATGATTTTGAAATGGTTTGGAATGTTCTTAAAAATATTTTATGAATAAAGTATATTTTTGCAAAAAAAAATCAAAGACCTCAACAAGGTTGCAGTGGGTCAACATCAATAAGAATGGGGTGACAAGCTCTGCTTTTTTTCATTTTCTTTTTACTGTTCCTAACTGAAAACAAGAACAAAAACTGACCTAATGTTGCTTTAAGGTTTTGACTGAGCCCTAGTAAACTTTACATCATGAAGGCATGTCAGTGTGTGATCCACTGATGACACCGAGCATAGCATCCTTGGTCAATAATTTACACACTCTAAAGAAGCTATGTGCTTACAAAAAGCAAAAAAAAACTCTGCAGGTTTACTGCATTTAATTTATCTGTGGGCTTAAGGAAACACCAGCACATTTTAAAGCACTTTATAAACTCTGTAATTGCATAGTGGGATAGGAGTGAAAAGATGCCATATGTGGTTTTCTAAAATTCCTCTCCTGTTATTTAATTTGAAAAGGCTAATATCTTTTCCAACGTAGAAGAGAGGAATTTCAAATCAATGCATTTATTCAGATCCTAAAGTAAGTTCAGAATGTCCAATTGTGAAAAGCATTTTAAGATTCACGTTCAGGGTGCTTTTGGTCAAGAATGGTGCTATAGGAACAAAGTGTCTCTGTGTGTTGCAGATCATTCACGTAGCTCGAGTTCCTGTGTCAACATGCACCTTTACATGCATGTTTTAGCCTGGAGCAATTGAGAGTGATGGTACAGGTTCCAACTTTCTTTAAATTGCGTGGTTTACCACCACTCTTACACCATTGGTGTGCGTCGGAAGGACTTACAGGTTAAAACTCAACTTGTTGGACCGCATGATATGAGGAAAAAGATTTTCATACAGCAAGTGGTTTTGGTCTGGAATGCACTGCCTGAGAGTGTGGTGGAGGCAGGTTTAACTGAAGCATTCAAAAGGGACTGTTGCCTGAAAAGGATGAACATGCATGGTTACAGGGCGAAGGTATGGGAATGGCACTAGTTGAGTTGCTCATTTCGAAAGCCAGTGCAGACATGATGGGCCTTCTGCGTCGTAATAATTCTGTGATTCTGTGGTTATGAAAGCACCTTCCTTGGTCATCAAGTCCAGGTGTGGGACTCAACCAGGAGCTGACTCTGAGACAGGGAAAATCCCCACTGCTCCACGAGAACTAAGAGGCAGAGTTCTGATAGTAAACAGACTTACAGAAAGAAAGAAATGACTGGCATTTATATAGCACATTCCTCGATGTCCCAAGGAATTTCAGAACTAATGAAGTATTTTTGAAGTGTAGTCACTGTTGAATTTAGGCAGAAGTTCTAAAAGCTCTTCTCTATTCAAGAAGGGAGGGAGGCATCAAACAGGAAACTATAGGCCAGTTAGCTTAATGTCTGTCAATGGTAACTTGTTAGAATTGGTCATTAAGGAGGTTATAGCTGGACACTTAGAACAGCTCAAGGCAATTGGGATGAGTCAGCATGGTTTTATGAAAGGAAAACCATGGGCAGGATCTTCCGGTCAACAAACGGGGGCGGGGCACGTCATCAACATGTAAAATACCGCGGGATGATGTTGGGTGGAACGCACGCCATCTCCATTTTCAGGTCAGCAGGGGCTCAGCCGAGTCAGCTGTGCACCCGCCTACCTGTCAACACCCTATTGAGGCCATTGAAAAACTAATTAAGGTCATTAATGGACCTGCCCATCTAACCTTGAGGTTGGCAGGAAGGCTGGGAGCCCTGGCGGTCTTCGGAAAAAGCATGAAACCTTTCATGAGGGTATTTAAATTTCTATTAAAGGTTTCAATAAAAGTTATGGACACATCAGTGAAATTTTGTTATCATTTGTATTACAAATTTTAATTCTGAGCTGATCTCCGTGAGGCAGCACTTAGCCTCAGGGAGAACTGTGTGCTCTTCCTCGCCAAGGGCAAAAGAGCACACTCCCAGCAGAGGGAATTGCCACCCCCCACCCCCCCCCAAACCCCGCCTGCACAGGGAGTGCATAGCACTTCTGAGCGGATGTCACACTGGGCGGGCCTTAATTGGCCCGCCCACGTAAAATGGCAGCACGCCCCCAATTGGGAGTGCCAATCGAAGACGCACCCGCTCCTGCTCTTCTCACCATATAGTACATTCCTCAATGTCCAAAGGAATTTCAGAACTAATGAAGTATTTTTGATGTGTAGTCACTGTTGAACTTAGGCAGAAGTTCTAAAAGATCTCTATTCAAGAAGGGAGGGAAGCATCAAACAGGAAAATTTTTCCCCGTGCTTAACCAATTTATTGGAGATTTTTGAATGAGTAACATGTGCAGTGGATAAAAGGGAGCCTGTAGACATACTGCATTTGGATTTCCAAAAGGCATTTGTTAAGATGCCACATCAAAGGTTATTAAGGATAATAAAAACACATGGTGTAATAGGTAACATGTTAGCATAGATAGAAGGTTGGCTGGCTGGAAGGAAGCAGAGAGTATGCATAAATTGGTCTTATACTGATTGGCAGGATGTGATGAGCGGAGTCCCACAGGAGTCTGTACTAGGGCCTCAACTTTTTACAATTAACATCAATGACTTAGATGAGGGGAGTGAACACATAGTAGCTAAATTTGCAGATGGCACAAAGATAGGTAGGAAAGTATTTTGTGAAGAGGACATGAGGAGGCTGCAGATGGATATAGATAGGTTCAGAGAGTGGGCAAAGATCTGGCAAATGGAGTTTAATGTGGGAAAATATGGGCCCGAATTTTCGGCTCGGCAAGCGGGGGTGGGGCCTGCTCACCGAGGCGTAAAATGAGATGGGGTGAAGTCAGGCCTGCGTCCCAACGTCACGTACGTCATTTAGATTTTCAGTTTGGTGGGCAAGCAGCCGAGTTGGCTGCGCACCCGCCAAACTGTCAAAGGCCTATTGGGGCCATTTAAGAGCTAATGAAACCAGTAAACTGAGCTGCCTGTCCAACTTTATGGTTGGGGGGCAGGCGAAGAGCCCAAGTGGTCTTTTCATTTTTGCTGGAACCTCATCCATAGATGGGATGAGGTTTCATGAAGTGTTTATAAATTGAATAAAAATTTTAGAAGAAATCATTGACATGTCCCAGCTCATGTGACACTGTCACATGAGGGGCCATGTCTTAATTTTTTTTCTTTTCTTTACTCAGCTTTTTAAAACTTAAAATAATCTCGCTGAGGCACCTCTGTGCCTCAGGGAGATTTCTGCGCTCTTTCGCTCGCATGCGCCTTAATTGGCCCGCCCACGTAAAATGGCAACGCAGACCCGATCGGGGGCACTGATCAGGTTTGCGCATGCCCTCGCACAACCCCACTGATGGGGGAAAAATTCTCCCCGTGAAGTTGTTCACTTTGGCAGGAAGAACAAAAAAGCAGAGTACTACTTAAATGGAGAACTGCTGCATAATGTTGAGGTGCAGAGGGATCTAGGTATTCTATTAGTCACCAAAAGTTAGTATGCAGGTACAGCAAGTAACTAAGAAGGCTAATGGAATGCTATCCTTTATTATGAGAGGGATTGAACATAAAATTAAGGATATTATGCATCAGTTATACAGGGCATTGGTAAGATCACACCTTGAATACAGTGTGCAGTTTTGATCTCCTTATTTAAGGAAGGATGTAAATGCATTAGAGGCGGTTCAGAGGATGTTTACTAGATTGATACCTGGAATGAGTGGGTTGTCTTATGAAGAAAGGTTGGACAAACTGGGCTTGTTTCCACTTGAGTTTAGAAGAGTGAGTGGTTATTTGATTGAAGTATACAAGATCCTGAACGTCCTTGACAAGGTGGATGTCAAAAGGATGTTTCCTCTTGTGGGTGAGTCCAGAACTAGGGGTCACTGTTTTAAAATTAGGAGTCGCCCTTTTAGGACAGGGATGAGGAGAATTTTTTTTCTCTCAAAGGGTTGTGCGACTTCGGAACTCTCTGCCTCAGAAGCTGATGGAGGTGGGGTCATTGAATATTTTTAAGGCAGAGGTAGATAGGTTCTTGTTAGTCAAGGGAATCAAAGGTTATTGGGGTTAGCTGGGAATGTGGAAAGTGAAACATAAAAAGAACAGCCATGATCTTATTGAATGGCGAAGCAGGTTCAAGGGGCTGAATGGTCTACTCCTGTTCCTATTTCTTATGTTCTTATGTTCAAAAACAAGAGCCATTGTATGCCAGCAAAGTCCCATTGACAGCAATGACTTGAATGACTTTGTTTTTGCCTGCCAGCAAGGTAACAACTTCCAAACTTCGAAGGACATCGTGACAGCCAAAGCGTGGAAACACCATCACCTCCTAAGTTATCTTTAAGCCACAACCAACCTGACTTCGACATTATGTTAGACATTGTCACTTAGTCAAAACCACAGAACCTAACAGCATTGTGGGGTATCGCATGAGCTGCAACTAGGGTTGGCCGGCCTGGTTGGACAAACTCTTGGAGGTTTCATCAAGTGACTTCCAGTATCCAACCACCCCACCCTCACACTCCTACCAATGATTGCACAACATGACCATCCTCACACCACACCAGCTTCCCACACAAATTGAAAGGAAACAGACTTTTAATTATCTGATTAGATGATACCTGAATGTCAGTCAAACAGCCTTTTTATCCAGTCACCAATAATTTTATAATGAATAAGTATTCAAAGTAAATGAAAATATAATGCACTATTCTTTTGGCAATTCACAGAAATATCATGGAAATGAACATTCAATTTCTGGAGACTTAAGGACAATCTTGGAAGGTTCACAACCCTACTTGAATGTGTGTGCAAAGGAGTGGAACTTGAAAGTGGTGGTTCTCCAATGCACTGCTGCCATTGTCTTTCTAAGTTGCAGGTATGTAAGGTGCTGTCAAAGGACAGTTGATGGGTTGCTGCAGTGCATCTTGTAGATGGTACACATTGCTGCCACTGTGTGCTGGTGGTCTGCTTCAGTATGTTAGGAGGTGGCATCCAAAAACCACAGCCACCTCCCAAAGTGCTAGGGATGATTCTAACCAGTGGAGAATTTCCCCTGATTCCCACTGACTTCAATTTTGCTAGGCGTTGTAATGAACTCCATAAACTAGTTGGTCCCACAGCACATCATTGAGTGTGTCTCCGAAGTTGCAGTGTTAGTCAAAATGCATCAACTTCACTATATAGGTTGCGATGGACTTTCCAGGGCCCTTACTCTGGAATTAAAGTTAAACTTCTGCATTATTATGGATGGCTTCATCTGGTTATGTATCTTCACGCGGTCTACTAATTCATTAAAGAGCTTGGAATTGGCACGTTCGGGGCCATCAGACTGCGGATGGGATTGGATGTCTTGCCACCACATACACTCAAAAGGATTGCTTTCTGCTTCTCCTCCGCTGTAATTTTGTTCGCTACGAAATAAAAATCAAGGTGCTCTACATACTGACTACAGTCTTCCATAGTCACATCGTAAGGATCAATTCTGCCAAAGAGTATCATGACTGGTGAGTAGTCTTTTCTTTTTCTTAAGATTCAATGCACTCACATTCACAAGGTGAGATGTGGCATCAAAGCTATTTTACCCTCATCGCCAAATGTAATAACTTGATGTACTGGACAGGTTTCAACTAGAAACAGATAACTTTATTACAGATATTGCAGATGCTACATGCTTAAACCAGGTCCTTGACAAGGAGATCAGTCCCCTGGATTATCTGCGCTTAGGACTCATTTGTCAGAACCTCCAAGGACAATCACATGATCCTGATAGGTAATAGGAGAGTCTATGCCTTCAATTATTACAGCAACCATCTGTATCACCCAATCAGTGTTCAGAATGTAGTTAGAAAACTATTGCTTTCATCCAGCTTCACTTGTCAGTAGCAATCCTTTGTGTCTAGGGCAGTAAAGATCATTGCCTCGGCAAGTTGCAGCAAAATTCCTTCGATGGTTGGCATGGGGTTGTGAGACCTCTTCAGTGCTTTATTAGATCCTTTGGGTCCATGCATACTCCCTGTTTTCCAGGCTGTTTCATTGCTACCATGCTGCTATTCCATTCCGCAGGAATTGTCACAATTGTTACTCCCTTCTTTTCCAGCTCTTGTATCTTGTCTGTTAGGCTTCACATGAGGGCAGCTGGAATTCTTCTCAGATGCTGAATTGGTCTTACGCTCTCATCCACTTCTAGATGCTATTCTCCTGGTAGACATACCAATCCTGTAAATACATCTTTATACTTCTCCAGGATCTGTTCAGCAGTCAATGGTTTTTTTGTGCTGCGACATGTTATAAATCCCTGTTGGCACATTTAGGGTTATCAGTCCAAGCTTTAGTCTTGCTCCAGCTGTGATGCATACCGTCTATGATCAGGAACTCCAGAGCTTCATTCTTGCCATTGCATTGGGCTGTCAGACTAACTTGTTCTCTTGGTATGAGTATCCTGAGATCATATAGCCTCAACATTAGTTTTGAGGGCTTAATTTTTGGATTGCCATGATGGCCTGCTTCACCCGGGTCTGTGAAGGTCATGATGTTGCCTGATGCACCAGTGTCAATTTGACACTTCTTGTTCACTTGATGGTCCCCTTCTGTGGCCATCATTCTAATAGCCACAAACCATTTATTACCTATAGGCTTGATGGAAACAACCTGTTGCATGGTGTCCAGTGCTTCATCAGGCTCTTTGGCTGATATCTCTCCAGTGGCCATCTGTTTGGGTTGTTTTGCTTCTTTCTAGCCAAACATTTGTGGGCAAAATTATTCTGTTTCTTGCAGTTAAAACACTTTTCTTCCCTATGCTGGACAATCCTTCTTTTCCTTTCTATGATGCCCTGCACAGTATTTGCATCCTGCCCTTTGTCCAAAATTGTTCTGCTCTTTCGGCCTAGCATGTATCTCAACATAATATATCTCCTGGTCTGCTTTGCCATGCATATGCTCTAACTGACGTTTTATAACTTCCGCACTTCTGCACATGTCTATCGCTTTCTTGAGAGTAAGCTTCTCTCTCAGTTCACTTGCTCTCACTGCCGGATCTCTTATGCCTAAGACAATTCCATCCTTGATGAGGTCATCTTTTAGTTGCCTAAATTCACATGAGTCTGCAAGCTGTATTACTGCAGTCACATGCTAATCAATGGACTCTTTTACACCTTGTGCTCTAAAGTTGGACTTATACCGTTCATAAATTACATTCATTTGGGGTTCAAAGTGTGCCTTCAAGGCTTTCAAAATTTCTGGAGTCAGTTTTTTTCTGTTCTTTGGATAGATTTAGGGTGGAATACAATTTGTAGCAATCTCTTCGCAGTGGCCCTAAAAGTATTGCTACTTGTTTTGTTAACTAAATATTTTGCAATCTCATAGTTTTGCCATTGGAAGTGGAAAATTTGCCAGTTTTTCCAGATATCTCCTTTTATTTTGAACGGAGTTGGGAGTGGAAAATTTACAGCCATTTTTGACTCACCCAGCATTTTATTTGCAGTCTTCAGCCTGTGTTAGCTTCTCCATGCCAGTGTCTTTTTAAACAATTCAGCAGCCTTTAGTAAGTTGGAACATTTCAGTGTTCCTTTTTCAGTAGCTGTGGCTTCTCTTTCAGTTTTCCTCAGCTCCACTTCTGAAACCATGCTATGAGCTCAAAGAGTACAGTCTTTCTAGTGTAATGTCTTAATTGAACTGAACATATCATGGCTGTCCCCAGACATTCCCTCATGGCAGAGGTCACATGATTATGGCAAACAGAGTCTACATGTAGTAGTTATTGCATTTCAAAACCCAAACACTAATATCCTGAAGTATTATTTCAAAAAACTTACTAAGTCCAACCCTTTAGATGCTCAACTGAATGAGGCTCTTCTAAACATCAAAACATTGCAATATATGTTGATTATGATACAATGTATTACAGTTTTCAATGGATTGCAATTTTATTTCATTTCTCTTCTGATAATTAAATGTAAAACTTATTTCAAATCATGTGTGGCCTCATTTGTTAACTTGCTTGAGAGGAATGATTCCTCTGCTGATAGACTAAAGTCAGTTTCAATTTGAGTTATTTGGAGTTGAAGCTGGGAACTTTGCCAACAATAGTTTAAATACAAGCACTGTACTTTGTCTCCCTCATAAATGAAGGAGTTTCTTTTACAGACCTAAAAATTAACACATTTATCACTAAAGATTGCGCTCCACCTCAATTACAATGATTAGAAACACCTGTTCTCTTACCAGAACAAATTCCAGTGATGAGTATAACCTACGTAAAGATAATAGAGGAGTGCTCTGAGTGATGGTACCTGTTGACTGCAGCAAGTATTGCTACTTTAATCCTGGGGTTATCGGTATATGTCTTTTTTAACAAGGGCTGCAAGCATGTGGGGATGGGGGTCTCTTTGAGTTTACAGTGTGATAAGGAACTTGCAAATTTCTTATCATTTTGTAACATTTACCTCAGCTATGTAATAATTTTTACACCCAAACATGATTAGGGTTTTAAAAAGTGGAAACCAACAAACCTTTTTTTAATCAACAACTCTATAAAAAAATGTTGTATTTCTGTTTTGAAATTTGGGCTAAATTATGGGTTGCTTTGTGCTGATGAATTACTCTCAGAATTTGGATTGAGTCATTTAAGAAGGAATACCTACAGCCAACAGAGAAAAGAGACTTTCAAACCATCAGCTTAGAGATGAATCCAGATCACATAGTTGACAAAATTAATGTTCTATCCACTATACCACCAGTCCCCATCATTTGGATACTCTGTAGTAAAATTCAATGGGGCTGGCACAGAAATGCAAAACAAATTCCACATATAGCACTTAAAGACATTTTGGATAAGGCACACTACTGCAGTATGTTAATCATACAAAAGTAATCCTAAGAATTGATTGTACGGAAACATCATCAAACGATAGAAAGTTCACATATTGAAGTTGAAAACGTAAGAAGAATATATGGTTAGAGAATAAAATTCTCTTCAATTACCAGTAATGTCTCTTTATTTCAAGTAGTCTATTGGGAAAAATGAACATGTTCCATACACAGAATTGCTTAATTTGACAGGTGTAATTTACTGCATTACTCCCAAACAATAACATTAGGATTAGTTTAATAGAAATGGAAACTGGAACAACACATATTGTTGATTCCGTTTCAGTTCCACCAGGGTCACTCAGCTCCAGACCTCATTGCAGCCTTGGTCCAAACATGGATGAAAGAGTTGAACTCAAGAGGGGAGATATGCGCGAACTACCCTATCTAGAGAGACTGTAGTCTTATTCTGGTACTTGCTTTAAACTGGTTTATTAACATTATATATAAGGTAGGATACAGAGCTGGTATGTCTCTCCTGAGTACAGAGTGATCTGCCCTCTCTCTTGAGAGTGTAGCACATGACTGCTGATGTCACTGATGCACCATGGTCTATTAGAATAACTCATTATCCTACAAATGGGAATCAGGATGGCAAAACTCTCCACAGGTTAATGTCATACCCAAGCACAAAGGAAGATGGTTATGGTTGTTGGATGCCAATCATCTCAGTTCCAGAATATCACTGCAGGAGTTCCTCAGGATGGGGTGCTAGGCCTAACCATCTTCAGCTGCTTCATCAGTGACCATTCTTCCATCATAAGGTCAGAAGTGGGGATATTTGCTAATGATTGCACAACTTTCCGTATCATTTGCAACTCCTCAGACACTGAAGCAGTCCTTATCCATATATGCAGCTAGGCCTGAACAACATTGGGCTGATAAGTGGCAATGAACAATCTCACTACACAAGTGCCAGAGACTAAACATCTCCAACAAGAGAGAGAGAATCTAACTATCACCCATTGACATTCAACGGAATTATCATTTATGAACCCCCCGCTAACAACATCCTGGAGGTTACCATTGACCAGAAACATGACTGGACTAGCCATATAAATACTGTAGCTACAAGAGCAGGTCAGCAGCTGGGAATCCTGTGATGAGTAGCCCACCTCCTGTCCACCATCTATAAGACACAAGTCAGGAGTGTGATGGAATCCTCTCCACTTGCCTGTATAAGTGCAGCTCCAAAAACATTTAAGAAGCTTGACACCATCCAGGACAAAGCCACCTGCTTGATTGGCACCCCATCCACCAACATTAACCTTCACTCCCTCCAACGCTGGTAGATAGTGGCAGCAGTGTGTCCTATACACAAGATGCACTGCAGCAACAGATCAAGTCACCTTCAACGGCATCTCATAAGCCCCCGATTTCTACCACCTAGAGAGACAAAGGCAGAAGATGC
The DNA here is from genome assembly GCF_017639515.1 of Carcharodon carcharias. NCBI lineage: Eukaryota > Metazoa > Chordata > Chondrichthyes > Lamniformes > Lamnidae > Carcharodon > Carcharodon carcharias. Next base: position 134,793,100 of record NC_054471.1, read on the forward strand.
GTGGGAACACCACCACATGCAAGTTCCCCTCCAAGACACACAGCATCCTGACTTGGAACTATGTCGCCATCCCTTTACTGTCGCTGAATCAAAATCCTAATTCTAATAGCACTATGGATGCATCGATATCAGATGGACTGCAGCGGTTCAAGAAGTTAGCTCACCACCACCTTCTCAAGGGCAATTATGTATAAGCAACAAATGCTGGCCTCGCCAGTGTGGCTCACATCCCATGAAAGAATTTTTAAAAAAGTAGATTTGGGTCCTGCCTCCGTCCCCTGCCTTCAAGAATGGAAGGTAATGGCAAACCACCCCTGACCATAACTGCCAAGAAAACAGCTCAGGATGAAGCTTCAGTAGTGAGTGAGCCAAGGACCACATTTGTGCAGAGCACATAGGGATGAATGAGTGAATAAAATGAAAAAAGCTATAGTCAAACATCTGTACAATACATCTGTTCAATTTTTTGCCCTAGCACTTTTCTCCTAGTTATAGTAAGATTACAGCTTCCCTTATGAATGAGGTATATCTCTTTACTCACTGCCATGTATGAATGGTTGTTTAACAAGCCAGAAGGAAAAAACAGTTCAGACCAGTACTCTCATTTCCAAGTATTTTGACTGGTATTCCATTTTAAGGTATATAAAACCAGTTCAGACCAGTATTCTTATTTTCCAGTTTTTATTGTTTTTTCCTCCTGGGAAGTAACTGTGAAAAGTTGTATCTACTGGAGAATATTTGGGATATCCAACAAGTTAAGTGGAAAATAACATATCAGCAGACAAATTTGCAAAAGCTAATGAAATTGGCCAGAGTTATTTGCCATTTATATAATGCATAGAAGCAGAAAAATAGCACAATACCAACAATAAGCAAGTTTCCACAATAGATAAGCTACGATGTCCATTTTAAACAAGCGTAACAAGAATGAAATGTATTCGTCCAAGGTGTGCTATTTTAACTAATTTTCTTAGAGTCACAGTACAATCAGGATTAAAATCAAATGCTACCATTTTATCAAGCTACAGAGAAAATAAACTAAAGACTGATATGTGGAATGTATTAATATGCATCTATATGTTAAAGTCTACTAAGTGCAGAGCTTTAACCTTATACTATCCGGAGCAATGTTCCTGATAGCTTTTTTGGATAAGGATTCATTTCCTGCAAACAAAGGTTTTTTTAAAAGTGTCGTGAAGAGATATTAATGTTTATAATGCTATTGGAAATTATTTTTAAATTGGACTTGTAATAGTGTCTGTGTCTATGTGTGTGTCTATGTGTGAATTGGATTAAAGCCAGCTAGTTTGGTTGCTTTGATGTATAGTAGTTTGAGATGTTAATTAGATAAACATAAGGAGTAGAACGTAAAGTGTAAATTTGCACTTGTTGAATAAACCATTCAAACTAATGGATATAATCTTGCAGCTAGCTGGGAAATGCCAAGCAATGTGTTTATATTATTAATAAAATTGGTGGAATGAAAGGAGTATTGTTAGGAGGGGTAAAATTAAAAAACCTAGTAATACAATGGAAAATTTATACTCAAAGGGGAAGCTAGGCATAAACAGAAAGGAGTTTCTGTGTATAGGTCAGAGGCATTTAAGATCTAACCAGCCTGTAAGCCTACAACTGTGTCAGCAAATGAACGTCATTTTGAATTTGTAAGGCCAAATGTGCTTTTCCTGGTGTCTGTTTAAAGTTTATAGGCTATTGTTGCTTTTGTGAAGATTTACCTAGGAATGATGAATTTGGAGATTTGTTTAAAAGTTAATATGGTAGGAATTTGTAGACTTGTGTATGTGTTTAATTAGTTGTCAAATTAATAAAAGTTTAATTTAGTTTTATATAAAACACCTCTTGATGCTTAATTCTTCCATTTTTATTCCTGAATTCAGAGCTGCATCTCAAACATACCAATTGAAAAATAGTTTATGACAGTTGTTCAAGTTTCCCTCTGGGATTTAAACAACTCAGCCTTTACCAACTGCTGTGTCATAATGATTGAGGGCTCTTGGCCGGATAATATTTGAAATTCCTTCGTTGGTTTGGAGTTGGTGAATCTTAAGGTCATGCGTATTAGAAACACTTTGAATTCAGGAGTTGGTGAGATATTTTTACATGGTGAGACTGCAGGATAGCTTTGGCAATTGCTAAGACTTGCCTGGGTATAGAAGATATAACTCTAATTGGATTACAAAAAGTAACCAAGAGTAAGTTAACAGCGTTGGCCTATAAATTACAAATGGGTTTACCTGCAGGGGCTAGGGAGTCAGGTATAATTAAAGGCATAGCACAACATCTACAGTTTGAAGTGCTACCTGATGCTCGTGAGTCACAGTTGGAGGTCGTGAGCCCTCAGTTACAAATGAAGATGCTTGAACTTGAAAAAGCAAAGGAACTGAAAAAATTGTGTTAGAAGCAAAGGAAAGAGAAAGGGAATTTAAAAGGGAGTTTGAAATTGTGAAGATAGAAAAGGAGGAAAGAGAAAATAAGAGAGAGAGAATTCCAACTGAAAATGTTGAAAGTTAAAAAAGAGATGCCCGGAGATGAGGAAGGACTTATCTCAAGAGTAGAACCCGGGGGGAGATGTTTCAATTTGTACAAGCTCTTCCAAAGTTTGAGGAAAAAGATATTGAAGCATTCTTTATTTCATTTGAGAAGCTAGCTAAGCAGATAAAATGGCCACAGGAAAACATTATGTTATTGTTACAGTCTAGGTTAGTGGGTAGAACGCATGAGATATATGCTTCGCTGTCTGAAGAAGTATCGATGAATTATGATGTGGTGAAAAAAGCTATTTTGAGTGCATTTGAGTTGGTTCCTGAAGCATGCAGGCAGAAATTTAGGAATATGAGAAAACAGCCTGGGCAAACTTATACTGAATTTGAGAAAGTAAAACAAAGTAATTTTGACCGGTGGATATAAGCATTAAAAATAGAGACAACATTTGCAGCTCTCAGAGAAGTAATTATTTTGGAAGAATTTATAGGTTTAATCCCTTCAGCAATGAGAGCTCATGTGGAGGAACAGAGGGTTGATTGTACAAGGCAAGCAGTAGAGATAGCTGATGATTATGAGTTAGTTCATATAGCTAAACCTTTTTTCATCACCCTTTTAAATCTGAAAAGGATAGAAAATGGGAAGGTGAAAGGGAGGTAGTTAGTCAGGGAAGAGAAGGGGGAGCTGGGAATTCCCAGGAAGTTTTTTTTTCAGGGAAAAAAGGAAGGTGCTGACATTCAAAAATTGAGGTGTTTTCAGTATAATAAAATGGGCTATACAAAGTCAGTGTGTTGGAAATTACTGGGAAAATCTGTTGGAATTATTGGGGTGCAGAAAAGTTCTGGAAGTAAAATTACTGTGGGTTCTGAGGTTCAGGCACAGGAGAAACCAATGGTTTGTGTACAGGTAAAACAGGGAGAATCAGTGATAGGTAAAGAAGTGAGAATGTGTTCACAATTTATCAAAGAGAATTTGAAAGACAAGTTACAGAAATGTTTAAAGACTTTTTGTGTAAAGGGAAAGTCTTTCCATGTGTACAGTGTGGAGTAGGTATAGATGTTACAATTTTAAGAAACACGGGGACTAGTCAATCCTTAATGTAGTGGGATAATGATATTTATTGTTCAGAGGGGTTGTTGCAGGAGCAGGTAATAAGCAGTAGAGTTCATGGAAATGCAAAAGCTATCTTCTTGTGGAAGGTAAATTTAAAGAGTAAATGGAAGATGGGTGAAGATATTGTTGGGGTGGTGGACAAATTGCCCATTGAATGGCTTCAATTTATTTTGAGTGATTGCTTAGTTGGGTCACAGATGTGGGTGATGCCTATAGTAGTTAAGCAGCCTGTAGACGTGCTTTCAACAGAGGTGTTACAGAGAGAGAATCCTGGATTGTTTCCAGATTGTGTGTTATCAAGATCACAGACATGGAAGTTGAAACAAGCAAAACAAGAAGGGCAGGCAATTCAAAGGCAAGAATAAAGTGTTGAAATCCAATTATCTGGCACTGTGTCTGATAACATTGTTCAGGAGGAAAGACTACAGGAAAATTCAGCTGACATGTTTAACTCAAGGATGTTAGTGGAATTACAGAAAAATGAATTGTAATTAAAACAGTTATATCAGAAAGCTTACTCAGGAACTGATGCAAAATGTATTCCTGTATGTTATTGCCTTAAGGGTGACATTTTAGTGAGAAAATGGAGGCTGGATCATGTCTCAGTAAATGAAAGCAGGAGTGAGTTGTATCAGATTGTTATCCTATTAGGGTTTGGAAATGATATTCTGAGAATTGCTCATGAAATTCCAATGGAAGGGATGGGGGGTGGGGTGTGGGCAATTAAGAATTAGGAAAACACAGGAAAAGATTCAAGGTATGTTTTTTGGCCAGGATTGTATAGGGATGTAGTCAAATTCTGTAGAAAATGTCATACATGTCAGGTGACAGGGGAACCACAAACTGTGATTAAGCCAGCACCTTTAATTCCAAAACCAGCATTTGAAGAATATTTTATTAGGGTCATGATTGATTGTGTAGGACCCTTTCTTAGGGCTTAAAGTGGAAATCAGTACTTACTGACAATAATGGATGTGTCTATCAGGTTTCCTGAAGCGATACCTTTAAGAAATATTGTAACTAGAAGGTGATGGAGGAGTGAACTAAACTTTTTACAAGATATGGTTTACCTGAGGAAATACAATCCGATTAGGATTTAAATTCCATGTCACAGCTGTTTAAGGAAATAATGAACAGTTTGGGGATAAAACAATTTAAGTCAACAGCTTAACACCCGGAGTCACAAGAAGATTTGGAAAGGTGACATCAAACTTTAAAAACTATGATAAGAGCATATTGTCAGAATTATGCACAGGATTTGGGTACAGGGATTTCATTTTTGTTATTTACTAATGGAGACACTCCTAATGCATCAACTGTTTTTAGTCCTTTTGGACTAGTTTATTGTCATGAGGTAAGGGAGCCACTGAAATTGATTCATGAGAAATTGGTGGGTCAAAATTCAGAAACAACTCTCCTGGATTACTTATCAAATTTCACGGAAAGATTGAACAGAGCATGTGAGCTGGCTAGGGAACATTTAAAGACATCACAGCAAGTAATGAAAGTGAAAACAGATAAGAAAGCTAAATCTCACAGCTTTATTTCTGGGGAGAAAGTGTTACCAGTACTAGGTAATTCATTAAATGCAAGGTTCAGTGGATCTTACAGGCTTGAAAATAAACTAATTGCACCCTGCACCTGTGGGAATCCTGAGATCTGGGCAAATCCAATGGCCCTTGCATCTTGGCTGTCCGGGTCCCGAGCGAAATACACAGAGATGTATGCCCTTGATAAGATGGCATACTTGACCTCATGGATGCCTTGTCAGTGGTGGATTGAGAGATCTCACGGAGGTCACCTGTAGAATCCTGAAAGGAGACACTAGCATAGAAATTGAGTGCTGTGGTCACTTTCACAGCCACTGGCAGTGGATGCCCTCCATGTCCCCTTGGCACCAAGTCCTGCATTAAGTGACAGATGTGAGCGACCAGGTCCCTAGATATGCGCAGTCGTCAGCGACACCGGTTTTTGTTCATCTGCAGAAATGACAGGCGGCATCTGTGGACCCTAGGTGTCACTAGGCACCGACCAACCATGGCTCGCTGTCGCTCTTGGGCAGTTTGTGCAGAAGCCCCAGCAGCCCTTCTTCCTGTTGCTGTTCCTGCCTTTGCACCTCAGTCACTCTCCCCTCCATCTTCTTCACTCTCTGTAGGCCATCAGGCATACAGCTAGGTCACTAGGATCCATGATCCTGACGTGGTCCTCCTGCATCATGAAAGGGAGAGAGTGACGTGATTAGCATGGGTGTACTTAGGACCTTTCCTGGCCTTATGTGGCCATCCCTTAATACTTCTCGGGAAGTGCTGGTCACCCCTCGGATGGCCACAGATGAGTGTGCTGCATGGCTGTCCTGTCATCCTGCAACATGGGGACAATGGTCCAAACCGGGATGCTGAGATTGCAAGGATTTCTGAGCGCCTCCAGCAGTGACTGCTACATGGCCAGCAAAGGCGAGGAGATTGCACACCATGTGTCGTCCAACTGCTGCACGGTCCAGTAAAGTGGTCACAGACTCGCAGTTTGTGCTGGGGGGTAAGGCCTGCAGGGCTTGGTGGCACACCGGTGCCTCTGCGTTCCTTGTGTGGGCAGGCTGTCTAGGAGCCCAACCCCAATCATATCACAGTGGCTGCACCTGAACTGTCTCAGTTGCAGAGGGATGGCCAGTTTATACAGGTGTCCCTACTGCGTGGCCACTTCCCTCGCCTTTCCTGCCCCCCCCACCTCAATTGCTTGTGCGCAGTATCCAACATCAGGTCAGCAGTTGCCCCTGGACGCCCCTATGCCCCGAGTACAATCGCCTCCATAGCCAAGCAGCAGTTGCCCACGGACACCACCATGATCCCCCCACCCCGAGTACAGTCACCTCCAGGGCCAAGTAGCTGTTGCCCCTGGACACAAGGCCCCAAAAACAGTCGCCTCTGAAGCAGGACGGCACTTCATCCAGGCCTCCTGGCGCCCCTGAGGCCAGTAAACCACAGGCAAGCTGTGGAAAACAATGCTGTTCACTCACCTCAATTCCCCCACAGTGAAGGCCAGCAAGTGCACATCACCTGTGTGTCATTGTAAAACACATCGGCGTGCTTTCCAACCAATGTGGGCGGATGACCCGGCAGGGGTCCAGAGCCTGGCGGGATGGCCTTTTAATGAGATGCTGATGTATTAAAATAAGCGCCCCACTGACCGTTGGTGGGAAACAGAGCCCATTGTTGGTGGGCTGTGTGGATGATCGCAACCTGCCTTCCTGCCATCGTGAACCAGATTGTGCCATATTGTCAGCGCCTGCCACCTATCACACCCACTGCCAGAGGGCACAGAAAATTCCACCCAGTGTGTGGGATATCGAAAGGTGAATACAGTGATAAAAGCGGATTCCTATCCTATGCCACAGTTGGAAAATTGCATTGAAAAAGTTGGACAATCGACATTTATCACAAAGATTGACTTGCTAAAAGGATATTGGCAGATGCCATTGTCAGAAAAAGCAAAGAAGGTATCAAGTTTGTGGGGTTGGAGGGATGGTGTGGGGGGGTGGGGGGCATCAAGCCATTCGATTCAATGCTTTTTTCTCCACCCAGCAGGAAAAGATAGTCAAAATTTGGAAATAAGAATACTGGTCCGAACTGGTTTTGTATACTTTAAAATGGAGCACCAGTAAAACTGGGAAAGAAGAGCACTGGTCCAAACTGTTTGATTCCTTTTGGGCATCCTGAGGTTCTTTTTAAAGTAATAAGTTTGATTGACTGGATTTATGGGGTGTCAAATTCCCTGCTCCTCCCTGATTAAAAAGGCAGTGATGAGCCCACCCACCAAAAATCTGGCTGTCCCACAACCATTTAATTCTGGGAGCTGCATTAATTGGCTCAGCCTCTGTCTGGAAAAGAAGTCCTGCTTTAGAGATAAAAACAAAAAACTGCGGATGCTGGAAATCCAAAACAAAAACAGAATTACCTGGAAAAACTCAGCAGGTCTGGCAGCATCGGCAGAGAAGAAAAGAGTTGACGTTTCGAGTCTTCATGACCCTTCCACAGAACTGAGCGAATATAAGGAGAGGGGTGAAATATAAGCTGGTTTGAGGTGGGTGGGGGGGTGGGGGTGGTGGGGGGGAAGAGAAGTTGGGGGTGGTGGTGTGGTTGTAGGGACAAGCAAGCAGTGATAGGAGCAGATAATCAAAAGATGTCACAGACAAAAGAACAAAAGAACACAGAGGTGTTGAAGGAAGTGATATTATCTAAATGAATTTGCTAATTAAGAATGGATGGCAGGGCACTCAAGGTACAGCTGTAGTGGGGGTGGGGTGGAAAGGCTAGCAGGGCATAAAAGATTTAAAAATAATGGAAATAGGTGGGAAAAGAAAAATCTATATAAATTATTGGAAAAAAACAAAAGGAAGGGGGAAGAAACAGAAAGGGGTTGGGGATGGAGGAGGGAGTTCAAGATCTAAAGTTGTTGAATTCAATATTCAGTCCAGAAGGCTGTAAAGTGCCAAGTCGGAAGATGAGATGCTGTTCCTCCAGTTTGGTTTGGGCTTCACTGGAACAATGCAGCAAGCCCAGGACAGACATGTGGGCAAGAGAGCAGGGTGGAGTGTTAAAATGGCAAGCGACAGGGAGGTTTGGGTCATTCTTGCGGACAGACCGCAGGTGTTCTACAAAGCGGTCACGCAGTTTACGTTTGGTCTCTCCAATGTAGAGGAGACCACATTGGGAGCAACGAAAGCAGTAGACTAAGTTGGGGGAAATGCAAGTGAAATGCTGCTGCACTTGAAAGGAGTGTTTGGGCCCTTGGACAGTGAGGAGAGAGGAAGTGAAAGGGCAGGTGTTGCATCTTTTGTGTGGGCATGGGAAGGTGCCATAGGTGGAGGTTGAGGAGTTGGGGATGATGGAAGAGTGGACCAGGGTGTCCCAGAGGGAATGATCCCTATGGTATGCCGCCGGGGGGGTGAAAGGAAGATGTGTTTGGTGGTGGCATCGTGCTGGAGTTGGCGGAAATGGCGGAGGCTAGTGTGGTGATAAGTGAGGACAAGGGGGACCTTATCATGTTTCTGGGAGGGAGGAGAAGGCGTGAGGGCCGATGCGCGGGAGATGGGCTGGACACGGTTGAGGGCCCTGTCAACGACCGTGGGTGGAAAACTTTGGTTAAGGAAGAAGGAGGACATGTCAGAGGAACTGTTTTTGAAGGTAGCATCATCAGAACAGATGCGACGGAGGCGAAGGAACTGAGAGAATGGGATGGAGTCCTTACAGGAAGCGGGGTGTGAGGAGCTGTAGTCGAGGTAGCTGTGGGAGTCGGTAGGCTTGTAATGGATATTGGTGGACAGTCTATCACCAGAGATTGAGACAGAGAGGTCAAGGAAGGGAAGGGAAGTGTCAGAGATGGACCATGTGAAAATGATGGAGGAGTGGAGATTGGAAGCAAAACACACCACCCCCCCCAACAGTGCTGTGCTGAATAGCATGGTAAAGAGTAAGCAAATATGTCTCAGCATGGATTTGATGCAAATGAGTTGCATCTTTATTGTTTTGGCTTTTTGAGGAGCACAGTAAGATTTGTCGTTGCTAAAATATATACAATTCTTGTCATTCCTTTGGGATTCTCCCAGTCTTTCACTATAACTTTGATGAGATATTGGCACATACCCAAGACAAATGACTTAAATGGCTGAAAATGGTCATTTATGCCTCTTCCTGTGGTCTTCCCATTGAAGCTATCACTGGAGAATAGAAGAAATCTGGTGGAATTTCAGGAGTCACTGTTTATACTTAATACTATGCATTAACTGTTTGTCATTTGAGGTATAGCCTCAAACACATTCTGATGAATATAAGAATATAAGGAATAGGAGCTGGAGTAGGCCATTTGGTCCTGTGAGCCTGCTCCACCATTAAATGAGATCATGGCTGATTGTAGTTTTAACTCCACTTTCCTGCTTGCCCCTCATAATTTTTGACGACCCTGTAGATCAAAAATTGTCTAGCTCAACCTTGAATATGTTCAACGACCCAGTCTCCACAGCTCTCTAAAGCTCTGAGAAGAAATTCTTCCTCATAGGAATATAGGACCTCTATCACATTGCAGCAAGTGATATACTCCAATAACAAAACAAAAACAGAAACAAAAATACCTGGAAAAACTCAGCAGGTCTGGCAGCATCAGCGGAGAAGAGTACAGTTGACGTTTCGAGTCCTCATGACCCTTCAACAGAATTAAGTAAAAATAGGAAAGGGGTGAAATATAAGGTGGTTTAAAGAGTGGGGGGGGATGTTGTTGAGACAAGCAGCCAGTGATAGGAGCAGATAACCAAAAGCTGTCACAGACAAAAGAACAAAGAGGTGTTGAATGTGGTGATATTATCTAAAGGAATGTGCTAATTAAGAGTAGAAGACAGGACAGATAAGGTACAGATAGCTCTAATGGGGGTGGGGGAATACTGAAAGGTAGAAAGAAACAATGGGTGGAAATACATTTAAAAATAATCGAAATAGGTGGGGAAAGAAGAATCTATATAAATTATTGGAAAACACAAAAGGGAGGGGGAAGAAATGGGAAGGGGGTGGGGATGGAGGAGAGAGTTCAAGATCTAAAATTGCTGAACTCAATATTCAGTCCGGAAAGATGTAAAGTGCCTAGTCGGAAGATGAGATGCCGTTCCTCCAGTTTGCATTGAGCTTCACTGGAACAATGCAGCAAGCCAAGGATAGACATGTGGGCAAGAGAGCAGGGTGGAGCGTTGAAATGGCAAGCGACAAGGAGGTTGGGGTCATGTTTTATTTTTATAGTCTTATTTTTATATATTTTTTTATATATTCCGATAAGTTAGGGCACAGTGACCACCTCCCCTCTCCCTCCACACCCCACTGCACCCCCCACCCCCCCGCCCCCCTCCGCCCCCCATATGTTTATTTAAACACTGGTTAGGAAAACTCACATTCTGGTTTGTAAGGGATGTAAGCTTAACAAACGTCTGAGTTGCAGACCACCTCTCTTGGGAAAACGCATCCGGTCCATGTGGAGTAATGCACTGAAATTTGGTTCAGCATGTTTCGAAGACCACCCATACCAAAATCACAAATGCCCAGAGAAAGGCCAGAGGTGGTGGAGCTGCAGAGGATCCCCAAGCAGGGACAGCAACAACATCAACTGCCAGTTCTGTAGATGTCCATGCATTCCTGCATCAGTCTTTTTAGTCATGAGACGACACAGAAGGTGATGAAATAATTTATAGCTTGGACATATCGGAACATGAAGAGCCTACCACAGAAGGGATGGAAGGGCTATTTAAACATGTGGTCACTGGAATAAGGGCAATGTCTGTGCAAAACCCCTAACTCCTAACACAAAAGTGCAAAGACCAAATTTCTACGGCTTTTCTTAGTAAATCTTGAAAATATAATAGTACAATTTATGAATTTGTGCATTTAATGTGAAGCTTTGTGCGTCTGAACTCTGTTACAACCTGGGTGAGGTCCCCCAATTTGTTATGATCCCGGACAAGATACCCCAAATTGTTATACCCCGGGTGAGGAGGGATGAACTGGCTCCCTTTCTTTATTCAACTCCCTTGGTTAGTCACAACAAAGTAAATTTATAAAAGATCCCTTCCCTCATGGATACCTTTTCCCAGTCGAAATGTATTTATTGTTTAGAAGGAGCCAATTTAACCAGGCTTTCTTGAGTTAGAAAGTGAGTTTATTAGTTACTAAAATGCAATTAAAAATAAATAAAAATGCAACACACATACACACAGGTTAGAAATGGGAAAGAAATCCAGAATAAAAGTTTAAAAAGCTATACAAATCAATCTTTGACTTGTCTGTGAAGAGTAGATGGTGAAACGTTATGGCCGTTAAGTTGGATGATTCCGGTAGCGCTGACTTTGGCAGTTAAGCAGTTGGTTCGGAGGTTCTTGGTTCTGTAGGTTAGCTGAAAGGAGTTGTCCTGTTTCCTTTTCGATGGTGACTTTGCTGACTTGTAACTTGCTTCCAGCAATCAGAGAGAGACTTTTCACCTACAAGCGCAGGGATGCCCAGTTGATGCTCTTCAGCTGTGACCTTCACAGCACACACTAACACCAAGCATACAAAGACCAGGGTTGCAGTTGACTTTTAACATTTTTTCTTGTGTTTCCCTGGAAGGGAAAAATAAACATGTCTTTCGGCCTGAAACTGCTTTCTTTCAACTCAGTACATACCACAGTCTTGGATATAACTCAACAAGGGATGATTTCTGTTGAGATGGTAAACAGTTATTTTTTGCATTGCATCTCTTCTTTGAAATGTCTCTGTCTGAAGTAGGGTTTGACATCTTTTTAAGTGTGACATTCTGTTCTCTCTGGACTAGTTAGTCAAGTGTAATCCACATAGGAAGTTTCCAACAAGTGGTTACTTTAGAGTCTCAGCCAGCTTTTGCTTGTGTGTCCTTTTTCTAAAAAAAAACATATGTCTTACTTAAAAATTCAATATGTCTGTATGTAATTCAGGCTATGATCTGCTGTCATAACACATATTGGGATTTCAGTGCTGAGGTGAGGAAAACCAGCTAATGTTTTTCTCCTAATTGTTATTCAGTGAAGGCTGATGGGAAATATTTGTGCTTAGATATCAGAAAAAGACAGGGTTAGCTTTGACTATGGAGCCTGTTACTCACTTAGTCCATGCCAGCATATAGGTTGCCAAATGCACTATCCAGCTTTATAATTAAAGATTGTTACTTAGGTGAAGTACAGGAGAGCAGAAAAGTGCCTTTCCGACTGTAGTCTGACTTCATGCAAAGAGGGAGACAACTAGGAGGGTTGACAAAATGTGTAGAAATTTTTTATGGATTCAAAGTTTCCAACTTTTTTTATTGCATGTCAATAACAAGTTAGCGAGTATAGGGGACACTGTTGTCAGCCTGCTTTGAACATTATTTTGTGTAAAAAGTACTATTAGAATTGGACAAAGTTGTTTAAAGGGTTTGAAAGCCTGGAATGTTTCCCCAAGGTCCCATGTGAAATGCAAACCCCATTTTGAAAAGACCACTCAGCAATTTAGCCAACATAAACAAAGCTGAGCGACATGCAAGCTGCATCCAGTAGATCGCTCAGAAACAGCTGTGTTCATTTATGTGGTAAACCACCAAAAATCCTCTCTCAGAGACTAAATATGATATTGGAGAGGATGATCAGTAGAATTTCAAACTTCCTCTTAGTCTGTGGTTAGACTACTGTTTGCTTTCACTGACAGTAAATATGTGGATAAGGTAGTCATGCAAAATATGTGGTTAAAGTGGTCATGCTAAAATGTACAGTTCAGAAATGCTGGGCTTATGCTGTATTTATTAGCATTCTATGCTTTTTCTTATTGCTATTCTAAAGCTTGTTGATTAGCATAGTTATAATGGAAAGATTTATGGAGCAGAGCCAATTAGCCTTTTTTGCCTACTTAATAGAAAAGTTTGAATGCTTAAAAATATCCTCATTTGAATTTTCTGACTAACATATCAAATAACTTTCAAAAGCTATCCACCTTGGTAGGAAAAATTGAAAACCAGATTTTTTTACGTGCTGAGAGACAGGGAAATGTTGATATTCAGAGGAACCTGTATGTTCTTTTGCAAATCATGGAAAGTTGACATGCAGGTCTAGAAAGCAACAAAGAAAGCATACTGTACACTAGCCTTTATGAGTGTAAAGAAGCATTAATGCAGTTATATAGTGCTTTGGTGAGGCTATGCCTGGAGTACTGCATACAGTTTTGGTTTCCTTTCCTAAGGAAGGACATAATTGCCCTAGAGGGTGCAACAAAGGCTCACTATCTTCACTGAGGGAGTTTTCCTACAAGAAAAGATTGAGCCTATAGAACAGTGAGATAGGGCTGATGCCTGTCTGAGGAGCCTCAGGATAAGTGTCGACCATTTAGAACTGAGGTAAAGAGAAATTCTTAATTCAAAGGGTTGTGAATCTTTGGAATTCTCTTGTCCATGCTCACTCCTTGAGTATATCCAAGTCAGAGGCGTACATATTTTTAGATCCTAAGGGAATCAAGGGAGATGGGAATATTTCAGGAAGGTGTAGCTGAGGCAGAAGATGATCAAGCCATAATCTAATTGAATGGTGAAGTAGGCACAAGGGGTTGAATGACTTACTCCTGCTCCAATTTCCTAGGTTCTTATCTTCATTGTTATGGTTTAAGACAATGCATGATTCTTTAAACAATATATGATATTTATTTCTTTTTTAAAGTGTTTCCCTCAGAGTTTCAGGATCAAAGGATAAAAATAAACCACACAACTCCAAAATTCTATAGCAAGTGAGGGCAGAAAGCTTTATTCCTGTCCACAGAGGTAGACATTAGAGTGGAACCCAGTTACAGTGGGATTGCGCATCACTTGCTGTGGCACTTTAAATTCTGATGGAGGTAATAAGGGAAGATCTTCTAATTACCTGTGCTCCTGTCCTCCTACATCCAGCTTCCCCAAGAATTCCACCTTTCATGCTCTGACCTCAATATAGGTGAGCATTTTAAGAAGGAAGGAACTGACATTTTTGTAGCAGCTTTCATATCCTAAGGATGTTTTAAAATGTCTTCCAGTCAATGAATCACTTGTGAAGTGCATTCACTATTATGTTATGTCATGACTGCAGGTCAGAACCCCAAATTGCTTATTGAACTTCTAAGTAAGATGTGTTTTTTTCAAAAAAGTATATACAAGTAAAAGCTGGCTGAAACTGTAAAGTAACCACTTGCTGGAAAATTCCTATGTGAATTACACTTGATGAGCTAGTCCAAAGAATGGAATGCCACAGCTAAAAAAGTGTCAAGGCCTACTTCAGCCAAAGGTACTTCAAAGGAAAAGATGCAATGAAAAAACTGAACTGTAATCTCCTGTGGTTGCAGAGATAATGATGGCTGAATACCATCTTAGCAGAAACCAGCTCATGTGTGTTATATCCCAGACTGTGGACATGATGTGAGCTGAAAAGAAAGCAGATCTGGTTGAAAAGCATGTTTCTTTTTTCCCTTCAAGTAGTACACAAGAAAAGTGGTTAAAAAGCCAATTGCAACCCCAGTACTGTGTGCTAGTTTTGGTGTTCCAGGCCTGATGTACGAGGGTGTGCTGTGAAGGTGAAACTAAAAGACAACAACTGGGCATCCCTGTGCTTGCAGGTAATAAAATCCTTTCTCTTTGATTGCTGGAAGCAAGCCACAATCAGCAAAGTCACAGTCACAAAGGCAACAGGACAACTTCTTTCAACTAACCTGCAGAACCAAGAATCTCCAAACTAACTGCCCAAAGTCACCTCTACCTGAGTCATCCAATTTAACAGCAGCAATATTTCACCATTTACTCCTCACAGACCAGTCAAAGACTGATTCGTATATCTTTTTAACTCTTATTTCTGGTCTCAAATCTCATTTCTAATCTGTGTGCATATGTATTGCATTTTCATTCATTTTTTATTGCATTTTACTAAGTAATAAATTCACTTTTTCTTTAACTTAAGAAAGCCTGATTGAATTGGCTCCTTTTAAAATATAAATATAAATACATTTGGACTGGCAAAATGTATCCATGGGGGAAGGGATCTTTTTAAATTAACCTTGTTGTGACCAACCGAGGGGGTTGAATAAAGAAAGGGAGCCAGTTCATCCTTCCTCACTTGGGAGTATAAAAATTTGGGGTACCTCATCCAGGATCATAACAAATTGGGGGAACCTCGCCCGGGGACTGGTCATAGCAAACATAAGCAAACAATTAGCCAATTTGTGCACAGAATGGTCCCAAAATGGGCAATAAGACCAATGCTCAATTATTAGCATCTGTTCTGGCAATAGTTCTTGAGGAATAACTTTGGTTAGGGCACAGGCATAACTTTCCCGTTTTTGTGCAAATAAGGCCATGGGACACAAACAGACAGGGCCACAGTTAAAGGTCTCAACCAAAAGGCAGCATCTTCTCTAATTTAGCACAGTCCCAAAATATCATCATATGCTTAAATCCATGGAGTGGGGCTTGAGCCCAACACAATCATATCTTTGGGGAAAAACGGTTATCATTAGACAAAGCTGACATATAAGTAGCCTGAACTTGAACCAAAGAAAGGTGCTGGAATTCAAACACCATTAATTACCTTTCCATAGAGGGCTGCTTGTCCTTTTGGGGGCTGAGTACTTTCTTCTGGGATTAAGTGCTAGTCATCCTCGCATGATGTTGCTCTGACATTTTGGGATGGGTGATTTTGATGTGTATTTGCAGATATTACATACCTTCCATGCAAGTGACCCTGACCTTGGGTTTGAGAAGGGTATACACTTAGTTTGAATGCAGATGTGACATCCGGTCCACTAGGATGTGAAATTTGAGGCTCTGCATGAAGAAACACAGGCCGTGAAATTTGATAAGGCCCAAAAACAGTGATTCCAATGTGTGATTTCCCATGCCCATCACTTCCATTGCAGGCAGCACACAAACATTATGTTGCCTATTCATTACCATGATTGTAGTGTGCAGCCAGCCCTAAACACACTGCTAAATGTCTGTATACCTCAGCAGCTGGTGCACTGTCCTAAGAACTTAGCAGGAGTTCAAGCTAACCTGCATTTGTTAAAGCCTTTGTGCACCTCTTAAAGGGGAGATGTTGCAGCAGGTACTGGAGGTGACAGGAGAAGAGTATTCGAGCAGGAAGAACAT
This sequence comes from Carcharodon carcharias, assembly GCF_017639515.1. Classification (NCBI taxonomy): domain Eukaryota; kingdom Metazoa; phylum Chordata; class Chondrichthyes; order Lamniformes; family Lamnidae; genus Carcharodon; species Carcharodon carcharias. The sequence goes on from NC_054471.1 coordinate 134,809,387, forward strand.
TGAAAAATTGCTCAACAGAGTGGAAAGCTTTCTCGATGGTTCTTTGATGCAGCACTGGAGGCATTGGTGCAGGAGGTGGACAGGAGTAAAGAGATTTTTTAACCACTGCAGACCTCCAGGCTAACAAGGCAAAGGTAATGGGAGCAGAGAGCCATCAAACTCAAAGCCAACAGTGTAGCCCTGAAACATATATGCAGTGCAATAAAAAGCGTAATGACATAACAGCAGTGGCCAATGTAAATGAATGCATCAATAAAATGTTTTTTCCTCACAAATGAACCATTAACCTCGCACACTGCTCTATTCACCACTTCTTCACTCATCTCTTTTAAATATGGTTCATGCCTCACATTCCTACCTTCACCTTAACCTCATAGACATAGTACTTCTACAAAACTCACACTCATATTTCTCAGCTTGCATATAATGGAAGCTGTTCAACTATGGCAGGCACATCACTCAATCACATTGCACCACACTCATTGACACATTTCTTTCTCTCTCTCAGGGCAGGGTGGCACATAATTGCAGGCAGCACCACCTAACCAGCAGAGGAAATGCCCTCACCCCAATGCAGAAGATGATTATCTCCATAATTGTGGCCATAACTGAGGTCATGACAATGACAGAGCTGAAAGCACCAAAAGTGATGATAGGTTCAAAACTTATCCTCCTTCTCACATCCTACTTCTTCCTTATCCCACAATCTCTTCTAATTTACAAGCTGCGGATGGCGTAAGCCTGCACCTCTTGTTTTCACCCCCTTCTCTCACCAGAACTGTACCCTTGTGTCTTTCCCTTTCCAGAGAATCACAGTGCAGATGAGGCTCTTTGGCCCATTGAGTCTGCACCAACACGTGAGAAACACCTGACCTACCATCTAATCTCATTTACCAACATTTGGCCCATAGGCTTGAATGTTATGACGTGCCAGGTGCTTATCCAAGCACTTTTTAAAGGATGTGAGGTAACCGGCCTCCACCACCCTCCCAGGCAGTGCATTCCAGACGTCATCACCCTGTGGGTAAAAAGGTTTTTCCTCACATCCCCCATAAACCTCCTGCCCCTCATCTTGAACTTGTGTCCCCTCATGACTGACCCTTCAACTAAGGGGAACAACTGCTCCCTATCCATCCTGTCCATGCCCCTCATAATCTTGTACACCTCAATCAGGTTGCCCCTCAGTCTTCTCTGCTCCAGCGAACACAACCCAAGTCTATCCAACCTCTCTTCATAACTTAAATGTTTCATCCCAGGCAACATCTGGTGAATCTCCTCTGCACCCCCTCCAGTGCAATCACATCCTTCCTATAATGTGGCGATCAGAACAGGACACAGTACTCCAGCTGTGGCCTCACCAAGGTTCTATACAACTCCAACATGACCTCCCTACTTTTGTAATCAATGCCTCAATTGATAAATGCAAGTGTGCCAAATGGACTTGAGGGTCACCTTCTCAAAAAATTCAATCAAATTTGTTAGGCATGATCTCCCTCTGACAAAGCCATGCTGATTATCCCTGATCAAACCTCGCCTCCCGAAATGGAGATAGATTCTCTCCTTCAGAATTTTCTACAATAGTTTCCCTACCACTGATGTAAGACTCACTGATCTGTAGTTCTCTGGCTTATTTCTACAACCCTGCATAAACAGCGGAACCACATTAGCTGTTCTCCAGTCCTCTGGCACCTCCCCCGTGGCCAAAGAGGAATTAAAAATTTGGGTCAGAGTCCTTGCGATATCCTCCCTTGCCTCCCTCAGCAGTCTGGGACACAAATCATCCGGACCTAGAGATTGTCCACTTTTAAGCCTGTCAACACCACCAATACCTTGTCACTCGCTATATCAATTTGCTCAAGAACCTCGCAGTCTCTCTCCCCGAGTTCCATACCTTCATCCTCATTCTCTTGGGTGAAGACGGATGTGAAGTATTCATTCAACACTCTACCGATGTCAAAAACAGAAACAGAAATACCTGGAAAAACTCAGCAGGTCTGGCAGCATCGGCGGAGAAGAGTACGGTTGACGTTTTGAGTTCTCATGACTTTGCAACAGAACTAAGTAAATTAGGAAAGGGTTGAAATATAAGCTGGTTTAAGGGGGTAGGGGGTGGGGGGTGGGGGGTGGGGTGGGGGGGGGGGGTGGGGGGGTGGGTTTGTTGGGACAAGCAGCCAGTGATAGGAGGAGATAACCAAAAGCTGTCACAGACAAAAGAACAAAGAGGTGTTGAATGTGGTGATATTATCTAAAGGAATGTGCTAATTAAGAGTAGAAGACAGGACAGATAAGGTACAGATAGCTCTAGTGGGGTTGGGGGAATACTAAAAGGTAGAAATAAACAATGATGGAAATATGTTTAAAATTAGTGGAAATAGGTGGGAAAAGAAAAAATCTATATAAATTATTGGAAAAAACAAAAAGGAGGGGGAAGAAATGGGAAGGGGGTGGGGATGGAGGAGAGAGTTCAAGATCTAGAATTGTTGACTCAATATTCAGTCCGGAAAGCTGTAAAGTGCCTAGTCAGAAGATGAGGTGCTGTTCCTCCCGTATGCGTTGAGCTTCACTGGAACAATGCAGCAAGCCAAGGACAGACATGTGGGCAAGAGAGCAGGGTGGAGTGTTGAAATGGCAAGCTCATCTTCCGACTAGGCACTTTACAGCCTTCCGGACTGAACATTGAGTTCAACAATGTTAGATCTTGAGCTCTCTCCTCCATCCCCACCTCCTTCCCATTTCTTTCCCCTCCTTTTTGTTTTTTCCAAAAATTTATATAGATTTTCTTCCTTTTCCACCTAATTCCACTAATTTTAAATGTATTTCCACCATTGTTTATTTCCACCTTTCAGTATTCCCCCACCCCCACTAGAGCTATCTGTACGTTATCTGTCCTGTCTTATACTCTTAATTAACACATTCCTTTAGATAATATCACCACATTCAACACCTCTTTGTTCTTTTGTCTGTGACAGCTTTTGGTTATCTCTTCCTATCACTGGCTGCTTGTCCCAACAAACCCCACCCGCAACCCCCCCCCACCCCCCACAACCCCCCTCAAACCAGCTTATATTTCACCCCTTTCCTAATTTTACTTAGTTCTGTTGAAGGGTCATGAGGACTCGAAACATCAACTGTACTTTCCTCTGCCGATGCTGCCAGACCTGTTGAGTTTTCCAAGTATTTCTGTTTCTGTTTTTGTTTTGGATTTCCAGCATCCACAGTGTTTTGTTTTTAACTCTACCAATGTTCTCTGGCTCCACCCATAGATTGCCCCCTTGATCCCTACTCTTTCCCTGGTTATCCTCTTCCCACTGATACACTTATAGAATATCTTGGGATTTTCCCTACTTTTACCAGATACTTTTTCAGGTCCAAATGACCCGTCAGTAATTTATGAGCATAATAGGGAAAAGAGGCTGATACCATCAATTGCTCTCATAACTCACATACTGGTGCTGCACACACTTTAAAGAATAGCTTAGCGGTACAACAGGAGGCGCAAATGGTCTGCAGCCAGGGCAAGAAAAGGTAGAGCAGATGCCAGCTCCCCGCCATGGCAAGGTTGTGCATGAGTTCAATTGCAGGAGATGCAGGTGAAGACTTAAATGGGAGAGTGCACAGAAAACATTCATGTTCATATGCACAGAAATGCATTGACTGGTTTGCAGTAATTGTCAAGTAGTGGGAAGGATTCCAGCACAGATCTTGCACATGGCTTTGAATGGAGCTGGGGGCCCATCCTTTCCAGCGTGGATGTGGAAAACAGAAGCATTGCCTAAGCACCCCAATGATCTGCTTGGCCATATTTCATATGGCAGCATGATTCTCATTGTATGCATACTGCCCATGTGTGTGTGAGCTGTGCATTGGAGTCATGAGCCAGGTTGTTAATGGATTGCCCTCTTCACATACTACTTACCCTCTGGTTTCTCTTGGTGGCTAAACTGCAGATGGTGCAGTGGACTGGCGCAGAATGAAGGCATGATAAATGCCCTAGCCTGCTTAATGCACTGAGTATGACTGTACACCAGCTACATATTGGGGGAGTTGAACCCTTTCTGGTTTCAATCTATCTCTGAATTACATGCAAGACCAACAAAACAATGTGCATATAGTCATTTACACGCTGCCCCATGGGGATTATTTCTATCCTAGTGAAACCATGTCCACTCTCTGGCCACTTCTCTCTGGAAAAAGAGATTGCATTATAGTCCTTCCTCTTTACTTTCAGAGCATCAGTGACTTCTTTTACAATAGAGGATGACGAACTGTGAGATGTTTAAAATGTTAACTGCTCCAGCCTGGAAGAAGCCCAATACAAAAAGGTTTGTGGCTGTGGTCACATTTACAGCCATTGGTAATGCTGTCCTCACACTGCTGTGATGCTGCAGGCCAGCCAGTAACAGGTTTCATTATGCACCTTTTTACTGAAATGAAAATATTGCTCTGTTGCTTGCTGAAGCTGAGAGAGGAGAATTGCTCCCTGAAGGCCCTGGGTGGATATGGCCTTCAGCCAAAAACCCAGATCCCTCATTTAAGTAACTTCTCCTCCCCTGTGCACATTCTCCCTGTCATATTGCATCTTTTTTTTCATTTTGTTCATGAAATGTGGGTGTCACTGACTAGCATTTATCAGCTATCTCTAATTGCCCTCATTCAGAAGGTATTTATGAGTCAACCACATTGCTGTGGGGCTCGAGTCACATGTAGAGCATAGAGCAGGTAAGGACAACAGATTTCCTTCCCTAAAGGACATTAGTGAACCAGATGAGTTTCCATCAGACTTTTAATTCCAGATTTTTATTGGATTCAAATTTCACCAACTGCTGTGGTGAGATTCAAACCCCGGTCCCCAGAGCATTACTCTGAGTCTCTGGAATACTGGTCTAGTGGCAATACCACAATGTCACCACCTCCTCTACAAAGTGAATAGAAATTCTAGCACCCATGGCTGGAAGCAAGTGGTCAGAGCAGAATCCTTGAAATGAGAACCAAGGCTTTTACCATATCGAATAGCACTCACTGTAGACTTCACCAACCATAAGTAGCAGTAAAAACATCTAAATATTTTTACTAATGCAGCAACAGCCAGTAGAAATTAATCATAAACTAACCTGCAAGTGGTTGGTGGTCCTTTTAAACAGGCCTGGTTAGGGTCCTTTCTGCATGTCCAGTTGTGCAAGGTTAAGAAAGGGCATTAGCTGGAGCATTCAGGTGGAAAATGGCACCTTAGAGTCAAATCAGCATTACACCCTGAATGATATCTTGATCTGCCTACTCTATATACTTCCAGCACATAATCTCAGTACTAGCACTATGAACCTTCCCAAAATTGAGTCTTGCACCAGAGCTATGTGTGCATGACATGGATGTCATTTTGGTTCTGAAGTGGCTCCCATTGTGACGAAAATAAAATTGCTGCGCAACTGAATTTTGTGGTCATGGGAACCAAAGTAGGCCATTCAGGCCCTCGAACATTACCTGCCGATCAATGAGAACATGGGTCTATATGCTAACTCCATCCACTCATGTTGGCTCCACATCCCTTAATACCCTCCACTAGCCAAATCTATCGATCTCAGATTTAAAATTATTCATTGAGCTAATTGCTGATTTTTGTGGAAGAGATTTCTATCGCTCCTTGTATGAAGGAATGTTTTCTGACTTCTTGTCATGGCTCCAAATTTAAGGTGATTTCCCCCATCTGTGGAAAAGATTTCTTTACTGACCCAATCAATTTCTTTCAAAATCTTAAAAACTTCAATCAAATCACTTCTTAACCTTAATACAAAAATAAAATGCAGCAGATGCTGGAGATCTGAAATAAAAGCAGAAAATTCTGTAAATATTCAGCAGGTCAGGAAGAATCTGTGAGGAGTTAAACAAATCTTCTGGTCACTGGATCGTCGAGACCGGATGTATGACAGGAGTTGTGTGTCGGGACCCTGCAGAAGTCCTGAAGTGTGGGTATAGATAGGAATTGCCTGGGAAGTTTAAACTTCCGATAGGCCGATTCCCTGCTGCCCAGAACCCTCCGTAATGTCTCCAATCCTGAGGTCATGACAGAGACTTGGGATAAATGGGACTTAACTGGATACTTAGCTGGAAATATTAGAAAGATAAAAACCTGGTCTAACAGCTGGATAACTCCGCAAACTCCCCTTCCAATTGTCTCCCCCTGAAGACCCGACTACTCCCGACCATCCAAAATGCCGGCCTGAGACTGACACTGCATGTGTGCAAGAAAGCTCCCTAATGATGTGGCACAAATAAACACAGCCAAATAGAAAATGCTGGAAATATTCTGCAGGTCAGGCAGCAAATTTAGAGAGAAAGAGAGTTAACTTTTTAGGCTGATGACCCTTCATCAGGATGGGTCACAGACCTGGAACATTAGTTGTTACTCTCCACAGATGCTGCATGACCTACTGAGTATTTCAGATTTCCAGCATCTGCAGTATTTTGCTTTTGTAATAGAACTGGGGTGGTGTGTGAACAGGACTTGGCATGGGTTATGATAGAAATTTTTCCCTTATGTCCACCTTATTCATGAAGAATAGCCATTTAGACAAGGTATTTGTGGATGGGGGGGATGTCTATGGACTGACCCTCAGAAAGAATCAAAACCTTTAGGAAAGGTAAGCTAACAAGAGAGGAGGGGGAATGTTAATAGTGGTGCCTGGTATCACTGGTTTCTGATGATGATTTCAGATTAAAAGTACACGCTTTGGATGAAATAAGGTAACATTTTGAAAGTTGTCATCCTAAATGGTCAAAGCCAGGCTTTTAAAGAAAGCTGTGTGATCCTATTCCTGGGTCAGTGCAGGTCTACCTTGGGTTGGCATTAATTTACCAGGCTCAAAATAGCAGCTCTTGATAACAGGCATTTCCATCAAATAGTTTTCCAATACTGCTCTGTGTAACAGAGGAAATCTTTCTCTCTGGTTGTATATGCCAAGGTTAAAATACTTCATGAAAATATAACTAACCTGAAGGTTAAAAATAGCGATTCTCAAATAAATACTTCTTCCACTTAATAAATTCCAGGCTGAATGGAGTTATTGAGCAGGGCCCTTCCTGTCAGTATTAATGAATTCCAAGTCAAAGGTCCTCTTGGTGGGTGATTGCATTATGCAGCACCCTGCTGACTGAAGCCCATTAAACATGTAGGCAGAATTACCCTTTAAAAACATGTTTCTGCTACTATATAAAGTGGTTGTTACTAGACAAACCAAATACCTCAATGTAACTTCTGACCAAGCTCTAAAGATAACCTTGCATGATTATATCAGCCTGTAACCCATAACTTAGTATGCTTGCTTCAACATTCATATTCCAATTCATCTTTGCCAGGTTTAATTGCCTCCATTACTGTTTTGTAGCACCTGACAAGAATGCCTTTATATATGTTCATAATAAACATATCAAAGTTCTGCCATAACTTCTAAGTAGATAAAATACACTGACTGACTCTACTCCCGCTCCATTAAGATTTCATTTTTCAAGCATATGTCAAGTTTTTCTAAGCTAAGAAAAGTCAGTGTGAGTATGAAGTGATGTTCTGTGATCTTGAAAGCATAATCTGAATTGTTCTAACTTCCCTTGTTTATCTAATAATATTTTGATCCTATTCACTCACAATAGTGTCCGCAAATTCACTGAATGCTTTACCATACTGATAGGAAATGTTCTTCAACCAGATACTGTCATGGGGCTATGCCATTTTATTTCTGAAAATATGGTTTAAACTCTCAATTGCCTGGAAATTTTGCAATTTGAAATGAGACAGAACAAATTACTGAAAAATGCAAGGCCACCTTTCAAGGTGATGGTGAGAAAACAGCAAGTCACCCTCAGGGGAGTGCAAGACAGAGACATTTCCCACCATTCAGAGACTCATAAAAACTTTTAATTGTCTAAGGAAGAACATAAAAATGCAAAATGCTAGATGTTGAAACAATGGGTGCCACTGACAGACTCACCCAAAACCCTTGCAAATTGAGGTGAGGTAATAACAGGCCAAGTTGCAGCCACGGCAAAAATGTGGCTAGAAAGACTTGAGCCGAAGAGACAGGCTGAAAATTCTCTCTCTCTATCCCTCTCTGTCTTGGAACAAGCGTATTACCCAGTTTAGAAGCTAATGTTACTAGAGATCTACCGGTGAGCCGGGATCTCTTGGCAATTGTGGCGTCTTCTACTTCTGACTATATTCATGAAACCAACTAATCCAAATCAGTCGCAACCTTTAAAAGTCTGCATCTCAAGGACAATCAAAGAATACTTAGCCATATATTCTTTTAGCTTTTTTCCCTTCCCTTCTGATACCTGTATGTGTGTGACATTGCATTTTTATTATTTTTTTTCCCTCAGGTTAGGTGGTTAATAAATTTTCTCTTTCTTAGACTCGAGAAAGTCACGTTTGGTTGACTCCTTATTGCTCACAGCTTAAATAGTTAAATACAGGGAGAGAGTATTATCCTCATGAAAAAGAAACCTGAACCTTAGTGGTGGCCAACCAAGGGGGCTGAGTAGGGGGGATCCAATTTGCTCCTTCTCACCTGGTCATAACAATACACAGCAAAATGTAAGAAACTTTTCATATGTTTAATATAAAATTCTCAGAGGAAACAATTCAAAGTTGTAATGAGAGGTTAATCAAAAATAGAGCAGGTAGAAAGAAAGGGATAGCATTGGGTATTAAGAAGTATTAGTTCTAAAAAAAACTGTTTTGTTAATATCAGCTTCAGAAGTAGCAGTGTAATGCCATATGGTGAGAATAAAATAACTAAATATGGGGTACGATTTTCGGATCATCAGGCAGGTGCAGTGGGCGGGCCCGGGAGTGGCCAAGAAATAGCCCACTACCTGCAATTAGCCCCCGACCACAGTTTCATGCTGGTTGGCCAATCAATGGCCGGCCAGCATGAAAGGTGCGCTGAGAAGCTCAGCACTGCCGGGGTGGGGAGGCGGGAGGAGGTCGAGTGCAAAACTCTGAGCATGCACAGGGGAACGTGCACTGAAAGCTCCCTCAAGACAGGGAGCTGCCTCAGGGAGCTGAAGAATTGTAAAATCAAGAATAAAGATTTTGAGAACGTGAAAAAAACATGTCCCCACATAGGACTCACTCACATGAACAAGGGCATAGTAAAAATTATGTCAAAACATTTTTTTTTAAATTAATGTTGGAAACCTCACCCTGCCCGTGGATGAGGTTTCCTAAAAACTCCAAAGGCTGCCTGGCCGATTTGCCCACCCGCCAACTGTAAAGTTGGATGAGCAGCGAAAAATAGCTTTTAACCAATTGATTAATGGCCTTAATAGGCCTCTTAAATGTCGGCGGGTGCACTGTCGACTCATGCGCACGCCTGCCGAGCGAAATATCATGCGCTATTTTATACCAATTAACAGCAGGCCAACATGGAATGCACACTGGAGTGCTCAGCACTGCCGGGGTGGGGGTGGGCAATGACATTTTTGCTGGCCCGGGTGAGCGCTGCGAGAAAACTCCCTTAAGGCAAGCAGCTGCCTCAGGGAGCTGCGGACCTGAAAATGATCAAACAAAGGTTTAAAAAGCTGCAAAAAATTGTCCATGCATCACAGTCAATCACCCGAAAATATAATTGATAAAAATGCTGTCCACAGATATTTATTTTTATTTTATTACATAATGGAAATTTCATTCTGCCCTTAGATGAGGTTTGATGAAAAATGCAAAGGCCGCCTGGTCGATTCATCCTTCCGCCAAACGTACTGTTGGACAGGCCACGAAAAATCGGAGACAATTGTGCTGTTAATGGGCTTAATTGCCCTCTTAATTGTCAGTGGGTGCACTTCCAACTTTTGTGCACACCCGCACAGTGAAATGTTGCTTGAGCGCTTGTTGAAACGCTCGTCCGATGTCTTCTCGCGCGATTTTACTCCCAATCGGGTCGGGTGTATGCCCTATATGTTTCAATAGGATCACCTCTCATTCTTCTAAATTCCAATGAGTAAGGCTCAACATGCTCAAACTTTCCTTATTAAGCAGCCCTTTCATCTCAAAAATCAACCTAGTGAACATTTTCTGGACTGCCTAAACTGCAAGTATATCACTCCTTACTGAAGGAGACCAAAACTGTATGCAATACTCTAGATGTGGTCTCACTAATGCCCTATACAGTTATAACAAGACCTCCCTACTTTTATACTCTATCCCCCTTGCAATAAAGGCCAACATTCCATTTGCTTTCCTAATTACTTGCTGTACATGCATGCGAGCTTTCTGTGATTCATGTACAAAGGTACTCATACCCCTCTGTACCACATCATTCTGTAGTCTCTCTCTGTTTAAAATCAACTTGCATTTCTATTCTTTTTACCAAAATGGATAACCTCACATTTTCCCACATTATATTCCATCATTCATCACTGCCTGTAAGGTTGGTAGAAGCAGAAAGGCTCAACATAGGAATATAGGAGCAGGAGTGAGCCATTCAGATCGTTGAGCCCACTCACCATTCAATACAATCATGGCTGATCATTCACTTCAATGCCTTTTTTCCACTCACTATCCCAACATCCCTTTATGTCATTGGTATTTAGAAATGCATCAACCTCTGCTTTAAACATACTCAATGACTGAGCTTCTACAACCCTCTGGGGTAGAAAATTTCAAAGATTCACAACCCTCTGAGCGAAAACATTTCTCCTCATCTTGGTCCTAAGTAGCTTTCCCCTTATTTTGAAATTGTGTCCCCTGTTTCTGGACTTCCCAACCAGGGGAAACATCTCATTTGCATCTAGCCTGTCCATCCTTTTTAGTATTTTGTAAGTTTCAATGAGATCACCTCTCATTCTTCAAAACTCTGGAGAATACAGGCCCAGTTTTCCAAATCTCTCTTCATAAGACAGTCCCGCCATCCTGGGAACAAGTCTGGAGAACCTTTTCCTGCACTCCCTCTATGACAATAATACCCTTCCTAAGGTAAGGGGACAAAAACTGCACACAGGATTCCAGATGCAGCCTAACCAAGCAAGGCTTTGCTACTCCTATACTCACATCCTGTTGCGATAAAGATGAACACTCCATTAGCATTCCTAACTGCTTGCTGCACCTGCATTTTAGCTTTCAGTGACTTATTGACGAGGACACCCATCTACACTTTCTAATCTCTTACCGTTTAAGAAATGCTCTTCACATTTGCTCCTCCTACCAAAGTGGATAACCTCACATTTTTCCACAATGTATTCTATCTGCCATGCTCTTGCCCACGTGCCAAGTCTGTTCAAATCTTCTTGAAGCTGCTTTGCATCTTCCTCACTGTTATGATCCCCAGCTGAGGTTCCCCTGGACAAGGATCCCAGCTTGATAGATCCTAACTTATATTTGTTTGTTTATATATATGGAGAGTAGCTACTGAACAGAGTCATAAAAGTTAGCTGATGAACTTTTTACCAAAAGTAACATTTATGCAACAAGAAAGGATGAACAACATTACAATACTCCTTCACCCTCAACTATTCCTTTACAAATATATACAGTTTCATAAGGATAACACAAGTAATAAAAACTATATTATACTTTAATATACATGTAACCCTATGGCACCCTATGGTCAGACACACCACACTCTGACCTCAAGTGACAGATGCCATCTCAATCAGATGCTATGGATCTCTCCTCAACTCCCCCCTGCTTGTCACAACCAGTCTCACTGAATTCCGTCCTTCACGTAAGGGTTTCCAATTTCCACTCTCCATGGTCTTGCCTTGGGCTCTTCTCCCAAACTGATGCTTTCTCTCAGACACCTTCCACAAGGGGTAATCTCCAGGATTTCAAACTCTCCTTTGATGTTCCATTTCCCTGGGTCACCACAGGCATTCAAGCTGTCTTCCATGCATGCTCTCTCACCAACTCAGCCTTAATAGTGCACGACTGCTTCACATGCCCAAAGCAAAGAATTACAGATCTTCAGTTGTCTCTTTGAACCTTCCTGCTTCTTGCAAACTGTTCTCACTTTACATTTGAGGCTTAGAGCATTTCCCTCTGCCCCTCATTCTTAACTTCACTTAACAGGACATTTTCCCAGACTCCTGTCCTTCTTCTGACTACAATGTCTCATTTGGACTTTTCCCTCTTCCACTCTCCTGGTTTTTTGGCGTTTTTCTTTGCTTTGTACCTTTTTGTATTTTTGGGAAATCTGCAGTTCCCTCTCCCAGTGTCCAGTCTCTCTGGGGTCCTGGCTTCAACTGAACTTAAAACTACTGTTTCTTTAATTCTGTATATAGTATATGTCTGTTGTAGGAACTTGCCTATCTGGCCCCTTGTTGCTAGGCAACAGCACTGATTTTCTACTCTTGTGTGTTTACCTTTACCTTATAGCGATGCAAGCAGCCTTTTAAAGTGAAACTAAAACTCCATTTGTCCTCTCTTAACATACAGATGCAGAAATACAAATCAAACTTAAACCTTAAAGCTAAAACACATTCCTAACACCCACAAATACAAATATAACATACTTAAACCATCTCTATTTCCTAACACTCACAACATGCATGCCCACCTAGCTTTGTGTCATTTGCAAACTTTAAAATATTACCTTTGGTTCTCACATCCAGATCAATGATATATATTGTGAACAGCTGGAGCCTAGTACTGATCCTTGCAGTAACTCACTAGTCATAGCCTGCCAATGTGAGAATGACCCATTTATTCCTACTTTCTGTTTTCTTCCCGTTAGCCAATTCTTAACTAATGCCAGTATATTGCCTATCCCATGTGCTTTAAGTTTTCTGAAAAAAGAGACATGTCTAAGCTTTTCATCTTGCACTCATCAGGACACTTGCAATAATACCAATGTAGTGGAAAACAACAATTTATACTCTATGTGAAGAGAGTGCTGATTGTTTGGCAAGTGGCGTTGGCATGGAGAATGCACCAGTGATGGTGACTGACAGTTAACTGTCGAGCATTTTTTGAAATGTAAACCAGGCAGCTTGACCCTTATTGGTCAAGGCATTGCTTTCAGGGGTGAGTCAAAGAATGGCTGTCACTTATTTTGGTTAGATGAAAAGGGTGCAATGTATGTACATATTCTTTCTGTCTGCGAAGAATAGGGGCCTGTGTAATAATATATGTAGCTTCTAGTACACGCAGATGTGCCATATTGCAAGCCTGACTGACAATCTAAAATTGGTTGTCAGCATAATTCTTAGCACATTGAGGATTATTTGGCAAATGTTATTCAGTTGTGGAATCACATCTAATGTTGGACACTGTGGGTGGAATCATCCGTGCCCGCTGGTGTTGGGCGTGCTCAATGGCTTGAGTGGACAATGTGGTGAGAAGGCCAAAAATCAGTTTCACAACATTGTGAAATCAGTTTAAGGTCATCTGCTCAGCCCATCAATGGCGGGTTGCATTTCCAGCCGTCGGACAGTGGGAACCTCATTTATTACATCTGCATATCATTATAAGGCTGGCCCACTGGACTCATCCCCCCACCCTGGATTGCACACCAATGTATTTCACAACTGCACATCGGTGATGTGCACCTCGCAAGCTGCACTTTGCTTGGGATTTTAATGTTTGTTTGCCTATCTTGCTTCGGGCAGCACTTGCAGTCATCTGCGCCTGGCTTCGCAGACATCATCACAGCACTTTGCGGGGGGGGGGGCTCACGGGCTACTGTCTATCTACCAGACCAGCCATAAGGTGCGGTGGCTACAGGGCTAGGGCTTGCTTGGGGAAGGGGAAGGCATGGCCTCAGGCAAGGGAAGAGGCTGCAGGGTGAAGGCTGTACTGAGGAAGGGGGCTATCCCAGGGTTTGTGTGGTGCATGTTGATCTGTGCAATTAGTCTCAAGATGGTGAAGACTGAGGAGGCAGTCTCCAGAGGAGATGAGGCCAGATGGAGATGTGAGGGTATGTGTGAGAGAGTGGGTGGTGATGTGCCTTGATCTGGCAGTGAAAGAGTTGCCTGTGAATGCGTGATGGGCTTGAGTGTGAATTTAGAGACTTGAGATGGTTTCCTTACCCTGGCGGCATGGATGAGACCATCCATCGTCTTTCTGCATTGGATGACCACCCTCTTCTGTGCTGCGATGGCACTGATCACCACTGCCATCACCTACCAAGCCAGAGTGGTGATGTTGCTGCCCCTCTTGCGGTCAGAACGCAGGAGGGGCATGACAATGGGTCTCCATCATGTTCAAAAGGCACTTGCGGGCAGCCTGGGGGCTGCAGTCTTCTTGTCTTTCAGGGCCATGTCTTCTTTGCAGCAATGCTGGGCTGGAAGCACTGAGAGGTGTGCATGCAGCTGTACTTTAAATGTGGTGTCCGGTGTGATAAAGCAGCGAGGTGATGGCGTGGTGGGTGAATCAGAGCCTACCTGCCATGGAAAATCTGTATTTCCCGAGACTGCATAATGGATGCGGCAGGTTTGGGACGATACGGCGTGAGAAGCTGCCACTGTGGCTGGTGGTTAAAATGTCATTTTGCCCGCTCCCTCTTAGTGCAAAGCTGGGATGATTCTACCGTGTTTTGAGTTTAGCAAGCATGGGCTGGCTGGGTGTGGTTTGTACCCTGCCCATGGTGACCAGCGGCTGGGGCATGCTATATGAAACGATCTGCCAGTCTTTGGAACGTATGGCCTACATACCTAGCATCACACTGACACTGAAATTCATTACTCATTACTCATTTGTGTGATAGGCAGAAAATCTTGTTGGTTTGACAGCAGCATCCTGTTAGTGGTGAATATCACTCATGTTGCCACTGCATAGTGGCAGCATGAAACAGCTAGATTCACCTGCTGCCAAATTTTTAAGGTACCTTGCCCTTCCAGGGTAATCTGAGGTAGACTGGGCCAAAAGTGATGGCCTTAGGCCTGTTCATGAGTTTGCGTGATATACAGCACAAAATTATCTGATCAGGGTAGCCATTATCCTGCAGGATGGCTTTGTTGAGCCATATTTCAGCATCAAGCTCGCCTGGTGAATAAATGATTCGGGCCCATTTATCACTTCCTTTATAATAGATTCTACCACTTTCCCTACTACTGATGTGAGGCTAACAGGTCTGTAGTTCCCTGATTTCTAACTCATTTGAAAGGTGTCTGAATATGCACCTGAAGTCCCCTAGCTTCCAGGCTTTGGGCCTAGTGCTTGAAAATAGGTTTAGGCTAGGTGGTTTATTTATCAGTCGGCCTAGACACGATGAGCAGAGTGTCCTTCTATGCTGTAATTTTTTCTATATATTCTAAATAGCTGAAAAGAAGGAATGTGCAGGGATTTGGGGGGAGAATGGGGAGAGGCAGTACTTAAATTGCTCCTTAGGAGAGTCAGCATGGACATGAGGGGCCAAACGGCATTTTTCTGATCAAATTTTTTTCCCACTCACTTAACTTATCTGCATTCCTTCACAAACTGGAAAAACTCAGCAGGTCTTGCAGCATCGGCGGAGAAGAAAAGAGTTGACGTTTCGAGTCTTCATGACCCTTCGACAGAACTGATGTTCTGTCGAAGGGTCAGGAAGACTCAAAACGTCAACTCTTTTCTTCTCCGCCGATGCTGCCAGACCTGCTGAGTTCTTCCAGGTAATTCTGTTTTTGTTTTGGATTTCCAGCATCCGCAGTTTTTTTGTTTTTATTCCTTCGTAAACTCTTTGGCCAGGATATTTCTCTCATCAGGCGGGGTTGGTGAGTACGAGCGGGAGCAGTCGGGAAGCTGCCCACTGCCCGTGATCGGTACCGGACTGTGATTTCATGCTGGCGGGCCAATTAAGGCCCAGCAAGCGTGAAACGCATGCTTCAGCATTCAATGCTGCTTGTGTGTGCGGGGAGTGGAGGAGGGCAAGAGTGCAAATTCACTCATGCACGCAGGTGCGTGTCAGAAAAGCTCCCTGAGGCACAGAGCTGCCTCAGGGAGATGAAGAGTTTTGAAAGTTAAAAATAAAGATTTTTAAAATGTTATAAAATATGTCCCCTCATATGACTGTCACATGAGATGAGACATGTTAGAAATTAGAACAAAAGTTTTTTTTTTAATCACAGATCGAAACATCATCCCGCCCGTGGATGAGTTTTTGCAAAAATGCAAAGGCTGCTTGGCCTTTTCGCCCACCTGCCAATTGTACAGTTGGACGGGCAGTAAAAAGTTTAATTCAATTACATTGTTAATGGCCTTAATAGGCCTTCTAACTGTCAGCGGGCATGCTGCTGGCTCCTGTGTGTGCCCACTGACTGAAATATTGCGCATCGTTTTACGGTCGAGTGGGTTGGGCCCGCCCACTTAGCAAAAAGTCCTGCCCTTTGTATCCTCCTCACAAATTGCTTTCTGACCTATCTTTGTATTATCAGAAAATCTGGCTACAATTGGTCCTTTTACCCAAGTCATTATTATAGATTGTAGGTAGTTGAGGTCCCAGCAGTGATCCCTGTGACACTCCAGTAGTTACAGTTTGCCAAGCTGAAAATTACCTATTTATCCTGACTGTTTCCTTTTCGTTAGCCAATCCTCTATCCATGCTAATCTATTTCCCCTGACACTATGAATTCTTATGTTGTGTAGTAACCTTTTACTTGACACCTAATTGAAAGCTTTTTGGAAATCCAAATGCTCTACATCTACTGACTCCCCTTTATCCACCCTGCTGTTACATCTCCAAGGACTCTAATAAATTTATCAAACACAGTTTCCCTGTCATTAAACCATGTTGACCGTTATTGATTGTGTTTTGATCTTTTAAATGTCCTGCTCCTGATCCCTTAATAAGGATTGGGAGCATTTTCCTAATGACAGATATCAGGCTAACTGGCCAATAATTTCCGACTGTCTTCCCTCCCATTTTTTGAGTAAATTAGCTTTGACTTTCCTTCTTTAAGAACATAGGAACACAGGAACTAGGAGCAGGAGTAGGCCATTTGGCCCCTCAAGCCTGCTCTACTATTCAACTAGGTCATGGCTGATCTTCTACCTCAATGCCATTTTTCCACACCATTCCGATATCCCTTGATATCTTTAATATCTACAAATCTATCGATCTCAGTCTTGAACATACTCAATGACTGAACCTCCACAGCCCTCTGGTGCAGAGAATTCCAAAGATTTATCTCCCCCTGAGCGAAGAAATTCCGACTCATCTCATTCCTAAATGGCCTGCTCCTTATTCTGAGGCTGTGTATCCTGGTTCTACACATCCCAGACATGGGAAACAACTTTCCTGCATATACCCTATTGAGCCCTTTGAGAATTTTGTATGTTTCAATGAGATCACCCACCCCAATTCTCCTAAACTCTAGAGAATACAAGCCCAGTCTCCTCAATCTCTCCTTAGAGGACAATCTCGCCATCTCAGGAATCAGCCTGGTGAACCTCCAAAGCACTCCATCTACAGCAGGTATATCTTTCCTTAATTCAGGTGTGGTCTCACCAAGGGTCTGTACAATTGCAGCAAGCCATCTTTAATCCTATACTCAAATCTTATTGCAATAAAAGCTAACATACATTTTTCTTCTTAATTGCTTGCTACACCTTAATGTTAGCTTTCAGTGACTCATGAACAAAGATACCCTGCTCCTTTTGGATATCAACACTTCCCAATCTCTCACCATTTAAGAAATTTCTGTTTTTCTTATCAAAGTGGATAACTTTAAATTTTTACACAATAAATTCCATCTGCCAAGTTCTTGCCCATGCACTTAGCCTGTCTAAATCCATCCTTGAAACCTCGATGCATCCTCTTCACTATACACATTCCCACCTAGTTTTGTGTTATCAGCAAATGTGGAAATATTATATTGGGTTCCTACATCCAAATCATTAATATAGATTGTGAATAGCTGGGGCCCGTGCACTGATCCTCGTGATACCCTACTAGTCATAGCCTACCAATCTGAGTATGACCTGTTTATTCCCACTCTGTTCTCTGCCCATTAATCAATACTCAATCCATGAGCTCTAATTTTGTTTACTAACCTCCTGTGTGGGATCTAATCGAAAGCCTTCTGAAAATCCAAGTACACCGCATCCACTGGTTCTCTCTTGACTATTCTGTTAGTTATATCCTCAAAAAACGCCAACAGGTTTCTCAAACATGGATCCCCTTTTATAAATCCATGTTGACTCTGCCCAATCCTACCATTATTTTCTAAGTGTCCAGTTACCACATCTTTTATAGTAGTTTCCAACATTGTCCCTACTACTGAAGACAGGCTAACAGGTTAGTAATTCCCTGTTTTCCCTTTCCCTCCTTTCTTAAATAGTGAGTTACATGTGCTACCTTCCAATCTGCAGCAACTGTTCCAGAATCTATGATCCAATGCATCTGCTTTCTCTACAGCCCCCTCTTTCAACATTCTGGGATGTAGGTCATCAGGTCCAGGACTATCAGGAATTTACCAACTTACAGCCCCATTAACTTCTCCAGGACAACTTTTTACTTACACTAATTTCTTTCAGTTCCTCATTTTCACTAGTCCCTTGGTTCTCTGCTACTTCCTCCATAAAGACAGACACAAAGGGCTGAATAATACTGCCCCTCCTAGAAGCAAAGCCAGTGTGGAACTGACCAACTCCACACCAGCTGGCCTCGCAGCTATAATGCAATGCGGGCGGGCATAACAAAGGTCAAGTGGGACTTCCACTCCTCACAAAGAAATCATTAGTGGCTGCTGCAACAAGAGGAGTAAGAATACCCATGGATCCCCAAAGCCAGTAAGCCCGGGTCTTACGTAGGGATGGTTTGAGTAGGTCAGGGACTGGGGAGAGGAGATGGGAGGGGTTGGGTTTAAGGCTGTGGATGGGTAGGAAGAACAGGGGTTTCTGTCTTAGGTAGGCTGCTCGCCTAATCCACAAAGGGCAGCTCCTGAAGATGGATTGCCACCCCTTCCTTCCCACCCCTCAACGAATGTAGTTAAAAAGTCAGGCTGCCCAATCCCACCCGACTGCCCAAGCCAAACATTTTATGACATGAGAAGTATATTATCAGGGTCAATTAGCTTGGCAACAAACCTAATTGACCCTTGATTACCTATTCAAATAAGGTGGGAAGGCTACTGATTTCAGTGCCCGCCACCTGCTATAGTTTGGGGGTGAACCCAGGGGTGGGCGGGGAGGTGGTGGGCTGGGCACCCAACCTATTGTACGTGTTTGCCTGCCAGAAACACACCCAGCATGGGCACATAAAGTATCACCCAAAGTTTTTTTATAGCCCAGCAATAATTCGTTGGACGGGCGCATGATGCTCACCAATGCATGCCTGCCATTAATTAATGGGCCACTTAAGGCTCTTGAGGTGCCAATCGGCCAAGATTTTTTGGCGCCCATGCAATCTTCAGGTTGGCGCATGAGCGCAATGGACAGGTGGGTAGGGCACATTTATATAAACCTCATCCATGGGTGGGATAAGAGGGTTCAGTGGGGTCGTGAGTGTGCTCTGTCAAAAATAGATGTTTCAAAGTTACTGAGATTTGCCTGTGTGATTTCCAATACTTCAAAACGCATACCAGATGCTTGGACTGGACTCACAACATTCAGTTCAGCACTCTGCAGCGAGGAATCTTTTTTTTGGCTTGCAGGTTTCAGGAAGCCTTCCCTTAGCCTGGGAATGGGAGCTGAACTCTCCACTGGAGGCGCCTCCTCTGGGGAGGAAGGGACGGCTAGAAGGGGGAGGAGGCCAGGAGTGCACATTCAGACTCCATGGGAGCCACCTTTGAGAGGTCAGGCGCAGGCACAAAAGGTGCAAGGCCAAGAGGTAGTCCAAGGCAGAATGGGCTGCAGAAGATGCCACTAACCTGCTGCCAGGATATACAGGTGGCAAAGCAGCTACTTCAATATGTTGAGGTGCAGTGCCGAAGGAGGGTCCGTCTCTCAAGGGAGACAGTCAACTGTATTTGTCAGATGATTGGGCCTGAGATCTCCCCTAACTGTGTCAGTGGACACCCCATGCCAGTGGCTCTAAAGGTCACAGCTGCCCCCAACTTCTATGCCTCGGGCTCCTTCTAGGGGTCGGTGGGTGATCTTTGCGGTGTCTCCCAATCAGCTGTCCAACTCGTGTAAAGCAGGTTACAGATGCTCTGTTCAGGTGTGCATTGACCTTTCCCCTCTACCATTGGGACCAGGCAAGCCAGACACAGCGAGCCAGAGGCTTTGTGACAATTGCTGGCTTCCCCCACATCCAGGGTGCAATAGGCTGTACACATGTGGCCATCAAGGCGCCAGCAGGTGAGCCCGGTGCCTTTGGCAACAGGAAGGGCTTCCACTCCATGAACGTGCAGATAGCGTGTGACCATAGGATGCTGATTCTACAAGTCTGTGCAAGGTACCCAGGCAGCTCCCATGACGCCTACATCCTCAGACACTCCCAGAGCTCTTCAGTGCTCCAGCCCGGCTGGATGGATGGTTGCTGGGTGACATGGGCTTTTCCCTCAGAAGGTGGCTTATGACGCCTCTCCGCCATCCAAGAACAGAAGCTGAGCAGCGGTACATTAGGATCCATGGCACCACAAGGGCTGTGGTGGAGAGAGCCATTGGTCTTCTCAAGATGCACTTCCAATGCCTGGACCGTTCAGGGTGCGCACTCCAGAACCCCCTGGATCGTGTGTCACTGATAGTGGTTGCATACTGCGCTCTCCACAGTTCTGTGCTGGAAAGGGGGGAACGCAGTGGATGATGAAGATATAGACGCAGTGGCTGCGGATGCACATGATGAGTTCAGTAGTGAGTCCGAGGATGAGTACGCACAGGGAAATACCGAGGGGGTAGACGCTGACCTGGGCATAACCCAGGGAGGCAGGGACACCCAGGAGGCTTTAATCCAATCAACCATCAGCTAGCACACCACAGATGGACCTTCAGGACAAGCCTGGGCTGTATGCTCCATATTCAAGACCTAAGTGCAAAATCTGCTTGGTTAAGAACATTAACTAAGGGCCTTGTTAATATAGCTGAATGTCCCACAAAGCACTCATTACATTATTGGAAACCATCCAACTGCTGAACAAAAGAAGCAACATGTCTGAATTTAATATTACAACCAAAGAAACTTAATGAAACAAAATGACAAAGATGTTAAAAATCACACCAACTCATAAAGTCCTCATTGTGGGCCAACACAAAGGCCCCAGTGATAAAACCGTGGTGTGCCTAAGGTGCTTTATGTTTACATTTTCGGGTGCTACGTCTTGGTGCTGACCCCTCGCTGGGAGTGGCATCTGAGACAGCCTGCTGACTCTGCTGTCATGTTGGCCTCGATGACCTTGGCAGTCGCCCTCTAGCCCGTGGAGCCTGTGCTGGTCCTGCCTGAGAGGGAGATGCCAGTTCCACAGCTGGCATCTCCCCAGTTGTCGCAGCCTCACTGGATGCTACGATCACTGGCAGAGGGGCAGAGAAGCTGCCGCCCTCATCCGGGGCACCCTGTGAGGACCCCGCAGAGACAGCAGGCAGCTGCTGAGCTGAGGTGAGGTCGCTTTGGACCTCCCTGCTCACTGTGGGCACTGAACTGGGAAACTTGGTGCCAAGACCATCTCCCACACTGGCACTGACCAGCTGAGGTCAATGCCAATGTGAGGGCTTGCTGTCCGAAGCACATCCCCAGGAAGCCCTGATGGGTCTCCTGGAGGAGCCTCTCCATGAGTGTCGCCACTTGGACATGTGGCTCATTGCTTCGGCAATAGTCCACGTAGATTCCTCCACCTCAGATACCAAGCCAAGCATAAACTCATGTGTCTCCCCCAGATGATCCCGCACACACGGCTGCATTTCCTGCACCTGCTGCGTCACGGACGACTCCAGAGGCATATCATCAGGCACCGACTGAGCATGTGCCTGGTCCCCTGCAGTCCTCTGACCACTGGTGTCATGGTCACTCTCTCACTCTGCCAGCTCCTCCAGCAACTGTGAAGTACCATCACCGCTGTGCCACAAGACACTAGCCGATGTCCTAATTCCCACCGAGCTGCTAGTGTCTGCGCTGTTGCCTGCCTGGCAGATATGTTGTGGTGCTGGTGAGACTTCAGGGCCCTCAGGTGTGAGAGGGGGCCTCTGCTGCTCCTCCTCCCAGCCCTGCTCCGCTGATGCTGAAAGGAAGAACAAGGACATTGGATTAGTTAACGTTGGGACAATGTCAGTGTGCATCTCTGTCCGCCTGATCATTATGTGCTCATCCTTCCATAAGCAATGGTGAAGCCATGTTGCAAACTTCAATCACTGAACATTCAGCACTGCCATGGCTGCTGGGAGAACAATGGTGACCCCACTGCTGGGCATACATACCTGCCCGTGGCAGCCCAGCCTCACCGAGAACAGTGGACCTGAGCTCATGGCACCTCTCCAAATCTAGGGCCTCCTGCTCGAAGCAGCTGAGAATCACCAACTGGGACGGCCCTCTGTCAGTCCTCACCTGCTCGGCAGTATTATGAGCATTTTTCTCCTGAAAATGGGAGAAGAGCGTTGATTAGTGTTACTTGTACGTGGACTCTTTTCGTGGACGGCCGACCCCAACCAGAGTGGGACATTGCAGGGCTCCAGTGGCTCCTCACCCCGCTGCTGCCAAACACTCACACAAAGATGCCAGGCTTGTCCCCCCCACCCCTCCCCCTTGGCCAAATGCTGCCTACATCATATTAGGCACCATACAGTCTAACCTTCCATAGCAAGAAGGTGCAAGCATGTGGAACGCAGTGGGCAGCAGATTGATTGGTGCCAAGGCCACCTTGAAGCTCCCCTCCAAGTATGTCATCACCCTGACTTTGACATGTCCTGGAATTCCCACACTGCGCCTGGGTGCAGCTCCTCCAGGTTGCCCCAAAACAGTCATGTGGATCTCAGTGCAACATATGCTGTGGGCGCAGAACCCATCTCATCACCACCCTCTCAGGGTGACCTCGGCATGGGCAATATCTGCTGGCCCACCCAGCGAAGGACACATGCTGTCAATGATTCAATGTAGACACTGGATCCAGGTGCGTCGCACTACGTTGCGGGAGCTCACCACCTCTGCCACCTCCTCCCAGGTAAGTTTGGCCATGTCGGAGGGGTTCCTCCTCCCATCCTGGGGTACCAGGACCTCCCGCCATGCTGCTACCTCCTCGAGGAGGGTGGCAAGGCAATCATCGGAAAAACGAGGGGCACAGTGCCCCCTCTGCCCTACCCTCCTGCCTGGCCTGCTCACCAGCAGCACTCTGGGGAGCCCCTCCACTGGCCATGATTCGCAGCCTTTGAAAGGCTGCAGCAACTTTTTAAAACAGGCCGCTGAGTCGCTATTGGACCCAGCAGTCATTGCAGTCCTGCCGCCGCCCGCCCACTCTTGCTGTCCTCAGGAGCTGCGATTCACGCTGGGCAGGCCTTAATTGGCCAACCCATGTAAAATGGCGGCGTGGACCCAATTGCAGGTGGCGATCGGGTCCGTGCCTGCCCACACCCACTCCCGCTCTGCCCCCCCCAACCAGCCAGAAAATTCAGCCCTATAAGTCTCTTCCTTTGACCTAATAGAAACTTAAACTTTTCTTGTTAGACGTGATTGGATCACCTTTCCAGTTAAATTTTGTACCTCAAAGGAATGTAAATCTGTTGTAAACCATGTATTAATTCTTCAAATGCTAACCATTGCCTGTCTACCATCATACCTTTTAATGTATGAACCCAAACTACCACAGCCAATTCACTCCTCATACACTCACAGTTTCCTCTGTTTGGATTTAAGACCTTAGTTTCTGGGTTGCTGCCAGGACCAGAGATCTGACCAGACAGCTGCCAGCCATTGGATTGGCTGACAGCTCTCGAAGGTGGGATTCCCCTAAAGGGGACAGAAGGCCAACCTCAAGCCAGTAAACAGTCTGTCCACCATTAAATGACTGAGGGGTTAGCTGCCAGAGCTGGGCGGCCAGGGGACCCTGACCAAGAGTGAAATCCCAGCCAATGGCCAGGATTGTACAGCCCCACCGCAGCGTGTTTCCCCCTAGCAGATGCGGGAACCATTTAAATCTCCATTCAGTTTGGTGGGACCATAATATACCATCAGGCAGGAGAGGCCGTAAAATCCTGGCCAATGTTTCTTCTGAGGGTGAATAAGGTTTCCTGAAAACATTGGTACCACCATTCCTGATCAATTGATCATTGAAAATTCTGTAGTGCCTCATTTCCCTGTGCGATATTAGAATATTATCAGAAACCCAAATGGACAGATTCATTATTAATAATACTGCATGTGAAAAAGTCCATCTGGCATTATAAATATATCACAATCCACAGCCCAAAATTATTGTTTTATTTAAAAGTACATGTGTATTTGTGCTTGTGCAAAGCTACTACTCTAGTATTCAGTATCCCAGGCTCAATTAATAGGGGCAAAGATTACAAGAGCAAGGAGTTCGTGTTGAACTTGCATTAGAAACTCATTCAACCTCAGCTGCAATATTGCATCCAGTTCTGGGTGCCGGACTTTAGGAAGGATGTGAAGGCATTGGAAAGATTTCAGAAAAGATTTACGGGAATGATTCCATGGGTGAGGAATTTCAGTTATGAAGATAGATTGGAGAAGTTAGGATTGTTTTACTTGGAGAAGAGAAGGCTGAGGGGAAATATGCAGGGGGTATTCAAGATCATGGGGAGTCTGGATGGAGTACATGGGGAGAAACTGTTCCCACTCATGAAAGCACAGAGAAGAAGAGGATACAGACTTAAAGTAATTGGCAAAAGAAGCAAAAGTGAAAGGAGAAAAACTTTTTCACGCAGCGAGTGGTTAAAGTCTGGAGTGCACTGCCCGCAAGTGTGATGGAGGCAGGTTCAATGGAGCAATTCAAAAGGGAATAAGACTGTTATTTGAAAATGAACAATGTGCAGGGTTCCACGGCAAAGTCAGGAGAATGGCACTCATTGAAATGCTCATTCAGAGAGCTGGTGCAGACACAAAGGGCCAAATAGCACCTGAACTGTAAAAATTCTGTGATTCATCGATGTGGAAAGATCAGTTTCAGAAGTTCCATAATGTTTTTTGATGCAGTATTAATTAACGAAGAATAGAAATGGTCACAAAATTCCTCCAGGCCTTTTAGGATGCAGATCTCTACCTGCCAGAATTTGTATGATAAGTTCATTTATGTAAATTATAATGATCTAAAAGCATAAATTTCATGTTAAAAGTACATACGATTAATTTAGTAGGGGAAGAACAAGAAGCTTGTGACAGATTTAAAAGAAAGCAACATTTTCAGTAGCAACAGCTTTGCAGAGGACCAGTAGGTAAGTGAGAAAGTGTTTTCTCCTTCAACCTTTGTCAGCATGTTGAACTGCATTAAACTCTTACCCTGATATTTTTGAGAATTTTCAAGACTAAGTTAAATGAAGCCTGAAAGCTTTCAGGAACAGAGTACTGCATTAGTATCTGTTCATGACAATTTCACTCCACTCTCAGGCAGTAGAGAAACGGAAGAACAGAGTACAACATTTTACTGACGTGGACCAGTAGGCAACAAATGAAGATGAGGTGGAATTATTTGCTGGGTTCTTAACATAGAAAATAGGAGCAGGAGTAGACCATTCGGCCCTTCGAGCCTGCTCCGCCATTCATTATGATCATGGCTGATCATCCAACTCAATAGCCTGCTCCCGCTTTCTCCCCATATCTTTTGATCCCTTTCGCCCCAAAAGCTATACCTAACGCCTTCTTGAAAACTTCCAATGTTTTGGCCTCAGCTACTTTCTGTGGTAGTGAATTCCACAGGCTCACCACTCTCCAGGTGAAGAAATTTCTCTTCAGCTCAGTCCTAAATGGTCTACCCCATATCCTCAGACTGTGACTCCTGGCTCTGGACTCCCCCACCCTCTGGAACATCCTTCCTGCATCTATCCTATCTAGTTCTGTTGGAATTTTATAGGTTTCTATGAGATCCCCCCCTCACTCTTTTGAACTCCTGCATATATAATCCCAACCGACTCAATCTCTTCTCATATGTCAGTCCCGCCATCCCAGGAATCATTCTGGTAAACCTTCGCTGCACTCCTTCTATAGCAAGAACATCCTTCCTCAGATAAGGAGACCAAAACTGCACAGAATATTCCAGGTGTTGTCTCACCAAAGCCCTGTATAATTGCAGCAAGACATTCCTGCTTGAATCCTCTCGCTATGAAGGCAACAAACCAAATAAACTTCTTTACCGCCTGCTGCACCTGCATGCTTACCTTCAGTGGCTGGTGTACGAGGACACCAAGGTCTGGTTGCACATTCCCCTCTCTCAATTTATAGTCATTCAGAAGATAACCTGCCTTCCTGTTTTTGCTACCAATGTGGATAACCTCACATTTATCCACATTATACTGCATCTGCCATGCATTTGCCCACTCACTCAGCTTGTCCAAATCATACTGAAGCATCTCTGCATCCTCCTCACAGCTCACCCTCCCACCCAACTTTGTGTGATCTGCAAATTTGGAGATATTACATTTAGTTCCCTCATCTAAATCATCAACTCTACGAGTTACATTCTCGAAAAATTCCAGTAGATTTGTCAAGCTTGCTTTCCCTTTCATAAATCCATGCTGACTCTGTCCAATTCTGCCACTGCCAAGTGCTCAGCTATTAAATCTTTTATATGGACTCTAGAGTTTTCCCCACTACTGACATCAGGCTAACTGGTCTATAATTCCCTGCTTTCTCTCTATCTCCCTTTTTAAATAGTGGGGTTCCATTAGCTACCCTCCAATATGTAGGAACAGTTCCAGAGTCTATAGAATCTCGGAAGATGACCACCAATGTATCCACTATTTCTAGGGCCACTTCCTTAAGTGCTCTGGCATGTAGATTATTAGGCCGTGGGGATTAATTGGCCTTCAATCCCATCAATTTCTCCAACACAATTTCCCTACTAATATTGATTTCTTTCAGTTCCGCCCTCTCACTGTGTTCTGCAACATTTCAAGTATGTTATTTGTGTCCTCTTTTGTGAAGACAGAAGCAAAGTATGTATTTAGTTGGTCAGCCATTTCCCCATTGTAAATTCCCCTGTTTCTGACTGCTATGGACCTATATTTGTCTTCATCAATCTTTTTCTCTTCACATACCTATAGAAACTTTTACAGTCAGTTTTTATGTTCCCAGCAAGCTTTCTCTCGTAATCTATTTTCCCCTTCTTAATCAATCCCTTGGTCCTACTTTGCTGAATTCTAAACTGCTCCCAATCCTCAGGTCTGTTGTTTTTTTCTGGCCAATTTGTATGCCACTTCCTTGGATCTAATACTATCTCTAATTGCTCTTGTAAGCCATGGTTTGGCCATCTTTCTCATTTTACTTTTGTGCCAGACAGGAATAAACAATTGTTGCAGTTCACCCATGCTCGCTTTGAATGTTTGCCATTGCCTGTCCACTGTCATCCCTTTAAGTAACGTTTCCCAATCCATCATAGCCAACTCACGCCTCATACCATTGTAATTTCCTTTATTAAGATTCAGGACCCTAGTCTCAGAATGAACTACGTCACTCTCCATCTTGATGAAAAATTCTATCTTATTATGGTCACTCATCCCCAAGGCACAATTAGATTGCCAATTATTTCTTTCTCATTACACAATACCCAGTCTAGGATGGCCTGTTCTCTCGTTGGTTCCTCAACGTATTGGTCCAGAAAACCATCCCATATACGTTCCAGGAATTCCTCCTGTATGGTATTGTTACTAATCTGATTTGCCCAATCAATATGCAGATTAAAGTCACCCATAATTATAGACGTTCCTTTATTGCATGCGTCTCTAATTTCCTGTTTAATGCCATTCCCAACATCACCAATACAGTTTGGGGGTCTATATACAACCCCCACTAACGTTTTTTGCTCCTTGGTGTTTCTCAGCTCTACCCATACAGATTCCACATCATTGGAGCTAATATTTTTCCTCATGTTGCGTTATTTTGCTCTTTAACCAGCAATGCAACTCCACCGCCTTTTTCTTTTTGCTTGTCCTTCCTAAATACTGAATACACCTGGATGTTCAGATCCTATCCCTGGTCACCCTGCGTCCATATCTCCATAATCCCGACTACATCATACCTGTTTACATCTATATGTGCAGTTAATTCATCCACTTTATTGTGAATGCTCCTCGCGTTAAGACACAAAGCATTAACGCTTGTCTTGTTAACATTACTTGTTGCGTTCCCACTATTTTTCATTGAGGCCCTGTTTGACTCTTGCCCTTGATTTCTCTGCCTATCACTTTCCTTATTCCCCTTTCTGTCTTTTGTTCTTGTCCTTGATTCCCCTTCCTCTGACTCCCAGCATAGGTTCCCATCCCCCTGTCATTTTAGTTTAAACCCTCCCCAACCACTCTAGCAAATGTTCCCCCTAGGACATCAGTCCCGGTCCTGCCCAGGTGTAACCCGTCCAGTTTGTACTGGTCCCACCTCCCCCAGAACCGGTCCCAATGTCCCAGGAATCTGAAACTCTCTCCCTCACACCATCTCTTCAGCCACGTATTTATCCGATATACTCTGCTATTTCTGCTCTCAGTAGCACGTGGCTCTGGCAGTAATCCTGAGATCACTACCTTTGAGGTCCTACTTTTCAACATACTTCCTAACTCCCTATATTCTGCTTTTAGGACCTCATCCCTTTTTTTACCTATGTTGTTTGTATCAATATATACCACGACCACTGGCTGTTCACCCTCCCCCTTCAGAATGTTCTGTAGCCACCCTGAGACATTCTTGACCCTAGCACCAGGGAGGCAACATACTATCCTGGAGTCTCGTTTGCGGCCACAGAAACGCTTATCTATTCCCTTTACAATTGAATCGTCTATAACTATTGCACTCCCACACTTGTTACTCCTCTCCTGTGCAGCAGAGCCAACCGTGGTGCAGTGAATTTGGCTGTTGTTGCTTTCCCCTGAGAGGCTATTCCCCCCAATAGTATCCAAAGCAATATGTCTGCTTTGCAGGGGAATAGCCACAGGAGATTCCTGCACTACCTGCCTATTCCTCTTTCTCTGCCTGGTGGTCACCCATTCCCTTCCTGCCTGTGGCCTGTGGTGTGACTGCCTCTCTATGCATGCTATCCATGGTGCTCTCTGCCTCACAGATGCTCGACAGTATCTCCAGCCACTGCTCCAGCTCTGAAACTCGGGCTTCCAGGAGCTTCGCTGGAGACACTTCCCACATGCATGCTGACCCCGGGCACTGGAAATGTTCCTGGCTTCCCACTTGGAGCAGGAGGAGCACACCATGGCTTTGAGCTCTCCTGCCATGACTTACCCTTTTAAATTAAATTAAACCTTTTGGAAGATACTTAATATTAAATAATATAAATTACTCTCGGGCCTTTCTACCCTGCCCCTCCTTGTTACAGAATATAACCCTTACAAACAATGAACCACAAAATAAGAACTTAACAACTATAAATGATAAAAGTAGTAAATACTTACTAGACCGTACTCACGATACACAAAGGATCACCTCGTTCCCTCCTCACCAAACCCCCTCAGTCATCTCTGCTGTTCCAGATCCTTTTCAACTCTCGACTCCTCTCAAGCGCCTTTTCAACTCCCGACTCGTCTCGCGCTTCTCTTCAACTCCCGGCTCCTCTCGCACTTCCTAAAGGAAAAGACATGTTTCATGAAATGGTGGTGATCCAAAATGCTGTCTTGCTCATGGCCAGATGGACAGACTAGTGATTGAAAAAATTCAATGAAATTGATGGAGGCAGGCAAAGTAAGATAGCTGCCATTTTTCCCTTCTCAATTTCATATCATGGGTCCCTTATACACCTATATCCCTCACTCATAAGTGGAATGGCAAACCTTTATGCACAGTGCATCATGGTTCGATATCTCACCACTTCCTCCACCTGGAACCTATAGTTAGATATCCCCTCACAAGCTTCACCTGCATATAGCCATTACAGCTTCATCCTTTCCAGTTACATGGCTCTTCTTGCACTAGTTCTCTTGTTACCATGCTGGCATCTGGTAGATATGTTCCACATATTCATCTTCAATGAATGCAGGAAAAAGACTGGGATACAATTCCTGGGAGAGATTAGCTACTAGCGGTGAGATCCCTGGCTTGAGGAAGCCCAGCCAATATGAGGGATAAGCTACTAGTGGTGAGATCACAGACTTAGGAGAGCCCAGCCAATGTGAAAAGCAGCCAATTGAACTGCAGAGTAGAAATCCACCTTGGGTGTCAGTGATGGCAAGGAAGGTGGGCCAATGTGGGCTCAAAGCACTTCCAAGAACCCTGCTGCCAGCTAAGTCCAAAACTGTATCATATCATCAAAATCATTGGGTGTTACATATCTATTCTAGGTCATTTTCTCTTCTTCCATGGATCAACCACTGCCATTGAGGAAAATTTGTGCAGGCTTTTTCAGGTGAGTGTTGATGATGACAATGAAGTCTGGTGCCTCCACTTCTGGCTGTGAAAAATCCATTGTAGCCCTGCTACCAGTTCAGATCAAGGTAGATGAAGAGTTAGTACCATCTTTTAAATAGTACAAAAGGAACTGGAGGAGTGGGAAGAGGAAAATGAATCAGTCATTCTCCAGTGAACATGGCTGCTAATGGTTGAAAAATCAGCAGACCTGAATCCCACAGAAAAGAGAGATGCATGAAGAACATCATACCTAAGCCCAGTGCTGAGGTCCCTCATATAGGATGTACAGCAAATGGCAAGAGTCCAGGTAGAATCCATTTCCCTCATACGTGACAGCATCAGGGAATCATTTTCCCCACAACAGATTTCAATGGAGTTTTAGCAGTCTGTGGCCTCACCCCAACTTCCCCAACAGAATTGACTCAGGACAAGGCAATGCTCCTTCTACTGCCCATGAGGCAATGAGGGACAGACTTGTGTCATGAAGAGATCTTAATGTCTATAATGTTATTGGAAATTATCTTTTAAAATAGAGTTCTAGTGGGCTCTGTGTCTCTGTATGTGTTTATATTGGATTAAAACCAGCTAGTCTGGGTGCTTTGATGTATAGTAGTTTTGAGACGTTAATTAGGTAAACATCAGGAGGGTAGAAGGTAAAGCGTAAATTTGCATTTATTAAAAGAAACCATTCAAGACTGTGGGTGAAATCTTACACCTTGCTAAAAGATGCCAAACATTTTTTTCAGCTTACTAACAAAATTGGTGGGATGAAAGGATTTTATTGATAGAAGAGGTAAAATTAAAAGTCTGGTGATACAATGGAAAATTAACATTCAAAGAGAAAGTTATGTATAAAGGAGAAAGGAGATTATGTGTAAGGTAGAGGCATTTCAAGTGTGAGAAGCCTCCAGCCTATAAGCGTCAAATCTGTCTGCAAGGACCCAGAGCAGAAAGAAACCCATTTTGAATGTGGCTGTCCAGGGTGTGCTTTGCCAGAGGTCTGTTAAATCTGTGAGTTTTACTGTTGCCTTAGCAGGGTGTAAATGAGAGTCAGATTAATTAGGGGATTATTGTAGTTATTGTAGTAGTAATTCTGTGGATGCATGAATGTGTTTGCAATCTTTCTTGCATTAATAAATGTTTAATTTAGTTTTATAAAAACCATCTTGAGACTCAATGGTCTTATTACTACTGAATTCAAAGTCTGCATCTCGAAATATACAAATTGCAATAATGGGTAATGATAGTTGTTTCAAGTTTCCCTCTGGGATGTTAACAACTCAGCCTTCACCAGTGGCTGTGTCACAATACTTGATAGAGCTCTACTTTCTGGCACTCAGATATTTGGGGCCTGTTTAGAGGTATAAGTCTCTCAGGAACATAAGGATCTGGTGAAAACTATTAGATCTACCTTGCCACTGATCAGTGAATACCTTGATCGTGATTTCAGTATTAGTGACATGTTTAGAGTAGGCCAACATAATGTAGCTGTCTCAGGGTGGCAGCACATGCCAGGCCTCCAGTCTAGCTCCTGAGAGATCCACTTAACAGCATATTAGAGACAAAGCCAGGCAGGTTAAGCTGTTGGATGAATTGACTTTTTCAATCTCTTTTTCTAAAACAGATCCAATTCTGTGAGTTTCTCTTCACAACTTTTACACCATTCAGCCCCACAGGTTTTTCTCCCAGTTGCCCACTGTAACTTTGGCAGAAGACCATGGAAATTCCAGATAAATCCTCCTTCTTCTTCGGCCATCCCTTGGGACGAGGGATGACATTTCCACTCTGATTCGATGAGTATTGAGATGGCTGATAAGTCCATTGTATGATGTGCAGACTCTATTGCATATTGGGCAGGTGGTGCTTCAAGGGTTGGGTGGATAAGTTGTTAAGAGATTTGTGCGCTCTCTCCCATGCCTCAACTTTGCCTCTGTATGTGCTGAATGAAGTCTCTCGATGTGCTCAGTGCCTTCCCTAATGAACATTCTCCAATTTGGTTGGCCACAAGCCAGGAGCCCCCATGAGTTAGTGGGGATGTTTGACTTCTTCAGGGATGCTTTGAGGACATCCTTAAAACTTTTCCGCTATCCTCCTGGGGGTCTCCTATCACAACCAAGCTCCAAGTAGAGCAGCTGCTTTGGGTGCCTTGTGTCAGGCCTAGAGGTAACATCCGACGCCTCAACAAGAAACTTTTTCTCTTTCTCTCAAGTGCTAAGGAACGCAAGCTCCAACAACTCATCGACACTAACACCCAGCTAGGACCCTCCACCCCTGCCTGTCCCTCCGTCCCCACCCCATCTTCCAATCCCAGCCCCAGCCATGTATTCACTATACCCCCTGACCTTCCCCTCTCCGATGCTGAACGTTCAGTGCTCAGCAAAGGACTTAGTTTCATACCCTTACGCCCTCACCTCAATGAATTTCGGGCTCAGCATGATGCTGAACTCTTCTTCCGCCGTCTTCGTCTCCGGGCTCACTTCTTTGGGCAGGAGTCCTTTCCCCGTTCAATGGATTCTTTCACCCACCTCCAATATTCTCCCTCCACCTGGATCCCTACCTCTGGATTCTTACCTTCTCTTGATCTTTTCATTGAGAACTATCGGCGCGACATTAGTCGTCTCAATTTCTCTGCTCCTCTCACCCATTCTAATCTCTCTCTCTCTGAACTTACCGTACTCCATTCTCTCAGGTCCAACCCTGACATTGTCATCAAACCCGCTGACAAGGGTGGTGCTGTTGTTGTCTGGCGCACTGACCTCTACCTCGCAGAGGCTGAACGTCAACTCGCAGACACTTCCTCCCACCTCTGCCTGGACCATGACCCCACCACTGAACATCAAGCTATTGTTTCCAGGACTGTCACTGACCTCATGTCCTCTGGGGATCTTCCTCCCACAGCTTCCAACCTGATAGTCGCCCAACCTCGGACGGCCCGCTTCTATCTCCTACCCAAAATCCACAAACAGAACTGCCCTGGTAGATCGATCATCTCAGCTTGCTCCTGCCTCATAGATCTCATTTCTCGTTATCTTGACTCCCTTCTCTCTCCCCTTGTCCAGTCCCTTCCCACCTACATCCGTGATTCCTCTGACACCTTACGTCACATCAACAATTTCCAGTTCCCTGGCCCCAACCGCTTCCTCTTCACCATGGACGTCCAATCCCTCTACACCTCCATCCCCCACCAGGATGGTCTGAGGGCCCTTAGCTTCTTCCTCAAACAGAGGCCCGAACAATCCCCATCCACCACTACTCTCCTCCGTCTGGCTGAACTTGTTCTCACACTGAACAATTTCTCCTTCGGCTCCTCTCACTTCCTCCAAATAAAAGGTGTGGCTATTGGTACCCGCATGGGCCCCAGCTATGCTTGTCTCTTTATGGGGTATGTGGAACATTCCTTGTTCCAGTCCTACTCCGGCCCCCTTCCACAACTCTTTCTCTGGTACATCGATGATTACTTCGGTGCTGCTTCATGCTCTCGTCGGGACTTGGAAAAATTTATTAATTTTGCTTCCAATCTCCACCCCTCCATCATTTTCACGTGGTCCATCTCTGACAATTTCCTTCCCTTCCTTGACCTCTCTGTCTCAATCTCTGATAATAGACTGTCCACCAATATCCATTACAAACCTACCGACTCCCACAGCTACCTTGACTACAGCTCCTCACACCCCGCTTCCTGTAAGGACTCCATCCCATTCTTTCAGTTCCTTCGTCTCCGTCGCATCTGTTCCGATGATGCTACCTTCAAAAACAGTTCCTCTGACATGTCCTCCTTCTTCCTTAATCGAGGTTTTCCACCCACGGTCGTTGACAGGGCCCTCAACTGTGTCCGGCCCATCTCCCACATATCCGCCCTCACGCCTTCTCCTCCCTCCCAGAAACATGATAGGGTCCCCCTTGTCCTCACTTATCACCCCACCAGCCTCCGCATTCAAAGGATCATCCTCCGCCATTTCCGCCAACTCCAGCATGATGCCACCACCAAACACATCTTCCCTTCACCCCCCCATCGGCATTCTGTAGGGATCGTTCCCTCCGGGACACCCTGGTCCACTCCTCCATCACCCCCTACTCCTCAACCCCCTCCTATGGCACCACCCCATGCCCACGCAAAAGATGCAACACCTGCCCCTTCACTTCCTCTCTCCTCACCGTCCAAGGGCCCAAACACTCCTTTCAAGTGAAGCAGCATTTCACTTGCATTTCCCCCAACTTAGTCTACTGCATTCGTTGCTCCCAATGTGGTCTCCTCTACATTGGAGAGACCAAACGTAAACTGGGCGACCGCTTTGCAGAACACCTGCGGTCTGTCCACAAGAATGACCCAAACCTCCCTGTCGCTTGCCATTTTAACACTCCACCCTGCTCTCTTGCCCACATGTCTGTTGTTGGCTTGCTGCATTGTTCCAGTGAAGCCCAACGCAAACTGGAGGAACAACACCTCATCTTCTGACTAGGCACTTTACAGCCTTCCGGACTGAATATTGAATTCAACAACTTTAGGTCTTGAGCTCCCTCCTCCATCCCCACCGCCTTTCTGTTTCCCCCTTCCTTTTGTTTTTTCCAATAAATTATATAGATTTTTCTTTTCCCACCTATTTCCATTATTTTTAAATATTTTTAAATCTTTTATGCTCCCCCCACCTCCACTAGAGCTATACCTTGAGTGCCCTACCATCCATTCTTAATTAGCACATTCATGTAGATAATATCACCAACTTTAACACCTATGTGTTCTTTTGTTCTGTTGTTTGTGACATATTTTGATGATCTGCTTCTATTACTGCTTGTTTGTCCCTACAACCACACCAACCCCCTCCACCTCTCTCTCTCTCCCCCCACCCAACGCCCCCCCCCCCCCCCCCCCCCCCACACACACACACACACACACACACACACACACACACCATAAACCAGCTTATATTTCACCCCTTTCCTGGACTCACTCAAGTTCTGTTGAAGGGTCATGAGGACTCGAAACGTCAACTCTTTTCTTCTCCGCCGATGCTGCCAGACCTGCTGAGTTTTTCCAGGTAATTCTGTTTTTGTTATAGAAGTAACATGTCCTGTCCAGCAGGGCTGGTTTTCAGTGGTTACTTCATATACCAATTACACACTTTTTCAAGGCTTATGCAGATTTTCCACCAATATTATGATCGAGAATCTCCAAAAATTCAACCTATAGTTCCAGAGCCATCCTTGTTATTCCTACCTGAAGCTGCTTCACAGGGCTGGATCTTACGGTGTGCCAAATGCTGCCACAACTACCCACAAACCCCCACCCCCTCCCCCACCCCCCCACCCCCCGCCCCTCCCAACTACTGGCTAGAAAATCAACTGTGAACCTGTCCACTAAAAAAAGCCACTATCCCGCAGTACTAAGACTTGCATCCCTACCTGAGGAGGAATTCCCACTTTAGAGAGCTGCTAGACAATCTGATTGGCCAGCAGCTCTGTAGTCCCAACAGTGCCAGGTTCAAGCGCGGGCCACTGCTGGAACTATAGCCAGTCTATCAAGAAGAGAATGTTATAGAGGCTGGAACTTAGATAAGTCATGGGATATCAGCAGGGTCTGGTGGGGGCAGGGGCAGGGTGGTGATGTGGGGGGTTTGTAAGGGGTTTGGGCGACAGGGTTCAGAGGCTGGGGGGGTAGCTGATTAAAGAGGGGTATGATCTTTGGGGGATGGGGCCTCTGATGAGCATTGGGGACCCCAAAGGAGAATGTCTTGCCTAGTAAAAGCTGTCGGGCTACCTGCTTGATATGGGTCTCTCCACCACAGGTCAAGTAGTAGCGGGGGCCGGATGAGGCACTCATGTGGCCATTAATTGGCCCCGCCTTCAAACATGCCAGTGAGACTGCCATAAAATCCAACCCACTGTATCAGTATCTTTTTAATGTTGAAAGACCAGAATTGGATAAAATTCTCAAAATATGGCCAATATGGTTTCTGTTTGCTGGTCTGTCAGTACAGGCCAACATGCCTGCCATAGAACTTCCAGGGTCTGTAATTACAGGTTCAGATTGTTATGCAACTGTCGCATACAGTTTAAAGCACATCACCCCATGAAACTTAACCCACAGCCGTGAACAAGCAGATTTCAAGAACTGAGGTTACTCCGTATCAAAAGCATTCAGTCCCTGGAGATAAATGTTGAGTGGATTTGAACTTTAGAAGTTGCTTTTATGAATCATTTTGTATAATCAACCTTTGAGGCTTTTGATCATTGTAAAATTTATTATATTTAATGAGAGCAAGGTCAACTGATTGGCAAAGACATTTTTCTGCCACGCGGCCGGAATTTTGTGCTTCAACATTATTTTTTTTTAAAAAGTTTCTACAAATTATCTCTGCTATTTAAGAAAGGTGAGACACCTGAGAATTGGAGATCGATTAGCCTAACATCTATTGTCTGGAATTTACTACAGTCCATAATTAGCATAGAATGGCTGAACACCTTAAAAATTTTCAACCGATGGGAGAATGATATGTAAAGGGTAGAGCTGATTGAAGTAGTGGACAGGAAATGTTGACGGATGTTATTTACAAGGACATCCAGAGGGCATTTGATAAAGTCTATCATAAGAGACTATTAGCAAAGTTGAAGCTTATGGGATTGAAGGTAAGTTATTGACCTGGTTGAATGGCAGTGGACAGAATGTATGGATAATGGACAGGCATTCTAGTTGGTAGGAGTGACTATTCTTGACCTGTAAAGATTTATGTTAGGGCCTCAGCTATTCACAAGATTTATTAATGATTTGCGTGATGCAATAGAAAGCCATATATGCCACTAAGTGACACCAAGATAGTTCACTATGTAAGTAGTGTCATTAGGAAAATACAAATACAAAAGAGATAAATAGAATAATAGGTAAGTGGGCAAAGCTGTGACAAATAGATTTCAAGGTAGGCAAATGTGAAGTCAGCCATTTTGGACCTAAAAAGGATAGATCAGAGTACCAAATCTGAAACCTAGCTACACTTTCTTGCAATTATGCTGCAGTGCTGATCTGCAGAATAATGTTGCAGACTTCACAGAGGAAAAGTCCCTTCACAAGCATCTTAGGCAGCACCTCAACATCAACAGCCATCAAAAAAGAGGTCAGGTTGTGCTTTCACTTGTCTGCAGACACATATTCCAATCTCCACCCCTCCATCATTTTCACGTGGTCCATCTCTGATACTTCCCTTCCCTTCCTTGACCTCTCTGTCTCAATCTCTGGTGATAGACTGTCCACCAAAATCCATTACAAACCCACCGACTCCCACAGCTATCTCGACTACAGGTCCTCACACCCCGCTTCCTGTAAGGACTCCATCCCATTCTTTCAGTTCCTTCGCCTCCGTCACATCTGTTCCGATGAAGCTACGTTCAAAAACAGTTCCTCTGACATGTCCTCCTTCTTCCTTAACCGAGGTTTTCCACCCACGGTTGTTGACAGGGCCCTCAACCGTGTCCGGCCCATCTCCCGCGCATCCGCCCTCACACCTTCTCCTCCCTCCCAGAAACATGATAGGGACCCCCTTGTCCTCACTTATCACCCCACCAGCCTCCGCATTCAAAGGATCATCCTCCGCCATTTCCGCCAACTCCAGCATGATGCCACCACCAAACACATCTTCCCTTCACCCCCCCTATCGGCATTCCGTAGGGATCGCTCCCTCCGGGACACCCTGGTCCACTCCTCCATCACCCCCTACTCCTCAACCCCCTCCTATGGCACCACCCCATGCCCAAGCAAAAGATGCAACACCTGCCCCTTCACTTCCTCTCTCCTCACCGTCCAAGGTCCCAAACACTCCTTTCAAGTGAAGCAGCATTTCACTTGCATTTCCCCCAACTTAGTCTACTGCATTTGTTGCTCCCAATGTGGTCTCCTCTACATTGGAGAGACCAAACGTAAACTGGGCGACCGCTTTGCAGAACACCTGCGGTCTGTCCGCAAGAATGACCCAAACCTCCCTGTCGCTTGCCATTTTAACACTCCACCCTGCTCTCTTGTCCACATGTCTGTCCTTGGCTTGCTGCATTGTTCCAGTGAAGCCCAACGCAAACTGGAGGAACAACACCTCATCTTCTGACTAGGCACTTTACAGCCTTCCGGACTGAATATTGAATTCAACAACTTTAGGTCGTGAGCTCCCTCCCCCATCCCCACCCCCTTTCTGTTTCCCCCTTCCTTTTTTTTCCAATAAATTATAAAGATTTTCCTTTTCCTACCTATTTCCATTATTTAAAAAAAAAAACACCCCCACTAGAGCTATACCTTGAGTGCCCTACCATCCATTCTTAATTAGCACATTCGTTTAGATAATATCACCAACTTTAACTTTAACACCTATGTGTTCTTTTGTACCATTGTTGTTGACATCTTTTGATGATCTGCTTCTATCACTGCTTGTTTGTCCCTACAACCACACCGCCCCCCCCCCACCTCTCTCTCTCTCTCTCTCCGCCCCCCACACACACACCTTAAACCAGCTTATATTTCAACTCTTTCTTGGACTCTAACTCAAGTTCTGTCGAAGGGTCATGAGGACTCGAAATGTCAACTCTTTTCTTCTCCGCCGTTGCTGCCAGACCTGCTGAGTTTTTCCAGTTAATTCTGTTTTTGTTTTTGACTTGTACCTATGGGTTGCTTTCCTTTCATGCTGACGAGCCACTTCTTAGTAACTTGCTCCTTCACTGATTGCAAAGGTTGATAGTGAAATATTTTTATTGCTCTCCAGAAGCTTTCTTAAATGTTTGCTCACAGCCTGCAATGCTACCCTTTAACTGTCCTAACCCTTCAAATTCCTACCATTGGTGTTATCCACTGAATTTGTGGATATTGGAGTTGTGAGTAATTATGCAAATGACTTAAGACCAAAAACTATGTGTTACTAGCATCTGAGATTCAGCTGAACCTTAAAATAGTGGAAACCAAATTACAACTGATTAATGCCCGAAAATGATTTACCTTTTTGTCCCTTTAATAATAGCCAGCTGAACACTGAAGTGTATATTTCCTAAATAATGTTTTTATATGATTTTAATATCACCATAACACCTAAGTCCATCAGTCCTTTGTGTTGCCTTCTTTATCTATAAAATAACATAATATTATAAATAATATAACTTAAAATATAAATATAGGTAAAAACAAAAAGAAAAATATTTTCCAGCCAAACAGGAGGGCAGAAAGGAATAAGTTGATACAAAAACACAAACTGGACCTCCCTCCAAATATTTTTTGAAGAAATTAAGTAGGTGGTTTATGAGAAACAAGAAATTCATTTGGGTTTTTGAATTATCATAAACAGTTGCAGAATGACTGCACTCAGGAAACACCATCATGAATTGCACTTGAGTGGAAGCAGAGTGACTGGAAAAATCTGTATGGAAATTATCAACAACCTCATACAACAGTCCCGTGAGTCTACAATACATTAGTATTACTTTCTGAATGAGCCAATTAAAACTCTACACATAACTTGGCATCCACTTTACACATTTAAAAAAAAGTGAAGTAACAGCTCTGCCTCATGCAACAGGAAGTCCCAAAGCAGTCTTGTACTAAACATTTGGAGTGTCACATTATCAGGAATGTGCTCATTTTAGACATTCCACTGCAAACCAAAATATGCACAGAGGATGAGAGAAGTCACAATAATGATATTAAGATGATAGATTATGATTTTGTAGTAATGTTTTGCCACCGCATTTATTCCCATTTCACTATTCTACTCCTGTTGACACAGCTTTGCCTGGTTACTTGCAAACTCCTTACTTTATATGGAGGCAGCTAAAGATTGTACCAGGGAATATTGCACAAAAAAGCCTTGTAACACAAGGTCCACAGGATGTTTCTTATTTAGGACCTGTAACTGATCCATGTGCCATTCTTCCATTGTTTTTATATTTTCTTCCATGATCATTGTACTGATTTTATTTACCTGCCCTGATTTTCAGAATGCTCCAGTGTTTAAATACAATGCAGAATGTCAGCTCATGTTACTGCACTTCCCAGGAGAGT
Source organism: Carcharodon carcharias (assembly GCF_017639515.1). Taxonomy (NCBI): domain Eukaryota; kingdom Metazoa; phylum Chordata; class Chondrichthyes; order Lamniformes; family Lamnidae; genus Carcharodon; species Carcharodon carcharias. The sequence continues at coordinate 134,849,740 of NC_054471.1, forward strand.
CTCAATTGTAAGTGCTGGCAAACAATTTTAAACAAACTAATCAGCAACAGCAACCTAGATTAGTTTTACAGAGATTCAGAGATTAATGATGGCCCTCCCTTGTCACCCATGCTGAAATCAGCTAACTCAGCTCAGGCCAGAGATTGATAATGGGGTGGTCGCTTTGCATCGTGTTTCAATTAGCCATTGTGGGTCTCACAAACACAGCACACAAATCTTATGACTTAACAGCAATATTTTGGAAATTGTGAGTAACTTGCATTCTCATGCTTCAAAGATTAATGGCCAAAAAGCAAATATTGCAGAGGGGCCCGGAATTAGGCAGGGGCTTCTGACACTAGCAATAAACAATGACACAGGTGTCAGTGGAAGGTGCAGCTGGGCCTGAGCTTTCCAAGCTGAGACTTTCCATTGGGAAAGCTGAGTGAGAGCAGACATACTGCCCTGCTGTATGGTGGATGTATGACCCAGCTGGGGGTTCAGGCCTGGAAGTTAGCCTGGACACTGGAAAATTATCTAAATATTTTTGTTTTTGAGTATTGCTGAAAAAAGAGGTGTTGTTAAATATCTTCATCTTGCGCTAATCGGGAGAAACACAAGAGGCAGGATTTTTAGTTTGGTGGGCACGTGCTATTGGTGGGTCTAGGAACGGCCAAGGAACGGACCGCCGACCGAGATCGGCCCCCAACTGTGTTTTCATGCCGGCGGGCCAATCAACAGCCAGCCAGCGTGAAAGGCGTGCTGAAATGCTCAGCGCTGCTGGGGTGGGGAGCGGGAAGAGGACAAGCGCTGAAGTCAGCGCAGGCGTGGGGAAGGGCAGAATTAAAGCTCCCTGAAGGCAGAGAGCTACCTCAGGGAGCTGAAGAATCCAAAGCAATAAATAATGATTTTAAAATGCCGAAAGAAATGTCCATGCATCAGAATCAGTTACCGGCACATATGGATGATGAAAATTCGGTCCAAGCATTTTTATTTATTGTAATTAATATCGGTAATTAATTACCGCCCTTGGATGAGGTTTCCTCAAAAAGGCAAAGGCTGCCTCGCCAATTTGCCCGCCCTCCCGCCAACCATAACTTTGGACGGGCAACGAAAAATCTCCACTGATTACTACATTAATGGCTTTAGTAGGTCTCATAATTGTTGACTCTCATGTGCACCTGCCGACTGAAATGTTGCATGTGTGCGCAATGATGTCAGGATGCTCACCTGACATCATCACGTGCTACTTCACACTTGAGCGGGTCGGGCGCACACCTGCACACTGAGCGAGAAACTTTGTCCAAGAAAACCAAATTTCAAAGGGAACAACAATTTGTACTGCATGTTGGTTGGCAAGTGGATTATAATTGGTTGATGAAAGCATTTGTTTAAATTCAAAAAAGACAAATCAACTCTGATTGGTTGAACTATGTCCATGGGGAATACACCAAAGAACAATTGCCCTCCATGCTTTTGTTCATGTCAAACAGCATGGCCCTTCAGCTGTTTGCAACAAGCAGAGTACTGACGGTATTCAACCAGCCCCTGCTTGCAAAACTCAGAAGCTCTGACCTTTTGTTGGAGGGAAGGTTATTGATGAAGCAGCTGCAAATGATTGGGCCTAGTACATTACTTTGAGGAGCTCCTACAGTGATGGCATGGGCTCAGCTGATTGTCCTCCAACAAACTTTCTTTGTGCTCAGTATGATTCTAACTAATGGAGAGTTTTCTCCCTGATTTCAATTGACTTTACTTCTGTTCTGGCTCCTTGATGCCACACTCATTCAGGATCAGTCACTCTCAACTCACCTCTGGAATTCAGCTCTTTTGTCAATTTTTGGACCAAGGCTGTAATAAGTTCTTGAGCTGAATGGAGCTGTTGGAACTCAAACTGAGCATTGGTGAGTAGGTTATTGCTGTGCAAGTGCTGCTTGGTAGCACTGTCGATGAGTAGGTTGATGGGGCAATAATTGATCAGGTTGGATTTATCCGGGTTTTGTGGACAGGGCATACCTAGGCAGTTTTACACATTGTTCAGTGGTTGTCAACGTGGTGGATATAGTGGAACAGATTGGCTAGGGGCACAGTTCGTTCACGAGCATGTCTTCAGTACTATGGCCAGGATATTGTCAGGGCCCACAGCCTTTGCTGTATCCAGTACCTTCAGCCATTTGTTGACATCACATTGAGTGAATTGAATTGGCTGAAGACTGATGTTACAGATGGTGAGAGATATAGGGTAATTTGCCCCTTTTCTCAGCTTTCGATTGACTGCAACAAAATGTATTTTTGAGCAGAACCACTTTTGCCCCTTGAGTTCTATAACTTGAAACAACGGACATGAAACAGACTTTCTTGTAAGTTTTGAATAAAAATAAAGGATAAATGTTTATTTCTCACAACACCCGAAATGTAAACACAACATACACCATTATACTGGAAATTTACACCACATACACACATACTCAAGAAATGATGATTTCTAAAGATGTAGCATGTACTTAGTTACCTCAAAATGTGCCACTTCTAATTAGTCTTCAAGGTGTTACTTTAAATGTTGCAGGCCTGAAGGATTCTCTCTTGATGCACAGAACAAAAATGAATCGAAAGGTTTTTGGTGATGAATTCACATTGGTTCAGCCCAAACAACAAGAAGTTTCCAGCTTTCCTGTTGAAATTGGTCAAGCCCTTGTAACGAAGAACTCTACTTTTGCATGCAAAACAAATGAGCCCCAATGCCTAAGGTGACTTTGAGGCAGGGTCTTCCCTTCTACGAGTAAGAGATGGCTTCCTTCAAGTCTTCGTATCCACATTGACCTGCTGAGCTATCCTAGTGGATTATTAAGATATTGGCTATCTCCAGCCTGTTTCACTCATGTGACAATAGTATGAAATTTTCCTTAACCACATAAATGATTCGATGTCATCAGCCATTGTCACAAAATGGGGAATGGATGGCGGATGTTCACACTTGCTTGTGCTAAAATGATTCTTTAACACCCCAATTGTTAGATTTCAAGTTTTCAGACATTGAGGACAGAATCGTCTGCTCCCATTTGTGGTGGGCGCCATAGCAGGTGGGAGTGGAAAATATCGGGAAATTGCAAAAAGCAGTTTCAAGTCATCGTAAAAGCAGTTTGCGATTGTCCGCTCCAGGCGTCAGTTGCAGGTCACGTTTCCCACTGCTGCACATTGGGAACCTAATTTCAATATTTTAGCATTGCATTATAAGCCCTGTGCACTGGAATCATTCCCCCACATTGGATCATCTGAGCATGTCGGCGTGAATGCATGCTGATGTGTTTCACAACTGTGCATAAGTGACATGCACCTGGCGAGCTGCCTGATTCTAATGGAGAGTTTTCTCGGGACTTTGAGGTTTGTTTGCCTACCTTGCTTTGGGCAATACTCGCAATCATCAGCTCCAGGCTTTGCAGGCAACACCGCATCACTTTTAGTGGGGTTCATGGAAAGGTCTCAAATGACCAGACCAGTCGTAAGGTTTGGGTAGCTTTTCAAAGGCTCCACGGCTAGGGTTTGTTTGGGGAATGGGGAGAAGTGGCCTCAGGCAAGGAAAGAATCTGCAAGGTGAGGGCCGTAATGGGGAGGTGGGGTATCCCAGGGTGTGTGTGAGAGCACACGTTGAACTGTGTAAGTGGCCTCAAGCTGGTGAGGTGTGTGGAGGAGGAGGAGATGAGGTCAGATGGAGGTGTGAGGATGAGTGTGAGAAAGTGAGTGATGATGTAAGGTGAGATGTGATGTGATGGAGATGTGAGGGTGTGTGTGAGAGAGTGAGTGGTGATGTGATGAGGATGTGAGGGTGTGTGTGAGAGAGTGCGTGGTGATGTGAGGTGAGATGTGATGTGAGGTGAGATGTGAGGGTGTGTGAGGGAGTGAGTGGTGATGTGAGGTGAGATGTGATGTGAGGTGAGATGTGAGGGTGTGTGAGAGAGTGAGTGGTGATGTGAGGTGAGATGTGATGTGATGGAGATGTGAGGGTGTGTGTGAGAGAGTGAGTGGTGATGTGATGAGGATGTGAGGGTGTGTGTGAGAGAGTGAGTGGTGATGTGAGGTAAGATGTGATGTGAGGTGAGATGTGAGGGTGTGTGAGAGAGTGGGGAGAATTTTCCCCATGTCGGACGGGACGGTCAGGAGCGGGCGCAGATGGCCACCAATTAAGGCCTACACAACATAATTCATGACACCGTTCATAGCGGGAGTGGGCGGGTGGCGACGGGAGCGCTCAGCCCACCAGGTCCAATGGCGACCCGGCGGCCTGTATAAAGGAAGGCCTTGGACAGACTGCTTGCAATGGCTGGGAGAAGGGCTTTGCAGAGAGGCAATGTTGGTGATGCAAGTCTGGAGGGTAGGCTATCTTGACAGGCCAGGCCGGAGGATAGGCCAGTGGGGCAGTGTGCCACTTGTTTTTCAAACGAGTGTCTTGCTGCTCTCCTGGAGGAGGCGGCAGCATGGTGGGAGGTCCTTCTTCCGAGGGACAGGAGGCAGTGACCCCCCCACCTGACCAAACATGCCTGGGAGGAAGCGGCCGAGAGTGTGAGCTCCCATGATGTGGTGCGGCGCACATAGCTCCAGTGCCACAAAAGATTCAATGATCTCCTGCGCTCGGGAAGGGTGAGTACCATGTTGTCTCAAGTCACTTAATGCAGCCGTCACCCTTTCCCCAAAACCACCCCCGCCAACTCTGAGTACAGTAACGGCATTGAATCTCTCATGTCATGGATCCCTCACTGGGTGTTACAGCAGAGATTGCCCATGCCCAGTTCACTCTGAGAGGGTTGAGCTAGGGTGTGTTCCGCATCTGCAGCATGTGTGACAGAGTATAGAATGGGAGTGAAAGTTAAGAGTCTGATCATAGGCAGAGTGCTGAAACTATGATGCGCGTTGAAGTCAGGGTGCTGAAATGCTGGGAGGGGAGCTTCCATTTGGTGGGGCACCAATCCATCAGCTGGTGTTTGCGCTCCACATGCTTTTACCTCCTTGCTTAGCAAAGTTACACCTTGTGGTGCCACCTGTGAAGGAGGCAGCATTTGGGCAATGGGGGGGTGCAGTCAGCCCTGGCTTGTTTGGGCGAATGTGCAGCAGCTTCGGGGTGACGAAGAACTGAAGCCCTGCAATGTCCCACTCTGGTTGGGGTGGCAATAGGAATTCAGGTGCAGGCTGGACTAATCAATGCTCCTCTCTCCTTTTCAGGAAAAGACTGCAGACAATGTGTTGGAACGAATGCGGACTGGCGGAGGGTAGGCGCAAGTGGCGATTGAAGTTTGCAATGTGGGTTTACCCTTGATTACGGAAGGATGAGCACATAATGATCTGGGGGAGCAGCATGCAAATTGACATTGCCTGCACTGTAACTAATCAAATGTCTTTTTCCTTCCTTTCAGCATCACCGGAGCAGGGCTGGGAGGAGGAGGCGGAGGGCCCACCCCTCACCCCTGAAGCCCCCGAGCAAATGCACTCTCCAGCCTCGCACCATCTGAGCCAGGCAGGCACCAGCGCAGATACTAGCACCTCAGTGGGAATTATATCTTCAGCTAGTGTCCTGGGGCATGGTAGTGAGGGCAGTTCTCACTCGCTTGAGTTACAGGCAGAGACAGAGAATGCCCAGGGCGCTGGCAGTCGGAGGAATCCTGGGGACCAGGCACATGCTTGGTCGATGGCTGATAATGTGCCTCTGGAGTCGAACGTGAGGTAGCGAATGCTGGAAGTGCAGCAGGGTCTGCAGGATGATCTGGTGGAGGTACATGAGGCTATGAGCGGCATGGTGCCCATGCTGGAAGAGTCCATATGGAGCATCACTGATACAATTAGCCTCATATCTGAGCGCCATGCTTCCTCCATGGAGAGAGTGACGACTCTCATGGAGAGGCACCTCCAGGAGAACAATCAGGTCCTCCTGGGGTTGCGCTTGGACCTGCAAGCCCTCACAGCAGCATTGGCCACAGCATGTCAGTGCCAGTGTGGGAGATGGTCTGGGCACCAAGTATCCCAGCTTGGTGCCCATCCATCTAGGGTGAGCATGGAGGTCCGAAGCGACTTCACGTCGGTGCAGCAGTTGTCTGTCATTTCTGCGGCTCCTCTCGGGGTGCTCTGGATGAGGGCAGCAGCTCCTCCGTCCCTCTGGCAGTGACTATGGCATCCAATGAGGCTGCTGCAACTGGAGAGATGGCAGCTGTGGAACTGGCTGCTCTCTCCCAGGCGGGGCCAGCACAGGCTCCACAGGCCAGAGGATGTCCGCCAAGGTCATTGAGGCCAACAGGACACCATAGTGAGCAGGCTGCCTCAGATGCCAGTGCCAGCGAAGGGACAGCACCTAGACGTAGCACCCGTAAGCATAAATTTAAGGCACCTCAGGCACACCATGGGTTTCTCACTGGTGCTTTTACGTTGGCCCAAAGTACTTAGTCGAAGACTCAGTGTGATGTCCAACACTGTTTTTGTTTTGCTTTATGAATTTATTTTTGTTTACTCAATAAATTTTGACATGTTGCCATGCCGCAGGGTGATTCCTTACTTCTGCATGTATACAGGAACCCATGATGTTATGAGTGAGCTGTTTGACATTGAGCTTTTTTCACAAGGGCCTTGGTTAATGTTATTATCCAGGCTGATTTAGCACTCAGGTATTGAGTGTGGAGCCTGCAGCCCTGGCATGTGTTGAAAGTCCAGCTGTGGTGGGCTAGCTGAAGGTTCTTTGGATTAAAGCCTCCTGGGTGTCCCTGCCTCCCTGGAGTATGCCCAGGTCAGCATCTACCCGCTCAGTGTTCTCCTGCATGTGCTCATCCTCGGACTCACTGCTGGACTCATCGTGTGCAGCTGGGGCAACTGTGTCTACATCTTCTTTGTCCACTGCATTTCCCCTTTCCAGTGCCAGATTGTGGAGAGCGTAGCATGCAACCACTATCAGTGACACACAATCTGGGGGGTATTGCAGTGCACCCCCTGAACGGTCCAGGCATCGGAAGTACATCTTGAGAAGACCAATGGCTCTCTCCATCACAGCCCTTGTGGTGCTATGGATCCTATTGTACCGCTGCTCAGCTTCTGTTCTTGGATGGCGGAGGAGCGTCATAAGCCACCTTCTGAGGGAATAGCCCATGTCACCCAGCAACCATCCATCCAGCCGGGCTGGAGCACTGAAGAGCTCTGGGAGTATCTGAGGATGTAGGTGTCATGGGAGCTGCCTGGGTACCTTGCACAGACTTGTAGAATCAGCATCCTATGGTCACACACTATCTGCACGTTCATGGAGTGGAAGCCCTTCCTGTTGCCAAAGGCACCAGGCTCACCTGCTGGCGCATTGATGGCCACATATGTACAGTCTACTGCACCCTGGACATGGGGGAAGCCAACAATGGCCACGAAGCCTCTGTCTCACTGTGTCTGGCTTCCCTGGTCCCAGTGATAGTGGATAAAAGTCAATGCATGCCTAAATAGAGTGCCTGTCACCTGCTTGACACAAGAGTAGACAGCTGATTGGGAGACTCCACAGAGATCACCAACCAGCCCCTGGAAAGAGCTGGAGGCATAGAATTTGAGGGCCACTGTGGCCTTCAGTGCCACTGGCATGGGGTGCCCACTCACACAGTTTGCGGAGATCTCAGGGCCTGTCATCTGACAGATGGAGGTGACTGCCTTGAGAGACAGAGCCTCCTTCAGCACTGGACCTCAGACACATTGAGGTTGCTGCTTCGCCACCTGTTTCCCTGGCAGCAGGATAGTGGCATCTCCTGCAGCCCCTTCCGCCTTTGGCTACCTCTTGGCCCTGCACCCCTTGTGCTTGCACCTGTCTTCCCAAAGGTGGCTCCCCTGGAGGCTGAATGTGGACTCCTGGCCTCTTCCCCCTTCTGGCCCTCCCTTCCTCCTCAGAAGGGGTGACTCCAGTCGAGAGCACAACTCCCATTCCCAGGCTAAAGGAAGGCTTCTTGAAAGCTGCAGGCTCTAGAAATTATTTCTACTGTAGAATCCTGACCAAGGCTTTTACTCCTGTCCTAGCAGCTGTATGAGTTTTGAAGTCTTCCTGCTCACTCTGGCAAGTAAATATTACTTTCACACTTAAATACCTCAAATATCACATTCAGGATCCCACTCAGCCCTCTTATCCCGCCCGTGGATGAGGTTTATACAAATGTCTCCTATCTGCCTGCCCATCCTGAAGATCGCATGGGCTGCGAAAAATCGAGATCAATTGTTGCCTCAAGGGCCTTAACTGGCCCGTTAACTGATGTCGGGTGCGCATCCGAACTTAGCACCCCCGCCTTCCCAAATATCGCGATGGCATGCGGTGACATTGTGACGCTTGCCTGGCATCACCACGCATCATTTTACGCGCAGCCGTGCAGGGCCCGCCCCCACATGGCAATGGGAAAATTCTGTCCAGTGAGTTGTGATGTCCCTTGAGCTGGCAGTGAGTGAGATGCCAGTGAATGTGTGATGGCCTTGTGAGTGTGTGAGTTTAGAGTGATGAGATGGTTGCTTTACCCTGGCAGCAAGGCCAAGAGGATGAGATCATTCATCCTCTTTCTTTGCTGGATGGTGAACCTCTTCTGTGTAGAGTTTGCACTGACCACTACTGCCACCACCTTGCAAGCTGGAGTGGTGAGATTGCTGGAACTCCTGTGACCAGAGTGGGGGCGAAGGACCTCATGCCAGGCCTCCAAATGGCATTCCAGTGACGGGTCACTGAACTCTTCTGGACTTTCAGGGCCATGTCTTCACTGGAGCAGTTCTGGGCTGTAAGCACTGAGAACTGTGTGCACCACCGCAGTTTAGATATGGTGCCCAGAGTGAGGAAACAGCTTGGGCATTGGGGGCGATTCAGAGGCCACCTACCAGCGAGACGGTGTGTTTCCTGTGGCTGCATAATTAATAAGGCGGGAAGCAGACGATATGGAATGAAAACCCGCCACTGCGGCCGGCGTGTAAAAAGTCATTTTTCACGTCCGCTATTACACTTAATGCAAATCTGGGACAATTCTGCCCTGAGTCTGTGCTGACCTAAATGTGATTTTCTATAAATATCCAGACAATAGTATCTGTAAATTCCACAAGTGATTTTGTTGCATCCTGATTCTCTTCAATGGAATATCATCAACAAGGATATTTACATTTTAGTGACTTTACAGAGGCATATTCAGACATGAGTTAATCCTTATCTGTACTGAAACCAAAAAAGAAGTCACCTGACTGTCCTGGACTCTATTTTGTTAAAGTAAACTTGTCCATTCCATTTTGCTTTTTTAAATAAAAAGTAGTGTTAATCTTCCCAGTAAGTTTTATGGGCATAGGACATAACCATGACATTGAGGTTAAATGAGGTGACCCCCCATTCCCTGCATTATTTTGCAGGGTGAGTGGCAGTGTCCCAGGCATGTGCATTCCCTTATATCATTTTGCCAACCACATTAGTTTTTAGCCCAAGGAGATTCAATGAGAAAAGGTTATGTATTTCTTCCACAGACAATAAACAATCTATTGAAATCAGTGACTCTTAAGCACTTCAGCTCCTGAGAAAAGGCCCTCCAAAGTTCCTGGGCTTCCACAGGTAAGCCAAGTGGAATTCCAGAATGACTAGCTAGGATTGTATTCAATAGATCAATAGGAGGCATTTGATATAGAATAGTTACAGTCCTTTTACGACATTTTTAAGATCCCAAATGTTCAGAAACTGTCCTGTACAATGATATCATCTTTAATTCTCCCTCTAGCCCTAGAGCATGTTCCTAATCAGATCTTCAGCCAGAACCTTTTAAGCTATTAATTGACAGTCTTAACAATTTTATCTCCAAAGCTATTCATAAAGCTCTGTGGAGAAAAATATCATTGCTAAGATTTAACAAAATTTGATTAATTTTGTATATGTTCATTTTTTACTCACTGGTAACATTTAAAGTGCAGTACTGCAATTCTAACATAGAACATTCTGTAAATAATTTATAACTTCCAAAAATATGTGTACTTACTTCAATTTGTTTAAATATCCAACAATTAATTGAAACTCAATACTGATATATGTTAAATTTTGAATTCCTCCATTGAATAATTTGTATTGCACTATTAACATAATTTCCTGTCAGAAATAATTTATCTCACTCATCACTATTTCATGACATTTTCCTGCATGAGACGTACATAACTGGAAAGTTTGCTCATCATAATTTATCTGTTATATGCAGTATTCATGTGAGTATGCTGTTGATCAGGTAGTGGCACCCATCTTCCACCTTCTGTAAACTTCAGCACATCCAGAACCTTGCTGCCCATATCCTAGTATCTCTTTTTGCATCTTAGTGCCAGATTTTGTCTGATGGCGCTCCTGTTAGGCACCTCGGGACATTTTACTAAGTTAAAGGTACTACATAAATACAAACTGTTGCTAACTGTTAAGCATTCACTGTATAAGCAGACCTACTGATCAATGAAAAGTGGGTCAGGAAGGAACTCTGCATCAAAGCCTAGAGGAAACTGAAAGAGTTTCAGTGAAAACATTTGAGAGAAATAGCAAAATCTTATTCATAAGAAATTTATTGGAAACAAAAAATTATAATGTGTGGGCTTAGTTTGAGGAATATAGTAGTACATAAAATTAATAATTTATTTACCAGATTTATGTAATTGCCAAAAGGAATCTTTAAGTTTAATAAGATTAAAAAAAATAAGAATGTTCAGAGCCTGATTTACTAGTTTTTAACGCTATTTTCCAATGCTAAGCTCAAATCTCTCTACATTGTACTGCAGTTTCCTTTCAGCTCTTCTAAAGGAGTTCTATATTGACTGCATTATCTGTTGGTTCATTTTAGAAACCCATAAATTGAATGAAGGATTTATTTTCTTCTGCTAAATATATCTCAGATCTTCCTCAGTTTATATTTATGCCCTCTGACCCTTCCACTTTGAGTTTTCCTAAAATACCACATTCTCATCATTGCTTCAGTGTTTTAGTTGCCTGCACTTAATATCACAGCCACATTATTTTTCTAATGAGGATAGAATTTAATTCCTTAACTGCTATACATCATTCATATTGTAAAATATCTGTAAGGCAATTTACGACTTCTGCTTAAAATGTTATAACAGCCTTGCAAACCCACCCAAAGCTGGCATTGTGAGGTCCAATCTATTACAGGGTAAAGGCTCAGTTAAGCTGTGCCGGGACATTACCAGGGCACCTCACTGAAGTTTTCTGGCTATGGGAGAGTGGGAAATTAGCTGACTCTTATGGTGAGCTGACCAACCAATTGGTCCTGAGCATAGGGTATATGATCAAATGGGTGGGACACCTGATGGGTCAACACAGCTACAGTTAAAATCAGCTCAATAAATGAATTGAACTGTTTGGGGCTTAAATTTGGAGAGGGTCAATGGAATTGGTAGTCATCTTCTTGCGCAGCTTGAATGTGTTGAGGGTTAAGTGGGTCAGTGAGAAATGGCAGAGTTGAGCATGGATGAGGGTTAAATTAGAACAAAAGCAGAAGCCAGAGCTTCAAATTAAGAAGGTAAAGAAATGAAATGATAATCAAATGAGTGATCATATCTATACCGTAATCATTTTATCTTGAACACTGAGGGGCTGGTGGTGTGTCAGCTTCACCTCTGACTTCTGTGTGGTCCGAATCACTCCTACTCCCTGGTTTCTAAACCTTGGACTTATTTGGGGGTTGTGACAAAGTGCAGCAGACAACTGGTTTTGGTGCAAGAAAAAAAAAACTGGGTTTACTAAAGTCACAAATGAACTTATAACATTAGGATTACACTGAGATTATACAGACCTACAAAGTACACTTAGTTAAGAATGGAGAACCCATGGTATAACGAGGGAAAATCAGGCTACTAATCCCCTTACCCTTGTCCTACCCCCAAAATCTAACTAAGTTGAACTAGGTGAGGTCAGGGATCATGCTCACCAACCAGGGTTCCTTGACAGTTCGAAATCGAGCCAGGTAAGCCAGTTGCAGTTTTGGGGTACGCTCTTTGAGTCCTCTGGGGCCTGTTGTCCCCACGTGGTCCTGGTCTGTGGAATCTGCGAAGGTTCTTCAGTTGGCTGGAGGGCGCGGTTGTGGGTGGTCGATCTTCGTGGTGGGATGCAGTTGTGGCCTTGTTGTCTACAGTTGAACCTGCCACCCCGCGCCCCTCACCGTGATGTTGCCTGCAGACCTGCAAACCTCCAGATCTCCTCCCTCCACTTGGCTCAGCTACCTCTCCCTGCTTAAACTCTGCTTCAACCACTCCAAAACTGCTCACCCTCCTCCCCTTCATAACTGGTGGCCCAGTTATAGTGTTTTTTGAATTTCTTATCTGTATCCAAAATTCTTTGTTTGATTTTGGTGGGCTTCCTCAGGTGATTGTTGTCTCGCTGGTTTTAATGGGCTCGCATGATGTTTATCGTTGTCTTCCTGTCCCCGTAACCAGTCTTGAACTGAAAGCCATTGTGTATGTGCAGTATTAATAGGTTCGCATAAGTGCATTGATTGTTGCCTTCCTGCCTTAGCAGTTAGTAGCGATTATTTATGCAAGATTTTAATGGGCCTTAGTTTCGTGTAAGTTGAATTCTTTCTCTGGGTTGATTGTTTTAAAGGGAAGAATGCGTATTCTGTCTCCTCTCGTTGTCTGGTTTCAGGCAACAATCCATACTGCCCTCAACAAGCTCAGGCATGTCCAGTCCCAGGCCTTCATGGGCCTAGCCTCCTGTCTGCAGTGTTCTACACTTAACTCAGCAGTTGGGTCCTCTGCCATAAAAGTCCAAAAGTCATATCCTTGTTGATGATATGAAAAATGTGGGAATTTTAAGAACCCTTCAACACAAAGAACTCATTTTTATGTCAGCCTGGAGATTATGCAGCTAAGACATAAGTGTTTTAGGATATGTTAGCCTGAATCAGCCTAATTATTCCTCCAAGCAATGTCCCTTTAAATCATACAGCAGCACACTTCTTTCCACTCTCATAAAAGCAAACACAATAATGGCCAAGCCATCATGCAGTCCACAAATATGAACTCCGTGCCTCCTGTCGCTTGTCAGTTTAATTCCCCATCTTACTCCCACTCTGATCTTTCTGTCCATGCCTGCTAAAGTGTTCCAATGAAGTTCGGTGAAATTCGAGAAACAGCACTTCACCTTTAAACTTGGCACTCGTTGGACGGTATTTAATCCAGGTGATGGGGATCATACCAACCACCTGGAGAGCCAGCAGGAGCCCTATCTCGTCTCCTTTAGGAAAGGCTCACCTTATTATTTGCCAGCCAGGGATGTAAGTGGCCAGTGACAGGCCTTCCCTGGGATCAAGGACCCCAGTGGTGGAACCAGTGGACGGCAACTGTCTATTGCAGGCAGAGCCAGTGGGTGTGGTGGCTATTGCTGGCAATGCACTCACCATAGGCCCAGGATCAGTGAGGGACCCAGGCCACAGGTGAGTGAGGGTGGGGTGGCGGTCGCGGGAGAAGGATTAGTGGAGTTGGCACCAAGGGCAGGAAGGGTAGCTTTAAACAGGCCCCCCTCTTCTCAATACCAGGTACTTGATCAGACATTGAGTGCCTATGAATGAGGGACCAACCCCCACCATCGGGAGGGCCCACATGTTGGCCTCAATTGGTGGCAGGATGGGAAGGCCGACCATGAGCCTTCCTGCCCTGGACTTAATCGGGGCAGAGGCAGGAAGGCAGTGGTGACTCCACGACCATCCAATTAAATACCCATCTGTCTTCAAACTCACCTCGGGGAAGGCATTAAATTCTGCCCATTAATCTGGTTTCTCTTCACACATGCTGCTAAGGATTTCCAGCATTATTTTATTTTTATCCCGATAATTGACCTGTATGACCCTGGAGCTCGCCATAACTGTGCAAACATTGGGAAGGTCCGTCAGAGTCATCTCATTTCTTATTTGATGGGTGTGAATTATGCTTTGGCATTTTTCTGCTTGAGGTTTAATTTGCCTGGAAAATATAGACTTGTGATTCACCTGACTACAGGAAATTTTAAGCTTTGCTTTAGTTGGCTGCAAACATTGACGTTGGTAACTTTTAGCAACAAACTATCCTTCAGTGAGAGAAACAAGGCATTTCACATTGTGGAGCTGGTCGCAATATTTTTTTTAATTTGCAATGTATTTCCTAGTTGCTTAGCATGTTAGGGACTCATTTGTCTCCATCAATTTCTACAGAAGGTTAAAGTGTGAATAAAGTGGGAAACACTGCATTGTACTTGTACACTTTTTCTGCTCAACCTCTTAGGCGGAATAAGTTAAATGCCTAAAACTATCAGAATTTTGTTTGTTCTTGTTTTTCTGCTTTCTGACAGAATTTCATATCACGTTTTAAATCAAAATATTCTACTTTTAATGATGCTATCAAGATCAGTTATTAATACTGCCAGCACCAGAGATCCAGAGGACTGGCTCCTTAGATACTGCATTGGATCATAGTTGTCCAAATATAATTATGATCTTTAATCACTACTCTTTATATCCTATGATTTAGCTAATTTATTTTCCATTTTACAGCATCCTGCTTCATTTGAGGAGCTTTTACTTTAGCAAAAATAGATTATGAGAGACCATTTCAAGTCCTTTCTTAAAAAAAACCTGCATTTTAACTATCTGCATGCTACAATTCTGCGAGACGCTCAAATGATTCAGATGTGCTTCCAGGTCTTAAACTGCTTTTTTAGACCAACAAGTTGTATTTTTATAGTGCATTTAATGTAGTAAAGTATCCCAAGGTGCTTCACAGGAATATTATCAAATAAAATTTGACACCAAGTCACATAGGAGATATTAGGACAGATGACCAAAACTTTAATCAGAGAGGTAAGAAGTGTCTTAAAAGAGGAGAGAGAGCTAGAGAGGCAAATAGGCTTAGGAACGGAATTCCAGAGGTTAGGTCTTGGCAGCTGAAGGCACACCTACAAATAGTGACGTGACTAAAATTGGGAATGAGCAAGAGGGAAGAATTGGAAGAGCACAGGAATCCCAAAGGGTTGCAGGGCAGTGAGTAGATAGGGTGGAGGGATTTGAAAACAAGAATGAGAATTTTACCAGACTAGGAACTGATATTGCTCAATGAGCTCGGGGTTGATGGGTGAACAGGACTTGGTTAGAGCTAAGATATAGGCAGCAGAGTTTTGGGTGAATTTATATTCATGTAAGGTGGAAAATAGTGCATTGGAATATGAATGTGGACCTGAGTTGGCTTGGAAACATAGCCATCTTTCTTTAAAATGTTTTTGAATTGTTCCCTTCATCACTTACTTCTGTTTCCCTACCACAGATGTGATGTAAACTTCATATAATTCTCATGATGTTTTTGCCATTTTTTAATTGGAAAACTGGCTATTTTCAATCATCCATCACCTTATTTTTAATGATTTCCAAAAATATTCAGGCATGGATTTTGTTTCTACCTCCCTTTCCTAAAGTATTCTTAGCTGTATTCCAGCTGATATCATTGCCTTATACATATATTTGCACATTTTTAATGATTGTTTCATTAAGGACCACCAACACAAACATAACTGTTTCTCCTACACTTTCAACCATCAGAATAAGAATTTCACTATCTTCTGCAGTGAAAATATTCAAGGGGCAGAATTTTCTGCCTACTGGGCAGGCAGGCCCGACCCAGTCTCTGGCGGGTGGGGACCCAATCCCCGCTGGAGAAGCATGCCCCACTGCCATTTTAAGTGGGCGGGCCAATTAAGGCCCGCCCAGTGGGAAGTGCTATGCGCTTCATGTGCGGGCAGGGGGCAGATTCTCCAAATTTCACTGAAACGTTATTAAACTTTTTTAAACCCTACATGAAACCTGATCCCGTTCATGTTTTTTCTGTTCCCCACTGGGGCTCCTGGTCTGCCAGCGAACCTTAAGGTTGGACGGTCAGGTCCTTTATTTGTTTTAATGATCCTGTCAATGACCTCAATTGGCCATTGTTAGGTCGGCGGGTCCGCCTTTCTGAAGATTTAAATGGGGCAGGATGACATGGGGGGCTCCCCCCGATGTTATCCTGCGTCATTTTGCACATCGGCGAGCGGGGCCCACCCCCTGCTCACCGATGGCAAAATTCTGCTAGGAAGAAAAAAGAAATCATTGGATAGTTCCACCATTTATCCACTCTCATTATCTCATGTGTTATCTAACCCAGTTCTCTAGTGCAGTGTCTACTGCAAACATACCAAGAAACAGATCTCATTTTATTGCATCTATATCACTTGCAATTTATTTTTCTAGTTTTTATTTTAGTTCTCACGTTATCTGTTTGACAGTTTTTCATTTATTTATTTGTTTTTTAATTTCTCTTCTTTCTTCCAGATTTCTCTGCATATAAGTACATATAATACTATAGTATGTCAGAACAAGACCAAGAAGAAGCCTATGTTAACAGTTTTTTAGATAGTGGGAAAAAAACAATAAAGTACAATGAGGGGATTTATGAAAGCACACCAATACTAGGAACACTGTAAAACTTCAGGCACTGATTTCTAAACCTTCAATATGTTCTTGTCGATATGATCGTTGCTTTTAGTTGAATTTGATTATATGAAATAGAAAATATACAACAAGGTGTGCTAAAGCTCCGCTGAAGTTTACTTGTTAACAACTAGCTGAGACCTAAACAAGGTAGGTCAGAGAGACATGCGAACATATGAACAAGGAGCACGAGTAGGCCATTCAGCCGCTTGAACCAGCTCCGCCATTTACTAAGATCATGGCTGATCTGATAGTAACCTGAAATCTGCACCTGCCTACACCCGATAACTTATCACCCCCTTGCTTACCAAGAATCTATCCACCCCTGCCTTAAAAATATTCAAAGACTCTGCCTCCACCACTTTTTCAGAAAGAGAGTTCCAAAGGCTCACAACCCTTTCAGTGAAAAAAATTTGCCTCATCTCTGTTTTAAATGGGCCACCCCTTATTTTCAAACAGTGATCTCTAAGTTCTAGATTTTTCCACAAGAGGAAATAATCTCTCTACATCCACCCTGTCAAGACCCCTCAGGATCTTATATGTTTCAATCAAGTCACCTCTTACTCGTCTAAACTCCAGCGGATACAAGCCTAGTCTGTCCAACCTTTCCTCATAAGACAACTCACCCATTCCAGGTATTAGCCTGGTAAAAATTCTCTGAACTGCTTCCAACACATTTACATCTTCCCTTAAATAAGCTGACTAATACTGTACACAGTACTCCAAATGTGGTCTCACTAGTGCCCTGTACAACTGAAGCATTACCTCCCTATTTGTGTATTCATGCTGCTTCCATCCATGGTTGTGCTGGGTTAATTGTTTTCTGCTAGCTCGTACCAAGAATCCTATAACTTTTCTTTTGAAAAATATACTTTCTTCAAAAAATATCTGAAAGAACATTACAAAATATTTCTAAATCGCCTTCACAAAGGGTGCAATCAGATTAAACTTTTACACATGGATCACGAGGTGCTTCAATACAATCAATGAATATTACAATCATTTCAATATGGTCATTACAGACGGTCAGACAGTGCAATGGTATTGGAGTTATCAACATGCATCATGTTGCACTTTGAGGTGCTTCAATACAATTATAATGCAATTAGTATTCACTACATACATTTATTGTGAGCCGTACAGCCCAAGGGTCTATACCTTTCCCAGCCCCTCGGTGCACCATGACTGAAAGGTCTTAGACAGTGACCTTTCCCCATTGTGCCTTTGCGAATCCTATAACTGACCTAAATGTTTCGGGGAATGACTGAGGAGAAAAGCAATCTAATGCTTCATTCGCTGATTGCTATCCAATTATCCCAATGCAAAGTGCAGTCGTATGAATGACAGATGAATGAATGCAGCTTATTTTCTTCATCAGATGCACCATCAAGGTCAATTTTCAACTCTACCTCCTTAACATTAACTGTATGGAGTATACTGAGGGTAATTGAACAGTAAGGGTTATGCAGCATATCAGGGCATGCATATTCTTTCTTTATGTAATGCATATTTATGTAAATAGAAACAAAATCAGATAGACTCTATTGTGGGTGTGTGATCCTCCCCACCTAATCTTTCTTTCTGTATTCTGTTTAGTTGACTCTTAATGGTCAGGTAATAACAATGAAAATCTTCCACATTGGACAGATTCGTCCCAGATTTGCACTGAGTACAGTAGCACGTGGGAAAAAAACATTTTACCTGCTGGCAGAAATGGCGGCTTTTCACTCCTTATCGTACCAAACCTGCATCATTAACCATGCAATCAAGGGTAACACGTCGTTTCATTGGTGGGGCAGCCTCCAACTTGCCCGCCATGTTGTCACCTCACTGCTTCCTCATGTTGGGTGCCAGATTTAAAATGCAGCCACGCCCACACCTCTCGGTGCTTCCAGCCCAGGACTGCTGCACAGAAGATATGTCCCCAAAAGACAAGAAGACTGCAGCCCCCCGATTCAGTGACAATCCCTGGGACACCTCCTGGACACAGTTGGAGCCTGCCGCGATGTCCTCTATCCCTCCTCTGGCCACAGGAGACCCCATCAGCATCACTATTCTGCCTTGGGAGGTGGTGGCGCAGGTGGTCAGTGTCAATGCTGTACAGAGGAGGCTGGCCATTCAGTGCATAAAGGGGATGAATGATCTCATCTATGCCACCAGGGTAAGGCAACCACCCTATCACTCTAAACTCACACACTCACAAGGCCATCAAACATTCACTGGCATCTCACTTGCTGCCAGCTCAAGGGATGTCACCACTCGCTCTCTCACACACATCCTCACGTCCAGCTGGCCTCATCTCAAATTGAAACTGCCTCTTCAACCCTCACCCTCTTGAGGCCACTTGCACAGATTAACATGTGTCCCCACGCACACAGTGGGATACCCCCCTTTCCCCAGTAATACCCTAGCCCGCAGCCTTTTCCTTTGCCTGAGGCCAGTTATCTACCATCCCCAAACAAGCCATAGCCCTGTAGCCATTGAAAAGCCACCTCCACCTTGCGACTTGTCTTACAAGTAAAGACCTGCCTGTGAGCCAACCTAAAAACGATGGACGGCTGTCTGTGAAGCCTGGCACTGATGACTGCGAGTGCTGCCCAAAGCAAGGTAGGCAAACAAACCTTGAAGTCCCGAGCAAAGTGCAGCTCGCCAAGTGCATGTCGTTTATGTTTAGTTGTGAAACATGCCGGTGTGTTTTCCTGCCAACATGCTTGGATAATCTAATGTGGGGAAATAATTCTGGTGAGCTGGGCTTATAATGATATTTAGATGTATTATAATGAGGTTCCTATTATCCGAAGTGGCCCGCCATTGATAGGCAGAGCAGATGATTACAAACGGGTTTCACGATGTTGTGAAGCCAATTTTTGGCCTTCTCGCCAAATTGTCCACTCACACCCAAACACACCCACTGCCAACGGGCACAGAAAATTCTGCCCATTGTTTCTAAAAGGTTAAGAAATGATGTTAAATCCACTTGAGTGCTGATGTGCTCAATTAATTGTGCTCAATTTTCCAAGGTCACCTTTTTAAAAAATTTGTTCATGTGATGTCAGCATTGCTGGCAAGGCTAGTATTTTTGCCCAGCCCTAATTGCACTTGAGAAGGTGGTGGTGAGCTGCAGTCCATGTGGTGTAGGTACACACACAGCACTATTCGGGTAGGGCTCCTAGGATTTTGACTGAATGACAGTGAAGGTATGGAAGTATAGTTCCAATATAGTGTGACTTTGGAGGGGAATTTTTAGGTGGTAGTATTCCTATATGTTTGCTGTCATTGTCTTTCTCGCTAGTTGTGGGTTTGGAAGATGCTGTCAAAGGAAACTTAACAAGTTGTTGCAGTGCATCTTACAGGTTGTACAACTGCTAAAACCATGCAGAAATGGTGGAGCTGGTGAATGTTTGTGGATGTGGTGCCGATCAAGCAGGTTGCTTTGTCCTGGATGGTGTCGACCTTCTTAAGTGTTGTTGGAGCTGCACTTATCCAGGCAAATAAAAAGTATTCCATCACACTCCTGAGTATGCCTTGTAGATGATGAACAGGCTTTGGGGAGTCAGCAGATGAGTTACAACGGAGTTCCCAGTCTCTGGCCTGCTGGTGTAGCCACAGTGTTTATATGACTGGTCCAGTGGAGTATGTACGTTATTATTCAATCAACAAAATAGATCAGGCTCCATGGAATAATTTACTCCTTACAGAGGAGGAATTGTAGCCTTCAGTGCAGCTAGCCAGAGTTCTTAAAATTGCAATTGTCTGCTGCATTCTCCACTACCTCACCCTTGGAAAATCACACACATAGATAGTCAAGAAGCAAGCACCCTCTGCAGAACAGGTGGGCAGTATCACTTTGGAGTCTGAAATAGAGGATGCCAAATCCATTCAATAGTCTTTGATAGAGGATGCCTTCTGTTATATATATCCTTGCAATCCTTCTACTTCAATCCACCCTACAGCTTTCCTTTCCCTCTCTTTAAAAATATATATTCCCAGCATTCCCAATACCATCTCAAATGGTAAGCCAGACCACTCCTTTCCTCAAGTGCGTCTCCTTCTCCAGTCACTGCAACTCAACTATGAAGAGGTTACAAATACAGGGCCTGTTGCTTACAGAGGTTGCACACCACAAGGGAAGCCATTAATGTATTATGCCACATGTTCCTACTGGCAGTGCACCTCCTCAATTGGCACAAATTACCAATAGCTGTGAAAGCTACCATTGCCTTGAATCTTCATGCAATGGCATTATTCCAAGGTGCCTTTAGAAAAGCACTAACATTCATCAATTAGCAGTGTAAAGACATATTATGCAAATCACAGATGCTTGGTCGATTAGAACAATTCAATTAATTGCTTTCCTCAAAAACAGCCCAATGCCAGCATAACAGAGCACAACTATTTTATAAATGACAATGATTGCCCCCATGTTGTCATTCAGCTCCTTGCATTAATCCTATTTTCTATATCAAACGGAAAAGATTCCATTCATTTAATGTCTAGCTTGTTTTTGATAAGTAGTATCACATCATGTAAGTGAATGTTTACTTTTCATGAAGCTGCCACCTTTCTCAATTTACTCTGTCCATAATCTTTATTCCAGGAAAGCAAGTGTCTAAGTGACTCCTGGGGTATCAAAGCTACCATTTTCAACCATGTCCTGTTCCCAAGATATTAGCTGAGTACTGTAGAATAAAGGGTTAATATCAAAAGCACTTGATGTTTGTCACATCACACGATTAAGTAACAGAGATGTGAAGGGAGGAGAAGTTCCAACCTAGTGTAGGCTTCCCAAAATGTACATAGCAACTGTAAATAAAGAGTAGTGGTTTTAACAGACTTCAAGTAGCTTACTTTGGGAGAATAGACAAGCCCCAAACAACACTGCCTAGATCCTGAACACAAGATCAAATATGGTAGCAGTGAACAGCAAGTAAAATACCCAGGAAAACTTTTAAGAAGCAGCTACAGGCCTGGAAAGTCAAAAGATCCATGAAAGAAGGATGAAAGGAACTGACTCAAGACTCACCAAAAAGTCAGAGTATCGTGAGTGCAGCAGATGCAAGCTGAGACACAGAACTCAGACAGCAGTGAGCACAGACCTAAAGCATCAAGCAACACCACTGAAGCAGCAACAATTCCAGGAATCAGTGGAAGAATAGAATCCACACTACCAGGACCATTTTGAAGTGGTGAAGGCTTGCAATAGGCCCAAAACTGCAACAACTGGATGAAGATATAAAACTGGCTTACACATAAAAGATCAAAAAGATCAGGTCAGGACACTACTTTATGCAATTAGATATATTGCTGATGATGTGATAACGGGGCAGAGATTTGATGAGACTTCAACTTCTTACAAAGAAGTCCTGCATGCATTTAATTCATATTTCAGCAGAAACATAATTATAGAAAGGGCAAAATTTAATAAGAGAAGGCAAAGACCAGGTGAAAGAATGGATTCTTTCATCAATGACCTACACAGGCTGACAGGGAACTGTGACTATGGAATCTTAAAGGATGAATTTATTCATGACAGAATTGTAGTAGAAGTCCTAGACAAAGTATTATCAGCTGTATTACAGAAAGAGAGGATTTAACATAGTCAAGGCAATATAAATTGCAAGACAAACTGAGCTTGGAAAGCAAAAATCGGGCATTTGTTCACTGAGAAGGTGAGGTCCTATGGAGGAGACTGAGTGAGACGATTCAATTTGTAGATCATAAGAGAGAAAGTGCGCAAATGTCTGAGCCCACCAGAAGGGGAAAAGCGTGTGTGGCAGGAACAAACCAGGCAAGCGAGAAGAAAGTGTCCAGTAGGGGAAACAGAGTGCCACAACTGTGGAACAATCAGCCACTTCAAAACTGTCTGTCACTCAAAAATGTTGACGTCCTGTAAAAAGAGGAAGAAAATGTTAAAGCAGAGCCACATACAAGTGGAAGAATTACAGAAAAAGGAACAAACCCTCCTAGGGGAGTTAAGTGATACCGAAAGCAAATACTGGAGTATTACACTTGAAGTGGTTGGACACTCCACGGGATTAAAATTGGACACATGGGGCAGGATTTTCCCCCCATCGGGGGCAAAGTTGAAGTGTGGGCATGCACAGGCACGCTCGGCACCATTTTACATGGGTGGGCCAATTAAGGCCCGCCCAATGTGACATCTGCACAGAGCACTGTGCGCTCCCTGTGCGGCCGGGGAGGGGGGGTGTGGATTCCCAAAATCGAGTGCACTCTTTCGGGTATGCGCACAAAAGAGTGCACTCATCTCCCTGAAGCTAAGTGCTGCCTCAGAGAGGTCGGCTCTAAATGTAAAAAAGCTAAAAATAGAAAAATAAAATTTCCCTAGATTGCCCCCCCCCATGTGACACTATCACATGTGTTGGGACATGTCCATAATTTTTACAAAAACTTTCTTAAAATTTTTTAAAACCTGCATGAAACCTCATCCCGCCTGTGGATGAGGTTTCATGCTTTTTCTAATTCCCGCTGGGGCTGCTGGCCTGCCCGCCAGCCTTATGATCAGACAGGCAGGTCTACTAATTAGTTTAATGACTCTGTCAATGGCCTCAATTGGCCATCGACAGGTCGGCGGACACAAAGCTGATTTTGCTGTGCCCCCGCCGATGGGAAAATTTAAATGGGGAGTTCCGCCCAAAGTCACCGTGCGTCATTTTGTGCGTCGACGAGCGGGGGGGCGAGGCACGCTCGCCGACAGGAAAATCCTGCCCATGAGCAGGGGTTTCCGTTTTATTAGGCAAAGTAAAATGACTCAAGCAGAATACATTGCAACCTTAATCTATCAAATTACAGATCCTGGTGGGATCACATTGAAAGTCAAAGGCCACACATGGCAAAGTTGAAGTATATAGGTAGCTAAATCTTCAAACCTCTCTGTGTGATTCAAAATGAAGAATGCTCTTTACTAAGCAGAAGGCATGCTTAAAATTGAAACAAATTTATAAAATGAATGAAATTGCAGCAATACATTCGGAAATGAATTTCCAAAATCATTTACAGGCCTAGGGAAACTAAAGGCTGAGTACCATATAACCCTATGAGCTGATGCTAAAACAATTTGCCTCTTTATACTGAGGAAAATCTCTCATCCACTCTTGGTCAACGTAAAGGGTGAAATTGAGAAGATGCAACAGCAAGAGGTTATCTCACTGGTCACCATGCCAACAAAATGTTGTTCTGGAATGGTCATAGTCCAGAAGCTAATCAGCTCTATAAGAATCTGCATGGCTATTTAACTCAACTAAACAAATCAGTGGAATGTTAGATCCACCCGGTGGCCTCAGTGGATCAGAGCCTTGCTAAACTAGCCAATCTCTTCATCACATTGGATGTAAACATTGGATTTAGGGAATTGCCTCCAGACAAAGAATCCAGATTGATGACCACATTTATAATGCCATTGGTCATTACTGTTTCAATAGATTACCTTTTGGAATTGCATCTACTTCTGAAATTTTCCAGAGAACAATGTCTCACATCCCAGAAGGAATGGAAGGAGTAATATGCCATCCGGATGACATACTTGTATATTGCTCTTTGAGAAAAGAAAATGACGCAAGGTTGGAGCAGTCCTAAGAATCTTATAGGATGCAGATCCAACATAGAATGAAAAATGTGGTCAAAATTCTAGGTTACATAGTGCAAGCCACTGGGATCACAGTTGATCCATGCTGCACACTTGTTCCAGGATGACCGAGTTGGTACCACAGAGTAGGTCAGCAAACAATTCTTATGTATAACGCATTCTATTTATTTACCAAGGAACTCATCGGTTATACTTATATACATGTAACTCAAACCCTGTCTCTACATTACAGACTGTAACTCTAGACTTCTCCTACTCACTACTAAGGTAGCGCGCACTACTCTGCTGTTGGATAATAAGATCATGTGATCTTCCATTATGCATTCTTCTTAAAGATATATTGCACATCAGATTACCACATCTCTCCTCCTTTACTCAGAAATACATTTTTTACAGTTACATTTACAATTCATCTCAAAATATCAAATTATTTACACATAAGACATTTATAAATTCAGTCTTTCTAGGGGTTTCTTTATGCATATGCAACATCTCAGCTCTACTGCTTCAGGTGCTTTGTCAGGAACCTCTTTTCTGGTGTTATCCGAACATCAGGTTTTTTGGTGGGCACCTGCAAATCTGTTTCCTCAACTCTTGCAGGCACAGCCGACCCTCCAGACATGTCTGTACTGAGTTCAGCTCTTTCAACAGGAAATGTTGATGCATTTGTGAACACTGGATGTATCATTTCCTGAAACTGTGTTTCTCTCCTCCTTACATGATCTATATGTCTCTGTATGGCTCCACTTTCATGTGGTAAGAAAGAGGTCAAGTCACTGCACTTATTTCACCTGAAAACCATCTGGGTCCTTCTCCAAAATTTTTCACATATACCATTTCTCCTATGTTAAGTTTTCTGTCTCTGTGCCAGTCATATCCAGTTTTCTGACTCCTTGAATCCTTTCTGCCTTCTCCCCTAAATTTGGCACTATTAAGGTTAATCTCATTCTGAGATGACATTTCACCAACAATTCTGCAGGTGTGATATCTGTTGTCGTATGGGGGGTGATCCTATAATGGAAAAGAAAATGTGCTAATTTAGTCGGAATGGAGCTTCCCGTTAATTTATTCATGCCAGTTTTGAATGTTTGAACCGCTCCCTTGGGCAGTCCATTTGAGGAAGGGTGGTACAATGAAGTTTTTACACAAGTGATACCGTTGAGGCTGATAAACCGTTGAAATTCAGCACTCATAAATACCCTGCCATTATCTAATACAACCACTTCTGGTAGTCCGTTGATAGCAAAGCTCTGACGTTGCTTGTCATTTGTCACAAAAGATGTTGGTGACTCCACCTCATATATGTCCATCCATTTTGAGTGAGCATCAATAATAAGGAGAAACATTGTTCCCATCAAAGGTCCCAGATAATCAATATGTAATCGCACCCATGACCTTCCTGGCCACTCCCAAGGACATTACAAAGCTGTTGGAGGTAACTTATTCACTAGCTGACACTGCATACAACTTCTTACTAGGCTCTCTATTTCTCCATCCATATCAGGCCACCATGGGTAGCTGTGTGCTATGGTCTTCATTCGGGATTTACCTGGTTGTGCACTATGTAATTCAGTTAACAATAGCTTTCATCCTTTTGGAGGAACAATCACTCAAGCTCCCCATAATAAGATATCATCCTGGCTGGTTATCTCATATCTTCTATGAAAATACGGTTTTATTTTGTCAGATTCCTGTTCTTGTGACCAACCGTGAAGAACTTGTTCTTGTACTCTGGATAAGACTGGGTCCCAACTTGTCCAATCACTAATCTGTCTAGCACATACTAGTGATGAATCTAAGAAGTTCAGTAATAAAATGAATTCTTGAGGAACTGGAACATCCTCATCATTTTCTTCCAAAGGCAAACGACCAAGTGAATCAGCGTTTGCGACTGATTTCCAGGCCTGTGGATGAAAGTCATACGCTGCCAGAATCATTGCCCATCTCTGTATTCTTGCTGAGATTATGGGTGGTATAGCCTTGTCCTCGCTGAACAATCCTAGCAAAGGCTTGTTATCAGAAATGATAGTAAAATAACAACCATGTACATACTGTTGAAATTTCTTGACACCAAAGATGATTGGTAAGCCTTCTTTTTCTATTTGTGAGTATGCCTTTTCCACTGTGTTGAGCATTCTTGATACATAGCCAATAGGTCATTCTGATCCATCATCCATTCGTTGGGAGAGCAAGGCTCCCACTCCATAGGGTGATGCATTACATGTCAAAACTAACTTTTTTCTTTGGTCAAGATGTACTAATAGGGTGGATGGATGTAACAGTTATTTCACCTTTGTGAAAAATTCTTTCTGTGGTGTTTGCCAAGACCAACATTGGTTTTCCTTGGGTAGGTAATACAAGGGTGACAGTTCTATTGACAAATTAGGCAAGAAGCATCCATAGTAATTGATCATTCCCAAGTATGAATTGAGCTTGATGTTCTTTGGCGCTGGTGCCTCTCCAATGGCTCTCACTTTTCCTTCAACCGGGTGGAAGCCCTGTACATCTAGCCTGTGACCTAAGTAAGTTACCTCTTTTGCTTAGAATGTGCACTTTTATTTTTTAAGCGCATTCCCACCTGTGAAAAATATTTCAAAACTTCTTCCAAGTTTGCCAAATGCTCCTTTTCAATGAGTCCTGTCAATCCAGGCAATCCCTGCAGTAAACTTTCCATTGTTTTCTGGAATATGGCACATGGGAGGATACACCAAAAGGCAAACCAGTATATTGATACAACCCTTTGTGTGTGTTAATTGTGATGAATTTCTGGGAGACCTTTTCTAACTCCAATTGTTGATAAGCATGACTTATATCAAGCTCCGTGTAGGCGGTTCCACCTGCCTGCTAAACAGGCAGCTCTTCAATTTATGGTATAGGATGTCTGTCCAACTTAGCCACTTTATTGACAGTCAATTTGTCATCTCCATAAATTTGAATGCTCTGGTCAAGTTTCAGTACGGGGACTATTGGTGCTGCCCATTCTGAGACTCCCAGTTTCTTTAATCTATCTAATTCAGCATCTACCTTTACCCAATTGCATAAGGTACTGGTCTTGTCTTCATAAATCAGGGGATGGGGGGTAGAGTCTGAATCAACATGAATTTTTGCTTGTAGTTCCTGGATCTTCTCGAGTTCATCTTGGAAAACTGATGCATATTTTTGTATTAGATCAGGTAGCCCACTGGCTCTCAGTTGAAAGATCTCAGTCCAATCCAATTTAATTTCCTTCAACCAGTTTCATCCAAGGAGGCTTAGCCCCTCACCTGCTATCACCATCAAGGGTAATTTTACTGACTGGCTTCTAAACTGTATAGTAACCCTGATTATGCCTTTGATTTTGATGTCTTCTCCTGTGTACATTTTCAATTTGGCATCTGTTTCTTCCAAATTTAATTTGCATTCTCCATGATTCAGGTATGTGAAGGTATGCTCACCTATTAACGCAGTGGATGCTCCTGTATCCACCTCTATTCTGATTAGCCTATCATTCATCCCCGCTGTTTTATAGATAGGTTCTGTTCTTCCTACCTTTAAATTATACAATGAATAAATATCTGAATCTGTTACTTCAGGCTCTTCTAAGTTATGGATCTCACGGGGATTTTTCTTTTGATTGAAAATCTGCCTGATTCTATCCTTGCAAAGTATCGTGAGGTGTCCGTTTTGATGACTGTAACAACATTTGATTTTTTTAACTTTGATTCTTTACAAAGTTGTTTGCTTCCATCTCTGTTATCATTATTCCATGTTTTCGCTGCTAATTCATTTCTTTTTATTCCCGCTTTTTGCGTCCTTTTTGGCTGGGCTTCCCACCCAACATGGCTGACAATGATATTTTGTGCTTCCTGTATAGTTTTCGAGTCTCTCACTGCGCTTTCCATGGCTAATGCTATTTCTAGCACCTTCTGAAAATCCAAATTTGTTTCAGACAGTAATCTCTTCTGAATCGCATTTTCGTTTATACTGTAAATGACCAAATGATCTCTAAGCATATCATTTATGAATGTACAAAACTTGCAATATTCTGTTAACTGTTTCAGACTTGCCATATAACAAGCAACTGTCTTCCCTGGGGCTCTATTTCATGAATTGAATTTGAACTGTCATATAATTACAGAGGGCTTGATTTGGTAATGATTCTTCACAAGGTTCACTAAGTCATCAAAACTTTTCAAATCTGGGGTATTGGGTGCCGTCAAGCTTTGAATCAATCCATAGTTCTTACTGCCACATGTGGATAAGAGGATCGCTCACCTCTTCTCCTCCCCTGCAATGTTATTAGCTTGGATAAAGAACATAAAAAACAACATAATGAGACCAATCATCCACGGTTGGGTCGAAAGAATCAACTCTTCCAAACTGCAGATACTTCGAAGAGACTGCTTCGACACTTAGGACAGAAATTGAACTTACAATAACAGTGCAAGATATGGCCCGACTTCTGTTCACTTGAATTCCTTCCTCACTTTTTCTTGCTTTCTTTCTTGTCCTTCCTTGCTTTTCTTCGCTTTTTTTCTCATTGCCAGTTTGTTGGATCCTAGTCCTAGTTTAGTTGACTAATGGATCTGGGTTGCACGTTTGTTTCGGGATGATCAAGTTAGTACCATAGACAGGGTAGATCAACAGGCAGTTCTTATGTAGAACACATTCTATTTATTTATAAAGGAAATCATCTTATATGCTTACAACTCAAACCCTGTCTCTACATGACAGACTCTAACTCTAGACTTCTCCACTGACTACTGACTACTAAAGTAGCCCATGCTACTCTGGCTATTGGATAATAAGATCATGTGACCTTCCATTATACATTCTTCTGAAAGGTATATTACACATCAGATTACTACAGTCAACAAAGAACTAAAATAATCAGGGAATTTCCACAACCCAGGGACATAACTGAGATTCAAAGATTCTTTGGCAAGGCCAACCAAGTAGGCAAGTTGCTACCAAACCTAGCAGAGGCCAATAAGCCTTTGAGATAGCCGTTGAGACAAGGTCAACAGTGGTGCTGGACCAGCAAAATGCTTTTAAAAATATTCAATTAACTTATAATCTCCTCTGAAATTTTGGCACATTACATAGAACACAGAAACAAAAACATAGAAAATAGGAGCATGAGTAGGTCATTCAGCCCTTCGAGCCTGCCCCACTGTTCAATATGATCATAGCTAATCCTCTATCTCAACGCCATACTCCTGCTTTCTCCGCATGCCCCTTGAACCTTTACAGGCTAGAAATCTATTTATTTCCTTCTTAAATATATTCAGTGGCTTGGCCCCCATAGCTTTGTGTAACAGAGAATTCCATAGGTTCATCACCCTCTAAGTGAAGAAATTACACCTCATCTCAGTTCTAAATGGCCTACCCCATATCCTGAGACTGTGACCATTTGTTCTGGACCCCCCAGCCAGAGGAAACATCATCCCTGCATCCAGTTTGTCCAGCCCTGTCAGAATTTTATACATTTCAATGAGATTCCTCTCATTCTTCTAAACTCCAGTGAATACAGGCCTAGTTGGCCCAATCTCTCCTCATAGGACAATCCTGCCATCCCAGGAATCAGTCTGGTGAAACTTCACTGTACGCTGTCTATGGCAAGTATATTCTTAGGAAAGAAGACCAAACCTGCACACAATGGTCCAGTTGTGGTCTCACCAAGGCCCTGTACAGGTGTAGTATGACATCCTTGCTCCTGTACTCAAATCTTCTCTTGCAATAAAGGCCAACATGCCATTTGCCTTCCTAAGTGCTTGCTGCACCTGCATGCTTACTTTCAGTGTACAAGGACACTCAGGTCCCTTTGTACATCAATATTACCCAATCTATCACCATTTAAATAATACTCGGCCATTCTGTTTTTCCTACCGAAGTGGATAACTTCAAACTTATCCATGTCATACAGCATCTGCCATAAATTTACCCACTCGCTCAACTTGTCTAAATCAACTTGAAGCCTCTGAACATCCTTTTCACTACTCACATTCCCATGTAGTTTTGTGTCATCAGCAAACTTGGAAATATTACATTTGGTTGCCTCATCCAAATCATTGATATATATTGTGAATTGCTGGGCCCCAAGCACTCATCCCTGGAGTACCCCATGAGTCATGGCCTGCCACTCTGAAAAAGACCCATTTATTCGAATCCATGCCAATATATTACCCCCAATCCCATGTGCTTTAATTTTACACACTAACCTCTCATGTGGGACTTTATCAAAAGCTTTCTGAAAATCCAAATACACCGTATCCACTTGGTCTCCCTTGTCTATTCTGCTAGTAATGTCCTCAAAAAACTCCAGTAAGTTTGTAAAACATGATTTGCCTTTCATAAACCAATGTTGACTTTGTCTAATCTCGTTGATATTTTCTAAGTCTTGGATTTTAAGGCCCTGCCAGGGCGTGTCTACCCCCATTTAAATCTCCATTCAGTTAGGTGGGATCATAATATGCTGACGGGCAGGAGGGGCCATAAGATCCTTACCTAAGTGTCCTGTTATCACATCCTTTATAATAGACCCTGGAATTTTCCTGCTACTTATGTTAGGCTAACCATTCTTTAATTCCCTGTTTTCGCCCTCCCTCCTTTTTTAAATGGTGGTGTTACATTTCCCACCCTCCAATCTGCCAGGACAGTTCCAGAATCTATAGAATTTTGGAAGATGGCAACCAGCGCCTATTTGCGTGGTCACCTCCTTTAGTAGATTGTCAGGCCCTGGGGAGTTATCAGCTTTCAGTTCCATTAATTTCCCTGGCACTATTTTTTTAGTAATACTGATTTCCTTCAATTCCTCCTTCGCACTAGATCCCTGGTTCCCTATGGTTATTTATGTCTTCCTTTGTGAAGACAGAACTAAAGTAGCTGTTTAATTGATGTGCCATTTCCTTGTTCTCTACTATAAATGCTCCCATTTTGGACTGTAAATCTTTTTCTTTTCACATACTTAAAGAAGCTTTTACAGTCCAATTTAATGTTCCTTGCAAGTTTACTCTCATACTCTATTTTTCCCCTTTTAATCAATCTTTTGGTCCTCCTTTTCTGAATTCTAAACTGCTCCCAATCCTCAGACTTGCTACTTTTTCTAGAAACTTTATATGACTCCTCCTTGGATCTAATACTATGCTTAATTCATTTTCTTAGCCATGGTCGGGCCACTTTTCCTGTTGTGTTTTTGCGCCAGAAAGGAATGCTTAATTTTTCCAATGCATAAATTCATTCCTTAAATATTAGCCATTGTCTATCCACTGTCATGCCTTTTAATGAAGTCCCCCAATCTATCTTAGCCAACTCACCCCTCATACCTTCGTGTTTTCCTTTGTAAAGATTTAGGATCCGAGTTTCGGATCGGGCTACTTCACTTTCCATCCTAACAAAGAATTCTATCATGTCATGGTCACTGTTTCCTAAAGGACCCCGCACAACAAGATTGCACAACAAGATTATTAATTAACCCCGTCTCATTGCACAATACCAAATCTAGGATAGCCGGTTCCCTAGTTGGTTACAACACAGAACTACCAACCATAGTGGCAGCAGATGCATCGTCATCAGCTCTGAGGGCACTATTTTTGCAAGTGCAGAGAGATGGCAAACATTGACCAGTTTGCTGTGCCTCAAGGTCATTATCATAAGCAGAACAAAGATACACCACGGTCAAAAATGAAGCATTGGCAGCAGCTTGGGCATGTGAAAAATTCTCAGACCACTTTATGGGATTGAGATTCAAAACTGAAGCAGACCATAAGCCACTAGTCACTCTTCTGAGCATGCAAGAAATTTTGAAGATGCTGCCCAAAATCAAGCGGTTCAGATTAAGATTAATGAGATATGATTCCATCACAGAGAATGTTCAAGTAAAGTATCCAAGTGGCAGCAGACAGACTGTAATGGATACATCAGAAGGAAACAAACAAGGGTATTCACACTTCATCAAGGAGGTGGAAGCATACGCATCCCTAATTACTCAATACTTATCAGCTACTGCAAAATAGTTACAGGGAATAAAACAAGTACAGCAGCAAGATGATGAATGTCTCTAGATAAGAGACTATTGTCTGGAAGGATGGCCAAATTATATCACCAAAACAAAAAATAAGAAATACCTGACAGCTTCGGTGGAGAAGAGTACAGGTGACGTTTCGAGTCGTCATGACCCTTCAACAGAACTTAGTAATTCAGTACAATGCCAATGCTTTGAACAGCGCAAGCGTCTCACAATCATTTATGATTTTCTCGTCTTCAGTGAGAGAGCAGTCATACCGAGAGCACTTCAGCTTGATATTCTTCAAAAACTTCGCCAAGGTCACTTCAGGATAGCAATATGTCATGTGAGAACCCAGCAATCAGTCTAGCAGCCTGGAAGTGATTTCTAATTGTTTTACATCTGCAGTAAACAGCCAAGAGCAAAAAAAGAAACACTATCATCTTCTACTTTTCCATCAAGACCGTGGAGTGCCTGAGAATGGGCTTATTTGATTTTAAGGGGAGAACTTTCCTTATTGTTATTGATAGCTACTCAAGGTTGATTGAAGTAAACAGATCACATGGCAAGAGAAGCAGTAATTTAATCACTGAAGAGAATTTATGCAGTACATGCAATACATGGCATTTTGGACTATGGACAGTGGGCCGCAATTTGCTAATGAGCTATTCCAAAATTTTGCAAAAGAGTACAGATTCGCTCATGCAACCAGTTCATCTCATAATCTTCAAGCAAATGGAGAAGCTGAGAGAGGTAACTGAACCATCAAAAGATTACTGTAGAAGGATGAAGGCCTTAAGCTAGCTCCCCTGAGTTACTGAATCTCACCACTACAAAATTGTTTCTCATAATTAGAGTTATTGATGGGAAGGAGATTGAAAACACAAATCTTGGACACAGAAACTTAAACCCAATATCACCATAAACAACCACAAGAGGGTAAAACAGCACGAGAAAGAACATGGAAACAAATAGGCTTGTCATTTCAACCACAGGGACAGAGCACATAAGTTACCAGTGCTGAAGCCTGGGGAGAGTGTGGGTTACAAGACCAACAGAAAAAAGACACAATCATTGAAAGAACTCCACAACTGAGATTGTACAGGATTTCCACAGAACAGGGTACATAAGGAGAAACTTCAGCCCCTTAATATCCTTGGAAAGAAAGCCAATAGAAACTTAGGCTTACCTCTCAAATCCTGAAGAGAAAGAAGAAAGATAACAAAGCTCTACAACCACCCAGGAGAAAAACACTCACACCAACAGAAGGGAGAATAAATATCCTCGATCTCAGAAAGAGACTAGAATGAGATCAGGGAGATTGGTCAAGACACCTTAGAGACTAATTCTATGAAGCCTGAGACTGTGGAGGGAGATGTAGGAGGATGTAAGTGTGATTGGGATAAAGACTTGGGAGAGATGTAGAGTAAAGGATTAACATCAGAAGTAAATGATACTGATATAATGACAATGTTACCTCACATGATTCAGTAACAGAGATCTGGAAGGAGGAAAAGTTCCAACCTTGTGCAGTGGCCCTAATATGTATATAATAGCTGTAACTAAAGAGTAATGGTTGAGACTATTGTCTCAAGCAGCTTACTTTTGGGGAATACACAAGCCCCAAAGAAATCTGTCCAGACCCCAAACACATGGCAATACATGTATCATTGTAATAATAACCATTTCCCCACCAGAAAAATAACAGAGCACTATAGTGTAATTGTGAAGATGTACTTAAGGCATTTGAATTGCTCTGAGGTGCTCTGCAATACAGTCTCAGCAGAGGCTCTTCAGGCTAGTGATGGCATCCTGCATGCTACACAATTACATCTCAGGAAGAGACCTTTCATATGAACACAGAGAAGGAAGGTGTTCAAGGGCAAATGGGAGATAAGAGAATCAATTAGCAGCAACACGAAGAGAAAAAAAGAGCATTAACCATTCCTTGCCAAAATCTAGCGCAAGAAACATCTGCTTACAATGTATTTAGCCCCTTCAAATGTTCTCTCTTTTCCATCATAAAAATGCTATCATCTACAGAACCTTCTGTGCCTGCATTGATTCACACTGTTCCAATTCAAACCAATCCATTTCAAACATTGCCAAAATGTTGCCTGCACACATTTTACTGCTACCACCATTCTATTTACAACCTATAATGTGCATCACAACTGTTTCTTCCAATTGTGCATCCCTTTGGTATCACTGTGAAAATTGGCTGCCACTTTTGCCTATTTAACAACAGTAACTGCACTTCAAAAAAAAATTATTGGGGCATTCAAAGCATTATTGATGGCAAGCATGAATCCTTTCATGTCCAGAATGGTTTCCATTTCATTAATGTGCATTATCTCTTATGATCATAGGCACAAAATTATGCAAGTGAATGCCCCCAATAAGATAACAGACACTACTTTTGTGTTTTATGGAAATCCATATAAATTATCATTTGAAGAGGTAGGAAAACTGGTCAGAAGGCTCCTTAGACACAGCCTTCACTCACCCTTGTGACAGCTACAAACAGCTCCACGGAAGGCAACTGCTGCCACCGCTCCCCCTACCACCACACCACACCACCCCCGCCCCACCCCACCGCCACCCCCCCCCCCCCCACCCCCTCACCCCCTCCCATCTTTGCAGTACATTCTGATATAGTTTATCCAGAGTTCAAAAGGAACAATCTTGCTTCTCTCCCAAACTCCCACACCCCACCTCCCTCACATGCACACTTTGTCTTCATAGCCAAACTGTAACAGCAATTGCACTATATGTAGGTCACATTTAATTGCAAGCTGAGTATCCTGCCGTCGGAGTCCAATTGGCTCCTGCTACACCAGCCAATCAGTTCAGGTAAGAAATAGAAATGAGGAAAATGACATGCAATCAGCTAGGCATGTTATTTGTGCATTTTGTGTATGAATCACAGGGTACTGTAGAAGGACTGCATTTTCATCCCTTTCATGTGCCAAATGGTTTTTGCCCTGAAACCAAGTTGTTGTACACTGTCTTAGTACGTCTGCTAAAACCAAGCATAACTCTTTTTATCCCTAGAACGTAAAGTATTTTTAAAATTTTTATTGGCTCCGCACTTCCCATTCAGTAAGTTATATACATGAACAAATAGTTAAAGGACCAGAGGGACATCATAATTAACTAATCATTTAAAACACTCAGGCTACTTTACTTGTTCTCACAAACTTAAATTATGTGGCAAAGTTTGGCCACATATGCTCCAGGGTTATGCACATAATTCAAATGCAAAAATCTCCTCTTATTTCCTTAAGAGTAAGAATCTGCCTGCCTGCTATGGGTCTGAACTTCCATAGTACCCTTGAGTATAAGCAGAAATCAAATCCGCTGAGACAGTTGCTTTCAAGCCAACACAAACACAAAAAAGGCATTTTAGACGCTGCACTTTAGAATAAATATAATAATTAATTGGAAAGAAGAACTATTTGTGGCTTACAATAAACCTTGGACTGCCAGTGTTCTTTTCACTTTAGTGTGTTTTTTTTCACTGCACAGTAAGAGTGCCCAGGCCTCCTATGCACCCAAAATATGAATCCTGTGATATCCGATTTGGAGCCCCTTTGTGTTCTTTCAATTCCACATATTCTGCAGAAATCACAGAAGGCTGCAGTCAGTTTTATGCTACTCTGTGGTCTCTTTAACTCTGTATATTCAGGCTCTCAGTGCCTTTTGAGTTACTAGTCGGAATGCAGATCAGATTTCTGAAGTATGCAAAAATACAAAAACTTCTACTTGTCTATGAAACTGAATACATTTTCTGAAACAAAGTCTATGTTAAATATTTGTCTTTTGACTTTCCAAATTTAAAAAGGGAAATACTTTATTAACAAACACATAATTGGTGAACCCCTAATGGAACTATAGCCATGTCTATGCAAATACCTAATTGTATATAGACTTTGTCCTTCACTCAAATGGGAATATCCAAATCTGAAACATATCCAAGCACGCTTTTCTCAAACACTGCACTTGGAAACTGGTTGAAAGATCACAAGTTAGAACAAAAAATTAATTAGCCAAGTGGGTGGCCACAAACAATGTAGGTGTGCTTAGTTCATGACAGGAAGATAGTGGTATGTTGATTAAGAATGCAAGTATGATTTTATTGTAATTTCGGCAAATATGCAGTGATAGAAATAAAATGGAGGTTCCTTGTTATCAACTTGCATCCTCTCTGCAGATGACACGAAGATTGGCCAAGTAGTGGATAGTGTAGTGGATAGCCATAATCTCCAAAACGATATAGATGGACAGTAAAGTGGCAGATGGATTCTAACATAGAGAAGTGCATTTAGGGAGGTCAAACAGTTACAGTGACTACTAAATAAATGGGAATATACTAAGAGGGGTAGATGAAGTGAGAGATCTTGGCGTACAAGTTCATAGGTCCTGAAGGCAGCAGTTCAAGTAGACAAGGTTGTAAAGAAGGCATTTGGAATGCTCTCATTCATTGGCAGAGGTATAGAACATAAAAGTAAGGATATAATGTTGGAATTGTATAAAATACTGGTGAGGCTACAACTGGAGTATTGTATGCAGTTCTGATCACCACATTACAGGAAGGACATAATAGCGCTGGAGAGAGTGCAGAGGAGGTTTACAAGAATGTTGCCAGGGTTAGAAAAGTGTAGCTACGAGGAGAGATTGGATAGGTTGGGGTTATTTTCCTTAGAACAAAGAAGGCTGAAAGGTGACTTGATTGAGGTGTACAAAATTATGAGGGGAACAGATAGAGTGGACAGGATAAAATTGTTTCCCTTGATGGAGAACTCTAGAGCCAGGGGACATAGATTCAAGATAAATGGCAGAAGGTGTAGGGAGGACATGAGGAAGAACTTTTTACGCAGAGGGTAGTGGGTTTCTGGAATTCGCTGCCCAAGTTGGTGGTAGAGGCAGAAACTTTAAACTCTTTTAAAAAGTCCCTGGATCTGCACCTAAGGTGCTGTAAGCTGCAGGGCTATGGGCCGGGTGCAGGAAGGTGGGATTAGAAAGGGCACCTGGGTGTCCTCGGGCTGGCATGGACAAGATGTGCCAAATAGCCTCCTTCTGTGCTATCATTTTTCTATGGTTCTCTGGTTCTCTCCCTATCTCTGCAATCTGGCCTCTAGCTCCACTCCCCTCTGAGATACTTGCACTCCTAATTCTGGACTCTTATGCATCCCTGATTTTAATCACTCCACCAATGATGGTCACAGCTTCAGTTGCCTAGGCCCTAAGATCTGGAATTCCCTCCTATATCTCTCCTCCTCTCTCCTTCACTTTCTTCCTTTAAGACACTCTTTAAAACTTACTTCTATGATCAAGTTTTTGGTCACCTCATGTAATGTCTCTTTACCTGTCTCAGTATCATTTTTTGTTTTATGATGCTCCTATGAGGTGCCATTGGACATCTTATTACAGTCAAGGTGCTGTATAAATGTATTGTTGTTTTGAATTATGCAGAATTGAGACTGCAATGCACAAAGTAAATTTCCCCCATTGACTGACAACCAGCTTAGCTTATTTACTTTGGATAGGTTCTGCCATCTCTCGGCGAGGTACTTCATTTTGGATTGGGGAGGAAGAATTATCATAAACTTACCAATATTTTCTTAAGGGAAATTTGTGATGGGCAATAAATGCTGACCTAGCCAGTGATGCCCACACCTGTGAAAGAATAAAACATAAACTAAGGGCGGGATTTTCCAGCCCCGTCTGCCACCAGGATCGTCTGGTCCCACCAAAAGTCAAAGGACTTTTGGCTGGACTGCCAAATCTCCCACATTGGGTCCCAGCACAATGGGGACAGGAAAGCCTGGTCTCAGTCATCGTTTCGAATTCTGATGACTCCTGACTGCTTATAGAATTGCAATTATAGAGCTTGTGGCAAGGCCATCAATCAACTTTATAAGAGATGGAAGTTGCATAGCAAATAGGGTGAAAGTTGTGATAAATAAAAAAGACGTCAAAATAGAATGTTAAGTTTAATGCAGGTTACTGTACTGAATCATATGTTCTAAGCCACTAGGATCTAAAATGGAAATGTAATATATAGAACATTTAGTGCAGATTTTCAACACTTATTTCCCAATCTTAGCTGAGTTATTAGAATGATCATAGTTACATAGGTTATATATGTCACCATTTCAGATCAGTAGTGGAGAAGCATAAAGCTAGGTGATTGCCTTGCAACATGGATTTGGTTTCACTGTGTGTGGCATCAGCTTCTTTATACTCTGATGGCCACAGAATATTTTATGGAGATTTCCAGCCTCTGCTGATTATTTGCTACATATTCATCAGGGAAGCTGAAGGAAAATAGTCTGCAAGTAGATTGCCAAAAAAAACTTGTTCAACACTAATGGGGTAGAGTGAACACTAAGCAAGGTCCTTGCTATGGACTCCCTTTGGTCTATGATATTCCAGTAAGTCTTCTATGAAATTGTCGAACATACTCCAAAGCGCCAGCCACGATTATTGCAAAAGGAACAGGTGGGCAAAACAACTTTTTAGATGCTAATAATCTGCAGCTCAGACATCACAGTTGCTGATTTTTAAAAATTCATTTATGGGATGTGGGCTTTGCTGGCTGGGCCAGTATTTATTGCCCATTCCTAGTTATTCTGGAGAAGGTGGTGGTGAGCTGCCTTCTTGAACTGCTGCAGTCCATGTGGTGTGGATACACCCACCGTGCTGTTAGGAAGGGAGTTCCAGAATTTTGACCCGGCGAGAGTTTAGGAACGATGATATATTTCCAAATCAGGATGGTGAGTGACTTGAAGGGGAATTTCCAGGTGGTGGTGTTCCCATCTATCTGTTGCCCTTGTCCTTCTAGATGGTGGTGGTTGTGGGTTTGGAAGGTGCTGTTGAAGGAGCTTTGGTGAATTCCTGCAGTGCATCTTGTAAATGGTACACACTGCTGCTACTGTGCATCGGTGGTGGAAGGAGTGAATGTTTGTGGATGTGGTGCCAATCAAGTGGGCAGCTTTTTCCTGGACAGTGTCAAGCTTCTTACTTACTTCTTACTCACATGAGTAAGCTCCCCTTTAAATTCTGGTGTAATGGACTGTTTGCCCTCGGACTCCTGAAAGTATTTCTATATAGTTATAAATTTTTCATGTGTTACTTGAAAATCCATAAATGTTTCTTGAGGAGTCAAACCACTGATGACAGGTTCATAAATCCAAAATCAATGAGAAAAGTCAACTTGAAATGTCAGTAAGACAATCAGGAACATTCAGTTAATAGAATTTGAGGAATCTTTTCAATTGAAAATTGGAAACTTTTATGGAAAAAGCAAGTGCTTCAAATGATTCACATCAGACTTCAAGATTAGTCTTGGCAATGATGTAAAATACAATTAATAGTATAAAGCATAGTTTACACTTTCCAACTGACGTACAAATTGTGTTTATTTAGGTCAAGAAGACCCAATCTCCAAAATTTATACTGAAGGCTTGTTGAATCAGATAATGTACCCACCAAGAGTTATTACAAAATTGTCAGACGCCTGCACTGAATGATCATCTCCAGCTGAAATCAGCAGGTGATTCACATTTATGTGAGGCTGATATGGATTTCTGATTTTGCAGCCTAAGACAATGCTGATATGAAACTGAATCTTGACAGGGTAAATGCCTTACTTCTCTCTATCATGGTCAGCTGCTGTGATCCTGCTCAAAATCCCAATAAAAGTACATTTATAGTGTGAGTAGAGAAAATATAAATATATATATAGTGACAGAATCCTAAAAAGCTTCAATGTTGGGGATTTGAGTTCAAAATCAGTACACAGCAGGGATGGCTAAAATGCAAATTACCCTTGAGATACTGAAATAAATCCAGCAAGAGTAAATCAAATCCTGACAAGTTCACCACAGCGACAACTGGAAAAGCAAATACACCTCCAAATACTTTACATACAATGAAGTGCAATGACTATTATACAGTAAATACAACAACCAATGTGCATGCAGCAAGATTCCACAGACAGTAATTGGTTGAATGTTCTGTTCATGTGCTTTTGGTGCCATTAGTTGAGAGACGGCCTTTTATTACTTGGGCAAATGAGTTCGTTGGCCAAGCAAACTCTAACTGCATGCCTTTCTATGTTCTCGTCAATTGCTGCTTACTATCAATAATGGGGAGAGACTGATGTAAGAATAAACAGTGGTGGTTTATTGAGATGGTTTATTAACCTCCAGAACTAGACTTGCAGTTTCCAGTTGTCCGCGCTGTGTGGTGATTTGTCAATGCTATCACCATAAGACCATATGACGTAGGAGCAGAAGTAGGCTATTCGGCCCATCGAGTCTGCTCTGCCACTCATTGAGATCATGGCTGATCT
This sequence comes from Carcharodon carcharias, assembly GCF_017639515.1. NCBI lineage: Eukaryota > Metazoa > Chordata > Chondrichthyes > Lamniformes > Lamnidae > Carcharodon > Carcharodon carcharias. The sequence continues at coordinate 134,890,146 of NC_054471.1, forward strand.
GATAATCCTCAACTCCACTTTCCTACCTTTTCCCCATAGCCCTTGATTCCCTTAGTGATTAATAATCTGTCTATCTCAAACTTGAATATATTTAACAACTCAGCCTCTACAGCCCTCTGTGGTAAAGAATTCCACAGATTCACCATCCCCTGAGAGAAGAAATTCCTCCTCATCTCTGTCTTAAATGGATGACCCCTTACTCCAAGATTATGTCCTCTGGTCCTAGACTCTCCCAGAAGGGGAAACAGTCTCTCAGCATCTATCCTGTCGATCTCCAAGAATCTTATATGTTTCAATAAGGTTGTCTCTCATTCTTCTAAATTCTTATGAGTACAGCCCAACTGCTTAACCCTCTCCTCCTAAGAAAAATCCTCCATACCCAGGATCAACCTAGTGAACTTTCTCCAGACTGCCTCCAATGCCAGTATATCCTTCCTTAGATAAGGAGCAACAAAACTGTTCACAGTTCTCTAGGTGTGGTCTAACTAGTGCCCTGTATAGATTTAGTAAGACTTCCCTATTTTTATACTCCAATCCCTTTGAAATAAAGACCAACATTCCATTTGCCTTTCCTATTACCTGCTGAACTTGCTTGCTAGCTTTTTGTGATTCATGCACAAGGACTGCCAAATCCCTCTGTGCCGCAGTTTTCTGCAGTCTTTCTCCATTTAAATAATATTCGTCTCCTCTATTTTTCCTGCCAAAGTACATACGCTCACATTTTCCCACCTAATATTCCATTGGCCAAGTTTTTGCCCACTCACTTAACCTGTCTATATTCCTCTGTAGACTTTTTGTGTCAAACTCGCCACTTGCCTTCCCACCTATTTTTGTGTCATCTGCAAACGTGATGATAGTACATTCACTTCCCTCATCCACAGCAAGCGACTGTCTCTCCAGGGGCACGACGCCTTGAACTAAATTTAAAACGTTGCATTGTTACCAAAGGTTTCAGTTGAAAGTGGCTTTTCACAAGACTCATCAACTCATCAAAGCTCTTGGAATCTGGGGTGTTGGGTGCCATTAGACTACGAATTAGGCTGTAGGTTTTACTGGCTCATGTCAATAAGAGGATCGCCCTCCTCTTCTCCTCCCCTGATATGTCATTGGCCAAAAAGAAAAATGGGAAGCATTCAATATAAAGTACAAATATAAAGTCTCAGAAAATCCACTGTTTTGGTAATTCCTCACATTTCATTACAAGTTCACTGCCTGTGCACGATCACACACTGACCGTCAGTTATCAATCAATAGGTTCGATGCGGTCAAATTGTGGCACACTGGAGGGAGATAACTTTGACGACTATGGTGAAGGCTGTACTTACAATCAGCCTGCAAGGCATGGCTAATTCACTTCAGTTGAGTTTTCGCGGCTTTCCTTGGTGTCATTGACTGGTCGTGTTTTTTATTGTCACCAGTTGTTGTGTTCTACTATGAGATCAATTAGCTTGTGAACCGGTTGCATGCTTATCCGTCAGTGGGTGTGTTGATTAAAATACACTGCAGACACAGAGACCAATATGATATGAAGCACATGCCATTTATTTACGCAAACAGAGCACTAACATGATGTGTGCTTCTCCAACAGACCCTACTCTAGACTAACATTAGCACTGTAGCCCGTGCTACACAGCTACTGGGTCATACAGTCACATGGTCAATCTGCCCACATCCTCTTAAAGGTGTATTGCACCTCAGGTTACAACAGTGACACTCCTTCAGTACTGCACTGGAGCATTACACTGACCTCAAACACACTGCCTCCTGAGATGTGAAAATGCTGCCAGCTGATAAGCAGCCAACTACTTGAACATGCACAATGAGGACACTCTATTAACTACAAGTAGAATTGAGTTGAGGCTTTGGAGCGTGCAAAGCTTCAAAGATACAAACTTCAACACCTTATTTCAATTGGCTGTCTTCAAAAACTTGCTTTCGTTGCTGACTGCAATTTGCATTAGAGTTTCAGGCTGTCTGGTTTATCTCTTCTGAAATCTTTAAACAAAAACAGATCACTGCTATCATGGCAAGTATCTTTCAGAGGACAGCGTAAAAAATTTTACTCCATTAAATCTTTTTAGCAAAATAACCGAAACAAGCCAAGCCATCTTTGATATGACACTAGTAAGAAAATGACAGTTCTGAGGATAAACGTACAGCTTTCCATAACACACCAGAAACTGAAATTGCAGCAATAAAACACTTTCCTGAAACACAGAAACTTTCAGCACAGAAGGAGGCCTTTCAACCCAATATGTCTGTGTTGGTTGAAAAATGACCAACCCAGATGAATCTCATTTTACAGCTCTTGGTCCATAGCCCTGTAGGTTACAGCACTTCAAGTGCAGGTCCAAGTACTTACAAAATGCTATGAGGGTTTCTGCCTCCAACTCTTCACACAGAAGACCCTCATCACCCTCTGAGTGATAAAAGGTCTCTTCATATCCCCTTTAATCCTTCCACTAATTACTTTAAATCTATTAAGGCAATTCTGTTCACCACATTGCCTGAAGGATATAGAGGCGTTGGAGAGGGTGCAGAGGAGATTTACCAGGATGCTGCCTGGTTTGGAGGTTTTTAGCTATGAGGAGAGGTTGGAGAAATTCAGATTGTTCTCACTAGAGCTACGGAGATTGAGGGGCGACTTGATAGAAGTTTACAAAATTATGAGTGGCACAGAGTAGATAATCAGGAGCTTTTTCCCAAGGTGGAAGAGTCAATTACTAGGGGACATAGATTTAAGGTAAGAGGAGAAAACTATGGAGGAGATGTGCGGGGCAAGTTTTTTACGCAGAGGGTAGTGAGTGTCTGGGATTCGCTGCCAGAGGAGGTGGTGGAAGCAGGTATAATTGTGGTGTTTAAGAGGCAGCTTGACAAATACATGAATAGGATGTGAATAGAGGGATACGGACCCCAGAAGTGCAAAATGTTTTAGTTGACAGGCAATATGATCGGCGCAGGCTTGGAGGGCTGAAGGGCCTGTTCCTGTGCTGTACTTTTCTTTGTTCTTTGTTCTTGTTCTATGCCTGGTCATTGACCTGTCTAGCAAGGGACATAGGTCCTTCCTTTCCACTATATCTAGGCACTTCATAATTTTATTAAATCTCCCCTTAGCCTCCTCTGTTCCAAAGAAAACAACTCCAAACCTACCCAATCTTTCCTCAGAGCTAAAATTCTCCAATCCTGGTAACATCCTCATAAATCTCCTCTGTACCTTTTCTGGTGTGATCACATCCTTCCTGTTATGCCTAGTAACCACAGCTGGAACTAATTATTTCGCTGTGGCCTAAATGGTGTTTTATACAGATCTAGTATAACACTGCCCTTTTATTCTACACCTCGACTAATAAAGGAAAAACCCTGTATGCTTTCTCAATCAACTTATCTTCAGGAATCCGTGGACATGTACTGCAAGGTTCCTCTGTTCTTCTACACTCCTTAATGTGCTACTATTTATTGTATATTTCCCAGCCTCTTTTGTCTTCCCCAAATACATTACCTTCCAATCCTCTGGATAAATTATATTTGTCACTTTTCTGCCTACCTGATCATTGATATGTTCCTGGAGTTTACAGTTTTTTTTCCTCTTTATCAACCACACAACCAACCACTGTATCATCTGGAAACTTCTTAATCATTTCACATACATTTATTCTCAATTTTTGATATATAGCACGAAAAACAAAGTACCTAGGACTGAGCCCTGTAAAACCCCACTGGAAAGTCATCCCTTTATTAAAGCACCTCTCGACATATATCCTCTGCTTTTTGCACTGAGCCAATTTTGGATCCAATTTTCCACTTGCTCTTGCACGCTATGGGCTTTTAGTTTTCTGAAGGTCCTTCGGGTGGGACCTTGCCAAAAAACTTGCTAAAATGTATGAAGACTACAGCAAATGTGCTACCCTCATTGACTCTCCTTGTTACATCCTCAAAAAATTCAATCTAGTTAGTCAGACATGACCTTTCCTTAACAAATCCATGCTGACTATCTTTAATTAATTCATTCCTTTGTAAATGACGAATTATACTGTCAGAATTTTTTTCCAATAGTTTTCCCAATACCAAGGTTAGGCTGACTGGCTTATAATTGTTTTGTCTATTCCTTCCCCTCCTTTGTAAACAAGGATATAATGTTGGAAAAACTCAGCATGTCTGGCAGCATCGGCAGAGAAGAAAAGAGTTGACGTTTCGAGTCCTCATGACCCTTCGACAGAACTTGAGTTCGAGTCCAAGAAAGAGTTGAAATATAAGCTGGTTTAAGGTGTGTGTGTGGGGGGCAGAGAGATAGAGAGAGAGAGAGGTGGGGGGGGGTGTGTGGTTGTAGGGACAAACAAGCAGTGATAGAAGCAGATCATCAAAAGATATCAACGACAATAGTACAATAGAACACATAGGTGTTAAAGTTAAAGTTGGTGATATTATCTAAACGAATGTGATAATTAAGAATGGATGGTAGAGCACTCAAGATATAGCTCTAGTGGGGTTTTTTTTTATAATGGAAATAGGTGGGAAAAGGAAAATCTTTATAATTTATTGGAAAAAAAAGGAAGGGGGAAACAGAAAGGGGGTGGGGATGGGGGAGGGAGCTCACGAACTAAAGTTGTTGGATTCAATATTCAGTCCGGAAGGCTGTAAAGTGCCTAGTCGGAAGATGAGGTGTTGTTCCTCCAGTTTGCGTTGGGCTTCACTGGAACAATGCAGCAAGCCAAGGACAGACATGTGGGCAAGAGAGCAGGGTGGAGTGTTAAAATGGCAAGCGACAGGGAGGTTTGGGTCATTCTTGCGGACAGACCGCAGGTGTTCTGCAAAGCGGTCGCCCAGTTTACGTTTGGTCTCTCCAATGTAGAGGAGACCACATTGGGAGCAACGAGTGCAGTAGACTAAGTTGGGGGAAATGCAAGTGAAATGCTGCTTCACTTGAAAGGAGTGTTTGTGTCCTTGGACGGTGAGGAGAGAGGAAGTGAAGGGGCAGGTGTTGCATCTTTTGCGTGGGCATGGGGTGGCGCCATAGGAGGGGGTTGAGGAGTAGGGTGTGATGAAGGAGTGGACCAGGGTGTCCCGGAGGGAGCGATCCCTACGGAATGCCGATAAGGGGGGCAAAGGGAAGATGTGTTTGGTGGTGGCATCATGCTGGAGTTGGCGGAAATGGCGGAGAGACCAAACGTAAACTGGGCGACCGCTTTGCAGAACACCTGCGGTCTGTCCGCAAGAATGACCCAAACCTCCCTGTCGCTTGCCATTTTAACACTCCACCCTGCTCTCTTGCCCACATGTCTGTCCTTGGCTTGCTGCATTGTTCCAGTGAAGCCCAACGCAAACTGGAGGAACAACACCTCATCTTCCGACTAGGGACTTTACAGCCTTCCGGACTAAATATTGAATTCAACAACTTTAGGTCATGAGCTCCCTCCCCCATCCCCACCCCCTTTCTGTTTCCCCCTTCCTTTTTTTTCCAATAAATTATAAAGATTTTCCTTTTCCCACCTATTTCCATTATAAAAAAAAACCCCACTAGAGCTATACCTTGAGTGCCCTACCATCCATTCTTAATTAGCACATTCGTTTAGATAATATCACCAACTTTAACTTTAACACCTATGTGTTCTATTGTACTATTGTCATTGACATCTTTTGATGATCTGCTTCTATCACTGCTTGTTTGTCCCTACAACCACACCCCCCGCCCCACCTCTCTCTCTCTCTATCTCTCCGCCCCCCACACACACACCTTAAACCAGCTTATATTTCAACTCTTTCTTGGACTCGAACTCAAGTTCTGTCGAAGGGTCATGAGGACTCGAAACGTCAACTCTTTTCTTCTCTGCCGATGCTGCCAGACCTGCTGAGTTTTTCCAGGTAATTCTGTTATTGTTTTGGATTTCCAGCATCCGCAGTTTTTTTGTTTTTATATAAGGATATAATGTTAGCAGTCCTAACAGCTCTCTTCCTGACACTTGTCAGCTGTAACTCACTGGGTAACACTCTTACAAGCTCACAAAGTTGGGAGTTCAGATTTTACTCCAGAGATCAGAGTATAAAATCTACACTTTAGTGCAGTGAGGATGTGATGCACTGCCAGAGGTGCCATCTTTTGGATGAGGTGTTGCACCAATGCCCTGTCTGTCCTCCTAGGTGAACATTAATGTTCCCATGGCACTATTTCAGTCAAGAGCAGGGGAGTTTTCGCTGATATCCTCTCCAATATTTATCCTTCAATCAACATAATTAAATGCAGGGGCCTGGATTTTCACTTCTGAAGTAGGTGTCCAGTTGTGGAATTTTCCAGCTTGCTGAACCAACCTCGGGGAAAACTGCCCTGATCAGCCAGATATCCTCTCTGAGGAGGGGGAGAAGGCGTATGATGAAGCTGGGCCTGTTGGCCCAGAAGCAGTTGCGATGTGGAGGCACCACCTTGCGTGGGGAACATGTTTGGGACGAGACATGTGAGACAGAAAGTATATGATAGAGTGTTGCTGGTCCTGAGAGGAGACATCTATCAGGAGTCAGGCGAGCACTAACTGTAATACTTGTCTGACTGGTTGCTTAGATGTCCCATCCTGGGCCTTCCATAGGATAATGTAAAAATTACTGCTGTTTATTCACCTTGCAAAGAAGGAAATGTTAAGGCCGAAGAGGCAGCGTCATATCTGACCAGCCCACACTCTGCCAGCACAGGTACTAGCATATCAGAGGGATGTAGTGCATTTAGGGTTAGTGACAGTGGTGAAGCGCACCACATCAGAGTGCAGGAAGAGGTGCCTGAGTTGGAGACATCTGTGCACAGTCTCCCTCGGAGGATGGAGGAGAGTCATGACGATCCTCCAGTAAGAGTGAGGTAGGGCCTCAGGAATAAGCTTATGGGGCACAGTACTTGGAGCATTAGCAGCAGATGTGTGGACAGCTGCCAGAATTCCAAAGGCAATGCCAGCTCAAGCATTGTGAATGGAGTGTCCAAGGCAGTAAGGAGCTCTACCTTGTCTCTGGGGCTCTCCTGCATTTGCTCCGACTATGACAGAATGGCCAATCTCATGGAGAGACACATGCAGCATCATTTGGAGTGGGTCCAAGAGCAGTGTACCTCCCTGCAAAAGGTACAAGGTTCACTCAGTAGCCTGGAGCAGTCCACTCAGAGTATGAGTGCTGATATCCATAGAATACATGGGTAGCTGTGTTCTCTTAACAGAACATTCACACTGATGGTACAGAGGGTGCTGGAATGGATGACTGCTGCACACCAGCCGCCAGGCCCACCTAGCCTACCTGAAAGTCAACCTAGGGCTGTGGAGGTTCATGAGGAGGATGGGGATTTGACAGCATCTGAGCATCCTAATGTTCTTTTAACTCTACAGCCCCTCCACCAGACCCTTCTCTTTGCTACTTGCCCCAGTGACAACGGCTGCCCCTGCAGAAATGCAGAGGCCACATTCTGAGCTAGGTCCCCAACGGGTTCATGCAAGGCAAGGCTGGCCACCAGGCTTCTCAATGCCATATAGTACAAGAGGTGGGCAGCCCACCTCCATCTCCTCTGAGCAACATGGGGCGGGTGACACTACTTAGGAAATTCGTGAGTGCAGGGCACTGTTACTTTGTTAACATCACAATTAAGCATATTGTAAATATGCCTCACTATTGCCAAAGATCTTTCGGTCTGTTTTTGTACACTAATACCCTCAATGAGAATGTTTACAGAATGAAAGTGGTTCTTACCATTGACACTAAAGACTGAATGCTGAAGCTCATCTCCCATTGACATCATAAGGAGTAAGGGTGTGCCCACATATATTAAGCAGTGGACGGCTGTTTCCTTCTCCAGACCTAAGGGTATAGTGCACCAAGTGTTGTGGGTTGAGATCCTCCTCACAGCATTTCTTGTCCATCAATGATTGGCTGGGCGGCTGCTTTGCAAGGCAGAGTGACACCAACAGTGCAAGTTCAATGCCGGCTGAGGTCATCCATCAACCTTACCCCTCGTCTGAGGTGTGATGATCCTCAGATTAAACTCACCACCAGTTGCTCTCTCTAATGAGAGAGCAGCCTATGGTCCTCTGGGACTACAGTGACTTTCATTCATGTTAAGTAAGGATCAATGAGCAGACTCAATATCAAATCCAGTTTATCAGGTGCACTTCAACCATGAGTGCTGTGTCGAAGACTCTGCCATGGGTACAAGGGCCTGCCCCTCAGGCAATCTCCCATTGCCACCCTCTTTCTCCTCCTCCTTGTCATCTCCATTACCCTGGATGGCTGCTTCTTCTCCTCCTCCTCATCTTTCTCAATGTCATCCTCCTCAGATGTCATAACTATAGTGTTGGCTTCTGTTCCTCTGCTGCACTATATTGTGCAGCATGCAGCTCACAACAACAATTCTGGATACCCTTGCAGGGGAATACTGTAATGATCCTCCAGAATAATCAAGGCATCTAAAGCACATCTTCAAGATGCCAGTTGCCTGCTCAAATGTGTTGCTGGTCTGCACATGGTTCTTTGTTGCAGTGCCTTTTGGGCTCCGTGTATGGCTGCCTAAAGGGGATCATCAGCCGCCTCCTTAATGGGTGCCCCTTCTCCCCAGAAGCCAGCCACGGACCTGTGTTGGTGTATGAAAAAGTTGAGGCAACTGAAAACTCCTCAGTATAAAAGAATAGTGGCAGATTCCAGGATACCTTGCATAGACATGCAGGAACACCTTGGTGTCCCACATGACCTGCACGAAGAGTGGAAGGATTTTCTGTTAATGAAGGTCTCCAGTTGATGACTTGGTGACCTTGTAGTGTTGTGGATGCAGTCGATAGCTCCCTGTGCTTGAGGGAAGCCGCTATTCCCGTGAAGCCCTTGTCCCTCTGTATCTGCACCGACACATCCATTGAGAACTTTATGTGCTCCCCGACCTGAGCAAAGAGAGTATCTGTAATGGCCTTGGTGCACCTGAGGGTGGCTGATTGTGAAATTTCACAGGGGTCTCGGCTGACCACTGGAGCGAGTCAGCAGCATAAAAATTTAGAGACATTGTCACCTTAAGTGCTACTGGCAGGGCATGCTGGACTGCAGGTGCCAGCTCTTGTTGTGCCATGCACATATCTCTGCACCATTTCTCAGATGACCTCAACCGTTGTCTAAACTGGTTTTCTGTCATGTCCACATATGACCTTTAGAATCGGCATACCCTTACTGTCGGGTAGAATCTCCTCCACCTCTTTGGTGAGTGCTGCACTGCCTCTAACTCCTAGCCTTGTCTCCTCTCTCCGGCTGCATGTTGCCCCCACTCAAGTGCCTCCATGGCTCGTACATGCGATGGTTCATCACCTTCTCATCACCTGTACACAGGTGACCTTAAGCCCAAGGCAGGTGGGCCAAAGAGATATACCCTGCTAAAGCCACTAGCGCCACTCTCTAACTCCTTTGGGCTTCAGTCACACACCCGTGTTTGTGCTGGTGGACCTTCTGTGGCACTTGTTTAAATTTTGCACACTCTGCAAAAATGTTACAGATGTCTCCAAAGACCTTCTGCTAGCTTTACGACTATTGTACCAGGTTGTACATCACACGAGTTGGGTTCTGGAAATGGCAATGATAAAAATCGCTCCTGACTGCAGCCAGCTGCTCTTTTAAATGTGCTGCCAGTTCCACGAAACATACATGTGTGAAATCCACCCCGCCCCCATTTCCCCCACCCCCAGCGAAATTGTTTGTGCCAGGTTTGGGAGTGAGATTTCCGGATCAGGGGCCCCAGAGTCATTTTGGGTAAAGTGCAAATGGTCCTTATTTCATTGCTTATTATGAACATTGTATTATGGCATTGAATATACTTTAGAAGTGCATCAGTGGTTGTAGAACGCTGTGGGTCATCTGAGGTCATGAAAGGGGCTAGACAAATGCAAGCCTTTCTTTTTCTTTGCTTGTTGTTCTTTTCAATAATTTCAAACTTTATACTGTCAAAGGTAAGCCTCACCCATGGGGGGCTCATATTGGAATTTGAGAACACTGTGCTTATAATTTAAAGTTGATGGCTGAAAAGTCGTGCACTGTAACACCTAGATTTTTGATACAGAGTCAACTGATAGTGGAAATATTGCTCCTTTCATGTCCATTATGAATATACATTATCACAGAATCACAGAATTATTACGACACAGGAGTCCATTCGGCTCACTGTGTCTGCACCTGCTCTCCAAATAAGCATTGTGACTTAGTGCCATTCTACTGTCCTTTCTCTATACCCCTGTACATTGTTTCTATTTAAATAATCATCTAATGCCCTCTTAAATGCCTTGATTGAACCTGCCTCCAGCACACTTCCAGGCAGTGCATTCACATTTGCTGCTTTTGCAATACACTTTAAATCTGTGCCCTGTCATTCTAGATCCTTTTATGAGCGGGAACAGCTTCTCCCTATCTACTTTATCCAGCCCCCTCATAATTTTGAACACCTCTAGCCTTCTCCTCTACAAGAAGAACAGTCTCAACCTCTCCAATCAATCTGTAACTCAAGATTCTCTTTCCTAGAACCATTCTTGTAAACCTCTCCTGTACTCTCTCCAAAGCGTTCACATCGCTCCTATAGTGTTGTGCATAAAACTGTACACAGCATTCCAGCTGAGGTCTAACTGGTGTCTTATTTAAACTTCTTATAACCTCCCTGCTTTTGTACTCTATGTCCCTATTAATAAAGTCCAGAATACTGTATACTTTATTAACTGCTTTCTCCACCTGTCCTGCCACCTTTAATGTGCTATGCACATATACACACAGAGTCCTCTGCTCCTGCACACCCTTAAGATTGCACCCCTTAATATATATTGCCTCTCCATTTTCTTACTACCAAAATGCATCACCTCATGCTTCTCTGCATTGAACTTCACCTGCCACCTATCTGCCCACTCCACCAACTTGTTTATGTCCTTTTGAAGTCTATACTGTCCTCCTCACAGTTTACAATGCTTCCAAGTTTTGTACCATCTGCGCACTTTGCAATTGTCCACTGCACAGCAAGATCTAGATCATTAATATATATTAGGAAAAGCAAGGGTCCCAATACCTACCCCCAGGGAACTCCACTACAAACCTTCCTCCATTCATTGACCATTACCCTCTGTTTCCTATCACTCAGCCAATTTTGTATCCACATTGCTACTGTCCCTTTTATTCCATGAGCTATAAATTTTCTCACAAGTCTGTTGTGTGGCACTGTATCAAATGCCTTTTGAATGTCCATGTACACCACATCAACAACAGCACCCTGGCCTACCCTCTCTGTTACCTCTTCAAAAAATCTACAGCAAGTTAGTTTAACTTGATTTCCCCTTTAGAAATCCATGCTGGCCCATCCCAATCAACCCACATTTTGCCATGTGACTACTAATTCTATCCTGAATAATTGTCTCTACAAGCTTCCCCACCACGAAGTTAAGCTAACTGCTTTGTAATTGATGGACTTATCCTTATGACATTTTTTGAACAAGGGTGTAATGTTTGTGGTTCTCCAGTCCTCTGATATCTCCCCTGAGTCTAGGGAAGACTCAAAGATTATGGCCAGTGCCCCTGCAATTTCCACTCTTACTTCCTTCAAAATCCTTGGATGCATCTCATTCGGCCTTGTCAACTTTAAGTACCAACAGTTTATCCAACACTTCCTCCTTATCAATTTTGAACACCTCAGTGATAGTGATAGAGCTTCCTCCTCTGTCACCATGACCTTGGTAGCGACTGCTTCCTTGGTAAAGGCAGATCAAAGTATTCAGTTAACACGACAGCCATGCCCCTGGGGTCTGGACTTTCAGCTTGGCAGGCAGGCGCAATCAGTGGGCCTGGGAGCAGCAGGAAACAAACCCCCGACTGAGAAAGGTCCATGCCCACTGGCTGACCAATTAAAGCCCGTCCAGTGTGAAATGCGACTACCCAATGATCAGGAAGGATCAGGCAGGGGCAGGGGCGTGTCGTGTGCCAGCTCCAATGGCGACCCGCGGGCAGTTTAATAATGGCACAGGCAGCCTCTTGAAGGCTGCCAGTGGAGAAGCATACAGTCTGCATTGCGGAAACAGTATCTATAGCCTCGGCAGTGGCTGGAGACACCAGACAGGAGGGCAGGTTGTGTGTGCACTCAGGCCCTGCTTTTTGGACGAATGTCTCGCCCTGCTCCTGAAGGAGGTGGCTGCCAGGAGGGCACCCTTGTAGCAAGGACAGAAGGAGGAAGCCACCACATCTGACAAAGAAAGCCTAGGAGAAGGTGGCAGCACAGTCAGCAGCCATGACGTTTTGTGGTGCACATGGATGCAGTGCTGCAAGAGGTTCAATGGCCTGCTGCATTCAGGGAGGGTGCGTACCATTTTGAATCAGTGTGGTGAAGTGTTAAGGACTGGCTGTACCCCCATGTAGCTCAGAGGTTATTAGAGTCTGAGTGCCAACTGTCAATGACGCTGGAGCTGGCCAAGTGGGTGAGCCCTGGCAGCTCGGACTGAGTGCCTTGTGGACCGTTGGCCATGACTCAGATGTGACCTGCAAGGTGCTTCTCAGGTGGGGTTGGTCAGGCTGCAATGGTGCTGCAGGTAGAGAGTGAACTAATCAATGCTCCTCTGTCCTTTTAGGGGAAGACAAGCCATAAACAATTGGAGAGGTCATGGACAGGTGGCCTAACCTGTTGCTGCTGACCAGGGTCGAGCAGAGCAACCTAGTGCTGGAGAGCCGGCATGCTCCCTGTGCCATCAGTCATGGAGAGGCAGGGGTGTCAGAAGAAGATAAGGGCACAGTGCACAGAGGTGAGAGTTTCAGCTTGTGCAACCATTCTAATGTAGTCTGTTAATTGCTGGGAGCCTCAAACCTGGAGTCCCCACTGATAATTGAAAGATAATGGCACCAGGATGCAGATCACCATTGTCTCACCAGGGTGTCTGGCATGCACAGTGACAGTGTGATGACTTTAACTAATGACATGTCCTTCTTCTCCCTTAGATTCATCAGCACGCACCCCTTCTCTGGACCCTGAAGGGCTACCCCTGGCACCAGAGGACCGCCAGGCTTCATTTGCACCTGCACCACACCTGTACCCTGAACCTGGCACCAGTGCAGATTCCAGCACATCGGTGAGCATTAGATCTTCAGCTACATTGTAGGTGCACATTGGTGAGGGCAATTCACACTCGCTGAGGTGCAGGCGGAGGCAAAGTGTGCCCAAGATGATGCTGGGTCAAAGGCAGATGATGAGCCTTTGGAGTTGTCCATTTGGCACCAGGTGCTGGATGTCCAGCAGGATGTGCGGAGGATCTGGTGGAGATCCATGAGGGTTTGCGTGCCGTGGTCTCTGTTGTGCAGGAGTCCATGCGGAGCATAAGCACTGTGTTGATGCTCATGGCCAAATTCACTGCCTCCTCCATTGAGAAAGTGGCGATGCGCATGGAGAGGCAGCTCCAGGGACAGAATCGGGGGTTCCTGAGGTTGTGATCGAACCTGCAAGCCCTCACACAGGCACTGACATCAGGTGGTCAGTTCCAGTGTCGGAGATGGGCATTCTCTGCCTCTGCCTACACCACAAGCGAGTGTGAGGCACCCTCACCATTGTGCACCATCAGTGTAGCCGAAGATCCAATGCCCAGTCTCCCAGCTAGGTGCCTGTCCATCAATGGAAAGCAGTGAGGTCCAGAGCAACCTCACGTTGGCGCACAACCTGCTCCTCTCAGGGTGCTCTGGATGACGGATGCATGTCCTTTATCCCTCTGCCAGTGATCGTGGCATCTGATGAGGCTGCGATGACTGGGGAGATGCCGGCTATGGCACTGGCCACTCCTTCCCAGGCTCCACTGGCCAGAGAACGACCGCCAAGGTTATCAAGGCCAACAAGACACCAGAGTCAGCAGGTTGGCTCCAATGCCACTGCTAGAGAGGGGGAAGCACCAAGACATAGCACTTGTAAACTTAAGTTTAAGGCACCATGAGCACAAGAGGGACTGGTCATGGGTGATCTTCCATTCAGTTATGTTTGGTTTATATATCTACTGGCGTGGACATCAACACCAATATTGGTCATGTCTATGTGATTTTGATGTGACAATAACATTAAAATTGATTTTGTTGTGATGGCCTGAGTATGCTTCATTTTTTATTTTTAGTGCAGGGTATGCCACCGTGTAATGCTGGACGTGGGTGAATCTAAACCTTATTGCACAAGCACTGAGTGGACTTTGGGTTCACATGACGGGGGCATTTCAGACATCCTGGACAGAGGCAGCCGCCCTGGCATGAGGTGGGTGCGGATCTTTCACAGCCTACCTGAAGGAGCGTTGGGTCAAGGCGTCTCTGCCTGGTGTCTCTGCCTCCCTGGAGGTTACTGAGGCTTGCCTCCCCGCCCTCAACGTTCTCCTCACCGTGCTCCTCTTCTGACTCACCACTGGACTCATCATCTGTGGCCTGTGCAGCTACCTCAAGATCTCCTTCCTCCAGTGGGTCCCTCTTTGCCAGAGCCGGATTGTGGAGAGCGCAGCATGTAACCACGATCAGTGACACCAACTCTGGGGGTTTTGTAGTGCTCCCCCTGAATGGTCCAGGCATCGGAAGCACATCTTCAGAAGACCTATGTTCCCCTCTATCACCGCCCTTGTGGAGGCATGACTCCTATCACAACGCTTCTCTGTCTCTGTTCTGTTTGAGTGGTGGAGAGGCATCGAAAGTCACTTTTTTAATCAATAGCTCTTGTCACTCCACAGCTATCTATCCAGCTGAGCTGGAACACTGAAGAGCCTTGGCACCTGGAAGAGTCTCAGGATGTATATGTCATTGGAGCTGCCAGGGTACCTTGCATAGACTTGCAGAATAGGCATCTTGTGGTTACAAATTATCTGCACATTCATGGAGTGGAATCCCTTCCTGTTGATAAAGGCACCCGGCTGAACCGCTGGCACTTTGTGGCCACATGTGTGCAGTTGATTGCACTCTGGACATGGGGGAACACAGCAATCACTGTGAACCCTCTGGCTTGCTCCGCCTGGCTGGCCTCATCCATATAGAAATGAATACATATCATGACCAGCCTGAACAGAGCTTCTGTCACCAGCTTGAAGCTACTGTGGACCACTGATTGGGAGACTCCACACAGATCCTCCACTGACCTCTGGAAAGAGCCAGAAGTTGAAGGCCACAGTGACCTTCAGAGCCACTGGCATGGAATGTCCACCCACACTGTTGGAGCTGATCTCAGACTCCTTCATATGACAAATGGAGGTCACAGTCTTCCTTGAGAGGCTGAGCCTCCTTTGGCTTTGCATCTCAGACGTATTGAGATAGCTGCATCGCTGTCTGTAAACTCTGGTAGCAGGATAATGGTGTCTTCAGCAGCTCCTTCCACCTTGGACTACCTGCTGGCCCTGCACCCCTTGTGCCTGTGCCTCTCCCCCTACAGGTCACTCCCCTGGCAACTGTTTAGAGACACCTGGCCTCGTCTCCCTTCTGCCCCTCTCTTCCTCTTCAGAGGAGGTGCCTCTAGCGGAAAGCACAATCTCCATTACCAGCGTAACAGAAGGCTGCCTGATGCCTAGAAGGGCTCACATGGTCAAAATCCCCGGGGGCCTTGGATACACCAATGAGCCCTCACATGCGGCCTGAAAATGCAAACAATGAAGCCCTGAACAGAGATGAAACTGCCAAAAAACAACCAGCAGCAAACTATTTCCAAAACACTTCACTACTCACAATGGCAATGCTGCTGACCTTTTTTATCTGCTCTTGGATGAGGTTTTGTAAAATATCGGCTGCCCGCCTGCCCGTTTTGCTCAAGCAACAAGCGCAAAACTGCACCGACAACATGATATCTTTTACGCCTTTTAATGGCCTTAACAGGCCTCTAAATTGATGGTGGGTATGGCTGCAATACTCGCACAGACCGACCGACTGAAATATTGTGCAAGTGCAGGATGATGTCGGGATGCTTGCCTGACATCATCTCGTGTGCTTTCACGCCCAATCATGTTGGATACGCGCCCGCCCATGTGTAAATCCCCTTTCTGATCCCTAATCGGCCCTACCTTTCCTTTTACTACCCTCATACTTCTTGTGTGCCAATAGAAGACTTATGGATTTCCCTTTATGTTGTTTGCCAATCTTTTCTCATAACCCCTCTTCGCTTCTCTAATGCACTTTTTCAATCCTCCTCTGAACCTTCTGTATTCCTCGTGGTTCTCAGTTGCATTTTCTACCTGACACCTGTCTTAAGCACACTTTTTCTCCTTCATTTTAACCTCTATCTCCTTTTTCATCCAAGGAGCTCTGGATTTGTTTGTCCTACCTTTCCCTTTGAGGGAATATACCTTGACTGTGCCCGAAGCATATCTTTTTTGAATGTAGCCCATTGTTCAGCTACAGTTTTTCCCACCAGTCTTTAGTTCCAGTCTATCCGGCCCAGCTCTATTCATTGAAGTCGGCTCTCCCTCAGTTAATTATTCATATTCTGGGTTGCACATTGCCCTTTTTTACCATCATCCTAAACCTTACAATACAATGATCACTGTCTCCTAAATGTTCCCCCATTTGATCTACTTGGCCCACCTCATTTCCAAGAACTGACAGATCCAACAGTGCATCCATTCTTGTTGGACTGGACACATTATGCTGTAGAAAATTCTCCTGAACATAATCTAGGAACTTCTGCCCTTCTCCGCCCTTTACGCTACCACTGTCGCAGTCTACATTTCGGTAATTAAAGTCCCCCATTATAACTACTCTATAATGTTTGCATCTCTCTGCAATTATCCTGCAGATTTATTCCTCTACATCCTTCCCATTATTTGGTGGTCTATAGTCTACACTGAGCAATGTAATTGCATCCTTTTTGTTCCTTAGCTTGAGCCAAATTGATTCCGTCCTTGAACCCTCTAAGAAACCCTCTTTCTCCAGCACTGTAATGCTCTCCTTAACCAGTACCACCACCCCTCCTCCTTTCCTTCCTTTACTATCTTTTCTGAACACATTGTACCCAGGAATAGTTAACACCCAGTCCTTCCCTTCCTTAAGCCAGGTTTCTGTTATCGCCACAACATCATATTTCCACATGGCAATCTGCACCTGTAACTCCTCAATCTTATTTACTATACTCCATGCATTCACATACATGCATAGTAAACCTGATTCAGATTCATGACTTTCTCCCTTACTCCAACTTCAGCTATTAACTTACTATTCTCTATACTAATGTTATCTGTCTCCCCCAGTATTTTGTGCACCCTGGTATTCCTCTCTAATATTATCTCCTGGTTTTCACAATCCTGCCAAGTTAGTTTAAAGCCCTCCCAACAACACTAGCAAAATGCCCCACAAGGAATTCAGTCCCGGCTCTGTTCAGGTGCAACCCGTCTAGCTTGTACAGGTGCCATCTTCTTCAGAGGCAGTGCCCCAACAATCTAAAGCCCTCCCTCCTGCACCATCTTTCCAGCCACACATTCATCTGCCTTATTTTTATTTATTTATTTTTTATTCATTCATGGGATGTGAGCTTCGCTGGATATGGGCAGCATTTATTGCCCATCCCTAGTTGCCTTTGAGGAGGTGGTGGTGAGCTGCCTTCTTGAACCGCTGCAGGCTATGTGGCTTAGGTATGTCCACAGTGTTGTTAGGGAGGGAGTTCCAGGATTTTGACCCAGTGATAGTGAAGGAACGTTGATATATTTCCAAGTCAGGATGGTGAGTGACCTGGAGGGGAACTTCCAGGTGGTGATGTTCCCATCTAGCTGCTGCCCTTGTCCTTCTAGAAGGTAGTGGTTGTGAGTTTGGAAGTTGCTGCCAAAGGAGTCTTGGTGAATTCCTGCAGTGCATCCTATAGATGGTACACACTGTTGCCACTGTGTGTCAGTGGTGGAGGGAGTGAATATTTGTGGATAGGATGCCAGTTAAGTGGGCTGCTTTGTCCTGGTTGGTGTCAAGCTTCTTTAGTGTTGTGGGAGCTGCAATCATCCAGGCAACTGGGGAGCATGCCATCACACTCCTGGCTTGTGCCTTGTAGATGGTGGACAGGCTTTGGAGAGTCAGGAGGTGAGTTACTTCTCGCATGATTCCTAGCCTCTGACCTGCTCTTGTAACCACAGTATTTATCCTCCTATTTCTGCACTCCCTTGCACATGGCACTGGAAGTAATCCACATATAACTATATTTAAGGTCCTGCTTGCTAATTTTCAACCCTGCTCCCTAAATTCTGTCTGCAGAATCACATCCACCTTCCTACGTAAATCATTGGTACCAATGTGGACCGCACATTCTGGCTGCTCACCCTCCCCAAGAAGAGTGTCCTGCAGCCATTTGGTGACTTTGGTGCCTTGACTCTGGCAGCAGGGAGGCAACATACCATCGTGGAGTCATGCCTGCAACCTCAAGAATGCCTGTCTGTTCCCCTAACTAATGAATCCCCTGTCACTATTGCTCTTCCTTTCTTCTTCCTCCCCTCCTTTATTAGAAATAAACTGAATTAATTCATTTACACCACAGCTTCTTAGTGATCTTTTGAAATGATAAGCATTCACAGTCAAAAACATTAACTGTTCAGAAGCACAGATGACCTACTGAACTGCATCAAAGCATGGTCAGATAAGGGGACACATGAAGGGATCCAGGTGGGCAATCCTTATCTGTACACTGAGAATCATGAGGAGAGAAAATCTGTATATTGGAAACAGTCCTGTCAGCAGTCATTGGACAAGTAAGGACCAAAAAATCAGGAGTGCCTGAACTCCCCACCACTTACCTGGGAGTCAGAGAGGCGGCGGACCTGCAAGGAAGCAGATCCCTTACCCCCTTACTCCAGGGATTCAGAGACACCACGAGACCAGTCAGCTGCTCGGAAGCAGCCTGCGCTGAGTTTGAAAGAGTGAGAAAAAACAAATACTGACATCACAGGAAAGCTGTAAGCTCATTAGTTGGCAAGAAACTGTTGTTAGGGACTGTCTTTAAATTGCTCAAGTCGCCCATGGTGCCACAAACTTAGTTCTGACTGCACTCCTCTGAGGAACCAGCACCCTAACGAGCTTCCAAACAGAAAACTGATTTGTGAGCAGGACCCCTGCCTTGCTCTCTTAAACTGCCTGGCAGTCACCCATTCCTTTTCTGCCTCCAGGCTCCTAAGCTGCAGTGTGACCACCTCTCTGAACATGCTGGCCACAAAGCTCTCAGCCTCGTGGATGTGCCGCAGTGACTCCAGCCGCTGCTTGAGCTCTGAAACCCAGAGCTCTAGGTTCAGCAACTAGCAACACTTCCTGCACATATGGTCATCTAGGGAACTGGTAGCATTCATGGCTTCCCACATATTATAGGACACACATTTCACTTGATCGAGCTTCCCTGCAATGTTTTACTTTTATTTTACTTTGGTTTATTTATATTACTTTATTATTATACTCGCCCTGACTTTCCCTTATTCCTGGTGTTTTTCACTTAAATCCAAGTATAGCTTCTTCTTTAAACGTAATGTGCTTTTCTAATTTACATCAATTTAAAGACAGTCCTTAACAGCAGTTTCTTGCCAACCAATGAGCTTACAGCCTTCCTGTGATGTCACTATTTGTTTTTTTTTCACTCTCCTTTCAAACTCAGCACCGGCTGCTTCAAAGCAACTGACTGGTCTTGTTGTCTCTCTGACTCCCTGATAAGTGGTGTAGGTCTCAAGCCTCGGTTCTGATTTATACTCCCTTGCTCTGGGTTGCTTCCTTGCAGGTCCGCCGCCTCTCTGACTCCCAGGTATGTAGTGGAGAGTTCAGGCACTCCTGATTTTTTGGACCTTACTTGTCCAGTGATTGCTGACAGGACTGTTCCCAATATACAGATTGTCTCTCCTCATGATTCTCAGTGTACAGATAAGGATTGCCCACCTGGATCCCTTCATGTGTCCCCTTATCTGACCATGCTTTGGTGCAGTTCAGTAGGTCATCTGTGCCTCTGAACAGTTAATGTTTTTCATGCATGCTTACCATTTCAAAAGATCACCAAGAAGCTGTGGTGTAAGTAAATTAATTCAGTTTATTTCTAATTTTAGTCATTCTCCATTGAACACACAACCATTGTCCTATTTCAGTTGTTTAAGACCAGATACAAAGCAAGTATTTACTGAGTGCAATGAAATCTCTGTTTTAGCTGTGACTTGACCTGCAGTTGCTCTCAGATAGTATAATTATTTCTGCATTTCTCTTGGATGGCTTTAAACTATCAATACATTGCTTTCACGTTATATAGAGATTAGGACATGCCTGTAAGTGTTTTACAAGACCGCAGCATTGTTCAGCAGATAATGCTAAATACATGACATGTTTGATTCTCAGTTATGTTTTCAACTTAATAAAATGGAGGCTCTGTCATTGATGAACTTTCCTCTCCCACTTTTTCCATTGCATGTTTTATATTCTTTTACCACCAGCAGTTTTCCATTATGGTCACCAGCAGCCATGCCCTCGACTGTTATTTAGAATTGATTTTGCAACATAACAAAGAATGTATTTTTACTTTTGGTGTTATAATGTGACACTAAAGGAGTATGTCTAGAATTTCAGCAATGTTTTTCCTGATTGATCATCTACCAAAGTTATGGTAGACAAAGGAACTCTGGAGAAATGGCATAAAAAGACACTTGCACAATTTCCCTGGGATTTCTGCTGTTGTGCCTCTGAGATTAAGGAGGAAGATCAGAAGAATCCCAAAGGAAATTCCAGCAAATAGTTTGTGTGTATTACAAAATTCCTAGAACAAATCTTAACACTCTCAGATCCATCCATCATAGATATTGTAATGGGAAGGTTTGCTAGTGCCAATTGGGAAGGTTTAAATTAGTTTGGTGGATTGCTGGAAACCACATACAGCATGTAGGTACAGACAGTGATTCAGAAGGCAAAGAGAATGTTGTCGTTTATTGTATGGGGAATTGAATATAAAAGTAGGGAAGTTTTGCTACAGTTGTACAGGGCCTTGGTGAGACCACAGCTGGATTACTCTGCACAGTTTTGGTCTCCTTAATTAAGAAAGGATATAATTGCATTGGAAGCATTTCAGAGAAGGTTCACTCAATTGATTCCTGGGATGAAGGGGTTATCTTATTTGAAGAAAAGTTGGAAGGCTTGAGCCTGTATCTATTGGAGTTTAGAAGAATAAGAGATGATCTCATTGAAACATAAGATTCTGAAGGGACTTGAGGGTGTTTCCTTTTGCAGCAGAAACTAAAACTAGATGACATGCTTTAAGAATAAGAGTTGCTCTCCCTTTTAAGGTGGAGATGAAGAGAATTTTTTCTCTCAAAGGGTTGTTAGTCTGTGGATTTCTCTTCCCTAGAAAGCAGTGGGGGCTGGGTTAGTGAATTTATTCAAGGCTGACTTAGACATATTTTTGATAGACAAGGAAACAAGGGTTATGGAAGACAGACAGGAAAGTGGAGTTGAGACCACAATCAGATCAGCCATGATCTTATGAAATGGTAGAGTAGGCTCAAAGGGCTGAATGGCTTACTCCTGCTCCTCATTCATATGTTTGTATGTATGATGTCAGAGAGGGCATGAGGGGAGATAGAAGAGAAAATGTGAGTTCAGGGCTAGGGCAGAGGGAAGCTTTAGAGGAAGTTTGGCCAGGTGGTCTAGTGCAAGTGAAGGGCACAGCAGAGACAGCTGATCGCTGCTGTCAATCTTAGTGGCAAAGAAGTCATGAGCTCCTCACAATTATTGTTGGAGATGAGGGCTGTGGGGATAGAGGAGTGGGCTTTTAGAAGATAGTCTGCTGCACAAGAAAGAAATTTGGAGTTATCTTCACATTTCAGAAAGATCCTGGAATAGTGAGCAGTTTTAACAGATGAGGGCAAGACCCAAAATCAATCAGCAACAAACCTGAGAGCGGTTGATGATTCCACTAAATAGTACAGGTAAGCAGGCCTTCCTACTGCTGACCACTTGTTAGCTGAAAATGTTTAAGAGAGCGTTAGCTGGAGTTTGAAAATGACAGTGCTCAGATCAAATCAGCATTACACAATCAGCTGAAGCTCAGTTTGAGACCAAAAACCTATTAGAATATGAAACTTTTTGAAATGAATAGCATGAATCCATTGCAACATCAGAACATGTCATAAGATTGAAGAGTGGCTTAGTGTTGTAGCCTCAGCTAAAATGTAGATTAGTTGGAGTGTTTAATTGATACAAAGTTCTTTACTATATTTCTATGCACTGCTATTATTTAATGAAGATCGATATACTGTGAACAAAATATAACATTACTGGGACAGAAGAACACTCTAATTGGAAGCAATATGTGGCCTTATGAGCTTTTCTTTCATTAAAGTGACTAGAAATAATAGTTTTTTAAATGTTTTATTATAAAGTCATTTCTGATATTAACTAATTAGCTAACTTATTCTTTGACCAACAGAGAACACACTTATTGATCAGTACAGCCTTTGATAAATGTTGTGTAAAACATGGGAGAAATTCCAGCCCACTTCGCTATCACTAAGACATTAGAGGGTGGATTTTAATTTCCTATGAAGTTGGCTGTCTGGGGATGTGGTCAGAGGCCTGGACATTTTGAGACGAATGGTTTCAGTAAACTTGCATGTGACCATGTCAGGTTGGACCAAGCTCAAAATCAAATTTGGAATTTTGACACTGTATGAAATAATGAACTAAACAGTGTCATCATTGCAAATCCATATCGAGCATGTGATATCCAACTAATACTCTTATGTTCTAGAGATAGTAAGAAATATGCTGTGGATCAGCATGAATGGATTCCATGGTGTATGCATGTTATCACCATGGTGATGTGTTGAAAAGCAATGTGAGACTGGCCCACTACCAATGTACCAGGTTCCTACAATTTTAGGAAGATTAATCATCTCTTTATTAACCCTTCTTGCAAGAGAGCGCATTTTGCTTCTTTATCCTTCCACTTTCAGGCAGAGAATGTTTAAAATATCAAAACCAGGGTTTCTTGAGGCTAATCCATGTGCAATCTGCTGCAGTTGTAATAAAGAGCAAAAAAATCAGCTGACTGCCAGCTAATCCTTGTGAAAGATGGTTGCTGCGCATCGCTGGTTATCTAGATTTTATAGCAACAGACGATTCCTGAAGCATTGTGCTTTAATTCCTGGATCATCATCTTATGAACCATGTTCATTGTGACGAGCACCCAGAACATTGATCTAATTATTGACAATGAATGACTGCTGTTTAGGCTACTGATCTTCAAAGGATTTTTGATAGCAGAAAATTACAGGACTGAGTTGATTTAGCAGAATTGCTGTAAGGTCTGTCTATACATTTAAGAACACGTGGTTTGGATGAATCGGTTTCTCAGTTGCCATGCTTTAAAATTGCCACCCACTAGCCTTTTGCTGCAGCAGCTGAGTATTTTAAACAGCAGTACACGATTTCTCAAAATATGGATGGAACTTAATTCTTTAATGAATCTTAATATGTTTACACGTAAAATACATACATCTGCATGTAAAGATGCTTTGGTCCATACATAGCAAGAAATGCTACCAACTTGCATGGTAGCAAAGACAATTTAATAATTTTTGACAAAAAGTCAATAGTGCTTCATGTAGTATAAAGGGTTAACAGAATGGATATGCTAATCTGTGTGGCATATGATGATGTGGCACTGATGTCAGGCAGTCATGTGCTAGGCACTGTAGAGAGCAGACACGTAGCCTTGAGGGGGCATGTGCCTTCCCTGTAACTCACTATGTACATACTGTAAATAGTGTAAATAAAATAGTTTTTAAAGTTGATATCCTGATATGCATACAGCTCTTCCTTGCTAGAATCCTGGCCTAGCACATTCTAGAACATGGCAGCAGCAATGGAGGCACCAATTTAGTCCATTTTTGGTGCCAGATGATGAACACCCAAGGTCCCAAAATGACCACGATCCTGGTTCGGTAAGATGCCTCCTCAAACATCTTGGCAACTTACTCACTGAGGAGGGATAGCAATGTCAGCACTGCAGGAACAGTCAGTGCCCACCCTGCCCATTTTCAAGCCTCAAAGACTCATAGACAGATTGCTGCTGGAAGACATGCCACTCGAACTTTCTACAATCAATCCAGGTCAGTTCTTTGTCTTCTTTTGTGAGACCGGATGCAAATCAGATCATTGTTACCCATGTCTCCCGGGCCTCGGAGGGGGCCATTCACTTGCTGCTGAATACTACGGGCCCAAACTTGGCAATTGTCCACACTGAAGCCCACCAAAATGGTGCAAAAGGGTCAAAATAGGTCTGCCGCCATTTTGAGATGTCTGTACTGTGGCACAGACGGCAGGATCGCCCAGCATGGTGTGCTGAGTGTTTCAGGTGCGGCAGGCTGGGACAGTTCCAGTGATTCTGCTCAGTTACAGAATCCAACAAATGGGGCAATTGCAGACACCAGCAGGAAATAACACCTATCGCACACTTGCCTAGGTGAAGTTCGCCAGAATTCCCAGGACTTCTGGTCCATCAATTTAGAGGACAGAGGGTTCCCATAATGCTTCAAACTTGACACAGGCGCAGGGGTATCTCTACTAGCTGATCACCTCACGTGGCTCTGCACAATTCCTCTTCAGCCTTTCAATATGAAACTTCAGGAGCCAGAATTAACAAACCTATGTGTTAAGGTCACATTACTGCCACACTATGTCACAAGGGGTGACAGGTGATAGAGACCTTTACGTAATTCGCAACCAAACCATTTCTCTACTGAGCAGGAATGCCTGTGTACAGTTGGGCATCATACTGAAAGTCAAAGAGATTCTTCAATTGGATACCAGTGTCACATTCCGCTAGGAATTTCCACAACAGTTTCAAGGACTGGAGAAGCCAATTAATGGCCAGCCAGTGTGAAACATGTCTAGAGAGAGGCTCAGCACTGCCGGTGGGGGCGGGAAGAGAGCGGGCGCTGATGTTACCACTCGTGCTGGTGAATGTTTCCGCTGAGCTCCCTGCAGGTAGGCAGCTGCCTCAGGGGGCTGCAGACCTCCACTGAATAAACAAAAATGTTGCAAAATATGTCCTTGCAGCACAATCAAGTGCCTGAAAGCAGACCTCCAAAAATCAGTAGCCAGGTATCTCTTTTTATTTTTATTCCCCATGGAGATTTGGTCCCACCATGGTTTGAGCAGAAATGTCAAGGTTGGCTGGCCAATTGACCCACCTGCCAACCATATAAGTGGACAGGCCATGAAAAATTGCATTCAAGTGCCTCCTTAATGGGCTTCATTGCCTGCTTAATTTTCGGCAGAACGCTTGCTCGACATTACCTCACACTATTTGCGGCCGGACTGGTCAGGCACGCACCCGCCCGTGGGACGTAGAATTCTGGCTCTATCTGACCAGGTGGAGCAGTCATCAGGACATGCTTGGGATGGATGGTGAAGGCTCCACAGGGACTCAGTCTGTCGTAGCTGGGGGACTCTGTGTGGCGAGAAGGAGACAGTAATGTAAATATTTAAAGAGTGCATTATATATTGTTCTTAAAAAGGAGATAGTGTACTTAGGGGAGCTGTAGTATAACAGATTCACAAAATGGATATGCTAATCTATGGGGCACATGATGAGGTAGTACTGACATCAGGCAGTTTTGTGTTAGGTATTGTAGGGAGCAGACAGGTAGTCTTGAAGGGAGATGTGCCTTCCCTGTAAGAAAAACAGAAAATGCTGGAAAAACTCAGCAGGTCTGACAGCATCTGTGGAGAGAAAAACAAAGTTGACATTTCGAGTCCACATGACCTGTCTTCAGAGCTACTTGTGCTTCCCTGAACTCACTATGGTTTTTTCATTCATTCACGGGATGTGGGCTTCACTGGCTGGGCCAGCATTTATTGCGCATCCCTAGTTACCCTTGAGAAAGTGGTGGTGTACTGCCTTCTTGAACCGCTGCAGTTCATGTGGTGTAGGTACACCCACAGTGCTTTTAGGGAGGGAGTTCCATGATTTGGACCCACCGACAGTGAAGGAACGGCAATATATTTTCAAGTCAGGATAGTGAGTGACTTGGAGGGGAACTTCCAGGTAGTAGTGTTCCCATTTATCTGCTGCCCTTGTCCTTCTAGATGGTAGTAGTCGTGGGTTTGAAAGCTGCTGTTGAAGGAGCCTTGGTGAGTTTCTGCAGTACATCTTGTACATTATACACATTGCTGCTACTGTGTGTTGGTGATGCAGGGAGTGAATAGCAGCACATTGACAAACAATCAAGTGGGCTGCTTTGTCCTGGATGGTGTCAAGCTTCTTGAATGTTGTGAGAGCTACACTCATACAAGTTGGGTGTATTCTATCACACTCCTGACTTGTGCCTTATGGCAATCAGGAGGTGAGTTACTTATTGCAGGATTTCTAGCCTCTGACCTGCTCTTGTAGCCACAGTACTTATATGGCTACTCCAGTTCAGTTTCTGGTCAATGGTAATCCCCAGGATGTTGATAGTAGGGGATTCAGTAATGGTAATGCTATTGAACATCAAGGGGCGGTGGTTAGATCCTATCTCGTTGGAGATGGTCATTGCCTGGCACTTGTGTGGCACGAATGTTACTTGTCCCTTGTCAGCCCAAGCCTGGATATTGTCCAGGTCTTTCTGCATTTGGACATGGACTGCTTCAGTATCTGAGGAGTCACAAATGGTGCTGAACATTGTGTAATCATCAGCGAACATCCCTACTTCTAACCTTATGATGGAAGGAAGGTCATTGATGAAGCAGCTGATGGTTAAGCTGAGGACACTACCATGAGGAACTCTTGCAGTGATGTCCTGGAGCTGAGGTAACTGACCTCCAACAACCACAACCATTTTCCTTTGCGCTAGGCATGACTCCAACCAGAGGAGAGTTTTCCCCCTGATTCCCATTGACTGCAGTTTTGCCAGGGCTCCTTGATGCCACATTCTGTCAGAGCCAGCCTTGATTTCAAGGGTAGTCATTTTTCCCACCCACTACTTCACATTCCCGTCTACCCCCAATAAGCTTTGACTCCCTTGTTAGTCAAGAATCTATCTACCTCTGCCTTAAAAATATTCATTGACACTGCCTCCACTGCTTCGGGGAAGAGAACTCCAAAGATTCACAGCGCTCAGAAAAATCTACTTCTCATCTCCGTCTTTAATGGAAGACCCATCATTGTTAAATTGTGTCCCCTTGTTCTAGTCTCTTCCAAAAGGGGAAACATGCTTTCAGCATCCACCAGTCAAGTCCCCTTAGAATCTTATATATTTCGACCTCAATCTTCAAACTCCAATGAATACAGGACCAACCTGTCCAACCTTTCCTCATAAGATAATTGCGCCACCACCACCATCCCAGGTATCAGTTGGATGAACCTTCTCTAATCTGCTTCGAACATATTTTATATCCTTTCTTAAATAAGGAGGCCAAAACTGTATGCTGTACTCTAGATGTGGGGCAGAATCATCCAGTTTGGAAGAAGGGCGGTAATGGGCAGATAAAACCTTTCCCTTTGGCTGGTTGGACTGTATTTTGCTCCCTTATTATTCTCTACCCCAGAGTGTTGTGGAAGCTAGATCACTGAAAGTGTTTAAAGAGGAGGGAGATAGATTTTTGAAATATCGGGGAGTTGAGGGCTATGAGAAGCTGGCACAAAAGAGGAGTTGAGACCTGAGGCAGATCAGCCATTATCTTATTGAATGGTAGGGCAGGCTTGAGGGGCCAAATGGCCTACTGATGCTCCTACTTCTTATGTTTTTATAATGTAAACTTATTACACTATAATGACATACTCCCAGTAATGGTAATACAGTAATACCTCCACTGGTGGACTCTGAAATGATAAAATGATAAGCTTGCATGATCAATGTTCATTATTAGTTTGGACATAAAAAAATTAAATAGAGATAGGAAATTTTGGTCAATGTCTTTGAACACAGGAAGTTTAAACCATGAAGAAGGTGAGGGTGAAGTTTGAGGGAAAATTGGGGGACCAGAGAGAAGATGGGGAGGATGGGGAGAGGATATAAATAGAAAATGGATTGGCAGAGAGGAGAACGGGAGGGAAGAGTAAGGGAAAAGGGGGGAAATGATGCCTGACCTCCATTATATAATTTTCCAGCCTCCATGGGCATACTTTTTGAGCTAAAGCACCCTGGCAAGAAGCAGATTGCTGCTGCTTACGTACAATCCAAATTCCTTTCCCTTTGGCTGGTTGGACTGATATTTTGCTCCCTTATTAATAAGGGAGGATGGTCATTCAGGGAGGTATCATATACCTCCTTGCCAGGGATGGATGACGAAAATAGGCATCTGATTCCCCCTAATGAGGGCCTGATAGATTAAGCCCAGACTTGTGGTAACTGCCATTGACAAGAAAGGAATGCTGTAGTTAAAATTATTGCATTATAAAGTCTTTCTTGTATTATTATTCAGTAATTCAGTAAAACAGAGGCAGGAAGTGAACATGATACTTAAATTATGCTGGAATTGCTATTGGACAAAATGAATGTGTCATTGCTTCGACTAAAATACCAAGGAAAGGAAATTTGGATGAATACATCAAAGATTTGTCTGCAGTTCCCCAAAGCAAAATTTCAGGGCCATGATCTCTGATTTTTTGACTGGAAAAAAAAAACATGTTAACATATTTTTCTTATTTTCCAAAAATAAACAACCACTGTGAATTTGAAAATTATGTCTTTCATTCACTCTGCAAGGTCAGAGGAGATATCCTTCTTTCATTCTGCTGGTAAACACTGTTAATCAATGAACTGATTTATTTACTGGGATTTGTTAATGATATTCAAAAGGAAACATCTGTAGCCGAAACAATTCCAGCCTTCATCTGTTTCTTGTCTTTTGTAAGTTTAATGTTTCAAACTAGCTCTGACAGTGAACCATGAATGAAATAGTTATTCCCCATTTAAACTGCCAAGACCAGGGTAGTTCAGCAGCTCCAGCGATATTGCATCCTCACAGCCTTTCCAACGAAGGGAATGAAGAGTACCACACATACAAGTGCAAAGATTTTTGCAGAAGTATATGTATTTATTGGCAATAGGGAGGTATGTCAAAGGTGCATTACTGAGAGAACACTAAGTACTATACCACTTATACAGCTGACAGTGACTAAAAAGAAACACGTTCTGCCAGAAGTAAAGTTTTTCGAAAGAATTGGAAGGTTGTTAATTTATACACCCAATCCCTGACTGAGATCAGTAATATTCTAGCACATGTTTCAGTCTGTAATAGGGAAGTCCTTTATATGTTGACAATTATTCTATCATAATGGAAATGTTCATAGTTCCCCAGCATAGTGGCCCTAAAGATCCACTGAGACTGTAGTGATCTTCTATAGCCACTGTGGTGGATATCAATGCTACACATGTTGCTTTTGCTTCAGCCACAAATGAAACTAATTCTAACCCACCATTTATACCTTTCTAAATGCTTATGGACATTTTAAATTATTGTGGTCTGACACTACTGCACTCCTTTTAAATTTAATATGTCAATGAATTATATTCAAATAATGTCATTACTATTACACTTTTGAGGTTTCTTTACTCTTTTTTGTTACATTATAGACATTTTTGGTTTCAATATTTGAGACAACTCACACAGGCAGAACCTGGCTTCCAACATCTCTGAATTCCCAGGTATAAGTAGATTCATAGCATGCCCAGTTTCCTTCTCTCACCATCTACAGAAGCTATCTCATTTGAATACTTCCTTCTGAAGGCTTAAAGATAGATTCACTTATTTGAAAAAAATAATTTTTATCAAGTCTTTCAAAAGATGATTGGGATCAAGCAACAGGAGCTTGCAATGATATAACTCCTTGACTGTTGAAAAACATTCCAAAGCACTTCATACGAGGGTAATCAAAAAAATGCTAAGTCAAAGAAGAAGGCATGACCATAAATCTTGGATAATGAGAAGGCTTTTAAGAAGAGTCTTAAAGGACTTTGAAGAGGCAATTCATGAGAGGCCAGAGTCAGAGGAACAAAGAATGCAGGGAGGTGTTGTAGGGCCGGAGGAGATTATTGCAAGGGAATCAAGAGGCTATGAAAGATTTCAGACAAGATGATGAGAATGTTAAACTTGAGACTTTGCATTTGCAATGCACATCATTGCAAATGCTGTTGAAGAAGTGGTCCCCTCTATAACACGGTGACTGAAGGCAGACTGGCTGACTGCTTTGTGGGACACCTCCATTCAGTTCACACGTGTGACCTGAGATTCAAGTCACCTGTCATTTTAATTCTCCGCCTTATTCCTATTCTGGACTCTCTTCCTTCACCTCCTTAAGTATTCCACCTCCTTAAGTATTCCACCTCCTAAAGTATTCCACCTCCTTAAGTATTCCACCTCCTAAAGTATTTCACCTCCTAAAGTATTCCAATGAAGCTCAATGAAAGCTCAAGGAACAGTGCCTCTTATTTTATTAGGCACTTTACAGCCTTCCAAGCTCAGCATTTAGTTCTGCAATTTTAAGATCATAACTTACACTCCCTTTCTTTGGTTTGCCTTGGAAAGCAGCTGTTGGGAAAGATTCTACACTTTCCCATTTACATGTAATGCCCCTTCTCTAGATGCTTTTGTTTCTTTACTTTCTCTGTTCTACACTCATTTTGCCTTGCAATATCATCTTTTTATTATTTGAGCTCACCTGTCTTCCAACCTTTTATCGTTACATCCCCTCCCCCCTCCCCCGCCTCTGTCCTTGCTTTAAACCTGTTAGATCTATAATGTTTTCCAGTTTTTTTCTTTTATTCGTTCATGGAAAATGAGTGCCAATGGCAAGGGTGGTATTTATTGCCCAGCTGTACTTGCCCTTGAGAAGGCAGTGGTGAGCTGCCTTCTTGAACCGCTGCAGCCTCTAAGTTGTAGGTACACCCATAATGATGTTAGGGACGTAAGTTCAGGATTTTGATCCAGTGACAGTGAAGGAATGGCGATATATTTCCAAGTCAAGCTGGTGTGTGACTTGGAGGGGAAATCAGAGTGATGCATCTGCTGCCCATGTTCATCTAGGCAATGGAGGTCAGGGTTGAAAGGTGGTGCCAAAGAAGCTTTGGCAAGTTGTTGCAATGCATCTTGTAGATGGTACACATTATTGCCGCTGTGCACCAGTCGTGGCAGGAGTGAAGGTTTAAGGTTTGGATGGGATGCCAACCAAGCAGGCTGCTTTACCCTGTATGGTATCAAGTTTCTTAAGTGTGTCTTAGGGCTGCACTCTTCCAGGAAAGTGAAGAATATTCAATCATATTCCTGACCTGTGCGCTGTAGAAGGTGGACCGGCTTTGGGAAGTCAGGAGTTGAGTTACCTGCCCCAAAATTTCCAACTCCTCGCCTACTCTTGTAGCCACAGTATTTATGTGGCTGGTTCAGTTCAGTGTCTGCTCAATGGTAAACCCCAGGATGTTGTTGGTGGGGAATTTGCTGATGGTAATGCCGTTGAATGTCAAGGAGAGATGGTTAGATTCTCTCTTCTTGGAAATGGCCATTGCCAGGTACTTGTGTGACATGAATGTCACTTGCCACTTATCAGCCCAAGCCTGAATGTTGTTGAAGCATTGCTGCATGTGGGCGGACTGCTTCAGTATCTGAGGAGTTGTGAATGGAACTGAACGCTATGTAATCAACAAACATCCCCATTTTTGATCTTATGTTGAAGGGAAAATCATTGAAGAAGCAGCTGAAGATGTTTGGGCTGAGGACACTACCCTGAGGAACTCCTGCGGTGATGTCCTGCAGTTGAGATGATTGAGTTCCAACAACCATAACCATTTCCTTTTGTGCTCCAGCTAGTGGAGATTTTTCCTCCTAATTCCCATTAAGTTCAATTTCCCTAGGGTTACACAATGCCACATTCGGTCAAATGCTGCCTTGAGGATAGTCACTCTCACTTCACCTCTTGAGCTCAGCTCTTTAGTCCTTGTTTGGATGAAGACTGTAATGAGGTCTGGAGCTGAGAGGCCCTGGCGGAACACAAACTGAGCATCAATAAGCAAATTATTGCTGAGTAAGTGTCACTTGATAGCACTGTCAATGACACCTTCCAAAATGTCACTGTTGTTTGTGAGTAGAGTGATTCAATGTGGGATCACTTAGCTTTGTCTACAGCATGCTGCCTCTGCTGTAGCTTCACAAGATTGGCATCTCAATTATAGATATCCCTGGTGCTGCTCCTGGCCTTCTCTTCTGAATGAACCAGAATTGGTTCACTAGCTTGATAGTAACGGGATATGCCGGGCCATGAGACTATAGATTATGGTTGAGTACAATTCTTGCTGCTGCTAATGTCCCACAGTACATGATGGATGCCCAGTTTTGAGCTGCTGTTTGAACCTATACCATTTAGCCCAGTCGTAATGCCACACTAAATGATAGAGGGAATCTTCACTGTAGAGAAGAGACTTTGTCTCCACAAGAGCTGTGTTCTGGTCACTCCTACCAATGTTGTAATGAACAGATGCTTCTGTGGCATGTAAATTGGTGAGGATGTGGCCAAGTAGGTTTTTCCCTCCTGTTGATTCTCTCACCACCTGCCACAGGCCCAGTTTGCAGATATGTCCTTCAGAACTTGATCATCTCAGTTAATAGTGGTGCTACTGAGACACACTTGGTAACAAATATTCAAGTTCCCCATCCAGAGTGCATTCTGTGCCCTTGCTACCCTCAGTGCTTCTTCCAAGTCCTGTTCAGCATGGAGGGGTACTGATTCATCAGTTGAGGGACAGCTGGAGGTCATAATCAGCAGATTTCCTTGCCCTTGTTTGACCTAATGTCATGAGACTTCATGGGGCCCGGAGTCAATGTTGAGGGCTACAAGGGTCACTTCCTCCTGACTGTATACCACTGCACAACCAGCTCAGGTGGGTCTGTCCTGCCAGTAGAACAGGATGTACCCAGGGATGGTGTTGGTGGTGCCTGGGACATTGACTGTAGGGTCTGATTTAGTGAGTGTGACTACATCAAGCTATTGCTTAACCAGTCTTTGGGACTTCTCTTCCAATTTTGGCACAAATTCACAGATGCCAATAAGTAGGATTTTGCCGGGCCAACTGGGCCGAGTTGTCTCCTGTGCCTAGGTAGATGCCGGGTGGTCCATCAGTTTTATTTTCCTTTAATTTTTCTGTAGAAGGCATTTGCTAAAGTGCCACATCAAAGGTTATTGCAGAACATAAAAGCTCATGGTGTAGGGGGTAACATATTGGCATGGATAGAAGATTGGCTGACTAACAGGAAGCAGAGAGTTGGCATAAATGGGTCTTTTTCTGGTTGGCAGGATATAATGAGTTGTGTGCCACAGGGATCAGTGCTGGGGCCTCAACTATTTACAATTTATGTAAATAACTAGGATGAAGGGACCGAAGGAATAGTGGCTAAATTTGCTGATGACACAAAGATAAGTAGGAAAGTAAACTGTGAAGAGGACATAAGGAGGCTACAAAGTTACATAGAGAGGTTAAATGAGTGGGCAAAGATGTGGCAAATGGAGCATAATTGTGGCAAATGTGAAATCGTTCATTTTGACAGGAAGAATAAAAAAGAAGCTTATTATCTAAATAGTGAGAGATTGCAGAGCTCTGAGATTCAGAGAGATCTAGATGTCCTAGTGGATGAATCACAAAAGGTTAGTGTGCAGGTACAGCAGGTAATGAGGAAAGTAATAGAATGTTATCATTTATTGTGAGAGGAATTGATTACAAAAGTAGGAAGGTTATGCGTTGGTTGTATAGGGCATTGGTGAGACCACATCTGGAGTACTGGTTTCCTTATTTAAAGAAAGATGTAAATGCGTTAGAAGCAGTTCAGAGAAGGTTTACTGGACTAATACCAGAAATGGGCAGGTTGTTTTATGAAGGAAATGTTGGACAGGCTAGGCTTGTATCCACTGGAATTTAGAAGTGTAAGAGGCAACTTGATTGAAATCTTTAAGATCCTGAGAGGTCTTAATAGGGTGGATGTAGAGAGGGTGTTTCCTCTTGTGGGAGAATCTAGAGCTAGGGGCCACTGTTTTAAAATAGGGAGTCATTCATTTAAGACGGAGATGTGGAGATTTTTATTTTTCCCTGAGGGTTGTGAGTCTTTGGAATTCTTCCTCAAAAGGTGATGGAAGCAGGGTCATGGGGAAGATAATTGAAATCATCGGGTGGGCGTGGCAGGTGGATCCGGGAGCAACTGGAAAATGGGCCACCGCCTACAATTGACCCCTAGCCGTGATTTCATGCTGGTGGACTGATTTAAAGCCTGCCCAGTGTGAAATGCAGCTCTCCACTGGTCGGCGGAGGTGGAGGCCTGTCAGCCGTCGGGTCCAATGGCGATCCAGCCAGCTTAAAACCAGCACAGTCAGGCACTGGAGGGCTGCCGACGATGAAGAGAGCTCCTGTGTTGCGAGCAGGCGAGTATAAATTGTGGAGAATAATGCAGCTGCAGACACCAGGTAGAAGGGCAAGACAGGTGGGCACTCGGCCACCTGGTTTTCATATGAGTGCCTCGTGGTCCTCCTGGAGGAAGTGGCTGCCAGAAGGGATACTCCTGTCGCCAAGGATGGAAGGAGGAGGCCAATGCACCTAACAAAAAGAGCTAGGGAGGAGATGGCAGTGCTCGTCAGCAGCCATGATGTTGGTGCGGTACACCTGGGTCCAATGTCGCCAGACGTTTAATGACCTGCTGTGCTCAGGAAGGGTGAGTACCGTGTTGGCATTGATCAGTGTGTTGAAGTGTTAAGGTCTGACTGTCCCCACATGGAGATCAGGGGTATTAGAGTCTGAGTGCCAATTGTCAATCACGTTGGACCTGGCTGCTTGGACTGAGTGCCTTGTGGCTCAAGGGCCATGACTTAGATGTGCCCTGTGAGGTGTTCCTCAGCTGCGTTTGGCCAGGCTGCAATGGCACTGCAAGTAGAGTGGACTAATCCATGGTCCTCTTTCCTTTCAGGAGAAGACCACGCATTATAACGTTGAAAAGTTGCAGACCGATGGAGGCCCAGCTAACTTCCTAATCCTTTCCAGATGCTGTACTCACCTTGGACCTGGAGAGGCACCACACACCTCGGTCAACCGGCCATGGAGAGGCTCAGGTGTCAGATGAAGGTAAGAGTGCAGTGCACAGAGGTGAGAGTTTTGGATGGTGCAAAAATTCTTGTGTTGTCTCATCATTAATGGGAGGCTCAAAACTGGAGTACCCATTTATCTTTGAAAGATGATGGCACCATGATGCAGATCTCCATGGTCTCACCAGGGCACCTGGCATGCACAGTGACAGTGTGATGGCTTAAATTAATGACATATCATTGTTAACCCTTAACTTTGCCACCATGCACCCAATCGCAGGACCCCGAAGATCCATTCCAGAAGTCCGAGGCCCGCCAGGCTCCAGAAGCACCTGCGTTACACCCACTTTCTGAACCAGCTGCTAGCGCATATACCAGCAACTAGGTGAGCGTTAGGTCTTCCACTCGAATGTCGATGCACAGCGGTGAGAGCACTTCATATTCGATTGAGATGCAGGTAGAGGCAGAGAGTGCCCAGGCACCGGCAGTCGGAGAACTGCTGGAGACCAAGACATTGCTGAGTCGAAGGCAGATGATGAGCCTCTGGAGTCATCGATTCGGCGGCGAGATGTGCGGGAGGATCTGGTGGAGATCCATGAAGGTATGCGTGCTGTGATGGAGGAGTCTGTGCGAGTAGGTGCCCTGCAGCGACCCTCATGGAGATGCAGCTCCAGGAACAGAATCAAAGGTTCCTGGGATTGCGCTCAGACCTGCAAGTTCTCACACAGGGACTGAGCTCAAGTGGTCAGTCCCAGTGTGGGAGATGGATGAGGCACCCAGTATGCCAGCTAGGTGCCCATCCATCAATGGTGAGCAGGAAGGTCCACAGTGATCTCACGTTGGCACACGAGCTGCTTGTCATCACTGCGGGCTCCTCTCAGGGCACTCTGGATGATGGCAGCAGCTCCTCCGCCCCACTGCCAGTGACCATGGCATCTAATGAGACTGACATGACTGGGGAGATGCCAGCAATGGCACTGGCAGTCCCTCCCAGATAGGGGCAGCACAGGCTCCACTGGCCAGAGGACGACCACCAAGGCCAACAAGACAGCACAGTCAGCAGACTGTCTCCAATGCCAGTGCCAGCAAGGGGGGAGCATCAAGACTTAGCACTCACAAATGTAAGTTTAAGACACCATGAGCACAAGAGGGATTGGACCCGGGTGATTTTCTGTTGTGCAATTTGTTGTTTATTTTAATTGGTCTGGTGGTGAAGACCAGAAAAGGTTCTGTTAATTTGCCAAGAATATCATCATGAGATAAATTTTCTTTTGTCGTAATGGGCTGCAAATACTTCACTTTTTTTATTTAATGTGGTGCAGAGTATGCTGGACGTGCGTGGCTCGATCATTTGTTGTATAGGCACCGGCTGGACTTTGGGCGCAAATGAAAGGGTCATTTCAGACATCTGGGATGGAGGCGGCAGCTCTGGCATGCGGTTGAAGCTGATCTTTGGTAGCCGCGCTGAAGGAGCGTTGGATCAAGGCATCCCTGGTGTCCCTGCCTCCCTGGAAGTTACCGAGGTCTGCCCTCATGCCCTCAGCATTCTCCTCACCATTCTCCACTCCTGACTCACTATTGGATTCTTTACCTGTGGCCTGTGCAGCTGCATCAAGATCCTCTTCCTCTAGTGGTCCCCCCTCGACAGTGCCAGGTTGTGGAGAGCGCAGCATGCAACCACCATCAGTGGCATCCACTCTGGGCGGTATTGCAGTGCTCCCCCTGAATGGTCCAGACATCGGAAGCAAATCTTTAGAAGACCTTTGGTCCTCTCTATCACTGCCCTTGTGGAGCCATGACTCATATTGTAATGCTTCTCTGCCTCTGCTCTTGGGCAGCGGAGAGGCGTCATGAGACACCTCTTCAACAGATAGCCCTTATCACCCAGCAGCCATCCATCCAGTTGGGCTGGAGCACTGAAGAGCCCTGGCACCTGAGAGTGTCTCAGGATCTAAGCTTCATGGGAACTGCCAGGGTACACTGCACAGACTTTCAGAATCAGCATCCTGTGGTTACAAACTCTCTGCACATTCATCAAGTGGTATCCTATCCTGTTGACAAAGGCATCAGGCTGAGTGGCTGGTGCCTTGATGGCCACATGTACAGTCGATGGCACCCTGGATGCGGGGGAACCCAGCAATCTCTGCAAAACCTCTGGCTCGCTCAGCCTGGCTGGCCTCGTCCATATGGTAAAGAATCAAGGTTAGAACCTGCCTGAACAAAGCTTCTGTCACCTGATGCAACTATGGACAGCTGATTGGGAGACTATACAAAGATTCCCCACTGACCCCTGGAAAGAACCGGAGGCATAGAGGTTGAGGGTCACTGAAACCTTCAGAGCCACTGGCATGGGGTTTCCAGCCATACAGTCGGAGCTGATCTCAGGCCTAATCATCCGACAAATAGAGGTCATTGTCTCCCTCATGAGGCAGAGCCTCCTTTGGCAATGCATCTCAGACATTTTGAGGTAGCTGCATAGCTGCCTTGGACTCCCTGCTGGCCCTGCATCCCTTTGTGTCCTCCCTTGAAGCTGCATTGGGACACCTGGCCTCCTCTCTCTTCTGCCCCCTCTTCCTGCATTGAGGAGCTGCCACCACTGGAGATCGCAATCTCCATTACCAGTGTAAGGAAGGCTGTCTGATAGTTGGAACAGTCCACATAGTCTGAATCCTTTGGGGGCCTTTGGAGACACCAAGGAGTCATGAAATGAAACCTGGAAATACTAGCAATGAAGCCCTGAGCAGGGATGAAGCTGTCAAGTACCATTAGGTCACCAGCAGCAAACTATCTGCCAATCTCCTCACTACTCACACTGGCAATGCTGCTGACCCTTGTTATCCCACCTTTGGAAGAGGTTTTTGAAATTGTGGGCTGCCTGTCTGCCCATTTTTCCCACGCAACGAGCACAAAATCACACCGGCAATGGAAAATCACGTCAGTTGGCTTCTTAATGGCCTTAAGTGGCCTGTTAGTTAATGGCGGGCGTGGTTCTGACACCCACTTGTGCCATCAACTGAAAAATTGCGTGAATGCACAATGACACTGGGATGATTGCCTGACATCATCGATTGGGTCAGGCGCGTGTCCACCCGCAGGATGTAAAATTCTGTCCTTTGAATATTTTTAAGTCAGAGCAAGGTAGATTCTTGATTAACAAGGGGGTGAAAGGTTATCGGGGTAGGCAGGATTTGAGGTTGAGGTTACATTTAGATCTTATTGAATGGTGGAGCAGGTTCGAGGGGCCGAGTGGCCTACTTCTCCTAATTCATAAATTCGTATGTTCATAGACACAACTGAGTGGTTTGATAAGCTATTTCAGAAGGCAGTTAAGAGTCATGCACATTGCTGTGGGTCTGGAGTCAGATGGAAGTCAGACTGGGTAAGGATGGCAGATTTTCTTGCCTTAAGGACATTAGTGAACCAAATGGATTTCTACTACAATCCGGTAGTTTCATGAACATCATTGCCTAAAGCAACTTTTTATCCCAGCTTTGAGTTAATTGAATTTAAATTCCATAAGCTGATGAAAGGTCATTGACTTGAAACTTTAAACCTGTTTCTCTTGCCACTAATGCTGCCAGACCTGCTGAATATTTCCTGCATTTTCTGTCTTTATTTTATATAATTGAGAACAGAGGTATTGCCAAGTAGGACTTGATGTGAAATAGAACATTAGCAGCAACATTTTGGATCAACCTGGGTATTTAGAAATGGAGGGTGGAAGCTGGTCAGAAGAATATCGGAGTGTAACTGATAAAAGGGACCTGTTGTTGAAGCTTTTCATCACACGCCCACCGGGACTGATACAAGAATGCCAAATTTCAAAGGGAACAACAATTTATACTACATGAGAAAAGAAGTGCTATTTGGTTGGCAAGTTGGCTCTGACTGGTCGAACATTGCCATGGCAAATGCACCAGGGAGCTACTGCCCCCACATTTTTGTTTATTCTAAAAGGGTGCAATGTTCGGACATATTCCTTTTGCCTACAGAGGATAGACCTCTGCATATGAATATGTGTAGCTTCCATCAAGCGGAAGTGAGCTACATTGCGAGCCCAACTGAATCTTAAATTGGTTGTTAGTGTAGTTCTTAGCACACTTGGGATTGTTCAGCTGGTGCTGCCCAATTTCAGAATCACATCTAACGTTAGACATTATGTTCTGAGTTTTGTAAGCACAGGTTGGTTAAGTATGATCAGTTCTCTGCCCATTATGAACAGCTGAAGGTATACGTTGTTCAGTATGATCCACCAGCTATTGGGACATACAGCCTATGTACCAGGCATCCCACTGGCACTGAAATTCAAATACCACATTACTCATTTGTGTGTTATGTCTTTTTGGCTTGATGTGGTAGTTAGTGGAAAATACCACTCATGATGCCACTGCATTGTAGCAGTGTGAAAAAGCTAGCTTCATCTGTTGCTCAAATTCTTGAGATGCTTTAACCTTTCAGGATAATTTGAGGTAGACTGGGCACTTTTCAGGCCTGAAAGTGGTGGCCTTAGGCCCATTCATGAGAATCTATGATACACAGTGAGCAATGACCTGATCATTGTCCCACAGGATAGCTTTGATGAGTTCTATTTTGGCATCAAGATTGTACAGTGAGCAAAGGCTCTGGCCCTATTTATAACAATGCTGACAAGGCCAACCTTGCAGCACGGGGAGCTGTAGGAATCCCAATGAGTATATTGACCAGTGAAGGTTGGCTTGCAGTAGACAGTAGTGGAGAACCCATTAGCGGATTTCTCAACGAGTATTTTGAGGAAAAGGAAGTAGTTAGACTGCTCCATATAGAGCACAGGATGAAGTGCAATAAGGTGTGTAAGGAAATTCTTACTTTGCAGCTGCAGATTCAAATATAGGAAAGGTGTCATCTATGTATTGGAAATATGCAAGGGGTAGGAGGTTAGGGGTCATTCTGTCAAAAATGTGTTCCTTGTGGAAACTGAAAGAAAATGTATTTAAGCTTAGAAATTTGGCTGTTCACGGATTATCCTGGGATGAGTTGCTTTGCAATTACTATGCACTGTCCCTGTGGAACTAATATGGTGGAATTTTGGAGAACCAGTGTTGTCTGAATGTTTATTCAGCATCTGTTGCAGTGTCCTGGAGCTCCAGAGACCACACATATAGTATAAATTTAACACACCCAAAGCTTGGATGGATTAAATGTCAAATGGAATGCAATGCAGTAAACATGTGAGATGGAATTTTCCCTGAATTGCACTAAATGTGGTGGCAGATGTGAAAAAAGACATTTTTCCCGTTGGCCACAAGGGTTGATTTTTGTGCTGCTTCCTGCCTCATTAATTAATCAGGCACAGGAAACATGCAGTATCACTGGCGCGCAGCCTCTGAATCGCCCACCATGCCGTTACCTTATAATTTCCTCACTCTGGGTGCCATAGCTAAACCGCAGCCCCGCGCACAGTTTTCAATGCTTACAGCCCAAGAATGCTGCAATGAAGACATGGTCCCGAAAGCCAAGAAGGGTTCAGTGACCCATCCCTGGAATGCCTCTTGGAGGACTGATGTGATGTCCTCTACCCCCATTCTGGCCACAGGAGGTCCAGCAATCTCACCACACCAGCTTGGCATTGGCAGTGGTGATCAGTGCCAATGCTGCAGAGAAGAGGTTGGCCATCCATTGCAGAAAGAGGATGAATGATCCCATCCCTGCAGCCAGGGTAAGGCAACCATCTCATCACTCTAAACTCACACACTCATAAGATCATCACACATTTACAGGCATCTCACTCACTGCCAGATCAAGGGACATCACCACTCATTCTCTCACACACACCCTCACATCTCCATCTTGCCTCATCTCTTCTGGAGACTGCCTCCTCAGTCTTCACCATCTTGAGGCCACTTGCAGAGAACAACAAACACCCTTGACCCTACAGCCATCGAAAAGCTATCCCTGCCTTATGGCTGGTCGGGCAGATAGAGACCTGCTGTCAGCTCCCTTAAAAGCAATGTGGTTCTGCCTGCAATGCCAGGTGCTGATGACTGCGAGTGCTACTCGAAGCAAGGTAGACAAATGAACCTTGAAGTCCCGAATGAAGTGTAAGTTGCTAGGTGCACATCGCTTATATACCATTGTGAAACACATTAGTGGGCAATCACACCGACATGAGCTCATGATCCAATGTGCCGGGATGATTCTGGCAAGCAGGGCTTATAATGAGATGCTAAAGTATTGAAATTAGCTTCCCGACATGTGGCGGTGGGAAACACGGTCTGCCATTTAGGGATGGATCAGACGATCGCAAACTGGTTTTATGACGACTTGAAACTGAATTTTTCAATCTCCTAATATTTTCCGCTCCAGCCCACTATGACGTATGCCGCAAACGGGAGTGAAAAACCCTGGCTGCTGTTTCATGCAATCATTTTTTTTTTGGCAGAACAAATGACACAGTACTACAGAACTCCTTTATGCAGTTTTTGAGACCAATCTTTGAGTAATTGATCAATGTCAGATGAAGTAAAAAGACATCCAACGCACATTATTTTCTCTGGGAGTTTATCAAGAGTCCTTTGTCAAAATATGCCAAACTCTAATATTTAATGGATTTGGCATGAGTGAACGAAGGGCAGATGAATGTACACAAACGCCAAGGGAGGGAGGAGAGGGATCTGTTTGGTAGGGAAATCATAATTGTTCAGCATCAGGCCGTTCAACTTTAAAGTAGAGTATTTATGTTAATAGGTATGTCTATTTGCATTTTTCTTTGCATCAGTGCGAACAACCTACTACAGAAGGAATGAACATGTTCTCTGTTTTTTCTTATTTGTAACAAAGTTTAACTTTCACTTGCACTTATGGTTTTACTACAAGTAGTGAACATTGCAAGTTTTACTCCATTATCACTGAAATATGCATGTAATGTACAGTAACAATCTGTGTGTCCACATCTCTCCTTTGACAAACCTGCAGTAACAATGACAGACTGTGAGCACATGGGCCCTGTTATTCAACATATAGCTTATTGTTCACCATTCTGATTTTGTCAATTTCAGCTCCTTTTTGACTATTTCATTGTCCCATTATTATACCTCTTTTGCCTTTCAACATCATCCCTTTTGTCATTTAATCTCTCCTGTTTTCTACTCCATTACAGACATTTCCTTTTGTTCTGTCCTCCTCCTTTCCCTGACTTTATCATGCTTAAAACCTGTTACATCTCTAACTTTTTCTACTCTGATGAAAAGTTATCAGTCTGAAGCACTAACTTTGTTTTTCACTCATAGATGCTGCTTGACCCGCTGAGTATTTCCAGTATTTTCTTATTTTCTTTCAGTTTTCCAGCATCCGCAGTATTTTCCTATTGTATGAATGTATAATTCATCTTTTCTAGGGATGCCCACTTTGGAGAAATTTTACTATTCTCTGACAGAATTTCTGCTTGCATCTTTTACCCTGTTCACCTTCATTGTTTTCTGTTTCTCTTCTCATGTTTGATTAGGCATCTAACAAAACTTGCTTTCACAGTCACATCGTTTTCCTCAGAAATTGTCTTCTTCTCTGTCTTATTCCATGTGGATTCCAACTTTCTAATTTCAGATTGCCACTGATTACAGATATCTGCTCAAACCTCTGCACTCACCATTTCCTCAGATCTAAGGTCAAGGCCAAATGCCACCACATGCAAGTTCTCAAAATTTCTCTTCAGAATCACCAACTTACTCTATCTCAGAGTTGGCGAGGGCCACTTCCATTTCACCACTGATCTCATTT
Source organism: Carcharodon carcharias (assembly GCF_017639515.1). Lineage (NCBI taxonomy): Eukaryota > Metazoa > Chordata > Chondrichthyes > Lamniformes > Lamnidae > Carcharodon > Carcharodon carcharias. The sequence goes on from NC_054471.1 coordinate 134,932,870, forward strand.
AGCACTTTAACAAAAAACATTTCCTTCCTTTCAGATGTCAAGGATCACAAGCTTCAACAATTCTTGAAACCTGTTGTCTCTCCAGATCCTTCTTCCCCTTTACATTCCAATGATCCCATACATTCTTTCAATCTCACTCCTTGCTGTGTTTACACAATCTGACCCTCCCCTCTCTGGCACCAAAACATTAGTTCTCAGGAAAGGGCTCAGCTTCCTCCCTTTCTGCTTCCACCCCAAAGAATTTTGCGCTTGGTTTCATGCTAAACGCTCTTCCATTGCCATTGCCTCCACACCCAGTTCTGTGACCTGAAATTTACACTGCCCCACCCATCATGCACCCCATCCCTTCTCCCATCTTCAGAGTCCTCATTCCACCTGCACCCCTCCCTCTGGCATTTTGCCATCTTTACACCTTTTTACTGGGTTGCCTTCCAACCCAGTGCTTCCAGCATATCTTTCTTTTTCCTCAACCATGGATTCCCCTTGACCTTGGTTGACATGGCTGTCAACCATGTCCACTCCATTTCCCACACTTCTGCTCTCAACCCTTCCCCTCCCTCTCAGAACCGCGATAGGGTTCCCTTTGCCTTCACCTTCCACCCCTGCAGCATTCACATCTAATGGATCATCCTCTGCCATTTCCGCCACCTCCAGTGTGACTCCACCACCAAATGCGTCTTCCCACCTCCTTTCAACATTTCGAAAGGAATGTTCCCTTGTTGGCCCGGGAGTGGCTGGGAAAGGTTCTGCCACTCGCGATTGGCCCCGACCACGATTTTATGCTGGTGAGCCAATTAAAGCCTGCCGAGGGTGAATGGCGGCTCCCCAATGGTCGGGAAGGGGCGGGAGGAGGATGGAACCTGTCAGCCATTGGGTCCAAGGTTGAACCAGTGGCCAGTTTAAAACCGGCACATTCAGGCCCTGGAAGGCTACCAGTGACAAAGACATCTTCAGTGTTGTCAACAGGAGATTATAAATTTTCGATTCAAATGAAAGGTCGTGGATGGCAGAGGCCCAGCTAAACTCCTAATCCTAACCAAATACGAGCAGGATGCCTTGGAGCTGGAGAGGCGCCATGCACCTCGGTCAACTCGTTGAGGAGAGGCTAGGGTGTCAGATGAAGGTAAGAGTGCAGAGCACAGAGGTGAGAGTTTTGGATCATGCAAACATCCTTGTGTAGTCTCTTCATTGATGAGAGCCTCGAACCTGGATTCTCCATTGATCATTGAAAGACGTTGGCACCATGATGCTGATCTCCATTGTCTCACCAGGGTGCCTGGCATGCAGTGAAGGAGTGATAACTTAAACTAGTGACATGTCATTGTTCTCCCTTAGGTTTTCCACCATGCACCCAATTGCAGGACTCCGCAGACCCATCCCTGATGCCAGAGGACCACCAGGCTCCAGATGCACCTGCGTCACACCCTGTCTCTGAGCCAGGCACCAGCGCCAATACTGGTACCTTGGTGGGCGTTAGATCTCCGGCTAGAATGTCGGTGCACAGCAGTAAGGGTACTTCACACTCACTTGAGGTGCAGGCGGAGGCAGAGAGTGCCCAGGACGCTGGCAGTCAGAGGACTGCTGGAGACCAGGACAATGATGAGTTGAAGGCAGATGATGAGTCTCTGGATTCGTCCATTAGGCAGCAGATGCTGGATGTCCAGCAAGATGTGTGAGAGGATCTGTCGGAGATCCATGAGGGTGTACATGCCATGGTCTCCATCATGGAGGAGTCCATGCGGAGCATCAGCACTTCATTGACCCTCACGGCCAAGCGCACTGCCTCCTCCATTGAGAGGGTGACAACTCTCATCGAGAGGCAGCTCCAGGGAGAGAAATGAGGGGTTCCTGGGGTTGCACTCGGACCTGCAAGCCCTCACACAGACAATGACCTCAGGTGGTTAGTGCCAGTGTGGGAGATGGATGAGGCACCCTGTATCCTATCTGGGTGCCCATCCATCAATGGTGAGCAGGGAGGCCAGAGTGGTATGAGCTGCCTGCTGTCTCTGTGGGCTCCTCTCAGGGCACTCTGGGTGACGGCAGCAGCTCCTCCGCACCTCTGCCAGTGACTGTGGCATCTGATGGGGCTGCAGTGATTGGGGAGATGCCAGCCGTGGAACTGGCCACTCCCTCCCAGGCGGGGCCAGCACAGGCTCCACTGGCCAGACAACAGCTGCCAAGGCCAACAGGACAGCAGTCAGCAGACTGTCTCCAATGCCGGTGCCAGCGAAAGGGAAGCACCAAGACGTAGCACTCGCAAACATAAGTTTAAGGCACCATAAGCCCAAGAGGGACTGGTCACGGGTGATCTTCTGTTGTGTAATATTTTGCTTATGTTTACTGGTCTGGGGTTGAAGGCAGGAGAAGGTTCTGTTAATTTGTTTTGACTGCCAACATGAGATAAATTTTCTTTTGTTGTAATGGCCTGAGTATGCTTCACCTTTTTTATTTAATGTGGTGCAGGGTACGCCAGTGTGTAATGTTGGACATGGGTGGCTCGAAACCTTATTGCAAAGGCACTCAGTGGACTTTGTGGTCAAAGGAAAAGGTCATTGCAGCCATCCAGGATGGAGGCAGCTGTCCTGGCATGAGGTGGTAGCATTTGTTTGGCAGCCTAGCTGACCCTTTTTATCCCGCCCGTGGATGACGTTTTTGAAATTGTCGGCTTGTCGCCTGCCCGTTTTGCCTGTGTGACAAATGCAAAATCACATGGGCAAGGAAAAGTTGGCATGACTTGCCTTTCTAATTGCCTTAACTGGCCTCTTAATTAATGGTGGGTGCGGCTCCGGCACCTGTGCGTGCCTGCCAAAATATTGCTCGCCCGAAGTCATCACGCGCTATTTTATGCTCAAGCGGGTTGGGTGCACACCCACTTCACCCACTTCACCCGCTCCCTCCCACTGCTCAGTGAAAAATTCCACCCTTGCATTTACCTATAACCTTTCACAAACTCTGAAGATCCCAGAATATGTTTGAATTGTCACTGCTGTAATGTAAGTTTCAGATGTGATGACTCTATTAAACATTCACAACTTATAGGAAGGATTTTATCCTGCTCATCTGGCAGGAATGGGACAGTGGCTACGTGAAAATCATGGTGCTGTAGTCACTACATTGTTCTTGCCCTGTTCACAGAATGACAGAATTGTTACAGCACAGAAGGGGGCCATTTGACCCATCATGCCTACGTTGGCTCTTGAGCACCTCTCCTAGTACCATTTCCCCCATCTTTTCCTCATCACCTTGCGTGTTCTTCCTTTTCAGATAACAGTCTAATTCCCTTTTGAAAGCTTCAATTGAACCTGCTTCCACAATGCTCTCAGGAAGTGCATCCAAACCCTAATCTATTGCTAAACAAAAATGTTTCTCCTCATATCACTTTGCTTCCCGTCAAATGCCATTTTCCTCAGAGTCTGTGCTATGGTGGCCCAGTCACCCACCTATGGCAGGAGAGTGGCCTCAATTAAGTATGTAAGTTGGGGTCCTATGTTGGCAATAGGACCTCACTGGTATTTTCAGCAGAAGTAGCACACAGCAATGGACTTGCCCAATTGTGAGGGCAGCAGCAACAGGTAAATGTGTGATTGGAATAAGAAGGGGAGTTAGTACAGTGTCCCTTTGTTATAGGTGGGAAAGCACATAGATCAGAAGAGGAAAGTGTTTGGAACGCTAGGGGAGGGAAGAAACTGCTGTAGTCAGAGAGGAAAAGACCCTTGATATCATGTCAGGTCACATAAGCACTTGCAGACAGGAACCCATAATGTTGCAAGACATGATATTGCCTTCCTCCAGATCACTATACCTCCTGTTTGAGCACCTTCCTCCCACGCGAGGGTGACAGCACCTGACTGCATGCCCTCACCTGCTCCACAAGCACCTCTGCTGTTGCAAGATAATTAAGGCTATCTTGCCTGTGATGGCTTGCTCTCCAAAACCCATGTAGTGGCAGTGTTGAATGGCACCTTGCTTGAAGAGGTGCACACTCTCCTCACATGAGCCTTAGGCCTGCAAGAAATTCCACTCTCCCATTAATAAGGCTGTCACTGAAATATGCACCAGGCCGAACCATCAGAATGGTTCACATTGAGACAGGCAATACGAGGTCAGTGACCTGATCACCCCACCCTACGTCTGGCCAAAAACCATCACATCTTTTTCCTCACATGGCAACGGATAGATGCCTCAATAGCTACCTGGTGGAGAAAATTGTTACTGCCGGGTGGCTGTCTTCTGAATATAAAGCCATTCTTAATTATTTTGCTTGTTTATTCAGGAGATCTATCGAAGGAAGCTTAATTCCCAATAGATGCAGGAACAGGAAAGTTCATGGCATTCAGCCTCTATTTCTTTACATTCATTTTTTTGGGATGTCACCTTTCATTCACCCTTAATTCCAAAGTTTGTACCTGTCTACCAAAATATATTTTCTTGGAACAGGTTAGGAAAACTTAAAAACGTTTGATGTTATTACAGGAATATGTAAGTGTGAGTGAAGCAATAAACTACTTTAGCAAATTCAGTTTCACTGCAGCAAAGTAAGCTTGTTTCTTGAGCCATAAAATTGTAGATGAATTAAAGGAACACTGGTCAAAACTTATAGCTGCTACATTGTTCAAATGAAATCCTTAGGCAAGTAAGTGATTTGTGCTACGACATGCCTTCAGTTGTGCATTACTTGTTTGATATAGATTTTCTGAAAGCATTATGTGTTCTCTTGTTTAACTTTAAGGTGGAATATGACACAATTATGTGAGCATTGTTAATTATTTTACAGTACAAAAATCAGCAAACAATAATAATTTATACTTATAGAAGATTTTTAATGTAATAAAACATCCCAAGATGCAGGAGTAATATAAAACAATATATAACACGGAGACACACAAGGAGATAATAGGTCAGATGAACAAAATCTTGGTCAAAGAAATAGGTTTTATTGAGAGTCTTAAGGGGGAATGAGAGGTGAAGATGCGGATAGGGGTAACTAAGGCAATTCAGAGATTAGGGCTTACACAGCAGAACATGTGGCTAACCATGCTGAAATGACTGAAATCAGGATGCTCAAGAAGCCAAAATTAGTTGAGTGTAGATGTCTCAGAGGTTTGAACTGGAGAAAATTACAGATTTAGGGGGCAGAATTTTCTGTGCCAGCTGGCATCGGATGTGATCGGTTTTACGACGGTGGGAAACCAATGCATGACTGTCCACTCAGCCCACCGGCAGCGGGCCCTGTTTCCCGCCATCAAACGTCATTGAAATACATCAGCATATCGCTATCAGGCCAGCCTGCCGGCATTGCCTCCATCCACCTGCTGGATCCTCTGTCCACCTCAGCGGGAAAGCATGCTGACGCCTTTCACAACAGCATATAAAAGGCGTGCACTTGGCGGGCTGCACTTTGAGGGGAACTCAGAGGTGAGTACAGAGTAACATTGTGCAGTGCTGGCCAGGATCTCCTGTTGGGCTTCAAGCTTCAAGGGCATCGGGGGAGGGTGCGGTCAGGCTGCCCTGCCGTCGAGGTGACTGCTGGCAGGGGGAGGGCATGGGCAGCCCTGCCGTTGAATATAGCGCACAAGCATTCGGGGTGGGGATGGTAGGGTAGGCGAGGGAAGTGGTCGCATATTAGGAAACCTGTATGAAGTGACCATTCCTCTGCAACTGAGACAGTTCAGATGCAGCCACAGTGATATGATTGGGGTCGGGCTCCTCGCTTATCTGCCCACCTAAGCAACGGAGAGGCATCAAAGTGCCACCAAGTACTCCAGAGCTTCCCCGCACACCACTCCGACCAACCCCATTCCCCAACCACCGCCCTGACACAGATAGCAAAGCCATGAGCATTTTAGCAGATGGCAGAACAGTTGGACAGCTGCATATGTTGTACAATCTCCTTGCTAAAGCTGGCCATGGAGCAGTCACTGCTGGAGGCGTTCACAGCCACTTGCAATGTCAGCATCCCAGTTTGGACTAGTCTCCTCATGGCTTAAGCTAACTAATATCTGGCCATCCGAAGTGGTAGCAAACACTTTCCAGGAAGTGCTAAGGGGCCATCACACTTAACCAGGACAAGTTCTTAGTATACCCATGCTAATCACGTGTCTCTCTTTTTCATCCTGCAGGAGGAGTACATCAGGATCATGGAGCCTGGTGAACTAGCTGTATGCCTTGTGGCATATGGAGCATGAAGACAATGGAGGAGAGAGCGACTGAGACTCCTGGCTGCGCAGAGGCAGGAGCAGCAACCTCAGGAAGAAGTGGCGTCTGGGGCTCCTGCACATGCCACCCAAGAACCATAGGAAGCCATCGCTGGTCAGTGCCTAGTGACACCCAGGATCTATAGAAGCTGCCTTTCATTCACGCAGATGACCGAGAACCAGTGTCGCCGAAGACTTTGAATGTCTAGGGAACTGGCCTGCTACTGCAGGATTTGGCACCACAGCGAGTTGGAGGGCATTCACTCCCAGTGGCTGTGAAAGTGACAGCGATGCTCAATTTCTACACCACTGGCTCTTTTCAGGGCCCCACAGGTGATCTCTGTAGGATCTCACAACCCTCCACCCACAAATGCATCCATGAGATCACAAATGCCAACTTTGTGAGAGCACACAACTTTGTGTTTTTCGCCCGGGACTGGGACTGCCAGGATGCAAGAGCGATTGGATTCGCCCAGACCTCGTGTTTCCCACAGGTGCAGGGTGCGATTGGCTGCACTCATGTGGTGGTCAGATCTCCGTCACAACACGTGGTTGGTTACATAACCACAAGGGCTTCCATTCACTGAATGTGCAGCTGGTGTGTGACTACCAGAAACACTTCCTGCAGATCTGTGCATGGTTTCCAAGGAATGTGCATGATGCCTACGTCCTCAGTCGGTCACAGATCCCGGGAGTCTTCCAGGGTCCATAGAAGCTGCAGGGGTGGCTCCTTGGGGACAAGGGTTACCCGCAGAGGACATGGCTGATGACACCCATGCGGCAGCCTCAGACTGCAGCAGAGTGAAGCTATAATGAGGCTCATGCTGCAACTCACAACTTGGTGGAGCAAGCCTTCGGAATGCTGAAAATGAGGTCCCAGTGCCCGGAATGGTCTGGTGGAGCCCTGCAATACAGTCCACAGAGGGTGCCATACATCATCGTTGTTTGCTGCACCCTTCACAACCTGGCGCTCCAATGGGGAGACGAGCTGGCTGAGGAGGAGTTGGAGGAGCTACATGCCTCCTCCAATGATGAGGACTCTGATTGGGATGAGAGTGAGGTGGTCCTCTGAGGCGACGATGATGGGGATGAGGCCCTTGCACTAGCTAGATGAGGCAGGCGTGCTCAGGAGGCCCTCGTAGCTGCTAGGTGTGTGGAGGGTTTTGACGACATGCAGTGTCGTCCCCATAGAACCCCATAGAACCTTACATTGCATCTGTGAACTTTTGACTCCAGTCTGGCTTATGGCAGCGTGAATACCCTCTGTGAGAATGCCCCTGTCATGGAGACACATTGGAGGCCTTAATAATTGCTCAATTGAGGGCGGATGATGATGACATGCAATGAAGGCACTCCATAGATCTTCATATAGCCTCTGAGAATGTCTGACTCCTGTCTGGCTGAGGGCAGCTCGCTTGCGCTCTGTGATCAGGGCCATCTCAGAAACGCAGCCATGAAACTTTAGAAGCATCTGATCCTTCATCCACCTTCAGCATCTGAGCCCTTCAGGAGCTGGAGCACAGCATTACTGGTCACAGATGCTGAAGAGATAGGGGCCAGCCCCACCTTAACGGTGCTGAGAGTACACTGAGAGAATATGAGAACTTTGTGACAACTGCTCACAACACTGTAGCAGCAATGACCAGCATCATCGAGGTGCAGACATCAGTAATGTTTCCAGGGAGTGTGAGGCCAGACCATCTCTGTGGTGTGAAGACTGCACAGAGCACAGGGAAGAGGCCCTGGATTGAGACACCTGCCTTTATCTTGTGCAGCAAAGTTTCACATCTGAGTGACAAGAACACTGCTCATCAGAATAAGGAGCCAAAGGCAGGGAGACATTCTTGGGAGTTTATTTACAATAGTGAACAGTATATACAAGTGATTAACACCCGCGCCCAAGCTGTGCAACTAATTCTCCTCAACTGTCCTAACTCTGTCTCTCCATCTTGGCACTGTCTGGGCATCCACAGCGGAGGTGGAGGCAGCCTGCTGACTGCGTCGCTCTGCCTGTGATAACCTTGGTGGGCGTCCTCTGGAAAGCCGAGACTTGGAGGGCCCCAGCCTGTTTTTCAGGGTCCTGCTGTGTGGCAGTGGCACCATCCACGACCTGTGGATCTGGTGCTGCTGAGGTCGCAGGAAAAGGGAAGTCGGATGGGCTAGACACTCTTGGAGTCACCTGGATGGATAGGTCTGGAGTGGATACATCCCTGTGGGTGCCCGGGGCCCCAAGCTGACTCCTTGAGGAGCAGGGGTAGCTGAAGTGAGATCGAGCTGCCCTGCATGCATCCCGTGTACACACTGTTGGAGGCCAATTATGGCATCAGCGATGGAGTTGAGCCTGTGCAGCAGTGCAGGAGCGAAGTCCTGGACCAAGATCTCCATGGCGGCCGCCATCCTACCAATGTTATCCTTGGTGCATTGACATCCCTGTGCTATAACCTCAAAGTGAAGGCAGACAGACCCCTCCATCGTGCCTTGCAATCTGAGGAGTGCAGTGGACATCCCTTCCTGATGTTCCCAAGCTTGCCTTCACAGCTTCAGCAACTGAGACATGACCGAGTCCAGAGGCTTGTCATTTGACTCGGACTCAGCAAAGTTCTGGCCAACAGCAGTCCTCCGAGTGCCAGAAACCTGTAAAGTCCCTGCCTCCGCTTGCTGTGGATCAGACAGTGCAATCTGCTCAAAAACAAAAAATGCTGGAAAAACTTAGCAGGTCTGACAGCATCTGTGGTGAGAAAGAGAGTTAACATTTCAAGTCTATTTGTCTCTTCTTCAGAGCTGCTCACCAGATTGTGATCACGGGGCTATTCTAAAGCTAGGTCCCACCGAGGTGTGTGTCTCTGTGCTGGTGGAGGGTGTGGGTGAGCGCTGTGACAGGACTTCAAGGAGGTTGCCTCCAGGTTCCTCTTCAGAGGTTTCTTTGGGGCTTGATTGGAGGCCCTGAGTGGACTCTGCCGGTTGTTCCCCAGATGTGCCTGTGAAAGCAAAGAGAGATAATTACTGCATGACAGTGGCCTGTGAAAGAGGACACATCACTCACAACATGGTTGTCTGATAGATGTTGCATTCCTGGACCCTCACTTGATAGAGCAGCATCAACCTCAGTGTCAGCACTGGAATGGTCCAGATCATCGCCGGCCTGCTGGATGGCTCTGTTTTCAAAGTTTGTGAGGACCTTGATTTCGAGCATTCTGCCACTGGTCTGCAACCTCTACCTCTATTTGTATGCCAGCTTGTCCTGCATGAATAGGGATGGAGAGGGTGTAAGAAAGATGCCTGCCAGGCCAGATGATAAGTATGTCTGGCCTGTGTTGGTGGTAAGTGGTCCCATGATGAGGATAATGACGGTGAGCGTGAGAGAGTGAATGGTGATGTTCCTTGAACTGGCAGTGAGTGAAGGCCCTGTGAATGTGTGATGGGTTTGTGAGTGTGAGTTAAGAGTGATGAGAAGAGTGACTTATCCTGGCAGAACAGAGGAGATCATTCATCTTCTTGCAGCATTGTGAGGCTGTGCTCTCTTGAAGAGTATTGGCGTTAACTGCCGCTGCCACTGCCTCCCAAGCCATGTTAGTGCTGTTAATGCCCATCCTGCGGCCAGAGTGGGGGTACAGGACATCCCGACAGGCCTCCACAGCATCCAAAGGCACTCAAAGCATGCATCGCTGAAGCTAGGGGCTATAGTCTTCTTCAGTTTCAGGGCCATGACTTCTATGCAGCAGTTGTGATCTGGAAGCACTGAGATGTGTGCTTACAGCTGGACTTTAAATATGGCGCCTGGCATGAAGCAGCAGCAGGGTAATGCCTCCTAGGAATTTGTCACAATTAATACCCAGAAAGGGTTGTACCAATATACACGATTGCCTTTCAGGGTCTCCTCTGCTTGTGCCATCTTTCAGAGAACAATGGAAAGTTTACTGCAGGGACTGCCCCAGGTTGTATTCTATTTAGACGATGTATTGGTGACAGGATTCACTGATAAAGAGCATTTGGCAAACTTAGAAGGAGTCTTAAAACATTTCTTGCAAGCCGGAATGTGTTAAAAAAAGAAAGTGCATGTTCCAAGTTAGGGAGGTAATCTATTTGGGTCACCGGGTAGATTCACACGACCCCCATCCGGTTGAGGAGAAATTGAAACCATAAGAGAGGCACCTGTGCCAAAGAACGCCTCAGAGCTCAAATCATTCCTCGGAACTATCAACTATTATGGGCAGTTCTTAGCCAATTTGCCTGCAGTGCTGGCCTCCCTACTTTCTCTAATCAAAAAGAACCAACATTGGTCTTGGGAGGCACCCCAGAAAGAAGTTTTCGTAAAGGTGAAGCGATTGTTGCACTTGTCTAATCTATTAGTGCATTATAACCAGATGAAATAATTGGTACTGACATGTGACGCATCTCCCTATGTAGTAGGAGCAGTGCTCTCTCATCAGATGGACGACGGCACAGAATGACCAATAGGTTATGTATCGAGAATACTCGCTACAGAGGAAAAGGGATACTCACAGATAGAAAAATAAGGCCTGTCCATCATCTTTGGTGCCAAGAAATTTGACCACTACATACACGGCCGCCATTTTACAATCGTTTCAGAGCACAAACAATTGCTAGATTGTTTAGTGAGGACAAGGCTATACCCCTCATAGCCTCAGCAAGAATACAACGATGGGCTTTAATTCTGGCAGCACACAAATACACTTTCATACATAGGCCTAGCAATCAAATCGCAAACGCCGATGCCTTTAGTCATTTGCCTTTACAAGAAAATGATGAGCATGTCCCAGTTCCACAGGAACTTGTTTTACTGTTAAATTTCTTAGATTCTGCGCTGTTTTTTGTGCTCGAAAGATCAGAAACTGGACAAGTTGGGACCCAGTCCTATCTCAAGTATGAAAACAAGTGCTACATGGTTGGTCACGGGAGTCGTATCTGTTGAAATGAAACAGCACTTCAACAGAAGACATGAAATAACCAACCTGGATGGCATCTTATTGTGGGGAACGAGTGATATTTTCTCCAAAGGGAAGGGAGCCACTTTTTATTGAACTACACAGTGTACATCCAGGAATTTCCCGACTGAAGGCCATAGCACGCAGCTATGGGATAGATGGTGAAATAGAAAGTTTAGTAAAGTACTGTGTACAATGTCAGCAACTACAAAAGTTGCCAGTGACAGCTCCATTACACCCATGGATGTGGTTACACATTGACTACATTGGAATTTTCCTGGGAATGATGTTTCTGCTCATTGTCGATGTCCATTCAAAATGGTTGGACATATATGAGATGCAGTCACCAATGTCGGCTGTTATAATTGAGAAATTTGCATCAGAGTTGAAATCAGAGTTTTGCCGTTCACGCGCTGCCAGAAGAAGTCGTTTCCGATAACAGCAAAGAATTTACGAGTGCTGAGTTTCAACGGTTTATCAGCCTCAACGGTATCACTCATGTGAAAACTAAATCATACCACCCTTCCTCAAACGGACTGGCCAAAAGGGTAGTTCAAAAGTTCAGGACAGGCATAAAAGGTAACCGGTGATTCCTTGGCAACCAAGCTAGCACACTTTCTTTCTCATTACAGGACTACCCCTCACATAACAATAGCTGTCACCCCTGTAGAGTTATTGTTAACACTGTCTCAGGATGGGATTGAGCTTAATAATGCCAAATTTAGAGGGGAAGGTGGAAAGGAGGCAGCAGAGCCAGCAAACTAGACACGACTGGCATAGTCGTGAGAGGAAATTTACCATGAGAGAGCCTGTATACATGAAAAAACTTCGGAGAAGGACCAAAGTGGTTATCAGGTGAAATACGTGCGGTGACTGGACCTCTTTCTCACTACGTGGAGGTGGAAGGCCAGATCATTCAAAAACACGTGGACCATTTAAGAAAGAGAGAGACAATCACTAAGATTTGGTTCCACCAGTGACCATGACTGGCTCTGTGTTTCCTGACATGTCTGATGTTCCTATATGAGTTGAGGATACAGAACTGCAAGTGCCCACCAAAGCACCTGATGTTCGGGGAACTCGGGAAAAGGAGGCACCTGACAAAGAATCTGAATATGTGGAGCTGCGACATTCCACTCGTATTAGGAAACCATCTGAAAAGCTGAACTTGCATGTTCCTTACCCAGTGTAAATATTATGCTGACTTGAAAAATATGTACTTGTAAATATAATATGTATAGCTGCGTTAAAGGGGGAGGAATGTAGTAATTATGGCTTTATTTAGTGTGTAATGTATCTTTAAGAATAATATGTATTAGGAAAGATCACATGACCTGTAGTAACCTATAGGAGAGTAGCACAGGCTACCTCAGCAGTCAGTGTAGAGATAGACTTGGAGTTGAAAGCACACGTGTAGTTGCTGCTAAGTATATTGTAAATAAACTTAAAGTTTCCACCCAAGAAGTGTCTGCTGATCAGCTCTATCATTAATAGTGCAACTCAGCCACCCCACAACACCTGGGCTTCTTCTTTTGTTTACAAGCCTGCTTGAATCTTTCCTTGCATTACCTCATCATATGTCCATTTCTGTGATCATAGCATTCCATTTTTTAAAGTGCCAATCGTTCAAAGACTGATTATTTCCACCTCTATTAAAATTATTCCACCTCTATTAAAATTATTCTTTGATTTCACTGCTAAGTTATCTTTCTTTATTCTTTGGCTAGCGATGGCTGTTTCCTGCTTCTTTGCAGATTCTTGCTTTTTTGCGCCACTTTCAGGTGATATTTCCTGCCCTATTTGGAGGATGGCACCATTTTACACACCCTGTATTGCTTATAAATCTCTTACAGTACTCTCCATGGCCAGCGCTATCCCTAATGCCTTCTTGAAATCCAGATTCACTTTGGATAATAATTTTTTCACCACACCACACACTAAACAATCTCTGAGCATATCATTCAGAGTCATACTGAACTCTCAATGTTCCATTAGCTGCATCAAATTTGCCACACAGCATGCAATTGTCTCACCCAGGGCTTTATTTCATGAATTAAGCCTGAACCTCTGCATTATGACTGAGGGCTTGGGTTGAAAGTGACCTTTCACGACGTTCAACAATTCATTGAAATTCTTTGAATCTGGGACTCTGGGTACCATCAAACTTCAAATCACACTGTAGGTTTTGCTCCCACAAGAACTCAAGAGAATCGCTTGCCTCTTTTTCCCCATAATCTCTTTCATTTGAAAAAAGGATATGTGGTGTTCTAGGTATTGAGACCAATGTTTGTGACTGGCTCAAAAGGATCAATTCTCCCAAACTGTAGCATTTTTAGAGGGGATAAGTCCTTCAATTCTAATGGAGCTTGCTACTTGCAATCACTGGTCGAGGTAAGTGCTGATTTCTTTTTAACTTGATTTAACTTGTAGGGTGGCCGAGTTGTACTATTAATGACAGAATTGATCAGCAGACACTTCTTGGGTGAAAACTTTAAGTTTATTTTCAATATACTCAGCAGAAACTAGACGTGTGCTTTCAACTCCAACTCTAACTTTATACTTACTGCTGAGGTAGCCCACATTACTCTCTTATTGGTTACCACAGATCATGTGATCTTCCTTAAAGGTACATTACACACTACATAATGCCATAATTACTACAAAAGGTCACTTGCTGTGTGCGATTGACTGACTGGACTATATTTGGAGAGGACTTTTGGAACATATCGGGACACTTTCTGGGACACCTTGTCAAGTCTTCACTGACTAACTCCCTATCAACATTTTTCCTGGATATTCTCTCAGAACTTTACTTAAGAAGAGTGAGCATTGTGCTACATATTGTTGGACACCACATGGGAGTCATCAGGAGAAAGACAATGGTTAGTCATGGACATCTTGCTTGGACATCATGCTCTGCATGAGAAATTGGGGGAGGAGATTTAGCCAGACAGAACCACCCTAATTGCTGCAGTAGAGAGGGTGAGGTGGACTCTCAGCAGGGGGCCCTCTCCACCCAGGATCCTCAGAGATCACTAATTCCAACATTCATATGACCAAGGCCAATGCATGAAGAGGCTGTGCTTTACCAAAATGGCCATCACAGAGTTCTATGTCCTTGAGAACCAAAGCCCTGAGGTCACAGTGCTGCATTGCTAGTGGCAGTCAAGGTGATAGTAGCATTTAATACTGGAACCCTCCAGGCTCCCACAGATGATATCAGTCATATGTCACAATACTCTGTGCGCTTCAGCATTGGGGAGGTCCCTGCAGCTCCAATGGCTCTGAGAAATAATTATATTATCACACCTTATTGCCAGAGAAGACCAGAGGGAGAGAACTCTTGGGTTTGACAGGATAACAATGGCCCAGGGAGCCATTGACAGCACATGTTCCCATGAAAGTTTCTTATTTAATTTTGAGAGGTGTTCAGGTATAGGAAAGGATTCTATTCCTTCAATGTGCAGCTCTTCAATGACCAGCCATGCATCATACAGGTGAAAGCTTACTATCCAGGAAGCTGTCACAATGTGTTTATAGTGAGGCAGTTTCGCACAGATATTTGAGCCCTAATGCAATGTGTATGGTTGACCTTTAGGTGTCAAAGGATATCCCCTGATGAAATTGTTCATGAGTCCCCTGAGAAACACCAAGATGCTAGCTGAGTACTCCCACCATGACAGCCACTCAGTTACCAAGAATATCGCTACATGAGCCATTGGGCTCTTCACACAGAGGCCTGGAAGCAGCGACCAGTCAGTAGGTGCTCTGCAGTACTCAACTGATTTTTTTCCATGCTCCGCAATCTGATGATCACAAGAGATCAGCAACTGCTGGACAAAGGGAAGCAGCAGAGTTTTCCATATAGACGGTCCACAACTAGGAGGGATGCTTACTGTCATTTAATTGAGGAACACTTTTGAGAGAAATCCTCCACCATCTGACCCCAGAGCACTGCTGCCATATGATGAACCTTCCTAGTGATGATCTTCAGGCTGTCCATCATCTGCATTTAATCATTTCAATCCCTTTTCCATGAAGAAAACAATAAAATCAATTTCACCACTATTCAATTATCATCATCACTGTTAGATACATCAAAAACAACCAATGTAAACATGCCAGAACCAATATTATTTTAAAATAATAAACTATTCACCTCACAGTCCACTCAGTTCCTATGCAATAAAGTTTAGAGCCATTCACATCCAGAATTATATACAGGCGTACCCTGCACCAAAAAAATAAAAGGTGAAGCATGCTCAGGCCATTACGACAAAAACAAAATTTATCTAATTTTGACAAACCAAAAATAATATATAATCTTCTCTCGTCATCATTCCCAGACAAGTAAAGATGAACCAAACATAAATGAACAGAAAATGACCCGTGAACTGTCTCTCTCTTGTGCTCATGGTGCATTTAATTTACATTTCTGAGTGCTACATCTTGATGCTCTCCCCTTGCTGGCACCGGCATTGGAGACAGCCTGCTGACCCTGCTGTCCTGTTGGCCTTGATGACCTTGGCGGTCGTCCTCTAGACAGTGCAGCCTGTGTTGCCCCTGCCTGGGAGGGGGCGGCTAGTGCCATGGCTGGCATCTCCCCAGTATTCGCTGCCTCATCAGTTGCTACGGTCACTGGCAGAGGGGCGGAGGAGCTGCTGCTGTCATCAAGAGCGTCCTGAAGGGACAAGCAGCTTGTGCACCACCTGAGGTCAGTGCCTGAGTGAGAGCTTGCAGGTCCGAGCACAACCCTAGGAACCCCTGATTCAGTCCCTGGAGCTGCCTCTCCATGAGAGTCACCACTCTCTCAATTGAGGAGGCAGTGCACTTAGCCATGAGGTTCAATGCAGTGTTCATGCTCCGCATGGACTCCTCCATGGAACGGAGACCATGGCATGCAGACCCTCATGGATCTCCTCTAAATCTTCCCGCACATCCTGCTGGACATCCAGCATCTGTTGCCTAATGGACGACTCCAGAGGCTCATCATCTGCCTTCGACTGAGAATCGTCCTGGTCTCCAACAGGCCTCTGACTGTTGGCGACCTGGGCACTCTCTGCCTCCGCCTGCATCTAAAGAGAGTGTAAAGTGCCATCACCAATGTGGACTGACATTCTAGCTGCCAATCTAATGCCCACGAGGTGCTGGTATCTGCACTGTTGCCTGCTTCAGTGAGCAGGTGTGACGCATGCACAAGTGAAGCCCGGTGGTCCTTTGGTGTCAGGGGTGGCCCTTCGGGATCCACAGAGCGATTGCCTGCTGCTGAACCTAAAAGGGAGAACAAGGACATGTCATTATTTAAAGTCATAACACTGTCACTATGCATGCCAGGCATCCTGATGAGACAATGCAGGTCTGCATCATGGTGCCATCATCTTTCAATGATCGATGGGGACTCCAGGTTCAAGGCTTCCATCAATGAGGGGACTACACTAGAAAGGTTGCACAATCCAAAACTCTCACCTCTGTGCACTGCGCTCTTACCTTCATCTGACACATCCACATGAAATTGTAGTTGAGGGCCAATTGTGGTTGGTGGACTGTTTCCCGTCCCTGCCCAGGCCTGCCCATCACGCCTGCTTGACGACCTCAAAATCCTGCCCCTGGTGATTGTTAATGGTGATCACTAAGTTTCCCACAACCTCAGCTTGTGTCAGTAGAAAGTCTTTGCTGATGCTAATGATGTTGTTTCAGCTTCATTCCACGTCAGTTGAACACCATTGATGTCAGTTGAATGCTTCTGACCACTTTGAAGGCAAATAAATATTTGCAGTTGATGTGGTTTGAGCACTGTGTAATTTCCTTTCAGGTCAGTGATTCCACTTGATTGCTATTAGATGTCAAATGATGATTGAAAAATCACTTAGGAATGCAGATCATTACAAATGAGTGCAAATGAACATGGTTGCATGCCAAATGATGTCAAAACTTTTGAGTAGGGGAGTGACAGGTGGGGGAGCAGCAATGCTGGCATCTGTAGAGAGACCACTAGGTTCGTGCTCCATGATTCCTGTGCAAATACCTTGGGGCTTCTGTTCAGCCAGTCAGTGATCTCTGGCCATTGGAGATACACAAGCCTGTTCAGTTGAAGAACCAAAAGCCACCACAGCTGAGGTTCCATTGTAGCTGTTTGTCATTCAATAACAGCATTCAAAGCTGTGACCTTAGTCATCAGGTGCTGCCCGATGTCAGGTTCCACAGGTCACTGGTTAGAATTGACCAGTCGATCCACACCGGAAAGGATGAATTCTAGGCTCTGCCTCAAGGCATGGGCTAAGGCCGAGGTGGAATCCTCGCCAGTTGTGACATGTAAGCTTTCAGACTGCCAGTCCAAAGCATTTGTTTTATCAAACCCATTAACCTTCTTCTAAAATTTGGTCCTGCAAGGTCCTCATCTGACTTTTCTACAAAAAAAGCAATATGGGACCTTCCCCCTTCCCACACCCACCCAAAAAGGTGGCTCCTGTGGTGTCCTTTCCACGCTATATAGCTGCTGCTTACTAGTTCCTGGTGCTTCACACAATGAAAAGCCCTCTAAATTGCATGTGGTACTGGTTTCTAAGCTGGTACAAGTGACAATGGTAACCATTAATGCAGTGCATTAATTTCTATCTATAATTTTTAAAGGTCTCATTACCTTTCATCCTCCTCCTTCTTCTCCACCCCTTCCAGGGGTCTTGGTCCTCTTCTACTTCCTCTGAGGAAGCAAGGTTAATCTGGCTGCTTGGAACCTGCAATGATAGATCTGGAAGGGTTAGGGTGCAGCATGTGTGGCTACTAAAGGAGGATGTGTATGATGACACCACCCGCAGCTTGTGTATAAGGCTTTGGGGGATAAGAGATCAGGAATAGTTGTCCATCTATAAGGAAGCCGGAGTGGCCACGTACCTTTCGGTGATATATCCCTGCTCTACCTCTGGCTATGGTGTTTCCCGCTCAGCTTCCAATCATGGCTGGCACTGCCTCCTTAAGGCGAATGATATTATGCAGGCATTGATGTCCTCCCTTGGTCAGGTCATGTGTTGTGTGCTTTTATTTCCTGGAAGGAGAATGATTGTGGACATGCGGTCTGACCTACAATCCATCACCTTGTCTCTGAGCTCAGGGGCCCAGAGCCAGGACAAGAGGGGTGTCAAGGAGCCTGGAGTCACATCCAGCTCCTGGTCACTTTCAGGAAAGCAGGGAGGGCCAAATGGACCTCACAGTAGAAGGTGAGCAGCACCTGACAGCATCTGGGGGCACCTCTCAGGGCACATCTGATGGGGGCAGCCTCTCCTCCACCCCTCTGCCATTGTCACAAAAACCTTCAAGTGTCAACAGAGTGGCCTCCTGCCAATATGCAGGGGAATCCCACCAAGTCAGGACCTTCACAGCCTCAGGTGACTAGAGAACAACCGCCAAAGTTATCCCAGACAAGGGGGCCATAAGGCTCAGCAGCCTGGCTCCAATGAAGTGAGAGGGGAGCATCATGCCACAGCATCCAGAAAAGATTCAAGAAAGCCACATAGTGGTCATGCTTGGTTGCATAAGGGGGAAGTCATATTTTGTATTATTTGCACATGTTAGCGAGTTTCTGTGTAAATAAAAGATTTATTGTTTCAGTATCTTCCAGAGATCGCTGGTTTATTCTCTGAACGTGAGAGTGCCAGAGCTGGATTTCAATGATTGCGCTAATGTGCATCCAATCAAATGAGATGGTTTGGATGTTTGAATGCGGCCAGACTGACTATCTGGTTTTCTTGTGATGAAGGAGGATGGAGAATGAACACTGGGGCAGATGATGACATCTGGGTTGACTCAACTATTGGAATCTTCTCAGGATTAAAGCCCTCCTTGTCTCACGCCCATGCAGACTGTCCCTGGCAGAGCCTTGTACATCCAGCTGTAGAGTTCTCCCCCTCCTCTAACTGCTCATCAGAGGAACAGATGGCTTCCCATGACACATCCTCCAAAAGGGGATCGTCTCTCTATATCACCAGGTTGTGGAACGCACAGCACCATCCATGAGGGACACTCTCGATGACGTGTACTGGAGGCATCCACACTGCAGTCGAGGCATTGAGATCTCTTCTCGAGCAGACCATTTCTTCAGAGGGTACCCGTTGTCATCCAGCAGCCACTCTTGCAAAGTGCCTAGTCCACAAAACATCCCTGGCGCCTGGAAGTGTTTGAGGATGTAAGGGTCCTGGGTACTCCCTGTGTACCATGCACACAACTGCACGGTACGCTGCTGGTGGTCGCAGACGATCAGGACATTGCTTGAGCAGTAACCATTTTGTTAATAAAGGCCCCTAGCTGCCTTGTTCATACCTTGTTGGCAACATGGGTGCCGTCAGTGACACCTTACACCCTTGGAAAACCTGTCATGGCTGCAAAGCCTTTGGCTCTTTCCATCTGACTGATGTTGTTAGTCATGAAGGAAATGACTTCCTTGGCTCGGTGAAACATGGCATCTGTAAAAACCGTAATACAGTGGTATGATGCAGGCTGGCTTATGCCACTCATGCAGGCAGCCTGAAATGACCCTGATGCAAAGAAGTTTAGCACAACTGTGACTCAATTACACAGGCATCAGGTGGCCACCCACATAATTGGATGCAGTCTCTGGGGCTAGCATGTCACATAGAAATGTCACAGTAGCTTGCAAAAGGCAAAGTCTCTGCTGACACTGTCTCTCCATCATCCGTAGATATGTCATATGGAACCTATACACATAATTGGCAAGATGTAGCCTTTGATCACATCTCTGTACCTGCTGCAGCCTGCCTTCAGCGGCCTCTCGCTCCTTATCAGGCTGTCCTCCATCTTCTTCAATGAAGAGGAGGAGGAGAAGAAGAGGGGGAAGGCCAGCTGAGCAGGGGCAGGAGTCTCCAGCCTCCACTTCACATGGCTCCTGTTCCTGTCCAGCTGGCTTACTCCCTCTCCTCCCCCTCTCCTCTATCCTGGAGGAGGTATCTCCAAGAGAATACACTATGCCCAGATTGGACTCAGCACCAATTCTGCAATGATGTTAGCTTCCAGTGTCAACAGTTTTGCAGACACTGTACTGAGTAATACCCTTGATAACGGTAAAAGGTTCATGCACATCAAAGATCTGCCAGTGAAATGCCTGTTAGCTGCTTCTCCTGCAGAAGTCAGGCATTGACCACCTTTAGCTTTTCTATCTGCCTTTCTCAGTATCAATGAAAAGAATTGAGGTGCAGGCTACATATTATGGCTTCGGAGACATCGAATGGACTGCTAACAAGCTTTAGTGGGCATTAATTAGAAAATTCAAAATGTCAAGGGGGCTGCTGATTTTGGAGGCCGCCCACCCACTGTTTTACTGCCGACCGCACGATGACATCAGGGTTGCAATTTTACGTCATTACGCCATATATTACGCCACTGCAGGACTACAGCAGCCCTGTTTTCAGATTGTAAAATTCAGCCCATGGTGTGTGTGAATCTCAGTGTGTAGTTAAATGATGAATCTAGTGTGTTGAGGTCGTGAGCTGGAGCCACAATAATTTCTGCAAGCGGTGATTTCATTTTTGTACAGCCAAATAGAAAAATTATTTCTGGTTCTATCCGGCAATCTAACAAGATGCAGCTAATCCTTGGTGATCTAACTGAGGGACAAGTGGCATTAGACTCCTGTTAACATTCAAATTTTGGATTTGGTGCATTGATCTGGAAAGTATACATCAATTTTCTCTGGCATTTCCAGATTATGTCAATTTTGCCTGATAGCTGGTGTTACGTCGACATTTATGCTCTCTGATTATGTTTACAGGTTCATTGGCCCTGAGGACCATATTTAGTCCTTGACAATGTGAAGCTATATTTTCAGGCACCCTGAAGATCTAATGGCAATTGTAGCTCTGTTTTCAGTTGTCTAGGGAAACCTGTATACTCATGTGATTTTCGTGTTGATAAACAAGTTTTATTGATTTTCTCATAAAGGACAATGAAAATGTAGTGTGAAACATTAATCCCGCCAAAATAAATATTTGAGTTGCTGAATTATAAACAGTTACAATAAACGGAAAATTTTAACTCTTTTGCACAGTACGTGACTGAATAAAATCTTCCTTTATGGATGAATAGCTTATTTACATACTGAGAAGAAGCTGGATATCATCATTGATGTCTTCTACTTGTTCAAATGAAGCCATTTTTGAACAATGTTTACATATTTTTCATTTGCCCTTTAGGTATAGGTGGAGTGCATGATAGATTGGAATGGACAGAAGTGTGCCCTGTACTTGCCATTATTGTCCCATATCTCTTGATTTTCCTCAGCACGAAGGAACTCAAAAGTGTTCTTTGTAACAATATTCCTGAATGCTAAGAAGGTTTTTGACAAAATTAAATAATATACTTGCTTTAAGCTTCAGAAAAATTTAAATTCAGGAAATCCTTTGTAAGTTCAAATACTCCAGCCACAAACACCACACCACTGTGGAATTCTCTTCAATACTCTATTATGTTGAGTGAGTTACTTTTCATTTTTCTCCAGATCTTTGCCATTTTGAAAGGTCTCTTACAAGGAATGGTGTTATTAAGTTCATGGGTTCAATTTGGTACATGTTACTTTTTTCATGAATAAATCATGCAGCTAATATGAATATTCAACTTTGTCCCCACACAAACAATGTTATTTAGATATGCTTCCATGCCATCTGCTTGTGGATGGCAAAATTAAACCTTTCCTGCCAATGAGGGACTTTAAACAGATCCCCAGTAGCAGCGGGGAATGGAGATCATGGATTCATTTAGAATGTTACCACATTGTATTGGATTCATCTAATACTGGTATTCGACTACATGTTTTATTCAACAACATTTATTGAAATTTATGTTGACTGAATGAAACGCCGTTAAAAACGAACATATCCCTACACATTCAAAACTCACCAATGCCTTCACAAGGTTATATTCATATAAAATGGGATTGAACAAATGTCAACAGATCAGTCTCAGCTGTCACTCAGAATTATGTCTTCTGATCCATATTACATTATGTATAAAAGCAAAATACTGCAGATACTGGAGATCTGAAATTCTGGAAAAAATCAATAGGTTTGGTAGCATTTGTGGAGAGAGAAACAGAGTTAATGTTTTGAGTCCAATATGACTCTTCTTTGGAACTATTATGTATGGCCTAGGATTGCTTAATTCTGAAATTGCAATAAAGAAAACAATGTGTTCTCACATAACAATCTGCTTATCGCAATGTCTCAATGTTAGAATTCTTATCTCTAAGTCCCTCTACAAATTTAGGTGCATGATATAACCATAGAACCATAGAAAAGTTACAGAGCAGAAAGAGGTCATTCAGCCCATTGTGTCTGCGCTGGCCAAAGAGAAAAAAGAAACTAGCCGCTCATTTTAATCCCACTTTCCAGCACTTGGTCCAAAGGCTTGCAGGTTACAGCACCTCAGTTGCAGATCCAGGTACCTTTTAAATGAGTTGAGTGTTGCAGCCTCAACCATTGATTTAGGCAGTGAATTCCAGATGCCCACCACCCTCAGGGTGAAAATGCTTTTCCTCATGTCCACTTTAATCCTCCTACCAATCACTTTTATCACTATGATGATCTATGATGACACTTCGGCGAGGTACTGAGGGAATGCTATATTGTCAGGAGTGCTAGGGCAGATTTTCCTACTGTTGCACTTCAGTGCAGTTGAAGGTATAGTGCAGAGAGGAAAATCAGATGGGTAAGTTTACATAGCTATAGGAAATCTACCATGGTTAATAAAAATGGAAGTGCATTGAATTGGGGGCAACCTATTGATATGATTAGGGAATATATTAGGAGGCGGATAGTGGGTATGTACTCCATGGCAGGATGTGACTCATAATGTCCCCAGGAATATATTCTCAAGACTCAGCTTTTCAGTATATTTATCAATCACTTAAATTAAGGAATAGTGGGCAGTATATCCAAGTTGCTGATGATACTACATTAGGTGGCACAGTAACTAACATAGATGGAAGCAGAAACTTTAGCAGATGGAGTTAAATATTGATAAGTGTGAAGTCATCCATTTTGCACCTAGCAAAGGTAAATCACATTATTTTCTAAATAGCCAGGAGATGGGGCAGAATTTTACATCCCATGGGTGGGCACGCACCCGACCTGATCGAGCATAAAATCACGCAAGAAGACATCAGGTGAGCGTCCTGATATCATAGCACACTTGTACAATATTTCACTAGGCGGGTGCATGCATAAGTCGGAATCGCGCCTGGTCATCCCGACAATTAACAGGGCAAGTAAGACCATTAACGGTGCAATGGACTCGGAATTTCTGTGGCCCATCCAACCTTACAGTTGGTGGACGGGCAAAACAGCCAGGCAGCCTTTCTATTTCTCATCAAATCTTAGCCAAGGGCGGGATGAAATTTCCGTTATGAAATAAATTAAAAATATCTGTGAACTGCATTTTTATCAGCGATATTTTCAGGTGATTGTAATGCATTGATTTTTTTGCAACTTGTTATAGCTTTATTTTAGCATTAGCTGCCTGCCTTCAGGGAACTATCTCGCAGCTCCCACCCCTGCCTGTGGAAACGTTATTACCCACCCTCTTCCCACCCCCACCCCGGCAGCGCTGAGCTTTTCAGCACACGGTTCATGCTGGCTGTTAATTGGCCAGCCAACGTGAAATCGAGGTCAGGGGGAGGGATCGCGGTCGGGTGCCCGTTTCCCGACCGGTCCGGGGTCCGCCGATCACGCGTGGCCACCCAAGGTAAAATTCAGGCCGAGGGTCTGTAGATGAGCTGAGAGATTTAAGATGTACAGAAATCACTTAAGTGGACAGGCAAAAAATGATTACAAGGCTAATGGAATACTAGCTTTTAGCTTAATGGGACTGGAATTGAAAGGTTGGAAGATATGTTTCAGTTGTATAAAGGCCTGATTATACTACTTCTGCAGTACTGTATTGAGTTTTGAGTGCTGCACCAAAGATTTATCGGTCTTGAAGTGGTTGCAGGTCAGGTTCGCCAGAAATATAATGGGATTAAAAGGGTTAAATTATGAAGGCAGGTTATGTAGTCTTGTATTCCCTAAAGTATCAAAGACTAAGTGGCGATTGAATTGACACGGTTAAGATGATTAAAGGATTTGATAGGACAGATGGAGAGAAATCTGGTGGGGCGGTCAGAGAACAAAGGAGCATAATGCCAAAATTAGACCTGACCATTCAGGGCTGAAGTCAGAAAGAACTTTTTCATACAAAGAGTATTAAAAAGTCTCTATCAAAAGGCTGTTGAGGAGAGGATGATTGAAAGTTTCAAAATTGTGACTGATAGGTTTTGTTTAGGCAAGGGTATTAAGGGATATGGAAACAAGGCAAGTAACTGGCTTTGTTATGGACAGGGGAGAGATGGTAGGATGGCACTTCTGTTTTTCCACATCTTGACTAACTACAACAAGATATGTTTTAAATGTTTTAAAGATGTGTTTTAACCCCTTCAGTGCTGCGACTCTCAAAGAAACTACACAAAACAGGTTTTCTCATTAAGTTTAAATTAAAAGAAATAATATATGTTTATTTCTCAACACCCAAAATGTAATTGCAACAGCACCCACTCACTCACTCACACACATATAAAAAAGAAATGGTTACAAAAGAGGTAGCATGCACTTGGACGTTTAAAGAGTCCAAAAAGTCAACGTTACACTGGCTTTTGAGATAGAAGCTGGAAATGCTACAGGCCTGAGGATTTCCTTTTGGTTCACTGAAGAAAATGGAAATTGGAACTTTCTGGTGAAGAATTTGCAAATATTGACTCCTTGCAACAGTATGGCCAGGATTTTCTGGCTCCGCTGTGGTAGGACACGCCACAGGAGATTCAATGGGCCAGCCAAAAGTCCATTTACTCTCAGTGAGACCGGATGATCCTGGCAGCAGGCTGGGCCAGACAATCCTGCCCCATGCTTCTGGCTTTGTTCCAGTTGAATTTGTAGTCAAGCCCTTGTGGAAAAGATATGGCTAGGCTCTGTAAATCTGCTGGTAAAAAGATAGCCCCACTTCTCTGCCTGTGATAAATTTGTAAGCAGAGTTATTCCTTTGCTGGGTGGGATCTCATCTCTGTAAGTCTCTTGGTCTCCCAGACTGACTGACTTTCTGAGTGCTCTCACAGTGTGTGTTAATAAAATGTTTCTTATCACAGCTGGTTTCAGCAGGTGACCATAGTATTGGTGTCCTCAATGTCCATACAAATGGTCCCTGATAATGTTAACATTGATACACAATGGAATTTAAATGTTGGCCATTTGCATCATCTTGTGCGAGGACAGTTTTTCTTCAGACCCATTTTATGAAATTTCAATCTGCAGACATTATGTCTGGGTGGCCACTGTACATTAGTTTCTGTAATCATGTAAACAATAGTAGCTGTTAACTTTACAGCAGAGATCTGTTGCATTTTTAATGTTTATTCAATTAAATGTCATAAAAAAAATGTCCTTTCCAGCCAAGGAGGCCACCACCAGCATTGGACAGTATCACATAGTTTTGGAAAGGGACCCGAACACCTTGACTCTATCTTGTTTCAAGGTAAAAATTGTTTATTTTCTACTCTGCTTTTTAAAAATAAAGTATCCATTTTTTAAATAAATCTGTGGACATAAATATGTGGACGTGTTAGATTTGAGGTACAAATCAGCCGTGATCAATTCAATGGCAGAATAAGCTCAAATATCTGAATGGCCTAATCTCCTTTTTGTATGCCTGATTTTTACTCCATTAATAGCCAATCATCCCCTTCCAATTTTCCTCTGCAATACCCATGGCTGATCCAATATGTTCAGGTGCAATAATAAGAAAAGCTGCTTAATGATGAAATATTAAACCAAGGTCCAGTTTAGTTATTTATCTGGACATAAAAATTTCATGGAAAGAATCAAAGAAGAGCAGACAGCTGCTCTGGTGAACTTTCTTCCCTCAAACAATACAACAAAAACTTCATTATTAATCATTCATTTATCTTCTGTTTTGGAACCTTGCTGAATACTAATTGGTTTCTTACATATCAATTGTTACTACACTTCAAAAGTTGCAAAGACTTTCTTCCTGGGGATGTGCTAAGGTGCAGAAACAGTCAGCAAATGAAGAAAAAATATAGATATAAACAAATATGAAAGGAATATTTTTGAATTCAGATCATAGAACTTCTGTATTATCTTACTACTGTAACCAATATGTTTTGTCTGGAAAGAATTGTGTATTTTCTTACCTTTGGAATAAGGTACCTTTGAAAATTTTCAGCAGCAAGCTTTCATAAGTTTAAAAATAAGGAAGGTTATTTATTCTTATACACTTGCCCTGACTTTACTTCATTCACATACACATGCACACAATGATTGGATATAGATAAAGATAGGACATTTTGACAGATTACAGTTAATTTAGCCTCTGATTTATAATTTCTGGTCTGTCATATGGTAGGCCTATGGTTTGCTGAACGTATTCAATAATTTAAAGTTGAAGTGGGTACCTTGTAAAGTAAATGGTTTCCAGCAGATTGTGGGCTTTCTTGGAGTTGAATATTTAGGAGGTTGGTTCTCAAGTGAACTTTGAAACTGGAACAGGTTAAGTACTTTGGCTGGTTGATGCCTTGCAACTAGTTTCAAAGTTCTCAGACTGGCTGATGACTGATTATTCTAATGGATCTGCTGGATCCAGTGGTAATATAGGGGTAGTCTCCGAAGCCAGTTTTGTTCAAATGACCACTGGGTAAACACATCTGCAGCCCACCCAATAAAGTTTGCATGGGGAGGCCATTGTGATGCAATGGGAAGTTGATAGTGGCAAGTGAGTTTTGATCTTTCCTTTTGTCCAGCATAAGACATGGAGACTGGCAGTCTGGAAACTGCACAGTCTTTAGGTGTTGGCCCATCCTTAAACAATGAGATGTGTAAATTCCATAAATGGCTGTGAGGTACCCTCACCTATATTGTCCACATTGCTATGAAAACTATACTTTTGTCATTGAGAGTGGGGGCCAGGAGTTTCAACTCCTGCCAGACATTGGAGTTCTTGTGTATGCATGGACTGTGAATGGGCTGCACATGCACTATTCTGTAATTTTTATGTTCTTTGGGCTCAATGCACCTGTGCAGGAAGAAAAAGGTTGTTAAAACTCAGGTCATGTGACTGAGAGCGGAGCACCATGGAAGTCTAGTGTCCTAGGCAAGGGATAGGGAGAAGGGACAGGGAGAGATTCCAAAGGGAGAGAAGTCAGAGAGAGGACGCAACAATAGTCCCAGACAGGTGACGGGGACAGGAAGAGGTTTCAGTTCATTTAAAAAGAGAGGAGCAGAGAAACAGGCTCCAAATAGAAAAAGGGCTGAGGAGAGCAGACTTTAAGTGAAGAAGGCAGCCAAAGGTTGGTGACCTTTTGCTGCAAGCTGTAGGGGTAAAGGCACCCCTTTGGAGCAATAGTGTTCTGCTTGACATGACCGAAGATCTGACCTTGTGCTTGAATGCAGACTCAGGAATCTGGGGAACGGAATCTTGGGAGATGAGATTGAAACCCTGTGAGCTGGGCTGTTATTGATGGCATTTGGGTTAGAGCGAATTCCGAATTGGAGAGAATTCCCAGGTTAGATTTTCAAAGGTAAAGACTGGAATCCCTCGTGAGAGAGATGGAGTTTCAGTGAGTTTGGTTAACTCACAATGTTATTGACATCTGGGTGGGTTCTTCAGAAATCCGTGGACCCTGCCTTGGTTGTATTTGCCATTTATTGTGCGATGCTGTGTGTTCAACCTCAGTTTGCCTGTTAATTCACATGTACTTACCCTGAATATTAGAGTATAAGATAAATATTGTAAATTGTTTTATCTATGTGCCCTTGTATAGTGAAGTTTATTGTTATTTGTTCTAAACCCATAGAATCTTATGGCTTTATTTACTTAGTGTGTGTCTTGAATCTCAAAATTTGTCTACCTTAAACAAAACATTATTGGTCCCTAACCAAATCTTACCAAAACCTTGGGGTCTGGCCTAGGATCATAACAATACTTAATTTGATATTTGCTGGAGGATTAATACTACCTGTAGTCCAAATGCCAAAAGGCACGTGAATTGTGGCAGCCATCCTGACAACTTGTTTGTGTCCAATTTTTAGAAGTTTTGACTGAAAGTTCATATGATATGCCTGCACAGGGCAGGACAACATATTTAGATAAATGTGGTGAAATGTATCCAAGGATACTTAACAATGGGTTTACTACGTGTGATACTCCTTGGAAATATGTTATGATCTTAACATCGATATTATTCCCCTTTTTATATGTGCAGTTCATTATGCAGATGGGCACATTAGGTATTTTGATACTTTGCAAAAATCCTTTGTCCTGCTGCCATAGGCATGCAGCGTGTATCTATCTATCAATATATAGTAATCTATATATATATTTTATTACATTCAACCCCCAACTCACCGTTCCTCCCAATGAAATGCATCACATTTGGGAAGGCCAAGACATGACTATGCTCGATAATCACTATGGAGTTGAAATTCCTCTCAGTGCTATTTTTGGAGCACTAGTTAACGTGTTCTTAGCAAACATTTGTGTCCAATATCTTAGTGAATAGTGGGCGGGAGTCCGACCCGGAGTGCGTGAATCGCCAACTCCCAACCCCGTCTGTGGAAGGCGTTAGATAATGCATGTAGCAGCCAATTAACCACCACCTGGTGGGAAGGCAGCCAATTACATGCAGGAAGAGTCGGCAGCGCACCCAATCTGGAACTCTCTTCCCAACAGCACTGTGGGTGTATTTACATCACATAGACTGCAGTGGTTCAAGAAGGCAGCTCACCATCACCTTCTCAAGGGCAACGAGGGATGGGCAAAAAATGCTGGCCCAGCCAGTGAAGCCCACATCCTGTGAATGAATTTTTTTTAAAAATCAGCGATTGGAAAGGGCAGGAATTCAGTGATTGGAATTCAGTCACCACCATCCACTTAAAGGCAACCCTGGCACCGTAGTGTGGTACGTAGTCTGGCTGCACCAGAAAGCATACTTTGGAAGCTATTTCTGAGAAAGAATTTAAATCCCTGTGAACTATTGCAGGAGTTAAGAGTTTGGTTTTAAATGTGTATGACTTTCTGCATGTTTTGAAGCATTGAAGGAACTTTGTCAGGGAAGAAAGAGCATTTGAATACAGCTGACCCTTTCCCCTTATGAATAGCAAATATTCAGGAAAATATTCAAAAAATTCTCTTTGTATTTCCACAGATGGCTGAGAGAATAGATCCAGGAGCAGGGAGGGCCGCAGATCAAGGGCGGCCTCAATGTTTGACAATGACTCCTTTCAAGACCTACTTCAGGCTGTAAGTGATGGGTAGGAGGTCCTTATGCCCTCTGAACTGGAAGAGAATCACTCCCAGCCAGACAAGAGCAGCCTGCAAATGGACGCAGTGGAGGTCAGCAGCTTTGGGGCCATCCAACGAACTTGGTTAAAGTGCCAAAAAAAAGCTAAATGACCCCATGAGATCTGCAAGGGTGAGTGCATTACCATTCTGGAGATGGACATATATGGAAGGGTACGATGTGGGACAATTATGGGATTGTCTTGTGTTGCGGAGTGCTGCACACAGGCCACTCTGTATCTCTGTATGGCAACAGGGGTTATGGGGGTGGATTCAACACATGTTATTTGGCAAGGAACATTGCGAAATGTTGGCAGTCAACAAAGTATACATTAGTTGTGCACTTGAAGGCATGATTGCAGTACAGCATCATCAAAATAATTATTCATTTTTTTTAATGATTCACACAATGTGGGCTTCGCTGGCTGGGCCAGCATTTATTGCCCATCCCTAATTGCCCTTGAGAAGGTGTTGGTGAGTTGCCTTCTTGAATTGTTGCAGTAGCTGTGGTGTAAGTACACCCACAGTGCTGTTAGGGAGGGATTTCCAGGATTTTGACCCAGTGACAGTGAAGGAATGGCAATCTATTTCCAAGTCAGGATGGCAAGTTTCTTGGAGGAGAACTTGCAGGTGATGGTGTTCCTATTTGACTGCTGTCCATGTCCCTCTAGACGTTAGCAGTCAGGGGGTTGGAAGTTGCTGTCTAAGGATCCTTGATAAGTTTTTGCGGTGCATCTTGTAGATAGTACACACTGCAGCCACTGTGCATAGGTGGTGGAGAGAGTGAATGTTTGTGGATGGGGTGCTAATTAAGTGGGCTGCTTTGTGCTGGATGGTGTTGAGCTTCTTGAGTGTTGTGGGAGCAGCACTCATCCAGGCAAGTGGAGAGTATTTCATCACACTCCTGACTTGTGCCTTATAGATGGTGGACAGCCTTTGGGGAGTCAGGAGGTGAGTTACTCGTCACAGGTTTCTTAACCTTTGACCTGCTCGTGTAGCCAATGTATTAATATGGCTAGTCCAGTTCAGTTTCTGGTCAATTGTAACCTCCCAAGATGTTGGTGGTGGGAGAGTCATCAATGATAATGCCATTGAATGTCAAGAGGTGATGGTTAGATTCTCTCTTGTTGGAGATGGTCATTGCCTGGCACTTGTGTGGCACAAATATTACTTGTCACTTGTCAGCCCAAGCCTGGATATTGTCCAGTTTTTCCTGCATTTGGACATGGACTGCATCAGTATCTGAGGAGTCACAAGTAGTGCTGAACATTGGTGCAATCATGAGTGAACATCCCATGCTTCTGGCCTTATACTGGAAGGAAGGTCATTGATGAAGCAGCTGAAGATGGTTGGCCTAGGACACAACCCTGAGGAACTCCTACAGTGATGTCCTGGAACTGAGATGATTAATCTCAAACAATCACAACCATCTTCCTTTGTGTTAGGTATGACTCCAACCAATGGAGAGTTTTCCCCCTGATTCCCATTGACTGCCGTTTTGCTAGGGTTCCTTGATGCCACACTTGGTCAAATGTTGCCTTGACGTCAAGGGCAGTCACTCTCACCTCACTCTGGAGTTCAGTTCCATGTTTGAACCAAGACTGTAATAAGGTCAGGGGCTGAGTGACCCTGGCAGAACTGATCATAGTGAGCAGGTTATTGCGAAGCAAGTGCTGCTTGGTAGCACTGTTAATTACCCCTTCCATCACTTTACTGATGATCGAGAGTAGACTGATGGTGTGATAATTGGCCAGCTTGGATTTGTTCTGCTTTTTGCGTATAGGACGCACCTGGACAATTTCCCATATTGCCAGCTGGATGCCAGTGTTGTAGTCCAAGTTCTCCTCTGTGTAGCTTCACCAGGTTCACACCTCATTTCGAGGTATGCCCAGTACTGCTCCTGGCATGCCCTCTTGCACTTTTCATTGAATCAGGGTTGATCCCCTTGCTTGATGATAATGTTAGAGTGGGGATATGCTGGGGCTATGAAGATACAGATTGTGGTTGAGTACAATTCTGCTGCTGATAATGGCCCACGGCACCTCATGGATGCCCAATCTTGAGTTGCTAGATCTGTTTGAAATCAATCCCATTTATATGGTGGTAGTGCCACACAACACAATAGAAGATATCCTCAATGTGAAGGTGGGACTTTGTCTCCACAAGGACTGTCCCATGGTCACTCCTACCGATACTGTCATGGGCAGATGCATCTGCAGCAGGCAGGTTAGTGAGGATGAGGCCAAGTATGTTCTTCCCTCTTGTTGGTTCCCTCATCACCTGCCATTTACCCAGTTTTGCAGCTAAGTAATTTAGGACTCAGCCAGCTTGGTCAGTAGTGGTACTATCGAGCCACTCTTGGTGAAGTCCCCCACCCAGAATACATTCGATGCTCTTGCCACGCTCAGTGCTTCCTCCAAGTGATGTCAACATGGAGGAGCGCTGATTGATCAGCTGAGGGGGCAGAACGTGGTAATCAGCAGGCAGTTTCCTTGCCCATGTTTGACCTGATGCCATGAGATTTCATGGGGTCTGGATTTGATGTTGAGGACTCCCAGGACAACTCCCGCTGGACTGTATGTCACTGTTCCACCACCTCTGCTGGGTCAGTCCTCCCAGTGGGAGAGGATATACCCAGGAATGGCAATGGTGGTGTTGTGGAGATTATCTGTAAGATATGATTTCGTAAGGATGACTATGTCAAACTGTTTCTTGACTAGTCTGTGAGACAGCTCTCCCAATTCTGGCACAAACCTCCAGATGTTAGGAAGGAGGACTTTGCGGGGTTGACAGGGCTGAGTTTGCTGTTGTTGTTTCCGGTGCCTAGGTTGTTGCCAACTTGTCCTTCCAGTTTCATTCCTTATCCAATTTTCTGTAGTGGTTTGGTATAAATGAGTGGTTTGCTTGGCTATTTCAGAGGGCATTTAAGAGTCAACCATGTTGCTGTGGGTCTGGAGTCACATGTAGGCCAGACCAGGTAAGTTCAGCAGATTTCCTTTCCTAAAGGACATTAGTGAACCAGATGGGTTTACACGACAATCAACAATGGTTTCAGGGTCATCATTAGACTTTTGATTTCAGATTTCTATTGAGTTTAAATTGCATCAACTGCCGTGGTGGGATTCAAACCCCAGGTCCCCAGAGCATTACCCTGGATCTCTGGATTATTAGCCCAGTGACAATGTCACTACACCAATGCCTCCTCCTGCCTCCTCTCTTCTTGCAGGAGAAGAGGTTGCATAGTGACAAAGAGAGGGACAGGACAAGGGCCAAATCTGGCCATCTAGACACTGATTGAGAAGGAGGTCCTGAAGTTGGGCTGCCAATGATTGGGGTCAAGCCATTGGTCAAGGCAAGTTTGGAGGAATGTGCTCTGGGTGGTGAGATTCCAAGGGTGCATATCTATAATTCCTGCTAACAATGCTTAAGAGATTGGGCAGGGGAGGATATTGGAAACTGGGAAAGGTGGCAAGGAGGCAACATTGATGGGTTGTGAATTTGGAGGCTTGCAGTATTCGGGGTGGAATGTGTGTTTCTATCTGAAGTGTCTAAGTTTCAAACGCTGGCTTGCATCTCACAATGGCTGCAGCATTTGTTTTGAGGAAGCATGTCTCTGAAAAGTCACCTCAAAGGCTGAAGATGTTCCTAATTCTCCTCTTTGTTTCTCCCACAGGTTCAATATTGGCAGCTGC